>NC_133386.1:150368574-151003824 GCF_047511655.1 Castor canadensis
AAATGTTTCATGTATGGATTGACATCAGCACTCCCACTTGGCACATGTGTCTGATGGCTCCTTAACATAAACTGTACCCAGGTCCCTTGAAGGGAAGAGGGGAGGGTGCACTACAGCAAAAAGAAGAGTCACTGAGGATCCAGAGGGGTAGATTTACAGATTACGATATCTGGTTTTAACTAACTTGCCCTCAAAATTTGCACAGTGACTTTGAAAGATTCTTACCAAAAAAATTTTTTAATACAATGCCAACAATACCAAATTCTTATGTGCCACTTATTACAACTCTATTAACTCAGTGAACCCTCACAAACATCACATCTTTATTCCCATTTTAACCATGAGAAAACTGGGGCAAAGTGAGTTAAAATAAGCTACCACACAGAAGCAGAGAAGCTGCTACACCTACACTACAGGCAGCCACTTGTCCACCTGTGCCCTTCCCCACAACAGGACACTGCTTATAAACAGAAGGAAAGTGGCAGAGCAAATGTTTCTCTTCCTCTGGATTCAATATGTCAGTCAGACATCTAAGAAGCTAAAAGGCACAGCAATGTTGTCAAGTCTGACAAGCGTACACTCCAATTGTTGCCAAAGCTATCACGATAATAAAATACATGTTTGCATTCACTGTCTTCAATAATGAACTTTGTCCTAAATTGTTTATTAAATCTCAGGATATTAGTCAATAATATTAGGAAATGTATTGAGTTTCTAAATAAACTAATCAACTTATACCAGTGGTTTACTAAATCAGCACTAGGTCAAATAAATTTGGAGACAACTGTGTCAGAAATGAGCAGGTAGCTAACCAACTTTCTATGAGGGCTCAGAAGTTTACACACCAAAATATTTATTGCCATTTCTTTCTAGGAAATGAGATTATTTGTGGAAAAAAAGTTTTAAGATAAAACTGTCAGTTATTACTTAAATAATGTTGGAATTTCCCAAACCACTATGAAACATTATAAGAAAAATGTAAATAACCTAATTTATTTCTATGCCTTTCTACTAATAACCAAAAAAATTAACTTTTTAGCATAGCAGTTAAGATCTTGCAAACATTTGTAATTCTCTTCTTTGGCTGTTCCAAGTGGATTTGACTCGGGAACATCTTCTCACTACGTTTCTATTGGAGCTTCCAGCACTCAGTTTAATCTTGGCCATTGCATTAGGCATGTGACCAGTACGGGCTGATCCCAGGTAAAGGGGTCCCTTTTTCTCACTATAAACATTCTAACAACCATCCGAAGCTCAAGTGTTATATCCAGACAGAACCTGTTTCCTTCACTCAGGATTTTATGCTCAATCTATGATTTAATGTTACCATTATTAGTTGTTTGTTTTGGTTATGGCTCGGGGCTACCATGCTTCACCATGTGAGTTGTGCAATATACTATGGCCCAGCTAAGGGTAAGTGGAAGGTCAAGCCTACCTTGGCTTTGGTCAACACATTGTGAACCCCAATGTGCCTTTCTCAATTTATACACTGGCTAGCACTGGTCTAATGAGAGTGTGAGCTCCCTGAGGGTAAAGAACATTCGTAGTCATCCATCTGATACACTCCTGGCAACATGCAGTGTCAGAAGACTCAATAACATTTGTTGAATTTCATTTTTGATTTAAATTTCAGGGTACATTTTCAGACATCCAGTTCTCACAAACTCCATCATTTTTAATCTTCTTTATTCAATTTTGCAAGAAATCAGGAAGCACTTTGACTTTACACTCTCATAAACATCTATCACAAAGTCCAACACCTGAGGGATATTTAGTAGAAATTAATTGAATGTGATAAATGACCCTTGCTCACTTTCTGTTTTCTCCTTCACATTATCTGATCTATTTTTATGATCAGCCTTCTAAGTTTTATTGTATTTTATCTTCCAAAGAGCCTGTATGATTATAGTGTTCATACATGCAATAAATTTTAAAGTTTTTGTAGTTAAATCAAAAGAGACTTTTGTGAAATGTACAATTCCTCATAAACAACAGTGCCATATATACAGCAGGAATCCAATAAATGTTGATTATTGACAAAAAATGGTGATGATTGGGGTTAAAAGTCTATACTTTGCCCAGAGATTAGAAAACGAGATGATAACATTTCTGAAATGACCTGGTTATCTTTGCGTGTAGAAAATTCTATTAACAACCTACACCTAAATGTTGATTTTAATTTTTTCTATCAGAGACACATAAACTGATAGTGATTTCTTTACTCACTTATGTTGGTCTATGAAGGATATTGATTGACAAGCTTAGACGATAGTATGCAAAAAAAAAAAAAAACCCTACTTGCTCTATAAAATAAAGAAGGAAAAATAGAAGGAACAGGATGACAACTGCCAAATATTTTTTTCACAGAAAATTTTCACTTTTTGGGAATGAGATGATAGTCTTCCAGAAAAGACCACGACAAACATCAAATAACTAAAATTCTAAAGAATGGAGAAGCAGCAGGATCATCCAGTCTAGTTCACCCCCAAATAATTCAAAGACCAGTTTGAACATTTAAAATATAAAGAACCAAGCAGGAAATCCCATTAGCTGATATTTTAAAAGAAAGATCCAGAGACTTTGAATTGCCCAGTTTGCTAATGAATAAAAGTGATAAGGGCCTGGGGCCATAACTCAGTGGTAGAGCACTTGCCTAGCATGTGCAAGGCCCTGAGTCCAATCCCCAGCACATTTAAAAAAAAAAAGTAAAAATTATTTCTTCCATTACAAGTAATATACTTAACAACTAACCATCTAGAGTTAAAAAATAGTATCTAGATGTAGTTGAGGTGAAAGACATTGGAATCTTACTGCTTGGGTTCCAATCCTGGGCCCACCATTTACTCACCTTACAGCCTTAACAAGTTACTTCTCTGTTCCTACTTCCTTGTCTATAAAATGAAGATAATGAAACCAGCTCAGAATGTTGTTATGAAGGGTAATGAGATGTTATGCACAAAATATTTAATACAGGGCCTAGACCACAGTAAGGATTTAATACAAAATTGTGACTGCTATTAAAGATAAAGAACATATGGATTGGAGGTGTAGCTCAGTGGTACAGCACTTGTCTAGCATGTGCAAGGCTCTGGGTTTGATTCCCAGCACCACAAAAGAAATAAAAAATAAAACTTATGAACCAAAGCAGATAGGAAAGGCCACAAAAGTCCAATTTTTATACTTTTTTTAAAAAAATTTTGTTTTTAAATTGTATAAGAAACACATGCCCCTGGGCAAAGAATTTAAAAAGCACAAAAATTTAACATGAAAGTGAAAAAAAAGATCTCATGGTCCCTATTTCTACCACCATTGAGGACCCCCAACCCCATTCCAAGTACTCTGAGGCGTTCCTGTAAATGACTTTGGGGAAGAAGACAGGAGAAGGAATATATGCTGCTAGGATTTTCCATGCCTGTACTAGTGTACACATTTAGAGATATGAACACACCATCTTCTAGTACACACATGCTACACATATTATCCTGCAACTTTCTTTTCTTAATTTCTTATATCTTGGTTTTCTTTCTATAGCAGTTTCTTAGAACAAACTTCTCATTATGGAATAATTTGTATTTACGGAAAAATCACATTTTAGCATCTGACATCATCAAGATACTTTTGTCAAAAGGTAAGACAAAACATTGGTACTTTAAGCTGGACATGGTAGCACACATCTCTAATTCCCCGCTACTTGGGAGGCTGAGGATCAAAGTCTGAGGCCAGCAAGGGCAAAAGTGCAAGAGCTATCTGAAAAACTAACTAAAAAGCCAAAGGACTGGTGGTGTAGCTCAAGTGGTAGGCAGTACCACACACACAAGAAATTAACATAGTTACATTAATATTAATTAAATATACTTTGCATCTCATTAGCTTTTTCATTAAAGTCCTTTGTGTATTCCAGGATAAAATCTAACACACTATGTTTTATTTAATCCTATATCAGTTATTTTTCTACCTCATTCTATTTTAATTACTCCATAGTATTATACAAACATTATATAAATTATAAATGTACCATAATTTACATGAACCTACTAACACATTTTCATATAGTTCCTAGTTTTGGGTTACGGCCAACAATGCTCTAATGAACATCAGTGTGTGTAAATCTTTATGCACTTGTGCCGTAGGATAATCTTAGAACTGCTGGATCAGAGGGTATGTATTTGGAATTTTGATATGCGTTACCATATTGCCTTCAAAATGTTTATGTTAAATTCATAGTCTATGAAATTCAAATAAGAGTTTTTATTTCAGTTGGGTATGGTGTGCATGCCTGTGATCCTAGCACTTAGAAAGTTAGGGCTGAAAGATCCTGAGTTCAAGGTCAACCTGAACTACATAGCAAAACTCTTATCTCAAAATAAAACCAACGTCAGGCTCTGGTGTTTCACACCTATAATCCTAGCTACTTGGGAGGCTTAGATCAGTAGGATAAAGGTTCAAGCCTAGTCCAGAAAAATAGTTCATGAGGCTCTATCTCCAAAACAACTAAAGCAAAAATTATTGGAGATTTGGGTCAAGTGGTAGGGTGCCTGCTTTGTAAGCACAAAGGCCTGAGTTCAAACTCCAGTCTCCCAGCTTCACCAAAAGAAAATGAGATCATCAAATCACGCTTACACAAAAGTGCTATCAAAACAAACAAACAAAAATTTTATTTCTCCCAAAATGTTGTTAGTCTGAGAATGAAAATGGTATTTTGCTATTTTCATTTGCAGTTATTTGACTCTGAATGAAGTGGGCACTTTTCAGATGTTTATTGGTGATTTGCATGTCATCTTTAATAATATATCAGTTTATCTCCTCTAAACATTCTTTACTTGGATTGAGAAAATTAGCCATTGGTATTTGTTGCAAATATTGTTTCGATATTTCATCTTTTGACTTATTTATATTAATACTTTCCTACACATAAGTTAAGATTTTAAATTACCATTTTTCCTTTACACTTCTGGGTTTTTTCATTTGTTTGTTTTTGGTCTGGTTCGTTTTATTTTCTGGAGATGGTAGACGAGGCAGTCACTCTACCACTTGAGCCACACCCCTAGCCCTTTTTGAGTTTGGGGTCTCACGTTTTCCCCCAGGCCAGTCTAGACATGGTCCTCCTACTTTTGCCTCCTATGGACCTGGAATGATGATTGCACACCATCACACTCAGCTTCTTTGTTTTTGTTGAGATGGGGTCTTGCTAACTTTTTGCCAGGTCTGGTTTCTAAATATTATCCTCCCAATCTCTACCTCCTGAGTGACTGGGATACAGCCACCACACCCAGCTAGGTTTTGTTTCTGTTCCAGACCAATATTACTATAAAGCATTTACTTATACATGCATTATTTCTACTCCTCAAAATGTTATAATTATTACAACCCACCTTTGAGTCTCAAGCAATATTGAGACCTATTCAACTGCAAAATTTGTAAACATTCCTCTATTGCAAAAATCTTATGAAATCATTTCAGAAACATTAACACCATGCCTCCAATTTCTTTTATTATACTCCTCCTTGTTCTTACACCTTGAAATCTGAATACTTACAAATCCTAGAGAAGCTAGGATGAGTCACGGCCAACATGTCTTTGGTTCCTTTAAGCTCTGATGTTAGTATCTCTCCCTTTGATGTGTTTGTCAAGGCATTTTTTGTTGATGTGAGTCTCTTGTTCAAGCTGTTGAACACAATGACCTATAAACTTTTTCTTATGGACATGTGCAGCTTAGAAACAGGTCAGTGCTGCTGTAGCAATGACTTTGATCTTTATTTTATGTCAATAGAAAAATGCTATTTCAGGTCCTTGAACCAATATTTCTTTGAGTTCACAGTAAGTGAAGAGCCACACTAATGCCCTCACTTTATTGCTTTATGAAA
This sequence comes from Castor canadensis, assembly GCF_047511655.1. Classification (NCBI taxonomy): domain Eukaryota; kingdom Metazoa; phylum Chordata; class Mammalia; order Rodentia; family Castoridae; genus Castor; species Castor canadensis. The sequence goes on from NC_133386.1 coordinate 150,374,439, forward strand.
ATATTTGTACATGTTTCTAGGTTTTTCTTGAATTACATTTTATTGAACATATTTCATATTCTTATCATTATACCAAAAGCTGGTCATCTTTTCAATGTTCACTAAGCTTTTTATTCAATTGATGACTTTTTTAAGTAAATGAAAGCACTCACTGAAATGGTTTCCCAAATTGCTTTTTCTTGTTTCCTTATCAATGCCATCATCCCCATCATAAATATTAGCCATTGACTAATTTTGCATCTCACTCTTTAACTTAGCCAAAGAATCTATTTTGTGGCTAAAGTCCAACACTTTATTAATTTTTTCATTCTCATTACTAATAATTGAATTTGTTTTCAGAGCCATTTTCCACATAGAACATTTTGATCATTTTCATGAAGGTACTATGTAAGCCGAAAGGAGAAATCAACAATGAACAATGAAAGTATAACTGCTAAAGGATTAGTAAGATTTATTTGCTAGATAAGTGGCTAGATTATGTATTCAGTTATTCAACAAGTATTTAAAAGCACCTACTAATGTCAGGCACTGTTAGAGCTGTGTACTCCCTAAAGGAGTTCTGTCCAATGCTGAGATAAATGTAGCCAGCATATCTTGATTGCTCACTCTATGCCAGGCAGTGTGTTGAGTCCTTTTAACATTTATATCAATTTCTTCACTTGGAGATAATAGCAGTACTGATGAATACAACTGTTGAAATAATTGAATGAAGAAATTATGTAAAACACCTAGAACTGGGCTGTATGTATTAATATCATATTAATATGTAATAATCTTAACTGTTGCAGTTTTTTTCATGTGCAAAGGAATTTTTTTTTATTTCTTTTATTCATATGTTTATACAATGTCTGGGTCATATCTCACAGTTTTTTTACTACCATTATTATTACCACCTTTATAATATGCTTGTAAAGTGGGGCTATTATTATTCCCATTTTACAGATAATATAGAATACTAGTGAACTTAAAAGATCTATCCAAGAAGACCCTACATTAATAATAACAGAAGTGGGGCTCAAATTCAGGTAATTTATTTTTAACTTATTCACTCAACCACTTAGCTCTATGATCTCCTTTACTTTGGCAAATTTGTAAAATTCAAATTTCTTCTTTAGCACAATTATAGAGTGCTATTATGTCATGAGCTTTCCTAGCCAGAACTACAAATGCTAAATTGGCAACAGCCAAAGGTCCACTTTATTACCTCCACTTTCTGGTTGAGAGAATGGAGATTCAGAAAGATTTTAAAGGGAGTAAGTGCCAGAGTTTGAATCTCAGAACAGGTCATTGTGGCTCCAGAGCTACATCAAATCGACTCTAAAGATTTTCTTTTCAATATTGTTAAAACATAGTCATGGTGAAAATGTCTTTCAACTTTTATAAAGTACAGTTACTATTTTTTCTAGCTATTACTACTACAGTAAATACTATCACTAGTTCTTAAATCACATATGACTTTGATTATATGTCTTTAAAAATAGTTTAAAATATAGAAATGTGCAATGGAAGGCCTTGAAATATAAAAGAAAGAAACATCTCAAGTATTGCCATAAATATTTAAAACACCTTTTATTTGGGAATGATTTTAGATTTGCAGAAAAGTTGTAAAGATAGAACAGAGAATCTGCATATACCCTCTCCAGTTCCCCCATTGTCAATATTTTACTTTACCTTATTACTTTAAAGCACTATTAGCAATGAACAAGTGTAGTTTGAAATTAAAAGCACAATACCATTTACATTAATAATCCCTCAAAATGAAATACAAATATATATTTCATTTTATAATATATTATATTAATAATAATATAAAATGAAGTACAAATATAATAAAGTATGTGTAAAATCTAGATGAGGAAAACTACAAAACCCTGATAAAAAGATAGAACTAAATAAGTGGAGTGATAGCCCATATTCATGGATAGGAAGACTCAATATTGTCAAGATGTTAGTTCTTTCCAATTTGATATTTAATTTTAATGAAATCCCAGTGAATTATCTATGGATACTGACAAACTGATTTTTAAGTTTATTTGGAGAGAAAAAAAGACCCAGAATAATCAAGTCAGTATTAAAGAACAAAGTTGGAGGACTTACACTACCTGACTTCAAGACTTACTATCAAGTTACAGTAATCAAGATAGTGTGTACTGGCAAACAAATAAACAAATGTATCAATGAACAGAATAAAGGGCCTAGAAATAAAACCACCTAATTTATTTTAAATTTTTACTTATTTATTTATGTTGGTTGGACTGGGGTTTGAACTCAGGGCTTTGTGCTTGCAAAGCAAGCACTCTACTACTCAAACCACACCTCCAGCCCATTTCACTCTAGTTATTTTGGAAATGGGGGTCTTATAAACTATTTGCTTGCTCGAGCTGGCCTCAAACTATGATCCTCCTGATCTCAGTCTCCCAAGTAGCTAGGATTATAAGAACTGGCAACCAAGTGATTTTTAACAAGGAAGCAAAAGTAACACAATGAAGGAAAGGTAGTCTTTTCAACAAATGATAACAAAACAACTGGACATCCACATGCAAAAAAAATAAATTGAGACACAGACTTTACATGCTTCACAAAAATGAACTCAAAATAGTTTGTAGACCTTAAGGTAAAATGCAAAACTATAAAGCTTCTAGAAGCAAACATAGGAGAAAATCTGGATGACCTTGAGTATGGTGCTAACTTTTTAGATGCAACACCAAGGACATGATTCATGAAATGAATTATTGATAATGTGGGCTTTATTAAAATAAAAAACATATGACCTGTGAAAGACAATGTAAAGAAAACGAAAAGACAAGCCACGCATTAGGAGAAAATATTTGCAAAAGACACATCTGATAAAGGACTTTTATCCAAAATATACAAAAAGCTCTTAAAACTCAACAGAAAAAAAAAGTGAACAATATAATTTAAAGATGGGCAAAAGCCCTGAACAGATGTCTCACCAAAGAAGATGTATTAGTCAGACCTTTCACTGTGACAAAATACCTAACGGAGGCAACTTAAGTGAAGATAGATTTACCTTGACTCACAGATTCAGAGGTTCCAGTCCATGGCCAGCTTGATCTATAGCTGTGGGGCTATGGTAAGGCAGAACATCATGGTGACAAGAGCCTGTGGCAGAGCAAAATTGCTCATCTCATGGCAACCAGGAAGCAGAATGAGACAGGAAGGGACATAGGACATGCCCCCCTGCAATGACCTACTTCCTCCAGCTAGATTTCACCTCCTAAAGTGTCTAACACCTACAAAAATAGTGCTACCAACTGGGAGCTAAGTATTCAACACAGGAGCCTGTGGGGGACATTACATATTCAAACCATAACAGAAGATAAACAAATGGCAAGTAAGCATATGAAAAGGTATTCAACATCATATGTCATTAGGGAATTACAAATTAAAACAATGACTTACCACATCATACCTATCAGAATGGCCAAAATCAAAAACACTGACAACAGGAAATTCTGGTGAGAATATGGAGCAACAGGAACTCTCACTTTCTGCAGGTGGGAACGCAAAATAGTACAGCCACTTAGTTTGACAGTTTCTTGCAACACTAAACATATAATCCACACCACACAATCCACCAATTGCACTCCGTGGCATTTACTCAAATGAGTTGAAAACTTATGCCACACAAGATCATGCACATGGGTGTCTTTCAGTAGACAAGTATATAAATGAACTGTGTTACATCCACGTATTTTTCAGTGCTAAAAAGAAATGAGCTATTAAGCCATGAAAAGACATGGAGGAAAGGATGGAAAGGATGGATAATGTATTGTTCCAACTATATGACATTCTGGAAAAGGCAAAAACTAGGGAGATGGTAAAAAGATCTATGATTACCAGGAGTTAGGGCCAAGGGAGGAAGGGATCAATAGGTACAGCACACAGGATTTTGAAGGCAGCAACACTATTCTGTGTGGTACTACAATGATGGATACATGTTATTATACATTTGTCAAAACCCATGGAATGTACACTACCAAGCATGAGCTCTAAGGTAAATTATGGACTTTGAGTGATAATGATGTGTCAGTGTAGCTTCATCAACTGTAATAAATGAACCACTATGGGGGGGGGGTATTAAAGCTATTTAAAACTGATGAAGCCTACTTAATCAGTTCACTAAATATCTTTAGTGGGGAGGGGTAAGTTTTTTGTACCACTAATATAAAAATGTATTTTAAATGTTTTATCTTTTTACATTTTAAAAATAGTTTATCATGTCATACACAGCAGGACTAGTATATAACTTATATATAGAGATAGATAGATTTTTTTTTTAAGTAAAACAGGGGCACAATAAAAAAAAAAAAACTTGGAGAACACAACACAGGTAGTCGATGCTGGGGGTGTTAGGAACATGGCAGGATTGTATTATCTCAGCCTGCTATAAGATGACTGTATCCATAGAAGTCTTCATAACCGAAGGAGTAGGGTTAGAAAAAAACGACTACTGCAAAAATTCTTTTACTACAACACACACACAGCACCATGCGTACTGCCGGAGGAGACCAAAGTTCTTTAAAAAACATTTTGACAGAAGATCACAAGTTGAAGGTACTGCAGCCGTGCCCTCAGGGGCTCTCTCCTCCGCAGACTGGGCGCTGTGGGGCCGGACGTTTCTTGGAAGGAAGCCACCTCTGAACGGAGATGGGGACCACCCCTCCCCACGGTGGAGATGCTACACGGGGTCCCGGGTGCTGTCTCCCCTGGCAGGAGATGGGCCCTGAGGTCCCCCAGGGCGGGATTTGACCTCCCAGGCGGAAGGGCAGGGCAGGAGACAAATGAAGCGCCGTCCTTTCTGACTGGAAGGCTCACGGTGATTTCTTCACCACAAGGGCTAAGAGTATTTGAGGAGCAGCTTTGCAAACAGGAAGCGAGAAGAGAGGGGCGGTAGGGATCACAGACCGGGCTTTGGGCTCCGGGCTTGTCCTGCTGGGCGGGCCTCTGGGGCCTGGCCTTTCCCCTGCCGGCAGAGGGAGTCCCAGGACGGAAGGAGCAGCTTTCCTCTAACGCACAGCGTTTGCACGGTACACCCAGCTTGTGCACCTCGGAGTCAGGAATAAGCGAGTGATCTGGAGCAAGCGACAAGTGGCTACGCACCTGAAGCGCCAGGCGCCGGGCTGTGCGCCCGGCGGTCCGAATTCTCGCGAGAACGGCCGCCGCCATTTTTCCATTGATTGCAGCGGGCGGGAGGAGGGGCCGACGACGAAGGCGGCGGCGGCGGCGGCGGCGGCGGCGACAGCGGCGGCGCCCTGGGTCGGTGTCTGCGCGCTGGTGTCTAAGGCCGGAGCTAAAGGCCTCCGCGGTTGCCGGAGCGCTGGCGGCGGAGGCGATGACTGCCGCTGCTATTCTCTCCTGAGAGACAGAGCCGCCGCCACCCTCCACCCTTCCACCCCCGGCAGGGCGGAGAGGAGCGGCCGGAGTCTGAGCGATGGTGCCCGGCGAGGAGAACCAGCTGGTCCCTAAAGAGGTGAGGGGCCGGCGGGGGCGGCTAGGCCCGAGGCCTGCGGTTGCTCGCTCCCTTGAGGCAACGCAGGCCGGGCCGGGGCCGGTCGGGCCGGGCCGGGCCGGGCGGCGGGGGGAAGGGGGTGGAGGCGTGAGAACGGGGGTGCGGCGGCGGCGGGCGCGGCGAGCAGTTGGACCCCACTGGGTCTCGGCCCCCCTCCCCCTCGGAGCCGGGACCCCTGCCCCCCGCGGTGTGCGAATAAAGGAGCACTCGGGTGCCGGTTTTGGGGTGGCGGTGGTGGTGTGTGCTGGGGGAGCCAGCTTGAACGCGTCGGGCCGAGACCGATCATTTCACAGAAAACACCGTGGAACAGCTGCCGATGGGCACGGCGGGGTGACGGTGCTTCTTGTGGCTTTGACCGTGGCGGTGTGCAGCTTCCAGGGCTTGTGAAACCTGCGCCCAAGTCCAGGGCTGTGGGAGGGCAGAGTTAACTGTTCGGACTTTCTCCAACTCCTGTTACTTCGTAGTACTCTTGGCCTGCGTATTGAATGGGGCCTACCCCAGATCCGGGAGAAGTAGTAAATGGGGCTCGCTTGAGAAGGGACGAGCATGACCATATGGAGAGCAGACTGGTTTATTTATTTTATTTGGGGAGCGGGGAGGGAATGTCGTTGGGTTGTGTGTGCCAATTTGGGTGACTTCTTAAATTCTTAAGAGCGAGTGATCTGAGAAGCCTGCACTCCTTGGCTTCCCTTGAACAGTAGAAGATTAAGGGTTAGAATCCAGCCCTGGCCCGTGAGTTTCAACATATTAATAGTATCTCCGTTGTCTTTATAAATATCTCCAGCGTATTCGAACGTGTATTTTTAACTGATGATCATCAAGCTAATGCTTTGGATTTTTAGTTTCTCATATACCTTAAATAGAGGCAAGTGTTAGGTTGAAATTAGCTAGATAGGATCTTGATGTTTATGAGTGATTGTTACAAACGCTAACATTTTGGGGGTCATTTTTAGTTACTTTGTAGCAATTCGTTGCTACACAAATAAGTTCAGACAGAATGCGAAAGTGATTTTGTCCGATTATGTACCTGTATGGTTCGAAAATTTTCCCAGCTTTTATCAGAGGGGCAGTGATCGTTGTTTTGCAAGGTGTTTTTTTAAAGGCAGAGTTATGCGTCAGTATTTATTTATGAAGTATCACCGTGCAAAGCAGATAAACAGATGAATTTATCAGAAAATCTTGCCGTGGAGCTTTCTAAGCTACTAGGAAAGGAAAAAAACTAACTAGTACTTCTTGAGCCCCAATCAGAAGCTAGGTTTTTTACTGCCTAAGTAACTCTCATGCAAGGAAGGAAGTGATAGGTGCTAAGAGAAAGGTGTAAACATGTATTTCCTCTGAGAGCTACATATTGCTGGTTTCCATTCTTACGAAAAGTAAAGCTAATTCTTTCTTAATTTTTCAACTGTTAGAAAATATAAGTGGAACCTTGCTTTAAGAAAATTTACCGTTAGATTAATTTTCTTAATAGTTTGATTTGTAGAAATTTTGATACAGGAACGAACATCTGTTTGTAAAAACTGATGCTGTAGTGCTGTTTTTACCTCGTGGAAGTTTAAAGATTAAATACTCCTTTGGACTGACTCAATTATCTGAGGCTTCAAGCTCATTGTAACTTTTTTTTCTTTCTGCTTTTTCTGGATTTTCTGCCTTTGTTTTCTATTCCTTAGTGTCATCTTCGTTCTTCCCCCGTTCCTTACATGATTCCTGGAAACATGCACAGTACTCTTACAACTGAAGGCTATCGCTTGAGGTCCGTGCCTTTCTTAGTGTTTTTGTTGTCATCTTTGATGGACATACTCATTCATGCAAGAGGTTGCCTCCACTTCCATCTTTGCTTCTGAATTACTAGAAACTGTTCCTGAAGTTCACCAGGGGTCTCTTAAATGACCAAATGCACTGGCTTTTTTTTTTTTTTTTCCCTTTCTTCTTCTCTTCCTTGAATTTTCTACTGTAGCATTTGATATTTTTTATTTAATAAAGTATTCCTCGATTTTGGTGATACTGCTCATCCTGGGAGCCCACTCATTTAGTCAAGGCATTTCTCTTTTTTGTGCTCTTAATTATTACTTTTATTTGATCTTTGTTATTCAAATTATAGTAGAATCATAATGGTGCTCAAGCTAAGAGAAGATCATTAGTAATCAGTAAATTAAACACATTCACTTTACATGTGAGAGAATTAAGGCTAGAGGATTGAGTGACTTATTCAGGGTCAAGTAATGAGTAAATGGCAAATTCATGACTAGAACTCATGTTCCCTACTACCATTCCTTGATTATAGATCCTTCCATGTAACCTTGAGGGTCTGTAATAGTTTATATCTCTCTAAGTACATATACTCTGTAAAAAACACATTTAAAAAATTTATTGCTTCTGTTTTAATGACTCATCATTAACAGTCTAGAGGATTTTATTTTGTTTGTTTTTGAGGACCTTTGTATATGGAACCTCTGTGCCTTACTGGATGTAGATCTTGATTAGGTGTGTGCATGCATATAGTAGTTGAATGAATAATAAATTATTTGGTGTCTGCAACTCAAGGACGAATGTACCTTAGAGAAATGCTGAAGAAGGCAGCTTAGTGTACAGAAGTTGGCAAACTACAGCCCATGGGCCAAATCCAGCTCATAGCTGGTTTTTATATGGACCATAAGAATGACTTTTAAAAAATTTTTCAAATTGTTAAAGAAAAAAAGAATAATAAAATTTTGTGAAACATGTAAATATATGAACTTCAAGTTTCATTATTGAAACACAGCCATGCTACTTACTATTTTCTGTGGCTATGCCAGCAGCTGAGTAATTGCTGCAGAGGCTGTATGCAGGATAAATTTGAAACTATGTAGCTTGGTATTCAAGGCTCAGAACAGTTGGTTCTGGCCACAACCTGCTCTTCCCTAGCTTATCTTTTCCCATGAAACAAGTTTTTAATGTAGCCAAACAGGTTTCTCTCCAACTTGCTTTTCACTTTTGTGTTGTCTCTCCCTCTTACCTGTTCAAAACCTTCATACACATTTTTTTCCATAAGAACCTAATATCTCATTTATTCTAAAAGGCATTTTCTGACTATTTTAACCTTTGGGATTTCTCCCTCTTTGAAGATTTTACATATATATATATAATATATATATGATTCATTTGGCAGTTAATAGTGCTTTAGAGCATCTATTATGGTCTTAAACTGTATTGCACATTTTTTATATTATTTGTTGTGACTTCCTTGATGGCAGCGATCTTCGTATGTTTCTTCCTTTTGCCTTTTTTTTTTTTTTTTTTTTGTATATATTACGAATCTAGGACAGATGTCCTTCCTGGATCAGATACTCATTGGTGTGGTTGTAAGGAAACTTAGAATTCTCCCAGTTATCCTTTGCTTATAGGTTTTCCACAGCGCAGTTAGCAAGCTATTTTCCAACTTCGTGATTAATCTCTAGTAACATCTTTTTCTTAGAAGAGGTCTGTTGTTTTACGTTTTTGCATTGAGAGAAGTCTAGATCTCTGTACTGTCATTCTTTTGATTGCTTCTTCTGAACAACACAGGCATCTTGGAAGTATTTTCCATAGGCTAGCTTTTCTCTTTCTTTAGGAAGAAGGCAAGAGGGCTGGCTCTGGGTTCTGGAGTCCAGGCATCCTCAGTTCTTTAACTGTTTATCACTTGTTGTCTTTTGGACATAATCTAGCATTTTTAGTATTCTTCCTCAGTTGTACCCAGAAAAGAACAGTGTGGTGTGTTCATTGAGGAGAATAACAAAACTTTTTGCCTTACTGTTTCATCCTGCCATATGTCTTTGAATTGTGACATATTGATATTGTCTTTGAGATTTGGCTTTTAATATCATCCCAATTTTAAGTATTGCTTAGTTGATGTTTTATTATTCTGTTTCCTTATAAGGACTTGGGACATTTATTGAGTACTCATTTCATATTACTATACTCTAGAGAAAAAATAGAATCGTAGGCAAAATTCATTCTTCTCTTAAGTATCTTTCAGCATAACTAAGGATGAGGTATGGATTAATAATGTTTTTAAAATGATGCTTTCGCTTCATGGAACATATAAATAGAAAATAGAAAAGAAAAAGAAAGAGAGTAGAAATGTAAATTCCATCTCCGTGGGTTTTTTGTCATCTTTTTTCCATGCAGTAGCTACTACATTTGGAACTGATTTTTGGCATCTACTGATGGTAGTAATGACTTGTATTTATTGAGCATTTATTTGTATGATGGTATGTGCTGTTAACTCAGTTGAATTTTATAACAGCTTCACAGCTGTATAAGGAATACTAATATTTGAGAGATTCTCCAAACAATAAACAACTTGTTTTTCATCTCTCGTCTGATTTTTATAAACTCTGTTCACCAATATCTACTGCAGAACATATAAAATTGATATTCTACTTTTATTTCTCCTAATTGTTTGAAAGTCAGTATAGTGCTACAAGTGCTCATTCTTGGATTTGGTGATTTTTGTCTTAATATTTTTTTTGAGGTATTGTTCTTTCATCAGTAAGAGGCAAACCAAATGCAATAGTGTCTTAAATAAATTGGAGTATTCCATAAAAGTCAACATTTCAGGTATCATTGAAAATGCTCAGGGCTGTGTGGCTCAAGTAGCAAAAGTGCTTGCCTAGCATGCACAAGATCCTGGGTTCAATACCCAGTACAGAAAACAAAACAAAACAAACAAGCAAAAAGCAAAGAAGAAGAAGAAACAATTTAGGATTATATGCATTGAAAGATTAGAAGGAACACACTTAAGTATTAAACCATTCACAGATGACCCTGTGTACTGTGGTTAATTTTTTTATGTATAATGTTTTGTTTCCTCTGAATTAATAATTTTTTAAAATTTGCTTTGCTTAGTTTTCTGTGTACTTATTAATTTAGCCAAGTGGTTCTCAACTAGTGGGGCGGGGGGAGGGTGTATTTCCTCCCAGAGGACTTTTGGCAGTGTTGGGGCAGAGAAGAGGGAAGGGGGAGTGCTACTGACATCTAGTGGGTTGAAGTCAGGTGCACTGTCCAGGACAACCTCCCACAGCAAAGAGCTATGTAGCCCAGTGTCGACAAGGCCACTGTTGAGAAACCCTAATTTAGTGTAGGGTCTCTCAAGTATATAAATCTCTTTTGCTCAAAACTACCAATTTTGACATCTTAAGAAACTCTTCCTCAAGGCTTTCTTTCCTGTTCCAACTGAATTTGTTAAATCTACTTCTGTGCAGTTGCTGTCTTGGATTTGTTTTACTATTTATTGCCTTGGTGATTCCCTTTAGTTCTTTCCTGTGTTATTGCCCTGTTCTGTATCTGATATCTTCATCTTTTCTTGCTTGTGTTCTCATTTGGAGGACCACTTTCGATAGCTTTCGGGAGGGGATATATTTTTTTCAAGACCTTACATATCTGAAAATACTGCTTTTCTCCTCTTGTTTTAAAGGGAGTTTGTCCGGCAGAGAATTCTCTGTCAGAAATGTTTTTTTCTCAGAATTTTGAAGGCATTCCTCTATTGTTACTTTTTTGGTGACACATCAGATTTTTCTACATATTTTGAAACTTTTGTTTTGTTCATTCTAGAAGCTTGCAGAATTTTTGTCTTTAGAGTTCAGAAATGCCTATATTATGTAATTTGGTATAAGTATATTTTTTATCTATTCTACTAGGTTCAGAGTAGTCTTGTTCAATCTGGAATTTATCTGTGTGTTCTAGAAATTTTCCTTAAGTAATTTCTTTGGTCTACCTTCCCTTTACTTTCTCTGTCCTCTGTCTTGAGTTCTCATTGTTTAGATGTTGGGCCTACTGACTTGTTCTAATTTTTTTTTTTTGTCTGCTCTTATGTATTTTTCATTTCTTTTTCTTTCTCTTCTTTCTGGGAACTCTTTTGCAAATTTTATATTGAAGTTCTTTTACTCGGGTTTTTTTTTCCATCTATAATATGTATAATTTCTAAGCATTCTTTTTTTTCCTGAAAAAAATTTAAAAGACATACTCTGTGTTTTATGTGTACAGTGTCTTACTCTCTTGGGAAATATTGGTAGTTTTCTTCTCTGCATATTTTTTTTCTCCAGATTTCCTTTTTCTGTTTGTTTGCTTTGGGCTTTGTCTTTCATGTTACATGGTTTCCCTAGATGTCTGGTGATCCTTGGAAGCCTATGCTTATTTAAGAGAGAGGCCTTAAAAAGCTGAATGGAAACTCTGCCAGTGGGTATTTATGATTATCCCTGAATGGTGATATGGCTGGATAGTTTTCTTGCAGATTTCCAATGCCTTAGTCTGTTTGGGTTGCTGTAACACAATACCATAAGCTGGGAGGTTTATAAACAATAAAAATTTATTTCTCATGGTTCTGGAGGCTGGGAAGTCCATGACCAAGTTGCTGGCAGATTTGGTATGTACTGATGGCACCTTTTTTGTTCTGAGAACGAAACAGTGCCTTCCCACTGCTCTCTGGGGTCTCTTTTATAAAAACACTAATCTCATTAATGAGGGCTCTGCCCTCATGAGTTTATCATCTCCCAAAGGCTGCATCTCCAAATATCATCATATGGGTGATATATTGGTTCAATATATGCATTTGGGGTGAGGTAACATAAACATTCAGATCATAGCTTTCAGTGACACATCTTTTTCTTTTGTGTTACTTACTTAATTATTTATATTACTATGGACATAGGAATATTTTTATTCTTTGAATTGTAACTCAATACTGTTATTTTGTTGTTGTTGTTGCTTAAACTTTTCCTACTTTGGCCATTGAGAGCTCTTTCTGGTTGGTTTCTGTGCTCATCCTTGCTTTTTTGAACACTTCCAAACTTTCTGACACCACATAATGCTTCTTCTGCCCATCTGTGTAAATACCACTTCTTCAAGGAGCTCAGAGGTTTTTTGGGGGGAGAGCGTGGTTGATGTGTAGGTATATAAATCAGGTATCTGGCTTTCCTCTAGGCTAATGTGGGATAAGTCTTCTCAGTTGCAGTGCTCATTACCACTTGTTTTACTTTCTAGCTTCTGACATTGTATTTCTGTTTCTTGAGGGTTATTTATGCTCTTAAATTTTTTCTTTACTCTTGTTTTAGAAATAATTTGGGAAATTTTAAAGTATTGTCTAGTTATTGCTGGCTTGAAATTTAATGTATAGACATTTCCCATTATAAAAAGCACCAAGCAAAATATTTGTATTCAGTCTCTCCCCTTTAACCAGAAGTTCTTAACTTAATGTTTTTGTCTTCTGCCCCAAGCACCAGTTTTGTTTGAGCCAACCTTACTTGTTCTCCAGTTTGCTGTATGCATTCATGTGTCTATGCCCTAGTCCTCATTGATAGTATGAAATATTTTTTTGTTATCCAGTTTTTGAGGAGTTTTAAGTGGGTAAAATTTTCTGTTACATGAAAACTACTATTTAATTACTTTCTTAGGATTCCTGCCTCTTTATTTTCCTTGCTTTGGATTAGTCACATAAACTTTGAGTTCTTGTGCCTAGATACATAATTTTTTTTTAACTAGACTGGAGGGGAGGAGGTTTTGTCATTTACTGAGTAGTAGTGCATTATGATAGCCCAAGTTGGGAAGAAAAAATTATACCAAAAATAGGGGGTTACAAAAAAACATAGTTTCAAATACATGTTTAAATACTTAATGTAAATTAAGATTCCAAGGTACCTCCTATTAAACTATTTACTGGTATTGCTGGGTGCCTGTGGCTCATGCATATAATCCAAGCTACTCAGGAGGATCGGAGTTCTAAGCAATCCCCAGGCAAATAGTTTGTGAGGTCTCAGACAATCCTAACACAAAAAATGGCTGGCAGAGTGGCTCAAGTGGTAAGAGCACCTGCCTAGCAAGTGTGAGGCCCTGGCCCAGTGCTGCAAAAAAAAAAAATTACTGGTATTAAAAACTTTCTTTAGTTCAGGCAACATATTTAGGTGTCATAATATGCAGTGGCATATTCTTTTATGCGATTATAACATAGATTTTTAAAGTATTCTGTAGGTATTGCTGACTTGAAATAGAATGTACAGACGTTTTCCATTATAAAAAAAACTTATGTAAATGATTGGCAAAAATGATGTGATTCTTCTCATCAAGATTCTTAAAGAGCATGGTTTTGTTTTCTGTTTTTTTCTGAATTTGGTTGTCTATTGATATAGTGTAAGAAGCTATGGAAATTCTTATCTAACCAAAATCTAGCCCTTCTTACTTCCTAAACAAAATCTTTTCTAATTTTTTTCTTATTGTGATTGCATTTTCTTAACTCTGAAGTCCTATAGCACTGTATCTTTTGCATTTGAAAAATTCTACCCCTTTCTTATAAGTCATTTGAAATTTTTGTTAATGCTTTTGTTATATCAGATGCTCCTCAAAGTCAGAACACCATATCTGGATTCCCTAGGTTCAAATACCAGTTATGTGACCTTGGGCAAGTTACTTAACCTTCCAGTACCTTAGTTAAATAAAGATAGCAATAACTACCTCTTAGGTTGCTGGGAAGATTAAATGAGTTAATACTTGTAGAATGTGTTGCACATAATAAGAACTCAGTAAAATTTAGCTGTTAGTACCTCTGTTACTATATTCACTATTGTTATTACCTTCATCCTTGTATCCTACCCCAGAGATTGGATACATTGCTGTGTACTGTACATTGTACAATAAATATTTGTTCATTAAATGAAAATGAGGTCATATTTTAGTTGTTTGAAGTTACAGTTCTGATTGCAACTTGTCAGCTTTATACCTTAATGTCTGTGGTACTAATCAAAATGATTGGAAGATTTGACAGCTTTGCTTGTATGGTCAAGTAAGACCTATTCTTATTGCCTCAGTTGAGAGCTGGAACATATTACTAAGTGCAAACATTAAAAATAAAAAAAGATTTGGTCCTGAATAAAATTGGTGTATTAGATAGTTGCCAAAATAATTTACTGGATTAATATTTGTAAGGATCCAGTGTAGAATATTTAAAAGTATGATCCATTTAAGAATAGTTTGTTTCTTAGAGAACTTTTATGTGTTTGATATTTCTGATTTTCTATAATTAGCCACTCTGGAATAGAATTATTGACACGGATAGAAGAGACTGTTCCCTATCAGTTGTATTAATGATTGTGCTTTAGACTTGACGCTGTGTAACTGCCAAAAGAACTACAGTCTTTCAAATATTAGGATACTGTGCTTATATTAAATATACATTAGTGGCTTTATAATAGAGAAAATTAAATAAGGACAGTTAAGTGACATGATTAAGAAAAAGGGCTGCAGCTACTCAGGAGGTGGAAATCAGAGGGATCCTGGTTGAAGGCTAGCACAGGCAAAAATTAGCAAGGCCCCACGTCACATGTAAGCTGGCATGGTAGTGTGCATCTGTCATCCCAGCTACCCGGGAGTTATAAATCGGTGGATCACTGTCCAGGCCAGCCCAGGCAAAAACATGAGCCCTATTAAAAAACTGAAAAAGCTGGTGGACGTGGCTCAGTTAATGTGAGGTACTGAGTTCAAATCCCTATACTGCCAGAAAGAAAGAAGGAGGAAGTAAAGGAGGAGGAAGGGAGGGAGGGAGAGAGACAGAGAGAGAAGAGAGAAAGGAAGAAAGAAAGAAAGGGAGAGGTCTGGGATTTAAATTTTTCTAAATGCAGTGAATCCAATACCTTTGATAAGAGGATAGGCTTACCTTTAGGAAAACCATGATCCTCTGTGTTAGTCAGCTTCCATTACTGTGACAAGGTACCTGACAGAAACAAAAGGAGCAGTGATTTGTTTTGGCTCTTGGCTTCAGTCTGTAGTTGCTTGCTTCCATGGCTGTGGGCCTAAGGAGGCAGAACATCATAGTGGGGAAGGTGTGGCACATCAGAATTGCTCACCTCATGCAAAGAAAGAAGGAGCAAAGGACTGAAGACAAGATACTCCCTTCAAGATCCAGTTTCCACTACCTCCCAGTAGTCCTATGAATTTAATTTATCAATTGATGAGGTTAGAGCCCTCATGATCCAATCACTTCTGACCAGTGCTGCAATGGAGATGAAGCCTTTAACACAATGAGCCTTTGGGGGATAATCAAAACTATAACTACCTTATTTATGACTTAGGTGAAATTTTCTAGTTATAACCAAAGTATTTTAGTTTGACTATAAATGCCTTTCTTATTTTAAATGATACCTATTTTTATTTAGTTTTTCTGAGTGCAGATTTCCATGGCTCCTGATTTTGTGGAATTCATTCAGTAAAAGCATTGAAGCTAGTAGCTACCAAGAACCAGAGGTTCAAGAGTAAGAAATGCCTAGTTCTAGATGTTAGTCTAGTGTAATGGGAGAGATAGGCATGCAGTGAAATGCATTTATAATATGGAAATAAATTGGCGCTATTGAAGAGAGAGCAGCTAGCTTTGTCGAGGGGAATCTGTGAGAATGTAACATGACTGTTGGGTAGAGAAGGAAGTAGGTTTCAGTTAAAAGGAATAGCATTAAAAACACACACATTTGTTGTGCCTTTTAGGAAGTTGTAAAAAAAAATGTAGTGTAGATGCTTGGGGTGCATAGTTCTGGTGGATTGTGTTTAAAAATGCAAAAATTTTTGTATGCTTAGATTGTAGATTTTTATTGTAAAGACATTAGGAAGTAAGAGAGCTATTTTTTGTTCTTCAGAAAGTTAAGATTTTTCTATAGTTTTTGTAAAAGTTTAATTGCTAAAACTTGTTCATGGAAACATTTCCTTTTACTTACATAAATGTTTTCTGTCCCTAGAATAGCGTTAAAAATGAGAAGAACACTTTCTTATACATTACTCTCTCACTTGTTTTTTTAAGTTTGAAATCATATCAGATTTAAAAAAAAAAAGAATGAAATGCATCCCTTCATACTGCATTTTAGCACATTTTTTAGATGTGAATTGTTTTGGCAGGATGTCCATTGGCATAATTGTTACTTGTTTCATATGGATAACAGTCAGTATCTTCAAAGTAACTAGATAGACCTTCTTGCTTCTAGAAAAGTGTCAGGAGCTGCACTATGGTGTGTAGATCTGTTTTGAAGTCCTGAGTAGTTTCTCACACCTGCTGCTGTAAGGGAAGTTTGCAAGTGAGAAGTTCTACTTAGGGAAACTTCTAATTTTTACTGAGAGCCACAACACAAGGCTTATAATGATGTGGTTTCATAACCTTTCTAGTACAGAACACATTCTTGTGAGTAGCTTTTGTAGCTGTTGCTTCTTGAGTGCTTTACCTCAAACTGGTCTATTTGTGAACATTTGGCTTAGTAGGAACCAGAGTATAGAAAACTTTCCTACTCCCCTTCTTTATGGACTAGAGAGTGATGACCCAGGTGTGGTAGTAGCAGCACAATAATTGAGGACACTCCAAAGAATGCTTTTAATTAGGGAAGTAATGAAGTATTTTTAAGGCTATCACAAATGCTCCAAGTAAAGTTAACCTTGATTACAACCCCCCTTCAAGGTTGCATAAAAACTAGAATTTTTTTGTATAAATCATCTAAAAAAAACCACAACATACTGCTTTAGTAAATATAAATATGCTGTCTGTGAAGTTATTTCCATTCCCTCCATTTTATTAATATGAAATGTCTGCTCCTTTATGTGTTTGATATTTTAATTTTTATTGCCTTTAAGTTTACACTAGGCTAATTTATTATTTTATGTCTCTTTATAGTACTCTGTGATAATAAAAGGGAACTGGTGAAAGTTAGACACCTAATAAGCAACTCTCTTATTAAAAAACATCTGAGAAATACTGTTGCTTTAATTTTAACATTTTAAATTCACATATCTTAAAATATTAATTTATAATTATATTATTTACCATTAATGTAATACAACTATGATTTTAAGAGTTTTAAGAAAAATAGACAAGACATGGAAAATGTTTCTATAATTGAGTAGTGGGATTTTAACAAGTGGAAGGGAGGTAGTAGGAGGGGATTATAGCCCTTCGTTTTCTAGGTGAAAAAACTATATAAAGGCCACAAAAACTTATTAGTTACAGTATCAGGTAGTAGAAGAGCTTGAGTAGGAAAAAAGTCAGGTTTTCTTAGGTATATAGTAAAAGGTTCACCTTTATATAGTTTTATGCAGTTGATAAGCCCTCCATAATTAGATGTATAATATTTTCATCACCTCAAAAAGGTTCTCTTCTAATCAACCTCCTTTTTCTACCATTAGGTTCTAGCTACCCACTAATCTATTTTATGTCCTCATACACGTACACATTATTTTTTTGGCAGTACTGGGGTTCAAAATTAGGGCCTCATACTTGCTAGGTGGCACTCTACCACTTGAGCCATACCTCCAGCCCTTTTCTTTGATTTAGTTAGTCTTCAGGTAGAGTCTTGTGTTTTTACCAGACTGGCTTCAGACTACAGTCCTCTTATCTATGCCTCTCACATAGCTGGGATGACAGGCATGTACCCACCACCACTTGCAGCGTACTGTTTGAGAAGGGGTCTTGCTAACTTTCTGCCCTTGCTGGCCTTAAACCATGATCCTCTTGATCTCTACCCACCCCCCATCCCCCACTCCCAGTAGCTGGGATTACAGATGTGAGCCACTGTGCCTGGCCTCTGTCCTCATATTTTTGTTTCCAGAATGTTATATAAATAAAATCATACAGTATGCAGATTTTGAATCTGATGTCTTTTACCTAGCTTAAAGCATTTGAGATTCCTCAATGCTGTTGCTTTGTTTTAGTAGTCTGTTCCTTTGTATTGCTGAATGCTACAATTTGTTTATCCATTTACCAGCTGATAGACATTTGGGTTGTTTCTATTTTTTATGATTCTGAATAAAGCTACTATAAGTATTTGTGTACAGGTTTCGGTGTGTACATATGTTTGTTCTTGTAAATGTGTATGTTTAATTGTGTAAGAAACTGCCAAACTCCTGTCTGAAATGGGTGGACCATTTGCATTCTAGTAACCAGCATGTGAGAATTCCAGATGCTCTGCATCCTTGTTGGTACTTGGCAATGCCAAGGATTTGTTTGCTTTGTTTTTTTAGTTTAGTTTAGTTTTTTAACCATTTTAGTGTGAAGTAGTATCTCTGTGATTTTAATTTGATTTCTCTAATGATTAATGACAGAGCATCTTTTCATGTACTTAACTCAGTTTTTTACAAGCATAACCTACTTTGCGCAAATATTATATGTGTGAGGTTTTGCCTGATACTGCTATTGAGAGAGAGAGAGAGAGGGGAATTAAAAAAAAAGTGTCTGTTCTCAAGAAGTTTGCACCTTACATAGGGAGATTGTATTACTTGGTAATGGCTGTATTTGGTAGGCTCTTCGAGAAAGGAGTTTGTGTAGTCTGGTGGAAAGGACCATGTGCTGAGCGTCAGAATAATCATTGGTTTCACTTTGCCTTAGTTGCTTTATCTTTCTGGCTCTTTCTTTTTTCTTCTTTCATTTGTCAAATGAAGGCCCTGTTTGGTGGCTCCTGTAATCTGCCGCAGGCAAAAAGCAGTATCCTATCAAAAACAACCTGAAGCAAAAAGGACTGGATATGACTCAAGTGGCACAGGCCAGGAGCCCAAATCCTAGTACTACCCCTTCTCCCCCTAAATAAGAAAAGAAAGAAAACAAAAGATTTTTGTAGATTTTCCTCATCTGATGTCATTCCTCTTATTTGCCCCCACCCCAGACAATCTTTTGAAATTTTAAATACTATAAATTATAAATTTTATTGTATTCAAGGATTTATTTCTTAAGTCTATTTTTTGGGGGGGGTGGCACTGGGGTTTGAACTCAGGGTCTCACATTTGCTAGGTAGGTGCTCTTACCATTTGAGCCACCGCTCGGTATGCTCTCTTAAGTCTATTTTTAAGCATAGTAACTGATAGTTCTATAAAAATACCTTTTGTGTGGCATTATATTATTATAATTTATAGCACATTTTCAAGAAGTTCTCTTTTAGTATTCAGAAACATTCTATTGCAGGATATATTCACTTTGAGGACAGAGTCAGAGACAAGTGATTTTTATAGGATTGCATAAAGAAGAGTAGCCACCCTAATCTGCCATTCTAGCCTAGGTCTTCTTTTCTTCTTTTTCTTTTTTTGAGACAAGGTTGTGTTATATAGTCCAGACTGGCTTGGAGCTCACTGTGTAGTTCAGGTTGACTTCGAACTGATGATCCTCCTGCCTCAGTCTCTAGCCTAGATGTTTCAGCTCTTGTACGATAGGCCACTTCCATAGAAAATAAGCAGTCTTTAAATAGTTTTAAATAACCTTAGCATTTTTGAAATGGTATAGTTTCATGATCAGTGTATTAGAAGAATGCAATTTTCTTATCTTAAAATTATCCATGCTTTTAAATAAAATGCATGATAAAAGATAAGATAAACAAGCTGTGGTTTAATAATTATGCAGTTGAACATTGAAAACCTGTCAACAAGGCAGTTGTATCACAAGCTGAGTCACTGCTTGTCAACAGCCTGTTCACAGAGGAAATCTTAGCTGTAATCAAAAATAAGGGTAACAGGAATAGTAAAGGGCCTTTTATTTTACCTCTTGAGAACAGTTTAAGTTTAGATTCCTACAGTATATTTTTAGTGGGTTATCCATGACCAATACTAGAACTACTAAAAGAAGCAAGCATAGAAATGAGAGGAAAAATGTCATTACATTTATAGTGTCACATGCACGTCAGTATTATAAAGCCATGTGAAGACCTGTATTACTTAAGCAACCTGAGTGCAAGTGTGACTTTGGGCAAGTCCCTTCAAGTTTTTGAATTTCTCTTTGATTTGTAAACTAAGAGGGAGACTGGTCTGATTATCTAAAGGGTCATCCATCTTTAAATAGAATTGTATGTCATGTGCGATTAGCCACTTGGTTGATTGGGTTTTAGCTGTCAAAATAGGTTGATCATAGTTAGACTATTTTTAAAGTTCTGTAACTTTTCAGTTTTACTTTTCTACTAATTGAGTGTTAGGTGTAATTTGTTGCAACAACTAAAAATAAATAAAATCAAAAGAACTGTGTATATCCTCTAATTATAATCCTATGGTGCTCTGGAAGCTTATTTTATGAATGTTTTAGGAGAAAATGGAGTGCAGTTACTTGAGCTACTGTAATACTAGAGCACAGAGGCAGACGTGAAAATAATATATTTTTGCACATTTTATCCAAGTAAATTTATTATATTTTATTACTTGAGTGATAAAATAGCATTTGTTCGCTTTATAATTTGCTAACAAATGTCACATACTGACCTGTAGTTTATAACATGTTGTTTATTAATTTTAAATTCAGAAAGCCCATACCATGGTATATTGAACAGCACCTGCTACTAATGCAAAGTACCTCATCACAGAATTTGTATTCAACTAAAATAATAAAGTAGAATCTACTTATAATTTCTTTATGCTTTTGAACTAAGCTTTTAGAGCAAGTGCAAAGGGTTTTTTTTTTTTTTAAGGAAAATTCCATTTATGGAGATTTGAATTTAGAAAACATTAAAACAGGGAATGATTATCATCACTGAACTTCATTTAAATAGTGAAAGTCTTTATTATGCTAAAACAATTTTCAAATTTAAAAATCAGTTTGCTAAATCTGTTTCAGAGATTCTAGAAATTTACTTAAAAGTTTTATGAGCACATTTTATACTTTGAAAAGCATCAGCTGTAATACATTATGAAATTATTTTCCTACATGGGTATATCTTGTTTAGAAAATTCTGTAAAGGATTTACACTTTGTATTTCTATGTTTGTTTTTAGTAGTAGAGCTTTTAAAATAGCCATTTTTCATCTTAGTGAATCAGAATCATGTCTATGAGAATCTTCTTATGCTGGGCCTGGTGGTGCAGCCCATAATCCCAGCAGGAAGCAAGAGGATCCCACTGGGCTCTGTAGTAAGTGCTAGGCCTGCCTGTCTCAAAAAACCAAAATTGCAGCAACAACAAAAAAGAATCTGCTTATATTTCTTAATATACACATTCTGTTTTTAATTCATGCTCATGTTAACATGTTTATGATTTTCTAAAGTATTTTATATTCCTGACCAATTTCCCGAAATTCTTTGACATGTTTGAGTATATACACAAGAGGAGCCAAATTACATATGTATTTTAAAACTGCCATAAATCCTAGATATTCAAAATAAATTTCATTTGAGAAGATTGATCCTAAATCAAAATATTCTTAGTATAATTTAACAATGGTGAAAAGCTAGTGCCAAGAAGACTGGGCCATTTAGGGAACGTTGTAGAGGGATATAGTAGGAAAGGAGTTTAAGATAAAGTAGATGCTAAGAAAGGCTTGAATTATTATGTTAGTAAAATGTAATTTACTTCATTTTCTTATTATATTTATTCCTGGAGTTGTTTTATTAGAAAGGTTTGGCTGTTAGAAATGCTGTGATTTGATATTTAAATAGGTCATATCATGAGAAGTGTGATATATCTTAATGATACTTTAACTTCAGTTTTTATCCATTTTAAAATGGAAACATTTAGAACATGAAATCACAAAAATAGAAGCAGTAAGTAGTTCTCAAAAATTTAAAAACCGAGGACCACGCAGCTACTCAGGAGATGGAGGATCACAGTTCAGGGCGGCCCTGGCAAAGTTAGTGTAAGACCTATATCAAAAACAAACTAAAAGCAAAAGGTATGTGGCTCAAATGGTATTGCCTTTGGGAGGCGCTAAGTTCAGTCTCTTGTTCCACAGCAAAAAAAAAAAAACCCAAAAAACTGAAAAAAAAAAAATCTAAAACATTTATAACTTGGTTTGTATCAAATTTGTTGATATCTGTATACTATTTATATTTAAGAATATGATTTTCTGCCAGTTAAATACTATAAGTAACATTTTAGACTTGAAGTAAACAAAGTAAATTTTAAATACTGAAAATAAATTTTTTTGGGAGGTCCTTAAGGAGTATTGGCCTCAACTCTTACTGCTCATTATCAGTATTTTAATATTATTCAGGGAATGTTTATTTAAATTTTCAGAATACTTACAAATACATTATCCGTCATTTGAGTGTATCCCATCCTATATAATATGAAATCTTTTTGATGTTAACTTTTAAGCCAAATAAATCATTTGTTTATTTTCATGTTTAAATTATTCCATATTTGGCCAGTGAGTAAACCCTTCCAACTGGTTCTTTGTCCTCTTGACAGATACTCACCATTCTTTGAGCACTTACGTTTTGGCAGTGCAAGATATTCCATGCTCTTCTTGTAACTTTCTCAGCTATTTCTACAGTCTTCTGGATCATTTTTTTTGTAGAAAATAGTACTTAGAAACCAAGATATGGAGTGTGCTCATTGTTGGACACTCCAGTTGACAAGGATGTCATTGTTTCCAGACCTTCTCAGGGAAAAGAGATAGAAAATACACACATGAACATCTGTATTTTTATGTCCATATTTATATATACACTCAATTCATAAGAGCCATTAATAGACAGATTTTTTTTAATTTTTGAATTCCTAGAAATAGTTTATTTCATGCTTATATACTTACACATATCCACAGTATAATTTTGTACAGTATATATTTGTAATGCAGAACCATTAGAAACCCAGTTTGCAAAAATTTTGCTACTGTCACAAATTTATGGTAATATAGTTCATTTTAAATTCTTTTATTTTTAAAAGTGTGGTAAAACTCACATAACATGGAATTTGCCATCTTTTTTTACTTTGTAATGGGGCTTGAACTCAGAACCTCACACTTGCTAGTCAAGCACATGAGCCCTGGAGCTGTGCTCTTGAGTCCTTTTTTCCTGTTAGAAATTTTCAGGCAGGGTCTATGATTTTTTTGCCTGGGGCCACTCCCAGACTGCAATCCTCTTGTCTCCACCTCTTGAACCATGATTGCAAGCCTGTACTACTACTCCCAGCTCCAGTCTTAACTATTTGCATGTGTGTGGTTCAGTGGTATTAGTACATATTGTTGTGCTATCATCATCTTCATCCACCCATAGCACTTTTTTTAGTTTGCGAAACTAAAGCCATTAAACAACTTTTCCCTCCCCCTAGGTAGCATCCTACTTTCTGTCTCGGAATTTGACTTCTACTTACCTCATATGGGTAGAGTCCATTTTGACTGGCTTTTTTCACTTATCAAGATTCGTCCATCTTGTAGTACTTACCAAGAAGATCTCATTCCTCTAGTCCAATGTGTATGTATATAAATGCCTGTCCACTCATTGTATTTATCCATTCATTGGTTGATGAACACTTAGATTGCTTCCACCTTTTGCCTATGTAAATAATGCTTCTGTAAACATGGGCATACAAATATCTGTTTAACTCTGCTTTCAGTTCTTTTGGTTATACCTGAAAGTAGAATTTTCAGATCTATAGGCAGTTTTAATACAGCAAGTTAGATTTTTGGAAAATTTATTGCAGTCTGAAATGATTTAAGTTGAATTTGACTTTCCAGTATAGATAGTGGTCTAACTGGAACTGATAGATTTGTCTAATTTTTTATGGAAACTGCCCAGACATCACATTGAGTTAACTCTAAATTATTTTTATTTTCATTGTTTTTATGGTGGGGGGGGCAGTACTAGGGATTGAACTTAGGGGTTTGAACTCACGCTTGCTAGGCAGGACTTCTACCACTTGAGCCACTCCTCTAAATTATTTTATAATACAGAATTTTGTACAGTGTTAGAGCATTCATAAAATGCTATTTATACATTAATAGAATATATTTCATTTTAAATGCAAAATGGTTTCTTAGCATTGTTATTTCTTTTATTGAACTTCCTTTAGAAGATATTTAAGTTTAGGTCTGCTGGCCACACATTTCTTAGTTTCCTTCATCCAAGAATGTCTTGATTTCTACAAGATTCCTGAATGATATTTTTATTATTCTGCATATGTAACTCTGGGTGACAGTTCTTTTCTTTGCAGCACTTGAAAAGAATTGTGCCACTTTATTCTGTCTCTGTGGCTTCTGATGTGAAAGCTACTCTCCTTTGAGTTGTTTTGTCCTTACAGTAAAACTTTTTTATTATTACTATTTTTAAAACTCCTTGTTTTTAGTTTTTGAGGAGCTTGATTATGGTGTGTTATTTCAGCAATTTGCTTGGGGTTTGCTCAGCTTTATGAATATGTAGGCTTATGTCTTTGCCAAACTTGAGTTTTTAACCATAATCTAGTTCTGTCTCCCCCTCTCTTCCCTCTCTCCTTTTGTGGAACTGGGTTTCAACTTACTGCCTGGAGCTTGCTGGGCAGGCACTCTACTGAACTGCTTGAGCCACGCCCACAGCCTTGTAGCCATTATTTCTTTGAGTACTTTTTCAAGCCTGCCCCCTGTCCTTTCCTTCCAGGACTTGACTAACATGAATGTTTGATCCTTTACTTTTGAATGTTTGATTTTCTTTTTTATTCAGCTTTAGTAATTTCTATTGTTGTTATCATAGTCACTGATTCATTCTTCTGTCATCTTTCTCCTGTCCACCCAACTAATGAGTTCTAATTTCAGTTATTATATATTATCAGCTATTTGCTGAGACTTTATTTTTCATGTTCCATGTGTAGTAATAAGTGCGAATAGAAACATTTTTGTGATGACTGCTTTAAATTCCTCGTTAGAAAATTCCAACATCTGTGTCATCTTGGTGTCAGCATCTGTTGATTATTCTCCATCAGAGATTTTCCTGGTTCTTGGTGTATAGTGGATATTTTAGGTATTATGTTATGAGATTGGGTCAGACCTCCATTGTCTGAGGGGAAAGAGGTCATTCTCTGTTGCTGCAAGGTGAAGTTGGAACTCTAGGCTCTTCATCTGCAGGAGTGCCTTGTTATAGCTGACTGGGGAGAACAAGCTCCCTTTAAGCTTCTTTTGACACCTGCCTAGATGGGAGCACTTTGTTATTCCTCACCATGTGGCCTCCTGTGATACAGAAGTGAGGGTGGTACTTCTTACCATTGGGCTGTATTAAAAATCCCAGACTACCCATTCTAGGCTTCTCTTTTGGTGTTTGATGGATGGGGTGAGGGCAGGGTGACATTTTCGTTTGTTTGTTTTTTTGATTTCTGGGATGTTTGGCTGGAGAAGTGTGGTTAGTATCTAAGTTTCCTGTTTTGTGAGACTGCTCCTTTCCTGATCCTTCACTAAAGAGTAGTCTTTTCTTAGAACTTCTTTAGTCTCTACCCACTTTTGTTTAAGGCAAAAGGCAATCTCAGGGAATTCACCAGCACCATGCCAAAACTCTCTGTTTTTCCTCTTTACCTTTCACTGTCATCTTTTTGTTTCATACATAACGTTTTTAGATGTACTTTTTTTGCAGGAAGAATAGGGAGAAGTGCATCTAATTTCCTCTTGTGTCTGACCTGAAGTATTATTAATATTATTATTGTTACTATTATCATCATCATCATCATCATTATTTTGCAGTCCTGGGGATTGAACTCAGGGCCTCCTGGTTATTAGGCAAGTGCTCTACCACCTGAATCATGCCCCCAGACCTTTTGTTTTTAGTTTATGAGGTAAAATCTCTTTAACTTTGCCTAGCATCAAACTCTTGGTCATCCTGTCTTCCCCTCTCCTCCTCCCCCACCCCCCAAGAAGCTAGCATTGTAGGCTTGTGCCACCATGTGTGGCTTTGACACTCTGTGACAGTAATTCTTTAGCTACTAAATGATTGCCATTTTCTTTTTTTAATTCCCTTTTCAGAGGCTAGTAATCCTCCTCCTGCCTGCTGTCCTTGCAAGTACATATTGCTTGAAACAGAGGAATTCTAGAAGTTGATCATCATAAATACTCCATTTTAGATATCCTTAGTTCCTTTAACTGTTTTCTTAGGTAGTACCTGCAAATTGCCCACAATTTGTATAGTAATGTGTGTTGCTGTTACTTAATTGTGCTGTGTGTGTGTGTGTGTGTGTGTATTTTCTGTTAGCACATCACTCTGTTTGTACTCATGAAGAAAACAGTTCTACACATCTCCTGGATCATTTTTGTGGGTTTTACTGCTTAGGTAAATGTCCTTTGTTTTCTTATCTGCTAATTCCGTTCCTCAAAGATCATACCATTAACATTTTAATGTAATTCTTTTTTTCTGTACATTTTTACTCCCTCTCCTTGTCCATATATACTTTTTAAAAGTTTCATGTTTTAAGGTCAGCATTATTTTTTAGCAATATATATTGCACATTTCCCCTTGTCGGTAAATGTCTTAATAGTATTATTTTTAGTGGCTGCATAACCATTATCATATATGTATCATACATATACTGCATGCATTTATCATAAATTTCTCTCACAAGTTATTCTTTGGCTTCTGGTATATTCTTATTGCATATAAGTTCTTTGTGGTGGTCTTTCTGTGTTAGACTTCTTGTCACCTAAGAGAACAACTTAAAGGAGGAAGGGTTTATTTTGGCTCACATTTTTAGTTGGCCATGGCTGTGGCAGTGCTGCAGAGCAATTCACATCATGGCAGTCAGGATGAGAGGGAAAGCCTGCACTAGCAGACTTTCTTTTTTTTCACCTTTTATTCCAACCAGGTTCCTAGCCCATGTGTTGGTACCACCAATATTCACTCCTCCCTCCCTCCTTCCACCCCTTCTCCCACCTAGTTAGTCCTTTTTAGAAATACCCTCATAGACACATCCAGAGGTGTTGCTTTACTAATCTCTTAGGCACTTCTCAATCCCATCAGGTTCACAGTCCAAGATTAACCATCACACTTTCACTCTTTTATATTCACATTTGCACCCTATATTTAGTTTGTCTCCTTATAAAACATTGAAGGTAGAATTGGTGGGTTCATGTATGTCAGGATTATTTTTTTAACAAAACTAATAGACTTTATACTTGTTATTTTTAATCTTGATTGGCCCTGTCTTTTTCAGTAGCTTTGTATTAATACTGATAATAGTATTAACTGTTCCTTAGGTTGTTGTTTAAAGTAGATAGTTACTTTTCATGGCTTCATATAATTAAACATTCAGTAAAATAGAGCCCCAAATAGATAAATTTTAGTGCATAGTATTTTTATTTTATTTATTTTTTTGGTTGGACTGGGGTTTGAACGATGGGCTTTGCGCTTGCAAAGTGGGTGCTCTACCACTTCAGTCATACCTCCAGCCCTAGAGCATAGTATTTTAGCTATGATTTCAACTAAGATTTCTCTAGCCACATTTTATAATTTTATGCTCTACCAGTGTTATGGTTGATTTTGTCAGATATGTTTTTCTAAGCTCAAGATATTTTATGTCTTTCATATTTGTAGGTATAAAGATATACATGTTCTTAGTGAATTCATGTTAAATTTGTTTTATGTGCTTTATTCCTATTTTGATTTCATTTTATTGTGATGTATAGGATATGTATAAAAAGTGGATGAATATATTACGTTCAGCTAAATATATTTACATGTAGACAAGATTAGTAATACAATACATGTGCATTTTGATCCAGGATATAAAACATCAGTATCAAAACTCTTTTATCAATCTCTTCCCAGTTGTATCCCCACTTGCACCATTATTCAAAATTCGTGTTAGTCTTGCCTTTCTTTTATTTTGATTCTCTGCTGCCAGTAAATAACAAAATGATTATTCTTAAAAAATACTTTTGAGCTTTGTGTAAGTGGAATAATTTTGTGGGTATTTGTCTGAAGTATATGCAGTATTTTGTGACTTGCCCATTTCACTTAGTTTTATGTTTTTGAAGTACATTCATATCAATGTACATAATGGCAGTTCTTATTTTTACCATTATCTGGTTTTTCACTTTGTGAATATACTATAATTTATCTATTGAAGCACATTTGGGATGTTTATAGTTTTGTGCTATTTTAAGCATTGGTAGTTATAAAGTTATAGGGAATGTGTATTACTTGGAACAAGAGTTTCTCTAGGAGATAATCAATACATGGATGGTTGGATAGATAAATCCATAGACAGATAGATAATAAGACAGGCAGATGGGTGGATAGCTATTTTTAGTGGTAAGTTTGGTAGATTGTAGGATAAACATATGTTCTGTTTATAGATAATAATGCCAAACTTTTCCTGAAGGACTGTATCAGTTTACATTTACACTAACAGTGAGTGAAAATTTTGTTTGAAGCTTTTAAATTGGCTTTGGTGAACTTTCTGTTTGCTTGGGTTTTTTTGTTTTGTTTTGTTTTTTGGTGGTACTGGGGATTAAACTCAGGGTTTTAAGCTTAGTAGGCTTGAGCCACACCATACCTTCAGCCCTTTTTGGTCTGGTTACTTTCAAGATAGGGGTGTAGTGTGTTTTTCTTTTTTTTTTTTTTAATGTCTAGGGCCTGCCTGGACCATGATCCTCCTATTTTATGCTTCACACTATAGCTGGGGTGACAGATGCCACTGTACCCAGCAAGCAAGATATGGTCTCAAAAACTTTTTTGACCTTGGCTGGCTTTAGGAGGTGATGGATCTCAGCCTCCCAAGTAGCCAGGCTTACAGGTGTGAGCCACCAGCACCTGGCTTTCTACTGTCCTTTTTTATTATTAATAATTTTGTTCATTTAAAATTTCCTTGTGAGTTACTCTTTTCTGAGAAACTTCTTCATGTCTTTTGGCCATTTATCTATTAGATTATCTTTTATTGATTTATAAAATTTATTGTTATTCTAAGTCAGTACTGTCAGTTTTATTTGTTATAAATATCCTCTTCCAATTTGTAGCTTTTTTTTTTTTTTTTTGACAGTACTGGGGTTTGAACTCAAGACCTTACGTTTGCTAGGCAGATGCTCTTACCACTTGAACCACTCCGCCAGCCCTTTTTTTTATTGGGTATTTTCGAAATAGAGTCTTGGGAACTATTTGCCCAGTACTGGCTTCAAACTGTGAACCTCTTAATCTCAGATTCCTGAGTAGATAGGATTACAGGCATGAGCCACAGGCACCCGAATGTGGTTTATCTTTTTATTCTCTCAGTTTTTTAAAATCTGGAAGTCTTCAATTTTAATTGACATTAATCATTCTTTTTTTGTGCTTGTAACATGCTTAAAGTTTTCCTTTTCTAACCCAAGATTTTAAAGATACTGTTTTCTGTTACTTTTTAAAAGTAATTTTGGTTTTGAGTGTCCTACTTAGGTTTTTGATTCACATGAAATTGACTTGTCTTAGTGCACGGCATAAGGAGTGTATCAAGTTTGGGGCTTAGACTTACTTATCCTGGGATGATTTACTAAAAAGCTTATCCTTTATCTGATCAAATTTCCATATATGCCTGTTTGGTATCTGGTAAGATAAGTCCCTAGCTATATTTTTTTCAGAAGTTACTTGGCTGTTCTTACAGCTTCTTACATTCATATAAGTTTTAGAATCAGTCTGTTAGACCCTCTTCCTCTTCCAACACAAACATACACAAACTCTCTTGGAATTTTGATTGGAACTACATTGAATACATACATTGATCTGGGGAGAGTTGATGTCTTTATAATACTGAGTCTTCTAGTTTAGAGAGTGATACATCTTTCATTATATGACTATTCAGGACCCTTTTTTGTTGTTAATTTTTTACAAAGAGATTTCATAATTTTTCCATAAGAAATCGCTATTCCTGAAAACTTTTTGGTGGGACTGGGGTTTGAACTCAGGGGTAAACGCTTGCAAAGCAGGTGCTCTACTGCTTGAGTCAGACTTCCAGTCCATTTTTTGTTCTGGTTATTTTGGAGATGGGGTCTCTCAAACTATTTGCCTGGGCAGGCCTCAAACTGAAATCCTCCCAGTCTCAGCCTCCCAGGTAGCTAGAATTACAGGCATGAGCCACTGGCAATGGCCCCTGGCAATTTTAAAATATTTTTAGTACATAGAAACCTTGGTAGTTACTAATAGTAGTAATAAATAGTACCTTATATATTCTGGATATTTGTATCTTATAAGATAGATATTGTTCGCAGATATTCTCCCATTCCATTGGTTGCCTTTTTCTCTGGCAAATTTTTAATTTTCATGAAGCTCAGTTTATTTTTCTTTGTATTCTGTGCTTTGGTATCATAATCAAGAAATCATTGCCAAATCTAATGTCATGAAACAGTTTTCCTCTAAAAGTTTTAGGTCTTTCATCTATTTTTTTCTATTTTTCATCTATTTTTGTCTTTTGTTTATTTTGAGACAAGGTCTCTTATGTACCTTGAGACCAGGTTGGCCTCAAACTTATGTTCTTCCTGCTTCTGCCTCCCTGTGCTGAGATTAAAGGTATGCACCACCACATCCAGTGTAAGTTCATTTTTATAGCTATTCAATTCTTTGTGTATCTCACTCTTTTCTTAAGAGTTAAAAAAAAATAAAAAACAAAAAACCTTTCTAAACAGGATTAACAATGAGTAACAATTTTACTGTCAAGCCAGGAACTAGACCCAGTCCAGAAGGAAAAGACTTGAGGCTCAAGAAAGGGAAAGTAGTAGATTCTTTGAAATCTATAAAAATGCATTGGAGCTGCAAATCAGCATGAGGGTTAGCACATGGCTGTATACACTCAGAAGTACACTGCTTTCTTCCCAGCCCTAACGTTTTAAACAGGCAATCCTCTTTCAGTCTGTAGGAAAGAGAGCTGGAAGAGTATTAGAATAGGTGGACATTAGTTTTTAAGTTAATTTTTTTATTTGATTTAACTGTAGATTCACCTACAGTTGTGAGAAATAAAGCAGAGCTAGCTCATGTACTCATTACTCAATTACCCCCAGTGGTAACATCTTGTAGAACTATCATGCAGTGTTAAAACCAAGATAGTGACCGTGATGCAGTCTAGATGGAGAACATTTTCTTCACCTTGGTAATCGCTCGTATTTTCCTTCTATAACTACATGTAGAAATTGTCTCACTTTTTCTATCCATTTTCATCCTTTTTTCTCTCTTTGTTTTGATTTTATGGTTTCTAATGCTATGCCTCTTCTTGTTCATTAATCTTTTCTTCAGCAGCACTAATCTGTTCATCCTGTCCATTGTGTTCATCTCAGATATTGTACTTTTCTGAAAACTTAGTTTTTTAATCTTCCATGAACTTTTTATGTGCTTGTCTACTAATTCTATTACCAGTACCATTTCTCTGTTTCATTAATTGATTTTTCTCCTCATTCTAAGCAATGGTTTTCTGTTTCTTCATATGCTTGTTTATTTTCAAGTGAATACTACTAGACACAGTAAATTTTGCCTTGAGGGGTGCCCAGTATTTTTTTATTCCCATAAATATTCTTAAGCTTTGTTGTTAGATGCAGTTAATTTGCTTATAAACAGTTTGCTTTCAAACTTTGTAAGTTTGGCTTGGAGTAGCTTTTTGATTAGGCCTCTTTTGGTCCTACTACAAAGTGCTCCTACCTGATGCCTTCTGTCTGTATTAAGAGATTTTGTTTAACTCTGCTAGTGGGAACCTCCTCATCTCAAGGGATTCTTTCCCTTTCCTCCTGTAGTTTCTTCACATGCTAATGCCAGAGTACTCAGATGAATACTCAAGGATACTATCTGGCAGGTCTCTGGAGCTTGCTATTTGAGCGGCTTTCTTCTCTCCTGTATTTGCCTTGTGAATTGTAGCTGAGTTGCCTCCTCTTCCCCCTTTTGAACTCCCAGCTTCATCTTTTCAGTACTGGATTCTCCCTTTCTGTATTGTAGCTTGGAATGTGGCTCACCTTGTGTTTGCTTTCACAGGACTCATTGTCCTGTGTTGTCTTGTCTGCTCAACATTTGAAGATCATTGTTTCATATATTGGATTTTGTTTTTTAGTTAAGTGGGGGAGGATATGTCTAGTTTTTTGGAGAGGTAGACGATAAAAAGAGGTAAAGTATTAGCAGACTTATCAGATAGCTATAAGAATTGTGAAGAACTTAAGCAGAAAAGGGAGATAAGCATACCAAGAGGATTTGTAACTTTAAATAAGATGATGGGAGAAGGACCTAACTAAGAAATGGGCTGTCCTGGTTTTCTTTAGATGTTTAACAGTTTGTCCCCAAATCTACTGACTTGTCCACAAATGTACGGTTTGGGCAAGATAGGTTTGGCAACTTGTTTCTGGTCTGCTAGGTGTCAGCTGTGGGCAGCTAAAAGATTGGGGACTGGAATGATCTGAAGCTTCTTCACTTAGATGGAGTGTGGTTGATACTGGTTGTCAGCATCTCATTGGGGCTGTGGCTGGCATAACTAACTACACATGGCCTATCCATTTGACTGTTTGGCTTACTTGCAGCATGATAGATAGCTGTATTGCAGGGCAAGCACCTGAATGTGAGCCAGAAGTTGTAGTGCCTTTTCTAATTCAGCCTTGGAAGTCATTTTGTATAGTATACAGAGTCACTAAGCCTGGCTTCTATTAAAAGGGACTGGAATTAGACTCCTACTTTTGCTGTGTGTCATGTCAAAGAATTTATGGACATGTTTAGAACTAGTACAGTGATATTTGAGCCAAAGAGGTGAGGCTATCCAGAGAAAAGCAGTTCAGGCACACTGTACAGAAACACAAAGATGGTGGATGACTGATAGTTTAGGTTTATTTGTGATTTAGTTCCAACCCTACAATGTCACCTCCTTGTGGACAGTTTTGTTCACTGTTGTATTCTAATCACCTAGAGCAGTTTTGACAGCTGGTTGTAGTTCAATACTATTTTGTGAGAGAAAGGGTCAACACCCTGTATCAAAAAATTCTGAAAATGAGCACATAATCTTTAATCTGGTGATTCTTTCTTTGAGGAAGAAATATTTTCTTGAGGAAAATATTGTATAGTCAAGCAATACTGTAATGAAAATTTGAAGGTGCTTAGATGACTAATAATAGCAGATTAGTTAAATGATGGTTTGTCTGTAATGGAAAAGTGCAATTTATTTATATTTTTGACTTAAGCATACATTAATAATATGAGGGTACAGTGTACACAATGAACAAGTTCGCTCCACCCATTATATTCCCATTCCCCTCAACAGTGCAGTTTTTAAACTCAATGTTTTAGTACAGGAAGGTGAGTGAATATTGGGGACAAGAAGTAATTCATATAACTCTGTATTGAATGATCCTATTTGGTTAGAAATTAATTATTCAACACAATGTGTATAGAATGAAAAGATTCTAATAGGATGTATATCAAATTGTTAATGATTGCTCTAGAAGTTATTTTAGAGTTGCTTTTCAAAAAAATCATGTACTATATTAGAATTATATTTCTAATGTAAAAGTGAAATTACCTTTTAAATCAAGTTTGTTTTCCTTGTAAACTAAAGAAGGAGAAAGATAAATATGTACAGAAAAAGCATAGAATGATATAAAACAAGATTTTTTTCAAGAGATTGTCTCTTTATTATAGGTTACTTTTGTTTCCTTTTATATGTTTCTGTATTGTCTTGTTAAATGCTTGCCTTATAATAAAAGAAAGAGGTTTATATTAAAACTACTTCTCTTTGTTAAAATTTATCTGTTTTCCATACTATTTTTTTAATCACTCTACCATAGGTTTTTGTAATCATACAAGAATGAGATCTAAGGTAAAAATTATAAATATAACTTAAGAATACTATCCTAGATGATATGCTGATACTTTAGTTAATACATATTTTATCACATAAATGTCTTTAGGTTAATTGCTCTCACTTTGTCTTTTCTCTATTTTATAGAAATAATTTGTAATTTATTTTATTCTTATATGTCATAGGATGTGTTTTGGAGATGCAGACAAAATATCTTTGATGAAATGAAGAAGAAATTTTTACAGGTAGTCTGCTGATGTAACTGATTTAGTATGATAAACAGCAGAGCAAATAACAGCATGTTAGCATTTTTATTTAATAACAAGGCATGTCTGAAGTTTTATGCTTGTTTGACAATTTTATTTCTATCAATTTAATAATACAGAAGTGACCTTAAATGCATTTTATGTGTGATAGGCCCTATTTTCCTCTCTTTTTAAATTAGAGTACATTAATTGTACAAAGGGGTTTCATTGTGCTATTCTCATATATGCATATGATATACTTTGGTCATATTCACTGCCTCTATTACTCTTTATTAGCCCCCACTCTTTTAAAACAATTTTAATGGGTTTCATTATTCAGTTTTCATAAAGGTGGATGGAGTACTTTCATAGTCCTTTTTTTTTTTTTTTTTTTTTTGCAGTACTGGGCTTTGAATTTAGGGCCTACGCCTTAAGCCACTCCAAAAGCCCTTTTTTCGTGAAGGGTTTTTTCGAGATGGGGTTTCGTGAACTATTTTGCCTGGGCTGGCTTCAAACTGCAATCCTCCTGATCTCTGTCTCCTGAGTAGCTAGGATTATAGGTGTGAGCCACTGGCACCCGGCCATAGTCCCTTGTTTTTAACAAATGAGGATGAAAAATTGATATAAAAGCCATAGAATCCTTTGTTTTGCCTTTCGATATGGTAGTTGCCAATTTTTTGAAGATGTATTTCTTTTCTGAAACATCAGTAGTGCTAGGAATTAAAATAATTTAATTATTAAGAAAGTTATAACCCAGAAATCTTACTTGAAGAGTTTACCAGAAATACTGTCTTCCTGATAAACTGAAAGTGTGTTACAAACCTAAAGTTACCTGCAATGTACCTTTCCATTCTGATTTTTACTTCAGATTTCATTTTCCTTGGGTCCCTTTAGTTTTTAAGTTTTTTTTCCCCAAAGTTCTTGTGTTAAATGTCTTCTATGCTTCTCAAGTGTGTGGCAAGAGAGACCTCTTAGAAAAAGATCCTATAAGTAACATCTGAACATCAGTTGACTAAGGGTTTGGGAAGGTGAGGAAATAGGATTTTGTTTTGTTTTGTTTTGGCAGTACTGGAGTTTGCCTAGGGCTTCAGTGCTCCTATTTTATGCTTTCCACTGTGGCTGGGATGACAGGCACACACCACCACACCCAGCTAGCTATTGCTTGAGATGGGGTTTTACAAACTTTTTTTGCCCAGGCTGGTCTAGAACTGTGATCCTCTCCATCTCAGCCTCTTGCATAGCTTGGGGTATAAACATGCACCACTGCTCCCAGCTATTGATTGAGATGGGGTCTCACTAACTTTTTGCCCAGGCTGGCCTCAAACTTTATCCTCCAGATCTCAGCCTTCCCAAGTATTTAGGATTACAGAGGTGAGCCACCATGTGCCCAGCTCTTTTTTTCCTCCATGTAAGATAGTGCTTCCATTTGTAGCCCAGGAATTGACATGCCTTAAAATAAAAGAAATAATAAAAATGGCATAGTCTGAATGATACATTTTATAAATTCAGTCAGCAATTCATACTAACAATTCTCTTTTATAATCTGTAACAGTAGCTACCCAGAAGGGTAATGCTCTCAGGTTTAATTTTATAGCAGCTTTTGTACCAAGAAGTAGAGAAAATGGACATGTGAATGTGTTTATATGTAAGTTTGCAACCATAATATATTTTTCCTTTCTAATATCATTGAGCACTGGAAGTTTGGCTTAAGTGATTTAGTACCTGCTTTGCAAGTGTGAAGCTCTGAGTTCAAATCCAAGTCCCATTTTTTAAAAAAATCCTTAAAATGAAGAAAGTGTTGAGAGAAAATGAGTTGACTGTTGAATGTAGAGACAAAGAAGTCCCTTTAAATGTTTTAATTCTTGATGGTAAATTATTTTCTCCCAGAAAAGTCTAATGCTGATAATTTTGAATTTTATTTTAATATTAACTTATTTCCTACATGCTGATGAATCTTGGACATATACCATTAATTATACACCTTAGTTTGTACTGTTGTTGTTTGTGGTACTGGGAGTTTGAACTCAGGGCCCAATGCTTGGTAGGCAGGTGCTCTATCACATAAGCCATGCTTCCAGTCCTGTGGTTTTTAATTAGAAACATCTAAGAACTATTTTTTTAAACAAAATTATGATGTTAACATCAGAGAACTCAGATTTGACCTTTTAACTACTAGGAATGTCAAGGAAAGAAGACAAGATTATTTAAGAGGTGAATGTGCCTTCAACAGACTCTTGAGATTTCTTAGAAGAATTACCTATGTAAACCAATTCTGTATGTTCCTAGCAGCAAGGTTATATTTGGAAGAAAAGGATGTTTTTAATCCCAATATGTTTACTTTTTATAAACAAGGTTATGCTTCTTTGTTTACTTTTTTTTTTTTAAGGTTTTTGTTTTTCATGGTACTAGGGGTTTGAACACGGCTTCACACTTGATAAGCAAGTGCTCTACCTTTTGAGCCACAGCTTTAGCATTTTTTATTTAAGTTATTTTGCAGATAGGGTCTCACATTTTTGCCCAGGCTGGCGTCAGATGGTGATTCTCCTATCTACATATCCCAGATAGCTGGAATTACAGCCACGAACCACCGCTCCCAGCTCTTAAAGCTTCTTTTCTGACCTTTCTAGGAAATTAGCTTTGTTTTTGTAGTAAGTTTAGACACAGAACACTTTTAGCATGCACAATGTCAAATATAACTGCTATTTTTTTCTTGTTCTCAGAAATGTAATATTACTGAGTTGCTTATAAAATAGTTTTAACTTTACATGATTTATACCTTTTTTGTAATTAGCTAGATTTTTCGTGTAGAAACCTTGTGCTCTTCTCATAGCTCATCTGAGGTATATTAAATATTTTCCCAAATGGAACATGCTAAACTTCACATTTATTTTCTCTTACGTAGAATTCATAGAACTCTTTTACTAAAAAAAATTTGTTCCTTTTCCTAAATCATGGTATCTCCTCAGATGTCTTTCCTTAACAGTGGGTGTAGTACTTAAATAGGATCTCTTCCCCCACCCCTGTTACCAATACCACCATCATCACACCTTTCCTGACTGGATTTGCATGTGCTTAACTGTGTCTTGCTATGTTTTTGTTACCTATTACTATGTAACAGCCTACCCTAAAATTTAGTGACTTTAAAAGAACAATTAGTTTATTTACTCACAATTTTCTGGGAAGGGGTTGGAGCAAGAGCTCAGTTACTTACTTCTGCTCCATGTGGCATTACTACTTGGCTTGGCTTGTGCCAGCTTTAGATAGAATATCCAAGGAGGCTTTTCTTATATACCATACACCTCAGTGTTTCCCCTAAATGGCCACCTTCACTCCATGTGGATTGCTAGATTTTCCTCAAAGCATGATGTGCATTTTTGGAGTTCTTGCATCCCAGATGGTTTATAAGAGGGAAAGTTCCAAGAGGTACAAAAGGTAATGCTGCTGGTTTCTTATGGCCCTTCCTTAAGTTACATAGTATCACTTCTGTCACATTCTGTTGTCCTAGGTGGTCACATGGCCAGCCCACATTCATAGGAAGAGGAAAAAAAGGTTATCAAAGTTTTAGCCATCTATAGTTCATTATGTTACTAGTTTCTCCTTTGGCATTAAGTGGGATCAATCTGGGTAGAGTCTCAAAGAAATTAGAATTGCTTTCCTGTTTTCCCAGTGGCAAGAAATACCTTTTTGCATTCAGATGTTTTGGGAAAACTACATTATTCATTTATATTGCAGAGGGTTTTTGTCTCTTGAAAAGCTGTTATGAAATTATTGGTCTACCTTATTTATGACATCTTATAATGGAAAAAAGTATTTTCTTATCACTTCCCACAGTGGAGGTGAAGAAGGAGAAAACTTCACTTCAGTTTGATTAGTGTTGGCAGTAGTTATTCTGAAAGTTAAATGGAATCTGTGCCTGCTAGCCACACATTTTTTTTTCTTTTTCTTTTATTATTCATATGTGCATACAAGGCTTGGTTCATTTCTCCCCCCTGCCCCCACCCCCTCCCTTACCACCCACTCCGCCCCCTCCCTCTCCCCCCCACCCCCTCAATACCCAGCAGAAACTATTTTGCCCTTATTTCTAATTTTGTTGTAGAGAGAGTATAAGCAATAACAGGAAGGAACAAGGGTTTTTGCTGGTTGAGATAAGGATAGCTATACAGGGCGTTGACTCACATTGATTTCCTGTGCGTGGGTGTTACCTTCTAGGTTAATTCTTTTTAATCTAACCTTTTCTCTAGTTCCTGGTCCCCTTTTCCTATTGGCCTCAGTTGCTTTTAAGGTATCTGCTTTAGTTTCTCTGCGTTAAGGGCAACAAATGCTAGCTAATTTTTTAGGTGTCTTACCTATCCTCACCCCTCCCTTGTGTGCTCTCGCTTTTATCATGTGCTCATAGTCTAATCCCATTGTTGTGTTTGCCCTTGATCTAATGTCCACATATGAGGGAGAACATACGATTTTTGGTCTTTTGGGCCATGCTAACCTCACTCAGAATGATGTTCTCCAATTCCATCCATTTACCAGTGAATGATAACATTTCGTTCTTCTTCATGGCTGCATAAAATTCCATTGTGTATAGATACCACATTTTCTTAATCCATTCGTCAGTGGTGGGGCATCTTTAACCACACATTTAAAAAATTTTTTGGACAGTACTTGGGCCTGAACTCAGGGCCTCATGCCTGAGCCGCCCCACCAGCCCTTTGTCCTGTGTGTGTGTGTGTGTGTGTGTGTGTGTGTGTGTGTGTGTGTGTGTGTGTGTGTGTGTATGTGTTGGGTATCTTCGAGATAGTCTCATGAACTATTTTGCCTGAGTTGGCTTTGAACGGTGATCTTCCTGATCTCTGCCTCCTAAGTAGCTAGGATTACAGATGTGAGTCATTGGCACCTGACAGTAGCCACATATTAGATTAAATTATAGGTGAAATAAAGACTGGGCCAGAAACTTGGGTATAAAGTAATGGCTTATAAGTGTCTAGCATAGACCTTTATAGAAAAACACTTTGTTTAAATTATACTAGAATCAAACTTGAGCAAAATCCTACTAGCCCAGAAATTCCATATGTAGAATTTTTTAGAAAGAAGAAAGAGTATAATTTTTCTTTTTCTACTGTGGGGGATTGAACCCAGGGCCTTATGCATGCCAGGCAAGTGCTCTACTACTTGATTCAAACCCTAGCTCTTTAGTTTGTATTTCGTTTTGGAGATAGGATCTTGAAGTTTTGCAAGGCTGGTCTTGAACTCTTGATCCTCTTGCCTGTACTTCCCAAGTAGCTGGGATTACTACTTGCCAAGCTATAGTTCTCTCTTGAATTATGGAATTCTAGAGATTTCCTTATTTTTCTTTATACTCTTACTATTTTACAAAAAAAAAAACTGATCATAATTATATATTTAGAAAAGAAAGGTGTTATTAAAAAGAGTAAAGGGAACACATGAGGATTACCTTTTGTGTTTATTAGAGCACATTTAGTCTTCATATGGGATAACATCTCTATATGTTTAGGTGGAGGAGAAGAATTGGGAGTGCTTATATTTTGCACTCACTTATGTAAGGAAAGAACTGTCTAGCCATATGATGTTGCCACATCACTATTGTTATGTATATTATAATACAGCACTTTTGGTTTCCAAATTCTTAGGAAAGGTCTTGTTCCATGGTCCATCAACTCCAACCTGTCTGAAGCTTTATAATCTGGCTACTTTGGCTGGTAAAGTGGCATAAGTGGTAGAGTGTATGTCTAACAAGCACAAGGCCTGAGTTCATTTCCTCAGTACTGCCCCAAAAAATCTGGCTACTGCAGTATTTTATATCAAGAACTCTTGAAGAAAATGTGGTATCTATACACAATGGAATTTTATGCAGCCATGAAGAAGAATGAAATGTTATCATTCGCTGGTAAATGGATGGAATTGGAGAACATCATTCTGAGTGAGGTTAGCATGGCCCAAAAGACCAAAAATCGTATGTTCTCCCTCATATGTGGACATTAGATCAAGGGCAAACACAACAAGGGAATTGGACTATGAGCACATGATAAAAGCGAGAGCACACAAGGGAGGGGTGAGGATAGGTAAGACACCTAAAAAATTAGCTAGCATTTGTTGCCCTCAACGCAGAGAAACTAAAGCAGATACCTTAAAAGCAACTGAGGCCAATAGGAAAAGGGGACCAGGAACTAGAGAAAAGGTTAGATCAAAAAGAATTAACCTAGAAGGTAACACCCACGCACAGGAAATCAATGTGAGTCAATGCCCTGTATAGCTATCCTTATCTCAACCAGCAAAAACACTTGTTCTTTCCTATTATTGCTTATACTCTCTCTACAACAAAATTAGAAATAAGGGCAAAATAGTTTCTGCTGGGTATTGAGGGGGTGGGGGGGAGAGGGAGGGGGCGGAGTGGGTGGTAAGGGAGGGGGTGGGGGCAGGGGGGAGAAATGACCCAAGCCTTGTATGCACATATGAATAATAAAACAATAAAAAAAAAAGAATTCTTGAATCATTGAGACCTAACTACTGCTGTAAAAGTGGATCTTTTGCTATAAAAGTGGATCTTTGGGAGTTGAAATTGTTTTGAGTTTGCCACTCTTTTATTGTAGGCCAGAAATTTTTGTTTTAAAGGTCCATTTTATGTTTCTTAGTTTAAAATTCACATGTGTAATATCCATTTTATGTGCAAATATACACCTTAAATGTATGTTAAGGCTTTTTTCCTTTTCAGAAGAGCTAGGTATGGTGGTGCACACCTGTAATCCTAGCTACCAAGGAGGCAGAGATTGGGAGGATTGTGCTTTGTAAAAAAAAGTTGGAAAGCCTTATCTTATTAAACAAGCCAGGCATGGTGGTACATGTCTGTAATCCCAACCACATGGACTGTATAGCTAGAAGGATTGAGGTTCAGGGTTGGCCCTGAATAAAAGTACGAGAGCCTGTCTGAAAAATTACTAAGGAAAAAAGATCTGGGGGCATGGCTCAACTGGTAGAGTGCTTGCTTTAGGAAGTGAAAGAATTGAAACTCCAGTCCTGCCCACCTCCCCCAAAAAAAGAAAAAACAAGGTGGTGTGGTGGCACTCATGCCTCTGTAATTCCAGCTGCTTGAGAGGCAGAGATAGGAGGATCACAGTCTGTGGTCAGTCTTTGGGTTCAAAAGCTCGAAACTCATTTGAAAAATAATTAAAGCAAAAATAGCTGGGGATGTGGATCAAGTGGTAGCAAGTGTGAAGCCCTGAGTTCAAACCCCAGCACTGCCACAAAAATAAGTGTTTATTAGTTCTGTTCTTTTTTGTTTCATTTGCATTTTTATTTTAAATCGGTTGCTGTTGATAAATATTTTGATTTGTCTAAAATGGTAGCCAATCTTTTAAATATAATTTAAATAGCAACTTCTATTCTAAACTAATTGGATTAATCTTAATTTACATGATCACTTGCAGTCCCAAAATTATATATTACAGTAAGAAATTACAGTACTTCACCAGACAAACAAAAAACCTACGGGTGTCCTGTTTTCAGTACTAGTCAATGATAATAATTAGATAAAAATGGATTATGTGGAATTAACAAAAGGTTGGAGTTGATTTTGATGTAAAAGAAGAAGGAAAAATATAAATTTTTGGGACTGGAGCTGTAATTTGGTGTTATAGTGCTTCACTAATATGCATGAGGCCTGGGTTCAGTCCCTACCACCAAGGAAGAAGGAAGGGAGGAAGAGGGAAAGGAAAAACAAAAGAAATACATTCTTTTATATGGTACCAGTGCGTACATATCATGTCTCTGAATAATCTGTTCTGGAGATGGTCAGAGGTCCTCTAGCTCCAGTGACTGCTGCACCTGACTTTCAGGGAAAGGAGATCTGTATCACCAAATTTGTATATTAGAAATGCTGTTCTGGATTGGAATACGAGATTGAAAGGAAAACTTCTCGGGAATTGTTGCTATAATTTTATGTAAGATACTCTGATTATTGCAGGCAGGAATAAAGAGGGTCAAGTGATACGTAGAGGAGCATAGAGTTGATAGGATTTTGTGACAGCGTCACTAGAAGAGGAGGGATGAGACTGGAAGATGTTCAGCTTAGCTCTCTGGTTTCAGTACCTAGGTAAATGATGACACTATTCACTGAGGTGGCTTTACAGTGGAGAAGGGAAAGAAATTCTTTGCATTCAGGTGTCTGGTGTAATCTGAGGTAATCACTTCCCTGTGGAAAGTGGAAAAGAATAGCAATGTTTTTCAAGAACTTGAGGGAGGGTATAGCTACTTTGAAAAAGTTTGCTTTAAAATGTTTTGTCTTGGTAATTATTGGTTAAAAAAAAAAAGGAGAATTCACAAATTCTCAGTTTCTAGAATGGTTGTTGAGTCCTTCCCTGTACTCCTAGCTAATCTGTTTGGATGAACTTGTCAGCACTCAACACATTGATAAATGAGGCTTTTTGGACATCTGGGCTATGGCTACAGCAGTGTAAAGATCTTGGTTATAGGTTTTATAATCTTTAGACAGTCCTCACTGCATTTCTGTACAGTTCTTTTTCTGTACCTTCACAAG
Source organism: Castor canadensis (assembly GCF_047511655.1). Taxonomy (NCBI): domain Eukaryota; kingdom Metazoa; phylum Chordata; class Mammalia; order Rodentia; family Castoridae; genus Castor; species Castor canadensis. The sequence goes on from NC_133386.1 coordinate 150,417,149, forward strand.
ACCCAGAAAAGCTTGGTTGGACTATGCTAGCATGGTAATAATACATTTTTAAGGATGGGCTTTGTAATTTTTAGCTTAAAATCTTCATGGCTTATTTACTGTTTTTGCTTTATAACCCTCAAAGGTTAAAGCAAGTATCCACAAGAATGACAGTTGATTCCGAAATATGCCTCAGTTTTTCCAAAACAAACATATAGATACCATATTTGAATATTTGAAATATACATTAGAATGTATTTCAAACATAATAAAACAGTATTAATAGCACAGAGAAAATAATTAATATTTTCGGGTTCTCTTACATGTAATCATAAAATTTTATGGCAAATTATAATTGTTTTCCTCTGAAGATAAATAATACTGAAAATAATACATATTTTTGCATTTCAGATAGAAAATGCTGCTGAAGAACCTAGAGTCTTATGTATAATACAAGATACTACTAACTCAAAGACAGTGAATGAACGGATCACTTTAAATTTACCAGCATCTACTCCAGTCAGAAAGCTCTTTGAAGATGTGGCCAACAAAGTAGGCTATATAAATGGAACCTTTGATTTGGCCTGGGGAAATGGAATCAATACTGCTGATATGGTAAAACCCCAGACTTAAAGCATCTTCTTTTAAGCTGCTAATGATGTTATTATAGGTGGTGTTATTGTTTAATTACTAATGATTATATTAAAGCTTGGACATTACAGTATCTTTTATATGCTAAGCAAAAGTATAATAGCTTCAGTAAGAGCCTGTGTGCAATTCAATAACTGGATCCCCTTCTTCCCTTTGCCTCCATTCTGGATTCAACATTTGTTCTCCTAAAGTTTACATATTCTTATGTCATCAGTTTTTTCGTTCATGAAAGGTGATTATCAAAATATTGTGACAATAAAAGAAAAATTTTATTATTTGCTGAATGGAGGGATGTTCCTTTTATGTTTTCCAATAAAGAGTGTTTAAAATTATGTATTATATGATCTGATTTTTCAATAGAGATCTGTAGAAAAAAAAGTGAGTAGAAGGGTTAACAGATTATTGCTAGGTGACTTTTTATTTGTGTATTACTGGTTAACTTTTTTCTTTTTATGTATTTAATTTTCTGTGTATGAACATGTATAGATTTTGCATTAAACTCTCAAACCCAAAGAGTTGGTGGTCCTGGAATTTGAACTCAGGGTTTTGTACTTGCTAAGCAGGCACTCTACTACTTGAGCCATGTGCTTCAGCCCTTTTTCAGATAGGGTCTCCTGTTTTTACCCAGGGCCATCTTTGGACTATAATCCTCCTGATTTTTGCCTCCAGAATAGGTAAGATTATAGGTGTGCACCACCATGCCCAGCCCTCAAATATATTTTAATTTATTTTAATGGCTGCAGTCTTCTCAGATATCTTTGAGGTCCCTATTTCAGTCTTCTACTTCTTCAGTTAACTAGTTCCTTAATTATCCTTTATTGCATTGAGTTTATTTCTTTCATAATGTATCATTTCCTCAAATGTCTAGTGATTCCTGTTTCCTACCCATCTTTATATTCAAGAATTTTGTTAACTTTTCTGTGGATGCTGATTAAAATTCAATATATTCAATTTCTAATTTGGGGCATATTGCTGGGTATGGTATGTTTATACTTTGTCCTGGAATGAACTAGTTTCTGGCCGGTATTGAGGGGTACCAAGTACCTGGCTGAGTTGTATTGTTTTGCCTCTCTGGCCCTATTCCTCTCTGGTGGGGAATAGGTGCTGCTGTCAGGTTTTTAGCCAAGGAGGAAAAGTAAAGAGGCCAAACTGATCAGAATGCCTTTTCCTACTTTCTCACTTTAGTGGTTCCCTGGCCTCTACCTCTTGACCTTAGTCCAGAGTTCCTTGCCACCTTTATCTCCACAATAGTCTCCTTTAGGCACTTTGAACTAAGGTTTTTTATAGGTTTGTTTTTCCATAAATCCCAACTACTTTCTAGTTTGTTTTTTTTTTTAACTTCTAATAATTTCTGGTTTGCTAAGGAAAGGCATTCTTTATTTCCTTGCAGCGTTCTTAAATTTTTGTTTTAAAAAACTTTTTTGACATTTCATGGAGTTCAGAGGAGGATTATTTGGTGGGCCTATGCTTAGGTCACCACTTGATCCAATCTTGTATTAATTTTTACTATGAGAACAAGCATGCAATTACTAGAAAAAGTCCTAGGAACCTTTGATGGATGCCTTTCCTTAGACCTCTTTTTATAAGGGAACTAATGCCATTCATGAGGGCTGCACCTTCAAGACCTGCTAATATATCACATTGGGGATTAGGTTTCAACATACGAATTTTGGAGCAATACAGGCATTCAGATCATAGTGCTGGTGTTGATCAGTTTGATCTCATCTGCACTATTAGAATTGTATTCTACATAGTCCTTGTTTCCTGTCTCTCAGTCCAATTTTACCCTGCTGTGAGGAGCACTGTCAGTCATCTTAAATCATAGCATTCATATTACCTTCTAATCCAGAAACCTTTGTTTTCTGCCCACTACCTACTACTTAAAAATCTGATTTGGGCTGGAGGCATTGTTAAACTGGTAGAGCACCTGCCTAGCAAACTCAAGGCCCTGAGTTCCAACCCTAGTACTGCCAAAAAAAAAAGAAAATTCTGATTCCTTGAGTTAGTATTCAAGACAAGCCATGATTGGTTATTTAAGACCTCATAACTTTTCTTTCTTTCTTTTGGTGTTTTGTTTTTTGGTGCTGGGAACAAAACAAACCCTTGCCTTGTGAATGCTAGGAAATCACTGAATTACATTCCCAAGTCTTTGTAATCTTCACTCCCTGATACTGGATTATTTTATTTTTTTAATACAAACGTCATGTTATCCCATCTCCATCTTTTGCCATTACTGCTCTGTATTTTCCAGGAAAATGCCTGTAACAGCAAATGAAATTATAGTTGTATCCCTGTGTTATATAGAGGGCATAGTTTTAATTGGCTCAACAGAAAAAACAATTAAAGATGCTCGACGTTACCTGATTTGACTTTAAAATCATATTTTGCTTTCTATTCAGTGTTTTAGAAATACATAGAAGTGTTTTAAATTAGTTAGCTTTTTCCCTTTGAAATTGATCAGTAGTAAGATTGGGTATTCTGAAACTTTGAGTATTCCCTGGTACATCACCATGTAACTGTTAGAGTTACCTCTTTTTCATACTAAAGGATAGCTCTGAACTGTTATGAGTCTTCCCACATCCTTTTTATCTTTTACCTTTAAGAAGCCTTACTTAATGTTTGCTCTTGCTACTTTAAAAGCAATTTCCTCCTCTTTTACCTCCTGTGCACTTTTTCTTCTGTCATGATACTTATCACATTCTTCTTTTATTATGGTGGTTATTATTTGAGTTTTCTGTTTGGTAGAGTTGTATTTTGATGACAGAAACCTCATAGTATAAATTTTATATTAACCATATACGGTCCTACTAGGGATTCTTCCATAATATCTTCAAATAGCTCTATGTCAGGATTCCCATTTCTGTGTCCAGCTATGACTTGTTTCATTTCTGTATTTCTGCTTGCCTACTGTATATTGCTACAAGTATGTTTCATGTGCTTTCTACCCAGTGTTGAATGGATGCTTCTCTGAAAACCAAACCCATTTAGCAGCCTTATATTCAGAGGCACATTTGTTGAGGTAAAATCCTTATGTACAAGACACCCAGCAATGCCTTTCCTTCTTTCCTGAGGCTTCTCAGAGCCTCAGGTTTCCTATGTTCCATCTCTCATGGATTTTAGGAGGTGAACCAGAGTAACTTTTTTTTGTTGTTGTTAGTACTGTGGTGTGAACTCAAGTCCTTATGGTTGCTGGGCAGGTGCTCTATCACTTGACCTGTGCCCTCAGCACTGTCTCCCCTTTTTGCTTTAGTTGTTTTTTATGCCTGGGCTAGCCTGGACCAAAGGCCTCCTATTTATACCTCCTGTGTAGTTGGGATGACAGGCATGAACACTGAACCCAGCTTTAACACATATTTTTCAATTACTGTATTCATAGTATTGTTGTTAATTCTATATAAATAAAACCTTACTTAATCTGTATAACTACTTTATGAAGTTGGTGCTATTCTATGGCATAATATTATATATCAGGAAAACTGAGTGATGGGGAAGTAAAATAACTTGCCTAAAGCAAATTTTTTTTTTTTGGTAGTACTGGGGCTTGAACTCAGAGCCTTCCTAGGCAAATAATCTATCACTTGAGCCAAGCCCCTAGTCTTTTTTTTTTTTTTTTTGCTTTAGTTATTTTTCATATAGGGTCTCATGTTTTTGCCTGGCACTGATCTCCAATTATGATCCTCCTATCTAGGCCTCCTGTATAGCTGGGACCACAGGTACATACCATCATGCTTGACTTGTTGGCTGAGATGGGGTCTCACTAACTTTTTACCTAGGCTGGCCTCTATTGCTCCTGATCTCTACCTCCTGAGTATCTTGAATTATAGGCATACACCACCATGCCCAGCCCTATTTTTGTTGTTGTTCTAAATACCTGTACTTTGATACAGGGTCCATTTCTTAAGAAGTAAAGGCATTTCGTGAAATGAGTCTTAAGGAGAAATCACCCATGTTTTTAATGTAACAATAGTTTTAAATCAGAAAAATAGTGTTTGTTCCTACTCCCTCATTTTTCTCAACAATGATATGTAGTGTGGGTATATAGGGTTTAGAGCATACAGAGTTCCATCTCTCATCCACCTACAGTGAACACATCAGACTGACAGCCATATAAAAGAGCTAGGTGAAGACTGTTGAACCTTAGATGTTTCATTTTCAAAGAAATGATCACTTTCATCCCCCTGGGATCCTTTGAATACTTGCAGTAGACTTGAAATGGGTATCATTTACTAGGATAGGCTTTTCCTGAAGAAGGTTCTTCTGAAAGTTGTACCATATTAGTTACATTTTAGTTATGCTACACAATGATTGGGATATTAATGTGTTACTTATCTGGGAATTCTCACTATATTCATAGAAAAACATTTTATAGTTATGAGTTAAGTAAAATTATCTTTATGTTTTGTGAAAATTCATTGATACTGCATACATTTTAAAGACCATGGAAACATACAGGTTTTTTTCTTTTAGTGGTACTAGAGTTTGGTTTGAATTCAGGCTTTCACACTTGCTAGGCAGGTGATCTCTTATTTGAGCCACACCTTCAGCCCCATAACATGTAGATTTATGTGTGTGGTACTTAGTGTTACCTCCTAACCTTTACCATTTCTCTCTTTAGGTTGTTAGATGTTGGGGTATATGAGCCTGTCAGTGTATGTACTGTCACTGGGCTTAGCCATCCCAGTTTACGAGAAGATAAGTTAATTCCAAGTCTAGATGAAAAAATGCTGGAATCATTATTTAAAACTACTGTTTATGTGTGTGTGTGTGTGTGTGTGTGTGTGTGTGTATATATATATATATATATATATATATATATATACGTATATATGTATATATATATTATACTTAGTATTTATCATAATCTGAGCTATAATTTTTATGCCCATAGGCTCCACTGGATCATACCAGTGACAAGTCTCTTCTTGATGCTAATTTTGAGGCAGGAAAGAAGAACTTTCTGCATTTGACAGATAAAGATGGTGAACAGCCTCAAATACTGCTGGTGAGCTATTTAGAAAGCCTTATATTCATAATTTTTGTGCACTGTCATTTACTACTTGAAAGTGCAGTTTTGCAAAGGAAGGAAAGATATGTTTTACAATTGTGTGATAAAACATCATTTTTTTCATTGTATGTCAGCTTGCTCTATATGTACGTGATAACATGGATACATGGGCTATTCATAGCACTATAATTTGTCTGTTGTAACATTGGAGTTAACATGGGTTGCTGTCTTGAAGATCACTGCTTACTAGGGATGGGGGGTAGTTCTGGGATAAACTTAAACACCACAGATATCTCCTATGTTTCGGTGGCCTTCCTTTTGATCAGACATTCACTTGGTCGCTGTATTCTTTTGTCAGTTTTTTATACATATATTTGGGGATGAGAGGGCAATTCCCATTCCTACCCTGTCCCACTGCATCACCTTTTATGGAATGATTACTGTGTAAGTTAAATGCTTTTCTTCTGCTCTTTTCATTTTTACCCCAATTCACATTTATTTTAGTAAGCTTTCTTGTTTAGTTCAATAACCTTAGAGATTATCTAAACCAGTAACAGTTATTTTTCAAGAGAGTTGACTTTTGAAGAGGTTGGCATCTGTAAATTAAAAAACTACACTGAAAATAACTTTTTGTCCTCAAAAGCTGTGGAAAGTAAATCTTATCTGATGGTTACAGATGAATAAGAATACATTTTAGAGAATGTGGGTTAAAAGAGATTAAGAAAACCTGATCTAATTTTGCTTGCTTTTTTATAGACTCAATTAACTAAGGTTCAGAGAGTTTTAAGGACTTTTTGCTCAGGAAAACGTTCTATTTTATACTTTTCATTTCAGTATCTATTGTGAATAAAATGTGTCTGTGGATAGTAGACAATAATTAAATGTAGTGCATCCATTCTGAAGCAATATCAGAATATGCCCTCTGACCTTCCTTAATCTCATCATTTATTTTTATAAAACCACAAGATTTTAATTAGTCTGAGTGACATTGAATTCTAAAGTAGCTATGAATTCTAAAGTAGCTATTAGAGAGCAAATGCTTAGTAATTATTCTTTAGTTCTTAATTGCTTGGGCTGTTTTTATGTCCCTTAATTCCTGACAGCATATTACATATTAATAGGAAGTTTATTATTGGAAACCATGAGTAACTCTCCATCTCTTCCTGTATTAATACTGAGTATTTGCTAGACCTGTCTAACTGCCAATGGTAATGTAAAAATTAATGGTACACTTGTCATCAAAGAGTTCACAGTGGTACATTTGTTATTTTCGTACCAAAAAATCTCCTTTTCTCATGGAAACAGAACATTTGAAAGAAAACTTTGAAAAGCTGGGAAGTAAGCACTTTGGAAGTGATCATAAACACCTCTCCTAAGTGTTCTATCTCAAGTATTCCTCAAACCTGCGTATAGGAAATGGAGAGGGTATACACTCCTTTCTTTGAATGCCTTGGTTGTAGCAGTAATGCCACATCTGTTTTTCACTGCCTCTTAAATTAGTATGTCTTTTTAATTCATTGCTTTAGTATACTTGCTACTCAGTAAATGTTGGTTATGCTGTATTTTAGGAAGATTCCAGTAGTGTGGAAGACAGTGTTCATGACAGGTTTATAGGTCCACTTCCAAGAGAAGGTTCTGTGGGCTCTACCAGTGATTATGTCAGCCAAAGCTACTCCTATTCATCAATTTTGAACAAATCAGAAACTGGTAAGATTTATTATTGTTGTTATATTTTCATAAAGTCATGGAGCATTAGACCTAGGGTAATCTTAGTGATTTCAAGTCTTACTGCCTCATTTTATGGATAAGAATACTAAATTACTAGCTAGCAGTAGCAAAATGAAAACAAGATATAGGTCCCATTCCCTCTCACATTGCTGTTTTTACTGTATTGCTACTGCCTCTATTTAGTAACAACTTAAAAGATATTGGCTATTGTATTTGGAAGGAATAATTTTTGATAATTTTCTATTTCAACTATAATCTTAAATATTTGAACTTGACTTCCTGTAGAAATGAAATATTTATTACCTCATTTGGGTTAAAATGGACTATGAGGAACATAGGTCCATTTTTGAAGCAAATAGACCATGGTTACTGTATTGGGTCTTTGTATCTTTTAGTTTAATTGTATGCTTAAAATGAATCATGTCATTTTTAAATTTCTGCTAACTTTTTTCTGAACATAATTAAGGCTAGATTTTGAATTTTTTCAGCTTACTTAGCTAGCTTTATATAAAGGTTTTATTCACTTATCATTTATATATGATTGGTTACTTGCCTAATGAATATAATGCAGATACACATTATATATCTTTAGGTAGAATCATCTTACAATAAGTTTTTCAGGAGATAGTACTTTTCATGTTGAAAGAAATAGAAATGGGCTTAAGAGAAGCCTTTGTACAGCTAGTTAATGCTATTTTGTGCTAGGTATAGCCTCAGAACCTTTACTCTAAAAACTTCAAATTAGGTGACTTTAAATATTACATTATATATTATAACAAATATCTGGTATAAAAAGGTAACTATAGAGTTACATTGCATGTTTTGTTTTTTTATAACCAGAACTGAGAATAATTTCCTTTCAGTTAATCATTATGAAGGCTTAATGGTTTATTTGTTCTGGAAATAATAGTAGAAGCTAGTCATGTTTGGTGTTTAGGATAATTTACATAAAAGTAGAACTTTTTGCTGCAACCCACTAAGAATAAAAGGGAATGAAAAATTATCTTCCGTTTCAGATACTAAGCAATAATAAAACTTTCCCATTATATGGTCAAGATTCTCAAATTTTTATCTCTTCAAAGATTATTTGGGGGGTACTTGTAAAAAGTGTAGGTTCCAAGGTATTACTTCACAAAATGCTAATGTAGGAGTAGTCTGGAAGAAATTTTTTTGTTTTGAATAAACTTTCTGATTGTTCTTTGATAGTTGGAACACTTACAGAAAGCTTCAGATTTAACAAATCAGCATTCTTGACAACTGATTCAGTCCTTTATGCAAGAAGCATTTCTAGAATACCTTCCTTATGCTGCATCTAGGTTCAACTTCCTAGGGCTCCCTGAGGTCTGTAAATTACTTGAGATTAAGACAGATTTTTAAGAAGTGTTCTTTCTTTGCACAAATATAATACTTGACATTGTCATAATGTAAAATGAAAAAAGTGAAAATTACTGACAGTATTCCTAGCAGTAACCACTTCTGGTGATTTTGCTTATTTTTATCTTCTGTACATATGATTTTAAGAAAATGGGAGATCATGCTATAAGCAGATGTTTAATACATAGTTTTCACTTAATTCTATATCAGTAGCATTTTTCAATGCTGTTAAATAGTGCTTTAATACAGAGTTTTTAATGGCTGAAAAATAGTATTTCTCTCATTGTATGGATTTAGATATTTAAGCTATTTCTAATTGTTACTAATGTGTGATGAAAATTCTTGTACATCTTTGTTTTCAGGTATGTTTCCAGAAATTGAATTACTAAGTTGAAATTTATTAAAAACAGTTTTTAGAAGGCTTTGATATACATTGCATTTAATCATACTCTTCTTTTCCTTACATACTTCCACTCCCTTTTCCTACCTGTACATTTTCCTCCAGTGTTCTGACATACTGCCTTTCTAAATTGAAATAGTCTGTAAGCATCTGAAGGGGTGTCAGTAACTGTTGAAACTTCCTTAAGAAGTTATTGTAAATTTTGGCACCATTTACAAAATGTCTTCATTGGAAAATGCTCTCATGATTCAGCTCAGGGGTTGGGGAACACATTTTTCAGAAAAAAAAAATCTGTTTTATCTTGTCTTCTCCAGGGGTTAGCCTGTTTGATTTCTCTTTCCTTCCTTGTTGATTCTATATAGAATTTCTCCTACAGGATGCCTTCTGCAGGATGACATATGTTCTTACATTCTTCTTTCTTACTGACTTGTACTGAGTGATAGGATTACAGGCATGTACCACTATGTCCCACTTCATTTACCTTTGAAGGCTACAAGTAGATTGGCTGTCTCTGGACTGTTGACAAATTAGAGAAGGAAAATGCCAGGCAGGCTCAGCTGAGAAGAAAATGTAGAATAACATAGTCTCTTAGTTAAAATGCTACTGTTCATAGAGAAGGGTCTATTTATAAGAAAAGAATAATACTTTCCTTATTAATAATTACACCAGATCTCCTACAAGCTGTGTTACTTGTAATCATAGACATTGTTCCCTCATGTGTACCTGCTACTGTACTAGGTAGTAAGAGAGAAAGAAAAAGAAATCAGGTATGACCCCTGTTTTAACATTCTGATAGGGGAAGACACATAAGTAAGGAGGTTATAGAACCATGAACTAAAGGCTCTCCTATGGATTAAGAGCAGGGTGCTATAAGAACACCTCAGGTGGTAGTGGTCAGGAATTAAAGCATTTTGTAATTTTGTAATAATGTAGAGTAAAATATTTTAACACATGTACACAGTATTCAATCAAAGATTGAACCTTAGGACAAAGTGAAAAGCAGATTAACTACTTGGTCTTTTTTCTTGGAATCATGCAAGTGAAGATAGTGTGGCTCTGTATCACTCCTTGCATAGTATGGCATATTGCTGACCTGTAGAATTTTGTATTTGATATTTGATAGCTTGTTAAAATAGAGGAATTCACTCTGCATTACTTAAGAGTCTCAGGGTTTGTGAGTCTGCATGTGAGGAATTTATCTTATATGTTATTAATTCTTAGTAGAAGTTGGTATCTAGGACTAATGACAAAGATAAGTGATTTAGTGCAGTCTTCCTGTGTTTGGTTTATATGATATTTAAAGTGAATGTTTAAATATTTACATTTTTCTATTTTAATCTGTAACTTTTAGATTTAGAGAAGAAAGGTCCTATGCCAGTAAGATATACTGTATTAAACATATTACTCTTAAAATTTTACTAAATGTCATATAATAACCGTGTGTATCTCTGGACATACCATAACAAGGTGTCCTGACTTTTTCTATGGAACAAAGTTTATATAATGTACATACTAGAGAAAGGATATCTTCCCCCCAATCCCCATTATACTGGGGATCAAACCCAGGGCCCTTGCGTGCTGGTAAGCATCCTACCACTGAGCTACATCCACAGCCCTTTGGAGAAGGAATCTTTCTTAGGTGCTGTTGAAAAAAAAATTGAAATATTTTCCAACCGATTTATGTTAACTTTTCAATCTTTATTATGTGTTATATTCATATTGCTTCCTCTTTCATTATTTTTAATATAGATGCTAATTTATGTACATTTGTATTTTCTCTTTAAAGGATATGTGGGATTAGTAAACCAGGCAATGACTTGCTATTTGAATAGCCTTTTGCAAACACTTTTTATGACTCCTGAATTTAGGAATGCATTATATAAGTGAGTATTTAAAAATAATCTGTAAGTAAAATTGATTTAAAAATGAAAATATAGTCTTTAATAAAATTTAATTTACTTTCTTATTTGTAAAGTTTGGGACATTTCTCTCTTTGTAAGACACAACTTCTTGAATATTAAATATACACATGAAAAAGGTAGAGAAAAAAATCAGAAGTGCATAGACAGGAAATAATGATGTTATCTGCTTTTGAGAGAATCCTAATATGTGACCCATATACTCCTTTTCCTCCACCTGCCAATGTAAGAATTCAGTTATTTTTAACTTACAAACTTTGTTTCTAATTAAAATCTAATACATGTTTTGTTTATGTTTGTATATGTGTGTTTCTAAGACTGTTTACACCAGACACTTTAAATTGCTCTGTGGAGGAAAACCATATTTAAATAAACTCTAAAATTAACAATTTATTTTTATAGATGTCCTACTATAATACATTTACAGTATCTTTGCTTTGATTTATATATATTTGTATATTTTTTAAAAATATGTTTTAAGATATTTTAAAGTGTCAATAACTGATTTTTCTTTCTTGTGTTACCTTTGAGTAACATCTTTAAAATTATGCAAATATGCATTTGAATTATTTTTGAAACTTTTAATTGGTTGTATTGCTCAAACAACATTATATGCAGCTATAAGCTTGTTTGAATTTACTTGAAAAGGTTGACATGTTTTTTATTCAATAAGTATTTGTTGTTTAGAAGTGTTTATGTGCTAGGCCCTTGGTAGGTAGAGACAGAATTAGAAATAAGATATTTGTTCTCATAATTTACAAACCTCTCCACCAATTGCAGTATATGAATGTGTGAAATAGTTTAAATAGTGTTTAAGGACAGCTGAATGCCCTGTGAGTTTGGAGAAAAGGGAGATTAATGAAACTTGGAGAAGAGGCTTAATGAAGAAAATGATCTTGGTAGATCATAAAGTAGGTATGGCTTAAAAAGGTAGAGAAGAAAGAGGGCATGGCAGATGCCCTAAAGTCAAAGTGACTATAGTAAGTGCCACCTAACTGATGTATCAAGATTTTTTTGAGTACTCTATATAGAGATTTGCCTAATTCTCACATTAACTGTGTGAATTATGTGCTGTTATGTGCTCCATTTTTCAAAGGGTGGTAGCTAAAGACACAGAAAGGTTAATTGACAGCCGTATGGGTAGAAGTAACACCCAGTGTATATCAGAATCCACTCCCATATTTTTCTGTATTGTAGCTGATGCCAATAAATACAGTGTGTTACAGGGGCCACCAGGAGTTCAATATAACCAGAATTTTGTCAGAGTACTAGAAGGTGAGGTTAATATATGGAGTGGATCCTATGCTCAAAGCTAGGAAGATTAAGTCCACTGATGTGCCTGCTTTGGCAAATACTGCATAGGAGTGGGGTATGCCAGGAGCTTATCAAACTATAATGGTGCCTTGAAAGTGGTCTGTGGATTTATAGCACTGTGAAGAAAATTAAGAGCATAGCCAAGGCTGTTCATTCAGCAAATATGTTTTGGACACTATGTGCAAAGCATCCTATTGGGCACAGAGGTTACAGTGATGATTAAGAGTCCCTCCTTTAGCGCTTCCTTAGGTAAGCTATTATATAAGCTCACTTCACAGAGTCATATATGCCATGAAGAAGATGAAGGATAGAAAAGTGGAGACAGTAACTGTCTGTCAGAAGGTTGAGTCAGGTCATAGCTCTAGGTAGGTGTCCAGGAGGGGAAATACCATGTGACTAGCCTTCACAGGGGCTGGCTTGATAAAGACCCTGGGAAGAACATTCAAGGCCTAAAAGCCTCAGGTGCAAAGGTTTCAAGGAGCCATAGAGATCAATTGTGATTGGAGTCCAATGAGTGAGGTTGGGGAAGGGGAAGTGAGACATAAATTCACAAGGTCTCATGCCTTAGAGATTGAAAAATACAGTGAAGTTTCTAGCAGGTGGCAAAGCAAAGCCTGAGAGCACTGATGATGTCTCTTAATGTAGACTTGAGGACCTCACTGGACTGCACAGAGTAGCACTAGCATTGAGAGATAGGGTTTTGTTTGTTTTCGTCCCTTGTATAGTGGCCAGCAGATAACACTTCCACTTTGAATTGCAGGCTGGTATATGAGGTGTTGAATACATTGTTTTAGGAAAGCTTACACACTGCAGGGTGCAAGATTGATTTGAAATAGGAAGGTCTATCTATCTAGGCACTTGGTGGACAGACAGACTCTTACCTGTTCCCTGGAGGAATCTACCATTAAACATAGGCACTCTGAGTGAGAGTCAGAATGAGGATGACAGCAGTAGTTGTTGTATTTCAGAGTAAAAACTGATACAACTTAATGACAAATTTTACTTAGTATTAAAGAAAAGGGAAGCACTGAATATGTTACCAAAGTTTCTAACTTTAGGTAACTAGTGTAATAGCAAGTACTAGCAAGACTTACAACCTTTTAAGGTATTGGTGACAGAAATAAGGGACAGGTGAGAATCCAGTTTTATATTATAGTAATTCCTCTCCACTAGTGACAATTGCTCTTTCAAGCAATCTGAGCTTTTCACTATTTCTTTAAAGCTAGTGAGAGAATTTTAGCTCGTGCAATGTCAATTCTAAATACCTTCCATTAAGGATAGCCAGAACAAAAGAGAGCTGGCACCTGAGTATAGAAAAGTAGAGGTTTAAAGCAGATGAGATTTCAATAAGGAGTAGAGGTGTTTGCACAAAGCCTTGAGAAGAAAAAGTGAAATACATTGCTTTCATATCTGTGAGATAAAAGGGCACTTCATTGTGTAAAACAGGGAGCAGTGACTTTAATGTAAGAAAAATATTGAGCACGTTAATGGAGTCCAGTGCTCAAAACTAAAAATGTTTAACAGAAATTAATGCTGAAGACTCCCTTTAAAAGTAAACTACATATAACATCATCTTAATAACTTTTGTGGGTACATTAACCAACTTCAGTTCTCCAGGCGTATTTTTGCCATGAGAATTCCTTCTCACTTGTAGCTAGGGCAGGACAACTTTTTATAAATTTGTGAGAGTAAAAATCCTACCTTGATTATTTGCTTACACAATATTCCTTTTTTATAATGTTTTATTATGGAATTTAAAAAATATTTGAAAATAGGGAAATAATATAAATCCCTTTGTGCCCATTACCCAGCTTTGAATATTATCAATTTATGATCAGTTTTTCTTAGCTGCAGCCCTCCACACTGATTGTTTAGAAAGCAGAGTCCTATCATGTCATCTGTAAATTCTATCACAGCTCAGTGTTAACATTTGCCAAATTACCTTCTAATTTTTTTAATAATTTCCTCAAATCAGAATCCAAGCAAGATTAGAAACACTTTTTTTTTTTTTTTTGGTGGTACTGGAGCTTGAACTCAGGGCCTTATATTGCTAGGTTTGCCAGACAGGTGCTCTACCACTTAAGCCACTCTGCGAGCTCCAAGCAAGATTATATATTGCAGCTAATTGATACTATTCTTAGTCTGTCTAATCTATTTTCCTCGTCTTTGTAATTTGTTCCCTGAAAGTTTATATATTGAAAACTGATGTTATTTGTCTTATAGTTTCTCCACAGTTTGGGTTTTTGTGGTTGGAATACCTTATTGTCATTTAATTTTTTTTTTTTAATTTTTGTGAGTAATTAGAACAAAAGTATTGATCAGGTTCCACAATTATTTTTCAGTGAGCTTTGCCTTTCATCTTGAGAACTGTCACCTTCTTGTACCTTTTCTTGTTAAAGTCTAAAGTGCTTCCGAATTTGTAAATCAGAGAAAGACTAATGTTTTATTAGTTACTGTTAGTTTCAGTTAATATTCAAACTCTATATCTCCCTGAATTAAAATCTTACATTTTTATTATTGTTTTGATATTATGACTCTAAAGAATAAAATTATTTAGTAATCTTCAACTATTTCATTTTAATAGATGGGAATTTGAAGAATCTGAAGAAGATCCAGTGACAAGTATCCCATACCAACTTCAAAGGCTTTTTGTTTTGTTGCAAACCAGCAAAAAGAGAGCAATTGAAACCACTGATGTTACAAGGAGCTTTGGATGGGATAGTAGTGAGGGTACTGATTGTTTTGTAATAAATATTTCTATTATCTATCTTTACCTTAAATAGTCTCAGTGGTTTTTTTGTTTTATTTTTCTTCTTTTTTATATCCCCTGGTGGTATTGGGGTTTGAACTCAGGGCCTTGAACTTGCCAGGCAGGCACTCTACCACTTCAGCTACCACCCACCCCTGCTCAGTGCTTTTTACTGGGATTTTAAGTTTCTCTTGTTGAGCTCTGAGGATAAACTTTTGCTCATAAGTTCATTTATATTTTTTTTATGACCTTAAACTAAAAAGTTTGTGGGTTTTGTTTTAGATTTTTTCTTTCTAGCTCATTTCTTAATGCTGTAATGAAAACTAACAAATTAGCACCAAAAACCTTATTTATTTATAAAATACTGAAATCCATTTATTATTTTTCTTCTGATTATCTTTTTTCATGACTAATGTATATTTTTGCATTATAAAATTTAACATTATTTAGACTAGAATTTTCCATGTTTCTGTTTGTTTTTAAACAGCAAATTAATGTTTCTTTGTACTGTTTATTGCTACTTTAATTAAATTTTAATCTTAAAATAGCTTGGCAACAGCATGATGTACAAGAACTATGCCGAGTCATGTTTGATGCTTTGGAACAGAAATGGAAGCAAACAGAGCAGGTAATTCCTACTTCTCAAGTTGGGGCAGCTGTTTTCTAATAAATCATTCATTATCTTAAAATGATTTTGTGCTGTTGGAATGTTTTAAAACTTGGACGTTAGTCCAGTGTGGTTAAAGTGCCGAATGGGGAAGTGAAATTATGAGTTTCTCATTAGGCCATTAACTGAGTTCAAAACATCTTCATTAAACCACCTTACACTTGTTTCCTCATCTTTAAAAACAAGGAAGTGGGCCTCTATAATCAAGGTCTTTTTTTAGCTCAAAAACTGTATAATTCATATGTGTATAAATATGATTTTAGAGGGGTAGTTTTTAAACAGTATTTTCAGATACACAGTATATTACATCTTATAATCTGTAGCACATTATAAAGTATATTCATCAAACATTGCCTTTGTTTTGACCTTTAGTAGCCTCATTAATCTGACCTTGTTCTTACCCAGTTGAAGTAAGAGTAGGAAGAACATTAGAAATATCATTAGGATGAGGCCTAAGGTGCAACTAGAAGGGGCTCAGTAAGGGGAAAGGTTTGTATTGGGTGTAGTAATGGAGTGTCACAAGAATAAAAGAAGAAGAGTAGATAAGATGACTTAGAGGGCCTGATTTTTTGTTAGAGCTATTATGGTGACTTGGACCAGAATTTTCCAAACAGTAGGTTGCATTGTACTCATAGGTTATGAAATTAGTTTAGGAGTCTATACTAACACTTTAAAAAATTGAGTAGAATAGAAAAGTACAAAAGAATGTCACATAAATAAGAGTATGTATTGGTTTTGGGAACCTTTGTCAATTATATGTGCAGATTGTCTTACAAAGTATCTTCTTATGATGGTTTGGTGTCTAATGTTTGAAAAGCACTGGTTTGAACTGCATCCTACACACAAGACATAATCACGTGACTGGGCCAGGTCGATGAAGAAGGCTTCATTTAAATAAATAGTATTAGAGAAGATAGCAATGATAGATCCAGTTTAAGACTTAAAGGTCCTATGCATTTTATGAGGTGGAAATTATGATAGTGATTTGTAGTGTCCTCTCCCTCTGGCCTATTTTACATGAAAATAGTTTTCATGATCTCTCATTTAGTGATTTAGTTGCTCTATATAACCCTATGGAATTTTATTTAGTAACTATATATAGATGGTGTTAGAGGCTGTTTCTTCAGAGGTATGAAGTTACCCTTCTTGTTTCCATGCCTGTCTGTAAGTGAGCATTTTCCATTAAGACCAGTTGGGGCATTCCCATTGAGTCCCCAAATTTTGGTACAAATGTCTTGAGGTAAGATACTCATATGGGGAGTCCCATTTATATGGAATAGGGATTTACCTGCCTACTTTGGCAGAAGAACCCTCATTGGCTAAGTTTTGGAAGTAAGAGATCCATTCTTTTAGGTGAGGATATTTTGAGAGACATGAATTTTCAGATGGCTTTTGAATTTCCACACATTAAGAAAATCAAAGTATAATATTTCTCCTTTAAATTGTTTTATGTATATTTTTGAAAGTTTAAAAGTTTTATTTGCATCTTGAGCTAGAAGATAGGATTTTATAAATGAGAATATGTTGTGAGAGTGGTTGATACGCACATATAAAGGTATAAAAGCACAACCAGTTATTTAGCTATACAATCATCATACCTAAGTGGTAGATTAGGATGTATTCTTATCCTAAGGAAAAATGAACATGAGGCTTAATAGTATACTGAATAAATTTATGACTGATTTCATCAAAACCCATTTTAATAGTTGGGTGCTTTAGTAATATGGAATATTGAAATAGTTATTTTTTGCACATCGATTTTTAGTGTTAACCTAATTTTATTAATTTTAGATGGTTTTTGTCAAGCCTGATTTTGCTCTATAAAATTTTACTTAAATCTGGGTAAATCTAAAATTTTAGTAATAAAATTCAATAAATCAATAAAAGTAAACATTGTGACCCATTCTAAAAACATGAATTATATTTACACATATCTTAAAAATTACTTTTAAGGAATACTCTAAGAGATGTAATAAATGTTTTTATTTTTAGGCTGATCTTATAAATGAACTATATCAAGGCAAGCTGAAGGACTATGTGAGATGTCTGGAGTGTGGTTATGAGGGCTGGAGAATCGACACCTACCTTGATATTCCATTGGTCATCCGACCTTATGGGTCCAGCCAAGCATTTGCTAGTGTGGTGTGTACCTTTCAGCTGACTGCTTGTGTATCCTTATACAGAATACATAATAGCACAGTGGTATAGTCTCTGGTGTGGTAAGTATCATCCTAGAAACACCTTCTTGGGTTGTTGGTCATTCCTGCATTTATCCTAGCAAGATCTAGAAGATTTTTGACCCTTTAGTGAGTCCTAATAGTGCATGTTTAAGAGGGAAAGTGAATGCAAATGTACTACCTGAGGGCTCAGCATTTTCTTCTTTCTATAAGAGATCAGATGATTTTACCTTTATCTTTTCTTGACTTTTTTTTTTTTACTTTTGGGGGGTTGTTTTGTTCTATGCACTTTTAAAATGGAAAAAATAACCTCTGGTTTTGTATGACAAAGCCCATATATATATATATATATTTTTTTTTTTTTTTTTTTTAAAGAAACATCTCTATTCTAAATATTTAACTTAAAAATATGTTGGTGCTGGGTGTGCTGGTGCATGCCTGTAATCCCAGCACTCAAAGGCTGAGGCAGGAGGATTGAGAGTTCAAGGCAAGCCTGGGCTACATGGTGAGACCCTGTTTCAAAAAAAAATTGTACAGGCACAGATAACTTGAAAGTCAATACTATAATCCCCTTAATTATTTGTATTCTGGATATCTAATTGGGAGATTAGCTAAAATTTTGACATTTTTCCACTTGGCATTCATTTCTTAATTGCTTTGTTTTCTTATTTTATTTGTATGTGTTGGACAAATGGAGAGTCATGGGAGGAATTGTTGGTTTTAAAATTGGTGTTCAGAAACATTTATTTGAGTCTGTTATATGTTTTATTTAGAGCTAAATAAAACATCTTTTTTAAAAAGTAGAATTTTATCAAGTTGTGTTTTGGGCAGTATTTATACTGTTAGCAAGCTGACTATGGCTCTTAGCTAAGATTACTGTTTTTAAAGCTATACTGGGATGGTTTAGTCCTCTGCCCTAGGGCCATCAATTCCTTTAGCTTTTTTTCTCCTACTTTTATATGGTTGTCAGGAAATAATCAGCTATTTGAAAACAAAATATTAAGTGTTTAGTGGTGCCCTTTGTAAATTGCCATTCTAGATACATTAAATTGTCCTTAATTTGAGTGGCTATTTTTTTTTCATTACCTTGTTTTACTTATTTATTTTAATGTTATTTTACTTTATTTTGGCAATTTGAGGTAGAAATGATATACTCAAAAATCATTGAAAAATTAACATTTGTCTCAATGGTTTATTTACTAGTGAATTTTTAAATACTGATGTTTCTCTAGCAAAATATACTAGGGAACTATTTGGTAGTGTACCTTATTTATTGAAAGTATTTTTTATGAAAGATTTTTCACTTATTTTTGACATGTTAATTAAATGTTAAAGAAGCTAGTTTTATTTGTGCTATGTTGGAATCTTATATTTGAGTGTTCAACAAATAGAATTGCGTAGCTAAATCGTGATGTCATTGTTGATTCACCTGCTGATTTGCCCTCACTTTCTTGAGTTATTATAGACACAACAATGGAGCGATTTGGAGGATACTTTTGGAGAAGTGAACAGTATAACATTTTTAAATGAAATTCTCCAAAGGCAGTATCCTGCATTGATTGATACATGGATGGTGGTGGTGGTGGTAGTTCCATGGGAGTTGGAAGTTACAGCTATGAAGCAGTATGTAAGCAGGTTTATAACACACATGCACTAATAGGGCTTGCAGAAGGGAACTTAAAACTTCCTAGACTTTGCCGGAATCTCTTGTGGGAAAATACAGCAGGTAAAACTACCCAAGATAGGGGTTCTATGGAGGATACTACCTTCAGAGAACTTTAGTTAGAGGTAAGTGACTTCTTATTTTCTGAATTTAAAACCTGTGACATATGCTTCTTAATCCATAAATATCATCATACAGTATCTGGAATTAATTTTATTTCACTGTTTGCCATTGTACATTTTGTTAATTCTATGTATTTAAAATTAATCTGGTATAAATATGGATTGTAAAAATCTAGTTAAAAACAGGCATTATAAAATTGCTTATTCACATTCTTAAAATTTGGCCTTAATTCTAATTGAACTCTTAAAATTTATTTTCATATCTTTATTAGTGGAGGATGGTATTTTTGTCTTACATACTAGTATATGCATTTACATGACTATAAGCACACACAACATTGACTGTATATTCTCTTTATTTTATGTTCTGTTCAGTGAGCCACAGTGTTATTAATATTTGTGTAGAGTCAGAACCTGTTGTTTAATTTCAGACAAATATAAGGTTCTGTTAAAAATCAAAAAAAAGTTTTTTTTTACTTAAATGTGAAATCTAAAATATTTGTGGTTGTATAGCTCTATGGTTCTCTATGATCAAATTAATTTGACAGTAATATTTAAGATTAAAATATCTATGAAGCCAGGCATCAGTGGCTTAAGCCTGTAATCCTAATTCCTGGGGAGACTGAGATCGGGAGGATTGCAGTTCAAGACCAGTCCAGGCAAATACTTTGTGAGACCCCCCCCCCCCCAATCTAGAAAATAACTAGAGCAAAATGAACTGAAGGTTTGGCTCAGGTGGTACAGCACATGCCCTGAGTTCAAACCCCATTTCCACCAAAAAAAAAAAAAAAGTATGAAATTAATAATTAATACCAATTTTTATGATTTTCAGCATGATCAATAGCAGATTATTTTTATGCTGAATACTAGGAAACTCCTACAATTTTTTTGAAAAAGGTCTCCATAATTTTATTTATTGAATTATTTTTAATTATTATAACTGGTTTTTAATTTCTCATCTTCAGTTTAGCTGGCCAAGTAGGTAATCAATATAATTCTTTTGTGTGACCATATTTCATAAATGATATAGCCTCATATGTTTGATATTATCCAGGGAAGCTCTTTCTATTTAACAGTAAAATTTTAGACAGTATCTGTTTATGAGTATCTTTTGTCATATCATGTATTTACTTAGTATGTACTCAGTGGCAGATACTGTTCTAGGCCATTTTCTTTATGACAATATGTGTGCAAAACTGTGAAACTGGGTTTAATAGTACAGTTTGGTGTAGTGTCTTTGAGGTGCTCACAAAAAAGTTTTGTTCCCAGAGCAAATACTGTTTAATGTTTGATTTAAAGGTTTGAATGGAAATTTGTTAAATTAGTATTAATGAAATCAAAAACATTTTAAATACTTACTTTACACAAATTTATATCATAAGTCCTATCATGGTTTAGTAGGTGATTTAAACATTTTTATGTTGCTGACTCAGCCATATTACTTACTTGGATGGAGTGTATGGTCCAAATATGTAAGCATCACATAAAGAAGAATGTCTTCCACAGACTCTACCCTCATTTTTCCAGGAATTTGTGTGGTTGAATATAGTGGGAAACAGTTTAAAAAGTGGGGACTTCTGCTTTCAGGAAGATGGAGTAGATATATACATTGCCCTATTCCTCCCCACTAAAACAACTGAAAACATTGAACATTATCTATAAAATAAATATAAGAAGACTGAAAGGTGGAGAGAAGGCATACAGACTAGGGACCTCAGCACCCAAGGAATAGCAAGGTGGTGAGTTCCCTGGGTTTTCTTTTGCCTAATATATCCCAAACATGGAGCTGAAGAAGCTGGCAATCTGGAAGCAGCAGTGGGCCTAGACTAAAAAAAAGCCTGTGCTCTCTAGCTGAAGATCTAGGACAAAGCAACCTAGCACATCAGAAAATTTTTAGATATTAATCCCTCTACTCTGGCCAAACACCACAGAATAAACTGGCCTCACCTCAACTCATGCCACTTACATGGGAAAGCTGGATTTTACTACTATATCATTGTGACAGGGCTCCTCCACCCTCTGCTTCCCCCCGCCCCACCCACCACCACCACCACCACCACCACTGGGGTGGTTTCAGAGAAAGCTGAGCAGGTTGTCAGGGGTTTCATTCCAGCAAGGCAGCAGCAAACCTTCCTAACACCACCCACCATTTTCTGAGTTCTTGGTCATTAGGAACCAGATAGGGAGGTTGGCCTTCCACCCATGCCTCTTAGTAAAAAGGTGCTTCTTCCCCTCTCCACTAAACTAATGTCATAGTAAGCATAATGGGGAATTAGGACTTTCACCACCTTCCAGGTGTAATGTGACCAGCTTCCTCCCACTTGTAGTGTTAGTGGAGACAGCAAGGGGAGCAGTAATGAGATACTCCTCTCCCTTATAGCCTAACATGGTATCAGCAGAGGGCGAATAAGAAGCCCCTCCTAAGTGGGTAACCCAGATTTCTAATCATTTGGCAGTAAAGAGACAGGGGCCCCTTTGCCATCTGGAGCAGGGTCAAAGGAAACAAGCTAAACCAGAAGATTTAAATAAGTTCCAAAATCTCATACCAGATACCCAAATATCCACAGTTCAGTTTTTTTTTTAAAAAGTTACTGTATAAATTAATCAGGAAAGTCTCATTTTGAATTTTAAAAACAAAATCAGTAGACTCAGTAAACAGTGAAATGATAGACATGTTAGAATTATCTGACAATTACTTTAAAGGAGCTATCATAGAAATACTTAAGTGAGCAATCGCAAACTCACTTGAAGCAAATAAGAAATCTTATGGAAGCAATAGCTGTTATAAAGCATTGAAATTTAAAATGTGCAATAAGCAAAATAAAAACTCAATGGGGAGGCTGGGGCAGGAGGATCACAAGTTCAAGGCCAGCCTGGGCTATATAACAAAATCTGTCTAAAGAAAAAGGAACCAACAACAAAATAAAACAAACTCTCAACATGTAAGCTCAACAATAGTATGAAGGAGACAGTAGATGAAAATCAATGAAATTGAGTATGACAATTAATATTGCCCAACCTAAACAGCAGAAAGAAGGTAGACTAGAAAAAGATAAAAAAAAGTTTGTCAGGCACCAGTGGCTCACGCCTGTAATCCTGACTACTCAGGAGGCAGAGATCAGGAGGATCACTGTTCAAAACCAGCCCAGGCAGATAGTTCCGTGAGACCCTATCTCAAAAACTCCTTCACAGAAAAGAGCTGGTGGAGGCCTTGAGTTCAAGCTCCAGTACGAAAAAAGAAAAAAGGTTTCTCTGGACTATAGCAGTGTATCACTTACAGCATTGGAGTGTTGGGAGAAGAGGTAAAAGAAGGCAGAACATAAAAACAGGTCAATGAAATAGTTGCAGAAAACTTCCTGAATTTGGCAAAAGGCATAACCCTGTCAACCTAAGTAGTTGTGTAAACCCCAAACAGGATAAGCCAAAAAGTACTCTACATTAAGTCCAACTATAGCCAAACTTCTGAAGAATAAAAACAATTATCTTAAAAGTAGCAAGAGAGAAAAGACACCTTTCTTATTGAAGAAAAGCATTCAGATTTCTCATAAAAAACGGTGGAGTTCAGAAGGAAGTGGTATAATTTTCCAAGTATCAAAAGAACTATCAACCAGAGTCTCTTATCTAGTGAAAATATTCTTTAGAAATGAAGAGGAAATCAAGGCAATCTCAGTTGAGGGGAACTAATAGAGTGTGTCACTAACAGACCTGTCCTTTAAAAATGACTAAAGATAGTTCTCTAAACAGATAAGAAATTGTAAGGGGAAAGCATCTTGGAATATTAGGAAAGAAGAACAAGGAAGCAAAAACTATGAATAAATACAATAAATTTTCCCTCCCCTTGCTGAGTTTTCTAAATTATGTTTGAACCAAAATCACAACACTGTCTCAATGTCCATAGAAAAAATATTTCAGTCAATTATTTTGTAAATGGGAGAAGGTATGAAAACATAGAAGGGAGAAGTAAGTTTTTTATACTTGAACTGATAAAACAATACCGAGACTGTTAATAAGTAGAGCAACTTCTGAAAAAAATAGTCAAAAACACTATAGATAAATCAAAAGAGTTTTTACAAAATGTTCAGGTAACCATGGGAATGTACAAGAAAGTAAACAGAAATGAAAATCAGAAAGAAAAAAAAACCTAAAAGCTAATATGGCAGAATTGGTTACTTATAAGTGGTCTAAATATATCAACCTTAAAGCATAGTGGGTTTAGAAAAATGTGGCCTAGTAATATGTTAAAAAAAAAAAACTTACTTCATGTGAATTGGTGTAGGCAGATTAAAAATAAAAGAATGAAAATACATATCATGCAGACATTAATCAGAAGAACTCAAAAATGGCTATATGAATATCAGATGAAGAAGACTGTAGAACCGAGTGTGGTGGTGCACAGTCCCCCCACTCAGGAAGCAGAGGCAGGAGAATCATGAGTTCAAGGTCAGACTAGCAAGACCCTGTCTCACAAAAACAAAAGCAAAAAAAAAAATGGACTTTAGAGAAAAAAATATATCAGAGATAGAGAAGGACATTGTATAAGATAAAAGAGTCAATTCATCAAGACGACAGCAATATTAAATGTGTATGCACCAAATAACAGAGCTGCAACATAGGTGAAGGGAAAGCTGTCAGAACTGAAAAGAGAAATAGAGAAATCTGTAATTATGTCCATGCTTGAACATCCTTCTCTTACCATTTGATAGGTAGAATAACTATACAGAAATAGCAAAGGTATATAACTCAACAGCACCATCATCCAATAGGCTCTAATTGACATTTACAAAATGCAGAGTACACATTCAAGTGCCCATGAAATATATACCAAGATAGACCATATTTCTGCCATGAAACTGGTTTCAACAAATTTAAAAGAAAATCATAGTGTGTGTGATTTCCAACCACACAGGATTCAGAGTAGACATTACTAACAGGAACATCACCAAACACTTGGAAAATCAATAATACACTTCTAATAATCCATGGATCAAAAAGAAAGTCAAGGGAAATGCAAGAAACATTTTGAATTGGATAAAAATGAAATTATAACATGCAAAATTTGTTTGAGACACAGCTAAAGCAATTTGGAAAACAAAATTTATTCATTTAAAAAGAAGAGTTTCAAATCAATCTAAGATTCCACATATCCTTGGGGGGAGGGTGCGGGGAGCAAAAAATGCAGATCAGTAGTTGGAATGATACAATAAAGAAAGGAGTAGAAATCAGTTAAATTTAAAATAGGAAAAGAGTTGAGATGATAAAACAAAGAATTGGTTCTTCGAAAAGAATAGTAAGACTTAGAACCTATAGCAAGACCGACAGAAAAAAACAGAGAACAAATATTTCCAGTATAAGGAATGAATAGCATATCACTACCATCTTGCAGCTGTTAAGAGTAACAAGGAAATACAGTGACCACCTCTGCACACATAAATTCATCAACTTAGATAAAAATGAAACAAATCCTTGAAAAGCACAAAGTACAACTCACCCAACTTAAATTAGATTATTTAAACAACTCTATAACTGTCAAGCTAATTAAATTCATATTAAAAACATCTTGAAAGTCTGGATTGTTTCACTGGATACTTTTACAATCATTTTAAGAACAGTGAACACTGGTTTTACATGAGAGAGAGAGAGACTATGAGATCCTTCCCAGCTTATTTAGTAAAGCAATTTTTTTTGTTGCTATTTTGGATGAGACTGGGGTTTGAAATCAGAGCTTCATACTTGCAAAGCAGGCACTTTTCTGCTTGAGCCACACCTCCAGTCCATTTTGCTTTGGTTGTTTTGGAGATGGGATCTTGCAAACTATTTGCCCAAGCTGGCCTTGAACCTTGGTCCTGCCTGTCTGAGCCTCTCAAGTAGCTAGAATTACAGAAGAGCCACTGGCATCTGGCTACTAATGCTGTTCTTATCCTGATTCTTTAAAAAAAAAAAATCCTTCATGCATATGAGATGAGAAAATCTTTACCAAAAATATTAGCAAGAACTAAGCAATATATACAAAGATTTATACACTGTGAGAAAGTGAGGTTAATTTCAGAGTTTGCAAACTGGTCAGTATTCAAAAATCAGTGAGTGTTATCTTCCATATAACAGGCAAAGGAAGAAAATTCACATGATCATATTGATTCAGAAAAAGCACTCAGCAAAATTCAGTATCAACTCATGATCATAACTCAAAATAAAACGGAATTAGATGATAATTTCCTTAACTTAATAAAAATTAGTGAACACTGGGGAAAGATTGAATGTTTTCCCTATAGTGGATGTCAAGGTTGTCTTGGCAAGGATGTCTGCTCTCACTGCTCTTTTTCCATATACTGGTAGTCCTAGCCAACACGATAAAGTCAAAAGAGGAAATATAAAGCATATCAATTAAAGGAATAAAATAGTCCCTATTTTTAGGTAATATGACTGTGTAGAAAATCCCATGGCATCTTTTAAGACAAAAAACCCTTGAACTAAATAAGTAATCTTGTAAGATAGGGCATAAGATAAACATATGAAAACCAATTTTATTTCAAGATACTAGCAATGAACATATGAAAAGTGAACTTAAAAATGTTTAGAATTCTGCAAGAAAAATGCTTATGTGTAAACTTAAAACATGTACGGAACCTATGTGTTAAAACAACCAAACTCTGGCCAAGTGCCAGTGGTTCGTGCCTGTATTCCAGGCTACTTGGGAGGCTGAGGTCCAGAGGATTGCAGTTCAAGGCCAAGCTGGGCAAATAGCTTGAGGAGACTCCATCTCCAAAATAACCAGAGCAAAATGAACTGGAGTTGGGCTCCAAACACATAGCCCTCAGTTCAAACCCCAGTTGTAAAAAAGAAAAGAAAGAACTCTGAAAAGAGTATCTAAGTAAATGGAGACACACTAATTGGTTGGAAGATTCAACTAAGTAAAGATGTCACAGGGTTACATTGAAAAAAAAAAAAAAAAAAAGATGTCAGTTCTCCCAAAAATTACATAGTATTTTTTTTTTCTTTGTTGTTTGTTCATTTTGTTTTTGTTTTGTTTTGTTTGGGACATTTCTAGCTATGTAGATCAGGTAAACCTTGAACTCATGATCCACCTGCCACTGCTTTCCAAGTACCAGGATTGCAGGGGTTCACCACCATGCCCAGCAAAATTGTATAGCTTTAATGCAGTTCTTAACAAGGGCTAGCAAATTTTTTTGAGTACATATATAAATAAACTCATTCTGTAACTTTGGCACTACTGGGGTTTTGAACTAAGTACCTTGTGCTTGGTAGGCATTCACTTTTACCACTTGAGCCACACCTCCCAACTCATTCTGTATTTTATTTGGAGACAAGTGAACTAGAGTAGCTACTTCTATGAAAAAAAAAAATTGGAGGGTTTGGTGTACCTTAATTAGAATGGAATACTACTGAGCAATAAAAAAGGCTTTTATGGCTGCAGTTACCAAGACTCTGTTGTATTTGCAGAGTTATAATTAAATAGATCAGTGGAAAAGAACAGAAAAAAAGAAATGGAGCCACACAAATACACCTAATTAATTTTTGACAGACACAATAGTAATTCAATATAGGAAGGATGCTACATTCAAGAAATGGTGCTGGAACCGTTGGACACCCATGTCCCAAAAAAATGAGCTTTGACTTGAACCTCACACCATATACAAAAATTAATTCACAGTGAATCACAGATTTAACTGTACAGTGTTTTACATTGTACATCATTCAGCATAATTCCCTACATATTACTCCCAAAAAATCTCCCAGATGTAATACTAAACAAAGCACTTAGGCTAGATACTAATCACAGTTCACAATTTGGACTTCATTAAAAGCCCATATGGAGATGAGAAGGTACAGCCTGCGAAAATGAATTTGCATTCTGTGTATCTGGCAAAGAAGTTGTATCTAGAATAAAGAACTCTCAAGAAACAATTGAAAAACTCAAACAGTCCCCTTAGATGAGGGTAAAAGGCATCAACATTTCATACAAGAGGATATGTGCATTCCAAATAAATACAGAAAAGACATTCATGTCAGGAGCTTTTAGGGAAATGCCAATTCAAACCAAAATGAAGATACTCCCCATCTACTAGCAACATGACAACATGAAAAGCTGGTGACAGTGCAGAGAAACTGGATCCCTCATTCTGCTGGAAATCTCAGATGGGGAAGTCTTACAAAACTAAACATGTATAACCATAAACCCAAGCAGATGGACTCTTGGTTGTTTATCCAAAAGAAGTGAAAACTTCACATAAAAACCTACATTTGAATGTTGGTTGTTGTCTTTACTTGTAATATTCAGAAACTGAAATGAGCCCAGATTTGCTTTAATAAAGTGAATGGTTTCAACCAACTACAGTATGTATAACCTATAAACAAGTGCTTGGAAACAAAAAAAATTATTGGTACACATAAGAACTTGAATTAATATGTAGGGAATTAATGCTGAATGAAAAAAGCTAATCCCAAAAGGATATATTTACATAACATTTTTATATGACTACATTTTAGAACCATGGCACAGATTAATCAATACCAGAGTTACTGGATTTGGTGGGGGCCAGGGAGCAGGAGGGGTAGTCAAAGTTGTGGCTGTGAAAGGAAAACAAAGTATCTTTGTATAGGGACTGTTTAATCTCTTTATTGTAGTGGTGGATAGCTGACTCAACACAGGTGATAAATTTGTATAGAACTTAACACACACATGAACAAATGAGTACACTAAAACCAGGCTGGCCAACCTCGCCCAGAGAGTAGGAGTTCAGATGACTTCATTCTCTGCTCACCAGCCCCACATGTCACCTGAACACTGTGGAGCTGGAAGTGGAAATAATGCTAGTCCTTCCCCTGAGCTCTGTCCAACCAGAGCAGGGCCCCACCACTGCACATGTCACAGGCCTCCAGCTCACACGATTTCCACAGGGAGGTGTGTCTGACCTGCGGAGGTTGTTGAGCACCATGAAAGTCTGAATAAGATAGGTTGATTATATCAATGTCAGTACCATGATTGTGGTTTTATACTATAGTTTGCAAAATGTTAACAATAGGAAACTGGATGGTGCATATAAAGGATCACTGTTATTCTGAAGATTGTGGATTTATCTCAATTATAGTTATCTCAATTATAATGAAAAAGGTAGATGGCTTAGGTAATAACATGTAGTGTTCTTTTCCTAATTAGAAAAACAAAAAAGTATATATCCTGGGAAAGGTAGGTGAAAATACCTGTAAAGGAAATACCATGTTGTTGTATATCAACAGCACAGAATTACTCAGTACATCAAAATTATTTAGGAAACAGTTCTCAGAGGTTGGTTCCAACTTAATTTTTTGTTCAGTCTGAAAATAAAGTCATGTTTTAGTACTCATTTCTTCTTTCTAAATAAAATGCTGAATGACAGAGAAAGAATTAACCTACAAAGAATATATAAGGAGTAAAAATATAAGAGGACTTATATATTACCATATCTGGATATATCTTTTGGTTGTGTTGTGCCTAAATTATCTGCATTACCTGAAAAATATGGTAATCAGTATTTTTTTATTTGGAGAACTGTAATAATCTTCTGTGTTCTGTACTGAATTCTGAAAAATACAGTCTAAAATATTCATAAAATTACATTTGATAGCATATAAAGGAGACAGTATGTTCTAGAAAACAAAACTTGTCACTGGAATAATAAAATCATTGTCAACTCAAAGCTAACTTAGAAGCATGAATTGTGAATAAGTTAGCATACTAAAGAGGATAGCTTATGGTGAGCAGTTCTATTTTTGTTTGTGTGTGTTAATATTTATTTTGTTCCTTTTTTATGGGTCATGTCCTACTTTTTTAATATCTGAAATATAATGAGGTCTACGGCCATACCACCCTGAACGCGCCCGATCTCGTCTGAAATATAATGAGGCATGATTTTTAGTTACCAATTAAGTGCAGATTAATATGTATATAACCACATTAGCTCATCATTTACATAATTTATTGAATAGATGAATGAATGGAAACTGATTTTTCAACTGGCTAATTTTATTTATAGTTGTTTTGGTGATGTGCCACTAAAAACCCAGAAGCAGAATGTGTTAATATGGCTTTAACTAGTTTCTGGGTCTGAAGGATAATGGCAACTGCCTGAATCTGAGTATCTCCATACATCCTCTCAAAAGCTGTAAACTAAAAGAAACATAAATAAAGTCATTGTAGGAACCAGAGAATATCAGAAACCTCAAATTATCAGCAAAGGCCAAAATATGCCTTTTGTTACAGTAAAGCTTCCACTACTGCTGCAGTTATTAATGTGTGGAAAATATGAAGTGGGACATTTAAGAGACTATGAAATAACAGATGGGCTTGAAGGGCTAAAATAAGACAGGGACACAGTCACTCTCAAAAACAAGAAAGAACAGTAACTGCCCAGGTAGTAAGTGTAGTCTAGCACTTGATAATGTATAGCTCCAACTTTACCAGAAAGGGGCTTTATAGTGAGCAGCCTTTGGAGTAAATAAAGAAAGGGGTGGTGCCTCAGTCATAGCAATGAAGAGAAAGCAAGAAGGGAGAATTAAAGGACAAATTGATGTAGAAGATGCTCTGAAACTCAACAGTACTATACACAAAATGACTTGGGGTTTGGGGAGAGGGATCAAACTTTATTATCAGTGTTAGAAGAAAATGGGAAATCTGTATTAGAGCATTGCGAGCTTAAGACCACCTTCCCCTAGAAAAAAGGAGAATACTGTAACATAGTCTAGGCTAAATTAAATATTCAGTCTCAGTCTGCTTTCTTTTGCTAATAACATTACTATAGACTGGGTAAGTTGCAAAGAAAAGAGGATTATTTTGATTCACAGTTCTGATTCAGGGTTGAGGGACTGCATCTGATGATGACCTTGCTGGCAGTCCCAAGGCAGTCCTGGGTACCACATGGTGCAGGAAGCATCTATATCTGGTCTTGTTTCTTATACAGCCATCACTATTCAGTCATGGGGGCTCCACCTGCTGACCCTATCTAATCCTAATCACCTCCTAAAGGTCCAGTCTGTAAAAACTATAAGCAATTAAGTTTCCATCCTCACGATACCTTCCAATGGGGATTAAACTTCAACATGAGTTTTGGAGGGAAAAAAAAAAAAAACATAGTCAAACCACAGCAATTCTCAAACCAACAAAACAAAATCTAGTATCAAAAAATTTGAGAGAAATAGGTCAAAAACAGGAAGAAATGTAATGAGAGTTCCTCAAGCTCAGAAAATAAACTGAAGAATAAACTACCTTAGAAATGAATAACTGGACTGGAGGTGTGACTCAAGCAGTAGAGTGCCTGCTTTACAAGTGCAGAAGCCCTAAGTTCAAACCCCAGTCCCCTAAGTGGGGGGAAAAAAAAAGCAAGAATAAATTACAAGATGCTCAAAGACTAGAAAACATGAAAATCTGAGAGACATCGAATGAAAATGAGATGAAGTGGGAAAAAAAAAGGATTTCAGGGAAAAATGATTAAAAGAGATCTGCAAAGGAGATGAGAGTGTGTGTAGAACAAATGTTCTTCAAAAAATATCAATGTCATGAAGGAAAGAAAAGCTTTGAACCTGTCACAGATTACAGAAATCTCAAGAGATAGCTAGTCAAATGAAATCTGTGGCTCTGGATTAGATTCTGTACTAGATGGGGAGAAATGCTGCAAACAAAGTGTATTATCATAGCAATTGACAGAATTAGAATATGAACTGATAAAAATACATTATCAATATTAAAATTCCCTGAGTTTGATAACTGTACTTTTTATATAAAAAAGGAAAAGTCATACTGAAGTATTACAAGTATTATGATGTTTGAACTTAGTCTCAAATGGTTCAGAAAAGAATACATTGTTATTCAAGGGTGCAGAGGAATAAGCAAAGAAGCAAAATGTTTTTTTCACATTTCTGTAAGTTTAAAATTACTTTTAAGAGATATTCCTAGCTATGAACTATAAGTCAGAGACCAACCCACACCTTTAGTAACATAGAGTTTAAGTTACTGAATTTTGTCCTTTTCTTCCCCCCCCCCACCTTTTTTTAACATACTGTTTTACCAGTTCAAATTGCTTCTATTTGGAAAACTTGACAAATTTGGCATAGGTGTGATATCTTTTAGAGCCTTTTCTTAAAGGATTTTTTGTTTAAGGCCTTATGTTTTTACGGAATTTGCCCTTTTCCTATTTTAAAAGTAGGTTTTAGAGAGAAAAACAAATGTTTTCTAAGCTTACTCTATCCTGTGCTCTCCAGTAAAATGCTTAGTCATGCAGGAATAAAAATCCCTTCTATTCCCCATTCCCCTTCTTGGTTCTTCCTTGTGATATGAGAACAAAATAGGAAATGGGATGAATTTAAAAGCCTTTGAATATCTTTTCATATTTATATCTTGTTCCAGAGTGAGCTTTGTCAAACAATATAGTGATAGTAGCTTTGTGAACTACTATTTTGAAACTAAGTCCATTTTGCCAGATAAAGCTCCTTTATTTATTTTTTGAAGAACTATTTGTCCTATATCAACTGATAGAACAAAGATACTTTGTCTTAATGATTCCATTTTTTTTTCTTTTTATGTGTAATAAATATCACCAGTAGTTCTGCTTGAACTGTGTGCACAGAGGAGAGATCTATCAGGTGAAATTTCACATTGTGCATCCAGTCCTAAATTGTGTAAAGCCAGCTATTAAAAGCTAAGTTTTTATCCACTGATTCTCCAACATTATTTATACTGAATTTCTTTGCTCTGTTTTAAGGCTATACAGAGAAGAGAAAATCACATGATTCATATTAGGTGAACAGTCCAAGAGCTCTCATTATACCTTTTCCAATAGAGCAATATTTTACATGCAGTGAGAAGGTTGTACAGTGGTTTTAATCTTAATAACTAGTCAGTGGTGGATTACTGACTGACCTGACTGTAGTGACTGAGGATCATTATGTGATTGTTGAGGCATATGATTAGTGTGATTTCTTCAGAGGATGGTGCTATTTACTATACAATTTTAAAATGCCTTCTACAAGAAGATTGAAGTGACACATGTAACTGCCTTTCTCTAAGACGTTTGCAATTACTTTTTAATGTAAAGACCAAGATTTTTTTCTAGATTATTTAGCCAGACACCACAATGTTCAGTCAATAAAAATTAGGTAGAAATGACTATGATGTGCAATGCTAAGGGAGGAAATTTCATGCAGAATAAAAGTAACTTTTTAAATTTAATTTTTATAGTGATAACATTTTGCTGAAGATCCTAATTTTCCAACCATTTTGCTCATTAGCTAGTTGGGTAATTGCAGTGTTTTATATTTAGAGCTTTCTCATTGACATAGTATTTTATGTAATTATAAAACAGTTATTCTTTTTCTAACTAGGAAGAAGCACTGCATGCGTTTATTCAGCCAGAGATCCTGGATGGCCCAAATCAGTATTTTTGTGAACGTTGTAAGAAGAAGTGTGATGCTCGAAAGGTAAATGACATATAAAATAATACTTAAGTATCTGAGATAACATTCAATATTCACAAAAGTCCACTCCATCCCTCTTGTTTCTTTTTAGGGTCTTCGGTTTTTGCATTTCCCTTATCTGCTAACCTTGCAGTTGAAAAGGTTTGATTTTGATTATACAACCATGCATAGGATTAAATTGAATGATCGAATGACATTTCCCGAGGAGCTAGATATGAGTACATTTATTGATGTTGAAGATGAGGTAAATATTTATTACATTTTCTTGCTGTAAAATATTTTTCATTATCCACTTTAGTCAGAGATGTTTTTAAAAGAGCTATTTGGAGTAAGTTATGACTGATGCCATTTAGACTGTCACCTTGATGGAAGCTTTTCTTTTTCTTCCCTGTTTTCTAATGCCAAGTTCTGTAAAAATGACTTAGCTTTTGGCTAGCTTTTAAAAGTTTTTCTTAACCACCAAAAATTACATCTCAAATACTCTTTTTGGTCAGAGTAACTTACTGTCTTTTCAAAGACAGTAAGGATCTCACCTCTGTAATTCTTTCTTGAATTTGAGTAATGTTGCATAATTTTTTAGTTAGAGTAACGTTGCATAATTTTTTAGTTATTGAACCTAACTACCTATGAGCTGTACTTGTGTTTCTGATACACACTAAACATGAAGCAAAAATATATGAATGAATTAACAAACGAAGTAGCAGATTGTCTTAATGTCTTTTTCAAGGACTAAGGTATCTGGGTTATTTCCACTTAAGGTTTGCTAGCTCTTAAATTGGCTAGGGTAGAAAGATTAGAAAATATTTTGTTTACTTTCCTTTTTAAATTAGTTTCTTTATTTGAAACTTTGTTTAAATGGTTTGGACCTGGAACTTTGTCAGACACACAAAATTCTCATCAATTTTGTTCTCCCAGGATTCTCTGGTTCTCTAGCCTTACTCAATACAAGATTTATAATACCACACTCTTTTCTTTTGGAATTTCTCTTTATTTCTTTGCATAAAATATTTAAAATCACTAAAGACAGTTGTTAAAGAGTGATAAATCTTTACTATTCTCAAATATTAAATATTTAAAATTATAATAAAACATTTTTTATCAGAATTGATTGCATTATAAAAATGCCTTCTCCCAGGAACTCAAAAATAATTCTAAACATTCATCAAGTTTTATTTAGCACTGATAACCATCAAGAAACAATGTATTAAGAAGTGTATGTGTTTCA
This sequence comes from Castor canadensis, assembly GCF_047511655.1. Taxonomy (NCBI): domain Eukaryota; kingdom Metazoa; phylum Chordata; class Mammalia; order Rodentia; family Castoridae; genus Castor; species Castor canadensis. The sequence continues at coordinate 150,451,586 of NC_133386.1, forward strand.
GGCCTAGCTAAGTGTCATTTCAAGTCCATGTCTTGCTTCTTGACTCTGGATAGTTCATGTAATATTTCTGACCCTCATTTTCCTTGTCTCTAAAGTAAGAATAGTAATTGTTGCTTTATGACTATTGTAAGAAGATCCCTTAGATAAAGTAGATGTTTACTGGATGGTAACTCTGGCCAGATAACATTCTCAAAGGTGTCACTTAAAGTAATGTCTGAGGTACTTGTGCTTGAATTAGGGAGTTTGCCAAAAGTATGACAAAACTTTCAAAGGAGATAAAAATCTTTTAGTTTTCTACTCCAAAATAGGTATTAGATCAGTCTTATGTATATGCCTAATGTGGTTGTTATAAAGGGAAATTTTTTCCAAGGTAAGGAAACCTACATATAAAGTTTGGCAGGTTCTTTTGTGGAAGCTCTAGGTCTTCTTCTTAAGAGAAGATACATTTTGGCTTAAGTTGGAGGAATTTCAGAAATGATCCTTTGGACTTAAGTTCCAGTTGATTTTTACCTTCAGTTTTTCTTGAACAAACTTTGTTGAGGAGTGAAAGATTCAGGAGATGACATAAAGTTCTTGACAAAAAAATGTGTGTGCTTGCTATATATATTTCTCTTGCTTAATTCAAGAATTTACATGCAATATCGTATACATATTCAGAACCTGCATCTTAGAGAATTCTCAACATGTCTAATAAGAACAAACATTTTTAGGTTTGTCTTTAAAATATTAAAGGAAAAGAAGGGAAAGGTTGGGGATTTCTAAGAAGTAGTATTCTTAAAATTAAATTTGTGTGAATGTGATTTTAAACCCATAAATCATGGAAACATATTTTTGCTTCCTATACAGTAAAGTATAAAACTCTTAAAGATAGATACAGTGTCTTACTTTTCTTTCCAATTATAAGATCTAACACAGTGATAAACTGAATTGGACTTTCTATTCAAGAAAAGAGCTGATAGCCAGTTGGAATTTGAGAACAAAAGAAGCTGATATGGGAGTTTAGGTTCTCTGCTTTTATAGATTTTGCTGAAAGAAATGATAGCTTTATATTGTTACTTTGCACTGTCAAACATAAATGGGGTCTGATAGAATTTGAAATCACTAATATGTTGTATTAGAATATTAAGGACATAATATATTTTTAAGTATTTTTTTATTTAGTTTTACCTAAGGTCTGATTTTAAGAGAAAATAAATTTAAAGTGAAATAAATGTTTTTGTTAATAAGAATATGTCAAATTATGCAAAAATGTTAGAGGATATAGGTAAAAAGTTTGGATGAATTTATTTTCCTTTGTTTTGCTTATAATTTTAAGATTATTATGTTTTATTAAGAAATCTCCTCAGACTGAAAGTTGCACTGATAGTGGAGCAGAAAATGAAGGTAGTTGTCACAGTGATCAGATGAGCAATGATTTCTCCAATGATGATGGGGTGGATGAAGGAATCTGCCTCGAGAACAGTAGTGGAACAGAAAAGATTTCTAAACCTGGACTTGAAAAGGTAACTTTTATAGTTTAAGATTTTTATTTTCGGTGCTAGGAATTGAAACTGGGTACTTCTAATGCTAAGCAAGTGCTATACCAGTGAGCTCTTCCTCCAGCCCCTTGTGGGTTTTTTTAATTAAAAGAGAGAATAAGCTTATTTTCCGAGCTTCTATATAATTCTATAGCTGTTAAACTGAGAAAGTTCTCTTTAAAGAAGGTTTCAGTGTTGAAAATGAAGACTTCATAAAGATACTGTTTTTTGTGCACAGAAGCATATGTACACATGAATGTTAATTATAATTAAACTTTGGGAAAAACTATTTACAGACCGGGAGCATTAATTTCTAGGAAACTGAGCTGTAACTGTGTTACTGGCTGAATGACGCTGCAGAAAGGGTGCCTAGCAGTCAGGAAACCAAGATTTTAATACAACCTCAGCCTTTAACATTGTACCAAGTCTCCCAAATCTTGTATCTCCTGGATCTTCATACAGAAAAATGAAATTGTCAGACTTGATTTGTTGAATTTAAATGTGCTAAGTGGAAACACTTCTGAAAGAAACAGTTACAGAGTTTATCTTTTTGAAATGGTGAAAGCTGTGCCATGAGTTTTCCTGTCCTCTCCCATAAGTCTTTAGGCACTTTTGGAAAATGATGGATTCTAATTTGGAAACCACAGAACTGGATAGTCTCTGGGGTAGGATTTTCTTTGTTTCTGTGTCAATGATTTTAAGGTTTTATCAAATCATTTCTTTCACGTTCACGTATTCTGCTTTGTTAAGGTGAGGATTATAGGTAAAATATCTTCAGTTTGATGTGAATAATGAATCACTATCTTGAAGACTAGTCATACAAGGTCATATTAAAGATGGAGATTTGGGGGGCAGTATTAAGAGTAGAGATTCACAGGCGTAAACCTGTTTTATGGGGTTTTTGGAGGCGAGGTTGTGGGTTTGGGACAGTACTAGAGCTTAAACTCAGGGCTTCACGCTTGCTAGGCAAGTAGCTGTACTACTTACTTAAGCCTCACCTCCAGCCCTATAAATCTGTTTTTAGATCAAGGCCACTATTCTCCCCACTTGCAACACTACTCTTGACCTTTTAGAGTTACATACTTCATTCAGGGCAAGTAGGTGAGTGGGAATTCTGTGTAATGAATAATGTAGTAGATACATTATAACTTAATATAAAGAACATGGCATTCTAGCAAGGTTGGCAAACTGTGGCCCAAGAGAAAATCCAGCCCTTGTCTGTTTTTCTATATAGGTGATCATGTCTGCAAATAAAGACAGTTTAATCCTACCATTCTCAGTATGTGCCTTTTTCTTTTCTTGTCTTAACAAATGAGGTAAAACTTCCAATATAGTGTTGGAGTGGTACAAGATAACATCCTTGCCTTTTTCCTATCTTAGGAAGGAAGCTGGCTGTCTCTTAGAATTAAGTACAACGTTGGCTCTAGATTTTATGGATGTTCTTTGTTGTATTTAGGAGGAGGCTCACCTCTGTTCCTAATTTCCTTATAGAGTTTGGTCTTTTTACTACATTGTTGGATTTAGTTTTTTAGTATTTTATTAGGTTTTTGCATCAGTATTTATCAAAATATTTTGGTCACTAGTTTTCTTTTAGTATCTTTGATTTTGGTATCAAAATAATTAGCTTTATAGAATGAATTTGGAAGTATTCCTTCCTCTTCAATGGTTCAGAAGAGTGAGGAAGAGTCGTGTTAACTCTTCTTTAAATATTTACTGGAGTTTTCCAGTGACGCCATCTGGTCCTGAACTTTTCTGTGTTGGGAAGTTTTTGATTACTTACTCAGTCTCCTTATTAATTGCAGATCTGTTCAGATGTTTTAATTTCCTCATTAATTAGTCTGTGTAAGCTTTTTGTTTGTAGACATATACTTCCTTCACATTATCCAATTTGTTGGTGTATACTTGTTCACCGTAATCTCATCATTCTTTATTGGGAGGAGGTTTGAACTCAGGCCCTCATGTTTGCTACCACATGAGCTGTACCCCCAGAGATTTTTGCTTTAGTTTATTTTTTCAACTGGGTCTCATTTTTTGCCTAGACTGGCTTTTGAAGAATTATTTCACTGGATATAGAATTATATGTGGTCTGTCATTTTTCTTTCAACACTTTAAAAGATTTCACTATATTCTTTCTGGTTTATGTGGTTTATAATGAATAGTGTGCTATAATTCTTACTTTGGTTTCTCTAGGTAAGTTGCTATTTCCCTTCTGGCTCCCTTGGAGATTTTGTCTGTGCTTTTGTGCAGTTTGAATGTGACACACCTAATTGTGGAAGTTTTTTGTTTGTTTGTTTTGGGGTTTAGGGGTGCTTAGAGGAGTTAGTGTTGTTATTTAACCTGTTTGGTGTTCTCTGGGCTCCCAGGTCTATTGCTTGGTGCTATATATTTTGATAAATAAAGTTATTGTTTTGTGTTGCTAGTTTAGGGCAATTACAGAGTTGAATAGTTGTGACAGGCACCATATGGCCCATAAAGCCTAAAATTTTCATTGTTTGACCCCTGCATAAGTTTAGTTACAGTTTTGCCATTAACAAGCTTCATTTCTTTGGGCAAATTACTTAATCCATATGCCTATCAGTTGTTACATTTTGGAATAATTTAGACTAGCTCCCTTCTGTCATTCTGCCCACATCTAGAAAGTTGCAGTTCTGTTGACTAGGACTGTATTTGAAGACTTAATCCATTTTTATTTAAAGGTAATATGTTTTTTAGGCAAAGAATAAAGAACAGCTGAGCGCCAGTGACTCAACATCTTTAATCCTACCTACTCAGGAGGCACAGATCAGGAGGATCATGGTTCGAAGCCATCTCAGGCAAATAGTTCAGGAGACCCTATCTTGAAAAAACCCATCACAAACAAAAGGGAGTAGTACAGTGGCTCAAGGTGTAGGCCCTGAGTTCAACCCCAGTACTGCAAATGAATAAATAAGAGAGGGACTGGGGTGCAGCTAAGTGGTAGAGCATTTGCCTAGTATAAGTGAGGCCCTGGGTTCAATCTCCAGTACTGCAAAAAGAATAGTGAAAATCTAGTTCTTGTAGAAAAGTGAATAAAATAAAACTTGGTTGCCACCAACTAGGGAATCTACTTATGTCAAGCTGCCTTTTCAACCTTCTTATCTTCTCTTTATTCCATCTTCCTCTTGTCCTTCTCATGATGGAATTACTAGTCTACAAGGTCTGTATTATCTCAAACTGTCTTAGAGATGTGAAATGCCTAGGCTTCTGAAAGAAAAGATAATCTTAAATATAAAGACAAGCCATTTGTAAATCACCTCTATTTTAAATGAATGTCTTTATTCCCATTTTCTTCTAAAAGCAGCATTTTCAGTCTGCTTAAAATAGTCTTTAGTTCCAAACAATGAAGAATTATTTACACAACAAGAAACTATTAAGAAATAATTTTGACTTATTTTAGGAACAGCATAATTGAGGACTCATTCTTTTTTTGGAGGGGGGCTGGTACAGAGATGTGAACTCTGGACTTCATATTAGGTAGGCAAGTACTCTACCACTTGAACCAACCTCCAGCCCTTTTTATTCTGGTTATTTTGAAGGTGGGATCTTACTTTTTTCCCAGGGTGGCCTGAGCTGCAGTCCTCCTATTTAAGCTTCCCATCCTCACCCTCACTGGGATGACAGGCATGGCCAGCATCCCCTGCTTTTTTCCATTGAGATGAGGTCTCACAAACTTACTTGTTTTAGCTGGCCTGGAAATGTGATCCTCCCATCTCAGCCTCCCAAGTAGCTATGATTACAGACATGAACCACTGGCACTTTGCTAGGATTCATTCTTCATACAAGTGAAAGATGTCAAATTAATAGATCACCATATCTCAGATATTACATAAGTATATTAGAAGATGTTCCAAATAATTTTATCTCTCAGCTCTTTCATTTTTGGAAATGAAATTTCATTTGAACAAAAAGATAATATATTGTTTGTGATTTCTTAATCTTGACTGTGTCTTGTATTTAGCACCTGCTTCTAAAATTTCAGACTTATTTTTATGTAAATAAGTTCATAGATCTATATAGTTCCAAAGGCTATAACATAATTAAAATTTTGAAAGAGTACATTAAGTGGAACCTATTACATACAGTGTTTTGGTGACTTGGCATTTTAATGTTACCAGGGGAAGAGCCGACCTGTAAGGGACAACTACTGTGCTGCTTGTGTTGATGGAGAATAGGAAATATTCAAGTAAGGGGTTTGTGGTTTTCCTCTCTTGTGAATCACTTATTTTTTTTTTCCCCTTAGAACTCCTTGATTTATGAGCTCTTCTCTGTTATGGTGCATTCGGGGAGTGCTGCTGGTGGTCATTACTATGCTTGTATAAAGTCATTTACTGATGAGCAGTGGTACAGCTTCAATGATCAACATGTCAGCAGGGTAAGGAGGTGTCTTTTAAGATTATTATTCTGAAAGATGGGAGTAGGGATGTCTACACAACAGCAGGGGTTTTGTAAAAATGAAGTATCTGTTCCTTATCAATCAGTAAATTTCCTACTTTTGCTTATTGTAGTTCTTTGTTCTGTTTTGTGTGGACTTCTAAATGTTTCCTCTGGCCCTGAGCCTTCACATGTGTTACTTGTGTGTGATTAGGATCACTACAAATGAGTGGCTGGTAAGCAGCCATGACTATGGTTAAAATTAATGAATTGGTATCTCTGATCCATCTTGAAGATGTTGTATAGCATTTAACTCTGAGATTAAGAGATTGGATTACATATTGATATTAACATTATGGTGTCATGGATATCACACAACAATAACCTAACAATTTTTTAGATAACACAAGAGGACATTAAGAAAACACATGGTGGGTCTTCAGGAAGCAGAGGATATTATTCCAGTGCTTTTGCAAGGTAAGTAATTCCTTAATTTTTAGTGTTTGTAAGTTGGAATTACTTAATGTCTTCTGTTTTTATCTCATCAAAGATTTAACCCAAGGGTCAGTTAACTACAACCCATCGGCCAAATCCAGCCCTTCTTCAGATTTTGGAAATAAAGTTTTATTGGAACACAGACAGTCATTTGCTTATATATGTTATGTGGATACTTTCACATTACAACAGTATAACTGAATAGTTGCAACGCAAACCATCTGGCCTATAAAACTAAAGATTTTTTTCTCTCTGACCCTTTCCAGAAAAAATTTGCTCAATTATAATGAGCAGTTGTTTTAGCCATTGTGATATACATCTTTGTTGAAGACTTTACTATGTTATCAAGAGATAACGGAATCTTTTCATAAATGTGTCATTAAAGATAAGTTAGGTTTCCTTTCTTTCTGGAATGTTTCAAATTTTAATGTGTTTATGAACTATACTATGATTTTCTGATTGTTTGAAAGAAAAAAAACAATTTTAAATAAATACTTAATACTCAGAAATAGAATCTTTGCACTCTTCTTTTGGGCCCTATTAATCTTTTTTTTTTTAATATTTTTACTAGCTCCACAAATGCATATATGCTGATATATAGACTGAAGGATCCAACAAGAAATGCAAGTATGTTAACCTGTGGTTTATAAGTTTATTTATTTATTTTTTAAATTCATATTTGTATACAATGTTTGGGTCATTTCTCCTCCCTCCCCCCTATAAGTTAATTTATTTTATAAATTTTATACACTCACATTTAAGTGACAGAATAATTAAGTGCAAGAATCAATTATAAGCACTGTTATGAAATAATATTAAATGATGAAATTTTAGAAAAAATTTGCTGAATTATTTTTTAGTACACTTACTCTTCATTAAATAAATTAGATATTTATTTGCAGTAGGATTGTGTTATATGCAGTGATGATAAACCCAGCCCTGTGTAGCAGTCATAACTTACCAGCTGCATGTCCTAGCAAGTTATTTAACCTTTCTCAGTCCTTCTTTCCAAATCTGTAAAATGGAAATAATAGTAATATATTATAGAAATAATATTCTAGGCAGTTAGCATTATATCTGGTATTTAGTAGAAACTGAAATTTAGCTATTGTTTTTTCAATTTCAGTGAAGCTTTCTGGGTAATTTGGTATCTAAATATGTTGCATGGGGACCCTAGATGGCCTGAAACACTGGAAATATTTTTAGGAGCTAGAAATAAATATCTCTGCTTACTTGGTTAAAATTCATGTAAGCTTTTATGAATCTAGTATATGTCCTTTATTAAATTTTAATTTTGTTAAGAATCCCAGAAATAATCCTGAATATAAAGCATGTTTGTTTGTCTGTTTTATTTTTTTGCTAATTATTGCTTTAAAAATTATAGTTCTTTTTTTTTTTTTTTTTTTGTTGCTCTCTCCGACTCTTCACCCAGTATTGCAAATAGGTTAGGGTGATGTGCATGCTATTACATACACAGATGATGTGTTCACTCATATTTTTTTATAATTAAAAATATGTCGCTATTGCCTTCGATTTCAGCATATTTCTTTTAGATGTTGCCACGTTACTAGTAAATCTACTTTAACCATGATTATGTTTTGTTCACATTTTTGTGAACATTCATTAGATTGTGGATTCAACTGATACAAGGCTTAGGACTTATATTTTCAACAAAAGTATATTCCAGGATTTGTAACATAGTAACTGTTCAGTAATTACTGTAGACTTACTAAAAAGATGGAGACTATAACCAAGAAGTCATTTTAGAGCAAGGATTTAAGAAGTAAGCATTCTCACTGTATAATAAAAAAAAACTATACCCTCAAGAGTAACTTGTTGCAGATCATAACTACCAGGAGAAAGAGCCAGGATTGTAATTAAAGTATCCTGAATCCACTCCAGTCTTCTAATATAAATCAGCCCTTCTTTATCTATTCCCCCAACTCTGGTTTTATGATGAAGCACCAGAGGGCGCCATATAATATGCTAGGGAAAATTTTTTAGCTGGATGATTGCAGGCACACACCTCCTGAGCTCAGCATGCATGAAAGTGTTTTTTAAATTATAGCTTATTTCTACAAATAGTGCAATTTACCTTCCATAGAGACACAATTTTTTTATATTATTTTCATTTAATGCCAAATAATAATTGGTTTTATTAAACAATGTCATAATCTCATATTGTTACTTATATTACCATAAATTACCTGTGAAATTATAGTCATTAAGAAAATCTTTTCTTAAAAATAATTTGTATGTAGCTCTTGGTAATAATTTTTGTATATACTGTTTTCCTTTAACTGATTGTTTAAAATCAGCCTCAAATGATAATCACTTTTTATGCAAATGAATCTTGACAGTATGTATAGAGAAATGTAACAGATAAAGTTACCAGTTTTGTGTATTTCTTTACTTAGAACAGATAAAAGACTGAGAAGAGAGAATAGATATTACTATTAGAGAGCAATAACAAATAACCAGCATTTATAGTAGTAACCATAGCAGCAATACATTTTTTCATTGTTATTGTATTCCAGGCAATAACTTTGTGGTGTAGGTGCTGTTAAATAAGCTAAATAAGTCTTGGTCTAGAAAAGTAACCTTGTCTAAGGTCACAGAGTTTGTTGATGGCCCAATTTGACGTCAGAAATTATTCTGTTTTCTAGTTTCAGAGGGTTTTTTTGTTCCAAAATCTTCTTGAGTTCTCCTGAAGTAAGGAACCATTTTGGATAAATACATGACTTCTTAGAATATGAGACTCAACCATGGTTTCATTATCAATATCTATTTACTCTTGCCTGAAAGAAGCCATGTTCTAAGTTGAGAGAAGGATATAAATGAAATACATTTCCGTGGAGCATAGTAGAACAAAAGGGTCATAGGGAGCCCAATTCAAGTGACACTATTTTATCCTATTTTCACTATAAATAGAATTTCTAGAAGTGGATGAATACCCAGAACATATTAAAAACCTGGTGCAGAGAGAGAGAGAATTGGAAGAACAAGAAAAGAGGCAACGGGAAATTGAACGTAATACATGCAAGGTTAGATTCTATAATTTTACTTTTAGTGGAAAAGTATTGTTTAAGTTTGCTTGGCTGCAGTTCTCGTAACTAACTCGTTGGATTGATTCCAAAGACAGTTACGCCATTATGATCCTTAAGTAATGTGACTATACTTACAAAGGTAAAATTTGATCTGACTTGATGAGTAAAAATTCAGTAACCCACAGTAACAATATTCAGTATTGATGAGGCTATAGTGAGGCAAGCATTCTCATATCCTGCTATAGAATAATGAATTGCTAAAAACCTTTCTTGATAGAAGTTGATTAATGTTTATCATGAGCTATAAGCAAATTAACATACTTCTCTATTTCTCTTATGAAATATTCTAAGTGAAATAATCGCAAATACTGTAAAAATCTTGACCACAAGAATATTCATCATGGTATTTTCCAAACTAGGGAAAAATTAGAAAAACTTGAATGAATGTCAGTAGGAGTAGGAGAATGACTACATGAATTGTGGTATGTGTTTACAAAGAGACCTATGATTGCTAAAACTAATATTTTTTAAATTTTTTTTCATGACTTAAGACTTAGTCACTATCAAGTATTGAGAAATCTAGACATAAGATTGAATGATCCCAAGACTGGGAGTGTGACTCAAGTGGTAGAGTACCTGCCTAGTAAGCACTTGGCACTGAGTTCAACCACCAGTACCACCAAAAAAAAAAAAAAAAAAAAATCCCAATTTTGTTTTTAAATTACATTATTTTGATAAGTAGGAAAAGTGCTGCTGTCTAAAGAGGAATTAAGCTTTGACTCTTAATCTGCTGAGTTGATGTTTCACATTTTCTAGATAAAATTGTTCTGTTTGCATCCCATGAAACAAGTAATGATGGAAAATAAATTGGAGGTTCATAAGGATAAAACATTAAAGGAAGCAGTGGAAATGGCTTACAAGGTATGTTTAATTGCACTGTTGGTCTTTAATTATTGATAGTTCATTCATCATCAAAATATAAGCACTTATAAGAAACTTGATAGCTGTTTGTATCTGCTTTTTTATTTTTTTAACTTTATTAGCATATAATAATTGTACAAGGAGATACATCATGATATTTACATATGTGCTTACAGTATTTATGCCCTCCAGCATTCTCCTTCATCCCCCTCCTTAGTTCATATCCCTTACTGTCCTTTAGAGCATATTTAATTGATTTTGGGAATGTCCTCACTCTGAAAGCCAATTAAACTTTCTAGATCCCAGAATTAGTATTAGAAACAAGATATTTATTTTTTGCATTCATTTAGCAGGAATCTATTCCATGCCTACTGTATGAGGCATTAGAGATACCACAGCAAAAAATATTTAAACATTGCAATTTTCAATTATTTTATTTATTTTACTATAAAATAAAGCTGTAGTATATTGAGATAATTTATTCTGAAACTTTAACCATGACAAGACAGCTATGCAAAAGTTGGGGAAGAATATTCTGAGAGAGAACCTTATGCATAAAATTTTTGAGATAAGGAAGTGCTGGGCATGTTCAAGAAGGAGAAAAAAAGGAGTACCATGTTTAGGTTGTCTTCAATAGAGTAACATAAAGTGAAATTGAAGACTTTAGAAGAACAAAGTTTGAATTTTGTTCTAAGAACAATGGAAGTTATCTGTGGGGTTAGAAAGGCAAACAGAGAAGTGTTCTTTCACCAGATCATTTCAATTGTCATTGCAGCTCTTGGCAGTACATTTTTGCCCTTCTCCTATAAACATTAACAGAATTTGATGAAAATTAAATAGTCATTACTTAGAGAAAAACTGCATCTCATATCACTTTGTATATAATTTTATATATGATGTGTTAGAGGACTAAAGATGGCACTCAAGATAGTTGATACTGTTTCTCACAGTTAATCAGCACAGCCTGTGGGAATCACAACATATTATTAAAATGCTTATTCCTGCAAATGAATCAGAATTTCTGTGTTGGAGCTTGGGAATAATGCATTTTACACAAGTATCTCAGGTGATTCTGAGGTATCTTAAAGTTTGAGAACCATTTGTATCATATACCTGGTCTTGCATAGCACTTAACCAGTATTGAGATTTTACATTTAATTGTAAGGCTATGTTAATTAACATCACTGTCCCTGTCCAGATGACAAGTACTTGCAAAGGAAAAGATCATTCTGGTTTTGACACCGTTGCATTTCCAGTATTCTTGCCTGGTATATAGGAAAGTCAGATCTTTGGTGGATATGTGGATATGTGAATATGAAGGAACAAGCAGTAAAATGGATAGGTGGCTCTGTATTTACCTCATTGTAGTGAAAGTTCTTCAAACTTAAAAGTGGAGTCAAGCATCATTCATGTGAAATAGTGATGAAACTAAAGTGAAGAAAACATCTTAACAACAAAACAGTTTCACACAGTAAAGTTAATTAGTAATATAGCAATAAGGGTAGTTTATATTGCATGTTTCTAATGAAGGAAGAAAATATACTACCTTGAGAATAGAAAGTAAAAGTTCATAAAGAGAATCATACAGAAGGGAGAAGTAAGTTAATCTTGTGTACTAAAAACAGAGTTTCATTGGGAATAAGAGTGGGAAATGAATAGAGAACAGTGGGGTAGCACCAACGCTTACTCAATTTTCCTTTAAACTCATAATCACAAACCTTGAATGGCATTGAGTACTGCTAAGCAATCCAACTGTGTTTCTCCAGAAGGTTCATTTTCCACTGAAGAGGTGTTGCATCCAGGGTATGTCATCTGCTAGTGACATAAGCTAGAGAGAACTTTGGTCATTGCAGTTCCTGTGCCATGTGCTATACGTATTCTGGAGGCTGATATTGAAGGGGATGTCCAGAGGGGAGTGAGATGGCACTTGGGAGATATATAAACTGTGACTATAAAAGACATGCAGGAAGAACTGGAGGGTATAGCTCAAGGTAAAGCATTTGCCTGGCAAATATGAGGCCCTGAGTTCAAACTCCAGTACTGCCAAGAAAAACCTGCAGTTATCTTGTTATTACAAGATATTACTAGATAGTTTAATTGGGTTAGGAAAATAAAAGATGCATGTTCTAATTAGTTGTTTGGTTATTTCCCTTGATGTGTCTAGCTTAGTGATTACAAAGCAATAGATTATAATAAGTTTAGAATATTAACTTTTTTAAAATAAAAACATCTTTGAAATATGTTACTGCAGAGCCAGGTGTGGTGGTACACATTTGTAATCCCAGCTACAACAGGAGGCGGAGGTAGGAGAATTGCAGTACAAGGCTGGTTCCTGGGCAAAGCACAAGATTCTACCTGAGAAATAAACTAAAGCAAAAAGGGCTGGGGGCATAACTCAAGTGGTAAATTGCTTGCCTAGCAAGCATAAGGCTCCAAGTTCAAACCCTAGTGCTGCCAAAATGTGTGTGTGTGTGTGAGAGAGAGAGACAGTGTACATAGTTTCTATGGTTTGAATGATAATGAAAGATGGTTATTTAAAAAAATAACATTTAAGTTGTCTCCATAACTTTGATGTCTGATACAAATCATAATTACATAAAATTTATTATTTCTGAGGCCCTATTACTATTAGGATTATTACATATTAGACTGAAACACTATGTACATTTTTTCTCTTGCTATGGGGATTGTTTTCTTTTTAGATGATGGATTTAGAAGATGTAATACCTGTGGATTGCTGCCGCCTTGTTAAGTATGATGAGTTCCATGATTATTTAGAACGATCATATGAAGGAGAAGAGGATACACCAATGGGACTTCTTCTAGGTGGAGTCAAGTCAACATATATGTTTGATCTGCTGTTGGAGACGAGAAAGCCTGATCAAGTTTTCCAGTCTTATAAACCTGGAGGTAAGCAATTATACATTCCTTTTAGTTGTACTGAACTTAAAATTTTTGTGAGAAAATGTTTTATTAATAGAAATAAGTAATTTAAATTTTTTGATATGTTCTTGAAATATATATAATTTTAACAGGCTTAGAAGTAGCAACAATTTTGGAATTCAGTTCTAGATTACTTGCAAAGAACTGTTACACAGGATTTTAAAATGGACAACAGCAATATCAAAACTTGTAGCTTATACTCTTCAGTGGGATTTTTCTTCTCCAGTACATACTACTGAATCATTCAGTTCTGAATAATTGTGTGTGCTGTAAATTCCTAAAGTTGGCAGCTAACTCTGTATCTGCCTATCTCTGACTCTCTATATCTTTCACTATCTTGCTGATCTATCTCTATATCTCTATCTCTATGTCTCTCACCACCCCAGGGGGAGGGGGAGAAAGCATATTCCCATTTTTCAGGGTCTCTTTGGAAGGGGTGAATCATATCAAGGTCAACATTTTAAGTTTTCTCCAGCTTCTCTGCTTAACAGGTCTCAGGAGCTTATTTTTTTCCTCTCCATTAAATATAATACATTGGATCAGTACATTTAGAGGTTTTTTCCCTTTGAAACTGACTTAGAAAGCAAAGTACAATGCTCCTATCTCCAGAGTAGTCCCTGAGGACAATTACGTGGTCTTTCTCAGTCTTCTAGTGATCATTATATGTGAATAAACATATACAGTGTGCGTATATGTATAATACATACATATGTATAGTATTTGTATTATATACTGTAGTAAATAAAAGAAAAATACAAATATTAAAATAATTTTGCAAAATTCTTCTGTTGTGTCTTGATTCTAACTTCCTTGCATCAGTGGTAAGTCAGAATTCAGACTTCAGTTTTCTCTCTTTTATTCTGAAAGCTGAATTTAGAAAATGTTATTCTACCTTTTCAAATTCTGCTCCTCTATAGATCCCGTAAACCTCCTTTTGTGAAGGCTTCTCTGTCCAAAGAATGTTAAGTATAACATTCTTCTAAGGAGCTCTGTCTACTTCTCTTAAGTGGAAAAATTTCATTTCTGTAAAGTTGATGGTGCCTGCTTTTGTCAGACTCTGCCCTTTGTGTAGAGTCTGCCATTGAGAGACTTTCTGAGCTAAATAGACAAAAAAAAAGAAAAAAAATAGTGATAAGGAAAATAAGAGTTGGCAATAAAAACAATTTTATTTTTAAAAAAAGAACTCTAAATGTGACTATGTGTTAAAAAACTTACAAAGTAATTTCTATTATTGATTATCAAACTTTTAAAATATTTTGTCATTTAGGTTAATAACATGGGGGAACTGAGAATTGGCATGCAATGCATACAAGAGGTTAAAAACATAACTGAATGTAGTGTTTGGAGAACATTTGTTTAACAGAGTAACTCTGAAATGTGTTTAGAGGTCATTTGTTTTTCAAGAGACTGAAAGTTTAGTTATAAACATCTTCTACAAACAAAAGAGTAGAATTCAGGATTAAATTGTAATATGAAAGGTTTAAGTAAAAAAAAAAAAAAAACACATAAACCAGACCAGTTTTTGTGCAGAATTTTTCATGAGATAAGGGAAATATTGTTTGAGAAGAAGAAGTCTGATTATAAGCAAATGAATGGTTTAATGAAGGATGTCCAAAAGCAATTGTGGTTCTATATATCCCCTTTAGTATTTGGTTTGCAGTCTTTAGTTATTTATATTTATTTGGTTTCGTCTTGGAGTTGGAACCTTGGATTTTTATTTTATACTTCATCTTAGCCAAAAGACCAAGAAGCTGTTGAACTTGTATTTTTGATACACTTGATAAACGTAACGGTGGTACTATGTTTTAGAAAGAAACCAGTCATATATTTTAAAAGTCACATTTTGACTTTTGTATGTGATACATAGTACATAGGTCAAAAATGATACTTCTTAATAAAGATCATTATTTAACATTTTTTAAAGGTCTGACAGAGCTTTTAACACCCTCATCTCCATTTTTGTATATATGTTTGTATTGTGAAAAAGTAGTTCGTAATGTGTTTTATGTGTATAGCATACACCTGCCGTATTGGGTAATTAGAAAATACTACCTTTGCCATCTGTTAAAAACACTTATGACTGTTATTGTCATGTGAAATACACTTTAAAAATAACCCTCTATCCTTTTATGTCTTCAACTGTGATAGAAGTGATGGTGAAAGTTCATGTTGTTGATCTGAAGGCAGAAACTGTAGCTGCCCCTGTAACTGTTCGTGCTTACTTAAATCAGACAGTTACCGAGTTCAAACAACTGATTTCCAAGGTAAGTTTGAGTACCTGCTGTGTGTGTAGCACTATGTGGTAGTTATGAGTAAGATGTAGGCTCTTTGTTTAGAAGACAATGTTTATAGTTAGAACAACCATAGTAGGAAAGAAGGACACTTCAAATAGAAAACAACAAATTGAGCAAAATATGGAGGCGGGAAAGTACGAAGCAAGTGCATAGGACAGTAATTTAGAAGCTTTCTCTGGATCATTTGAACTGTATGTCTGGAGGTATAAACTCAGTTTATTTCATGGAGGTCTTAAACAGTATACACAAAAATTTGGGTTCTCTTTGGTGTAGTAGCAAGAAGTAGATTTTCTGAATGATCATGGTATGGTGATATGATCATTGGGGGAGGGGGGGCGGTTAAGTCCATTGACGCTATACTGGTGTTTCAGAAGCATTGAGGAAGAGTCAGGAATGGAGATGTGGCAGCTGCTGAAATAATTAAGGTGAAAATATGTGACTGGAAATGAAAGAAGGCATAGATTGATTGTGAGAGTAATTATATCAACAGACTGCAGGATGTGTAACTGGTACATGTTGGAGAGTAAGACAGGAACATAGATGATGATCTAAGGGGTTTCAAACTTGGGTAGCAAAAAGGTAGTGATATATTAATAGCAATAGAAGAGGGAGGCAGATCTGACAGGGAAGGAGATGAATTAAATACTGGTCCCATTATGTGCATTAATTGTAAAGAACATGAGCCCATTCCGAATTTTTTATCTGGAAAATACGATGATGAAAACATTAAAGTTTCTTTGGCAAATGGGCTAATCTACTTCAATGATTGATCCCAGGTCCTTGCTCTCTGATACTTTCAAGAACTCATCTTAAGTTTCTAAGTCAAGCAGAATTATTTTCAAAGAACACTTTTTTAATAAAATACTTTTTGTTATAGACCATCCACTTACCTGCTGAAACAATGAGAATAGTGCTGGAACGCTGCTATAATGATTTGCGTCTTCTCAGTGTGCCCAGTAAAACCCTGAAAGCTGAAGGTTTTTTTAGAAGTAACAAGGTGTGTTGCTTTTTGTTTTCATTGCTGTTTTCTACACTAATAATAAATGGAATTCAGTTCAATGTCTTAGACCTAGCTTCTAGAGTTATCTACAATCCACCCACCTAGAACTGACCTTTTAAATTTATGTGTCCTCCCAGTAATTACCTTTCTTGGTACTAAGGTCAAATCAGGTTTCTTTCTCTCCTCTGAATCAGTTTGCACTTGTTCACATGTGTCCCAGTTGGAGTGTTATTTTTCTTCTCCCTAAATTTATTTTTCAAACCCCAGATTAGCCCTGGCTCATTGGTGAGGCCCTCAGGACTATATCTGCCCTCAATGACTGTGTCTTCTGAATTTCTATCCTTGAGCTTTTCTCATAAAACAGCACTTTGTTCTGAGAGTCAGAGAGGCATGTGTGCTATAGAGAAAATGACTCCCTTTGCCCACTCACTTACCTCTTTTGGAAAGGGGAAGCTCATGCTGATCCTCTTGTTTTACCTCTTGATGCCATTCTGTATTACATTATTTAACACTTGTGTTTGTTCCTAGTATCATTGGTTCACTCTGGATAAATTACATCCAAATTTTTCCTTGCTTTGCCATCTTTTACTTATCACCTTTTCCAGTCTCTTTCTACTTTGTGCATCACAGTCTTTTTTCCCACTTAACCTGTTTTAGAATTATTTTATTAATCTGACTGTAATTTTTATTCACCTCTATTTTCTTCTAATTAACTTTTGTTTGTAAGGTGTGCAGGAGGAATTTAACTGTTTTCTTAAATGATTAACTAGTAGTGTTGATTCGTAACATTTATTGAATAATAGCAATGCTTTCTTTTTTAAATAAAAACCCAGCATGCTATTGCAAAATTTATGTATAAGCATTTCATTAAAAAAAATACTTATTGGACTAGGGTATATGGCTCAAGTGGTAGAACATGAGTGCTGGGCATTGAATTCAGTCCCCAGTACCACCCAAAAAAAAAAACTTTTACTATGGAAAAATTTAAATGTATATAATGTATATAAAAGTAAATAGAATAGTATAATGACCTTCCATATCCCCATTACCCAGCTTCTATAATATCAACTCTCAATTAATCTGTATTTAAGCACTCACTTCCCCCAGATCATTTGAAAAACTTACTCTGCATCCTGTCATTTCATCTATATGTATTGCAAACGTATATGAGAACTACATTATGTGTCTAAAAGATTTTAAATGCCTTAACCAATATCTAATCAGTTTAGAAAACTTCTTCCAATATGGTTTGTAAAATCAGGATCCCAATAAAACTCATAATGTATTTCTCATGCCTATTTTGTGCCACAGATTCCCCCATGTCATTTTTGTTTACAATTTATTTGTTACAGAAGCAAATGATTTGCCCATTAAATTTCTCTGTAATCTGGATTTTGGTGTTGCATTCACAAGTGTCCTTGTTTTTTTTTTTAATTTTTGGTAGAACTGGGGTTTGACTTCAGGGCTTCCTACTTGGCACAGCAGGAGCTCTACTACTTGAGTCACATGTCTAGTCCATTTTGCTCTGGTTATTTTGGAGATAGTCTTGTGAACTATTTTCCTGGGCTACCCTCAAACCATGATCCTCCGGATCACAGCCTCCCAAGTAGCTGGGATTACAGGCACAAACCACCAGCACTGGCCCAAGGTGTTGTTGTATATGTTCCTCTCTCTACATTCATACTAAACTTTGATTTCCGAAAAGGCAGCATGTATAACACAAAAACTTTCTGAAAATGGGCAACCCAATAAATTAAATAAGGTGTGTGTATCTGTCTGTCCATGTCTGCCCATTTGCTCTATCTTAATGTCATTTTATGGCTAGTTGCAAAGACATAGGAGCTTAATATTTATTTTACTTGTTCTCCAAGACAATTACAGTGTCCTTCAGGATTTTTAATGCTACAGATTTCATAACTTACCATGCACATAACTTACCATGATGTTACTGTCATGAATGAGAATGTCACTAAAAATTAGGATGCACAATAACTCTTTGACTTACAATTTAGGTGTTTGTTGAAAGTTCTGAGACTTTGGATTACCAGATGGCCTTTACGGACTCTCATTTATGGAAACTCCTGGATCGACATGCAAATACAATCAGGTTATTTGTTTTGCTACCTGAACAATCCCCAGGATCTTACTCCAAAAGGACAGCATACCAAAAAGCTGGGGGTGATTCTGGTAATGTGGATGATGATTGTGAAAGGGTCAAAGGACCTGTAGGGAGCCTCAAGTCTGTGGAAGCTATTTTAGAAGAGAGCACTGAAAAACTCAAAAGCTTGTCTCTGCAGCAGCAGCAGGATGGAGATAATGGGGACAGCAGCAAAAGCACTGAGACGAGTGACTTTGAAAATATCGAATCACCCCTCAATGAGAGGGACTCATCAACATCTGTGGATAATAGAGAGCTTGAGCAGCACATTCAGACTTCTGACCCAGAAAACTTTCAGTCTGAAGAACGGTCAGACTCAGATGTGAATAATGACAGGAGTACAAGTTCAGTGGACAGTGACATCCTTAGTTCCAGTCATAGCAGTGATACTTTGTGCAATGCAGATAACACCCAGATCCCTTTGGCTAATGGACTTGACTCTCACAGTATCACAAGTAGCAGAAGAACTAAAGCCAACGAAGGGAAAAAGGAGACATGGGACACAGCAGAAGAAGACTCTGGAACTGACAGTGAATACGATGAGAGCGGCAAGAGTCGGGGAGAGACACAGTACTTGTATTTCAAAGCAGATCCCTATGCTGCAGACGAAGGCGCTGGGGAAGGGCACAAATGTATGTACTTGAAAAGGAAAGGCTCCTTGAAACAGCTTCGATTATTTTCTCACCTTATTTACATTTTTAGTTAAGAATTAGGTACTTACTTCTAGGACCACCTATAACTTCCCGGACTATTAGATAATTAGCTTTTCTTTCGTCTTCATTGCAGTTATGATAAGCAGTGTTCTTATACCTATGCAATATATTAGACAGTAATTGTGTCAGAACTCTGGTGAACAAATGAAATAGTAGTCAGTTTTAGGAAAGAACTCTGATAGAAGTATTAAGTAAAAAAACTAAGGAATAGTTTTAAAAGTAAATAATAGACTCTTCCACAAAAGCCCCTGTGCTTTAGTAATTTGGAGTTCAGTGCCCAGGAAAATTTTTTATTTGTACATCTTTTCCTTTTGCTCTCCTAGTACAAACAACACCTCCTTTCCCACATCCCTAAAAAGTCCATAACTAATTGTTAACCTTGATTGGGTTTTTTGTTTTGGGGGTTTTTTTTATAGTGTTGGGGATCAAACCCAGGGCCTTAAACATGCTAGACAAGCACTCTACCACTGAACGATAGCCCTAACCCTTTTTAAATTTGTTACTTTGAAGTAACTCCCAGCCAGGTACAAATTAGAACTTCTGAATTGCATAGATCTCAAAAAGATGGAAGAGATTTAGTGTGGGCATTTGGGATAAGCAATGACAGCAAAAACATACCAACATCTAACATTGTATGAGACTTCCAAAAGAACTTTTATAGAACTTCAGACTAAAGCCAGCCAATTAGCAACACAGCCAGATTAAAGAAACAAACTTGTTTTCAAGTGTAAAAAGGAATTAGCTGAAAAGTGAAATACTTTGCATTACCGTTTAATGAAGCATTATATTAGTATTACTTCTTACATTTTTAGTTTTTAAAATGTTTATTTGTTCTCAAAGCTTCTGTGAAATTCATAAGGCAAATACTAGTATCACTAGTATTTGACTAATAAAACTGAAGATCACAGAGGATGAACTTGCCCTAGCATATAGATGGTAATAGTAAATAGTGTGACTGTTACAAGAATTTAAGGTTTCTAATGGAGTGCATGTTTCTTTTAGATTTGGATGAGAACTCCACACTTTATTCATATTCATCCACTCACCTAATTATTGTTTACCAAATCCATACTTGATGCTAGACGCTATGTAGCTATTAAAAATAGAGATGACTAAAAAAAATATTTTTTAAATAGAGATAATTAAGGCTAAGAATCATCTAGTTGGGAAAAGGTATACAACCATCCACTGTTTAAAAAAAAAAATAGTGCGATGATGCTTATAATCTCAAAAGTCTTGTCTTTTAACCCTGGTGGTAGAGGGCTGTGCATGGCGGTATGTGCCTATAATCCCAGCTAATTGGGAGGCTTGACTGGGAGATCAAAGTTCAAGGCCAGCCTGACCAAAAAAAGTTTGCAAGGACTAGTGGAGTGGTTTAAGTGGTAGAGCACTTGCCTAGCAAGTATGAAGCTCTTGAGTTCAAACCCCAGTACCACCAAAAATAAAGTATAAAAAAGTTAGGAAAACCCCTTCTCAACCAATAAGCTGAGTATGATGGTATGCAACTGTAATCCAAGCTACAAGGAAGGCATAAGTAGAAATATCGAAGATCAAGGACAGCCCTGTGCAAAAATGCAAAACCCTATCTGAAAAATAACTAAAGCTAAAAAGGGGGGAGGTATGGTTCACATGGTAGAGGACCTGCCTAGCAAGCATGAAGGCATTAGTTCAAAACCCAAAACTCCAGTACCACCAAAATTTTTTTTTCACTTTTTGTAGAAGAAAAAAGTGATAGAAATTAGGAAATCAGTAATAAAACTACATAAATATTGGGGGGGGGGTTTTAACTAGTTAGGTTCAAATAACACTAGAATCATGACATCCATACATTTATCTTACAGAAACTTGAGTGTGAAAATGTAGATTGGTGGGCCAAAATGGAGAGAGAAATCATATTCTAATAATGCTTTAAGTTTCCATGGAGCTTGTACCTCCTAAGGCTTATTAACTTGCATTGTGGGAAATGGTGGTACAACACCGTTTTCACTGATGAAGTGACAGTTTGCCCAAGATCACTCAGCTAGTAGGCCACACTGCTAGAGGGTACCCTGGTATTCTGATTGTAAGCTACAACCCTGTAGCTACTGCCACCTTAACTTCCTTACATCAAAGGAGAGGAAAAAATAGTAGTCGACCCACTGGAAATAGAAAACTAGCTCTGTTTTAGGAAAAGATTAGGAATTTCTTTTAGGTAGTTTGTATTAGAATGATGTGCTGAAAATTTGACTGGATGATAGTCTCAACCTTATAAAGAATTCAGTGGGAATACTTAGAATTATTTCATTTCTGTTTTAGGATAGCATTTTTATCTTTAAGTTTCTAAAATTTAAAGATAAAGTCCTTAAAAAGGAGATTGCTGGCCATTTTAACCTTTTTTTTTTTTTGAAAATTCATCCTAGGCTGATTTACTCGTGCTCATTGAAATAGCAAACATAGTGATGTTGCAGTTTGCTTAGGCTTTCAGAAACTACCAAAGGCTTGTTTGAAAAGAACTAGAAACTGACCTCTCATGTTTACAGACTGGTTAGGAGATTGGAGGGAGGGACGCTGGCTAGCAGCCAGGTTTTTCAGCAGTCTGTACTGAGACTGACTCCTCATGGTTCCTCAGTGATCTGAAAGTGGGTACTGAGAAAATGTGGCTACAGGTTGCTCACGATGAGGAAATGGGTGTCTGAAGGCTGACATGGTGCATGGTATAGGCACTTCACTTAGGTGATAATTGAAGTATGCATAAATGACAGTCTGTTAGCTCCATGTATGATCAGGGAGTAACTTTAGATCATTCTGTGGAAATACAGTCCTGCTGTGACCTAGTTGCAGCCTGTAGGCACCTGTGTGTAAACAAAAGGCTAGGTACTAAAATGATGATTATAGTGCATTGTTACCAAAATGTCCTTGTATGGTTTTGGTTATCCCCTCATTCAAGAAATATAAAAGAAAAAGGACAAGTCTAAAGATTTTAAAGTTGTGTTACAAAGAGACTGACTTCCTCAGTTTTTAGACATAGAATGAGTGGTATGTTGGTTATCGCTAAAGCTCAAAAATAATTATAGTCAATAAATTAAGCGAACGTTTTTTGCCAAGATTATGCTAAGCATTTTACATGTATTGTCTTTATTTATAGTAAAGGTAGTTGAACTATAGCAAAATTAAGTCAAAGTCACAAATCAAATCCAGTATCCAAGAGGAGTCAGGAGTTCATTCAGGCCAGGCCTTGTAACCACTGTTCTAATCTCGATATCAGACTGTATTGATAACCACAATCATTGTGTCTTCCTGTGACAACACACTACTGGAGAAACTAAAACAGCAGTGATACTTTGCATTTGAGTAATGGTTTAGAACCCACTAGTTTGTCAGAACACTCTGAGACTGGTTGTTAAGGATCCTGTGGGAACTGAAGCTCAGAGATTAGATGCCCTACCTACATACACTTATAAAACTACAGTGGCAACTGAAACCCAGTCATAGGCCTTTGATTTCTAGTAAAGTCATTTATTTCTCCATTACACCCTTTCTTTAAGAAATTCACTACCTGTTGGAGAGCATAAAAAGAATGTAGGCCAAAGCCTACATTGTTAATATTTAGGTGCATTCCTTAGGCTTAAAAATATATAGTAAACAAAATTCATCACCCTCTTTACATTTTCTTCTGGTTCGTACTGATCACATTTTCTATAACGGACTTGTATCATAGCCAGGAAAACAGTCAGTGAACATTAATTCCTCTGAAAGATCTACTCAGAAAAATTCATCAACCCAAGAGTTGAAATGACTTGAGAATGTAAACCAGGAGTCTGGGTCTTGTCCTTTACCTTTCATGTAGATTTTATAGAGAAACAGACCTACTTTGATGGAGCCTTAGGACTGTAGAGGATAGGACTGTAGAGGACACTGCCTGAGGTAGCATGGCAGCCCTTGTATTCAGCACTGCCTAATTACAAGAGAAAGAGACAACTAAGTTTAATTAGCAACCAGGTTTGCTTGAATATGAGGACTAGGAATAGAAACATTCCAGAAGTAACCTTATGAGTGGCTTATAAAATAAGGGACAAAAAATTGAAATGATAGGCACTAGAAAAAGTATACAGGCTGGGCATGGACATGGTGCCTTATACCTATAATTCCAGCTACTCAGAAGCAGAGATTGGAAGGATCACGGTTCAAGGCCAGCCTGGAATCAAGTTAACAAGACCTCCATTTCACTAAACAAGCTGGGCATGGGAGCATACACCTGTAATCCCTGCTTATACAGGATACTGTAGTTAGAAGGATTATAGTCCATACTGGGCCCAAGCAAAAATGCCAGACTGTACCTAAAAAAAAATCACCCAAAATGAAAAAGGCCGGAGGTATGGCTCAAGTGGCAGAGCACTTGCCTAGCAAACACAGGACCTGAGTTCAAACCCCAAAACCCACCCTTCGCCCCCCCAAAAAAAATATAAGCATATGTATATGTAATCCATGATTATCCCCTTATAATGCCAAGAGAGTTTAAGGTTAAGCCTGGTTAGGGGAGTGGGGGGAGTACTTGATCCATTTTGATGCAGTTCCTATTACCAACCATATGATAAAGCATGCATCTTAATATGCTATTCTTGAAATTTTTTCTAGTAGAAATCTGATAACTAATATTACCACAGATAACATTACGAAGAGTTTTCGAGGCAGTTGCTATGTATCTGGCACTGTGCTAAAAGCAAGATAAATGTATGAGCTTGTTATTATGTGTCAGGCAATATTATTATGTCCATGTTCCTTCTGAATAAACAGAGGAGATAGGGATGAAAGCTAACCAAAGTCTATACTGTTTGGTGTGGAACGAGAAATGTATTGATTTTAAAAGAATCCCTGGAAGTTTGTTGTTGGATTCAGTGACAAAAAATAAATAAGCACTTAATACTCAGAACATTTAAAACTGTCAGCTTGTATTTATCAAATACTCAGTATCAAAGGGTTTTTTTTTTTTGTTTTTGGTCCATTCAATATAGTATATTACCTAAAAATTTTACCAAAAAGAGATACTTTCCCTGGTGTACAGTGTAATAAGAAGAATATGATCTATTTTATTTCTTTTACATTATTGTTCATGTTTTGTTTAATTTTTTTGTGCTTAGGGTTGATGGTGCATGTTGATAAAAGAATTACTCTGGCAGCTTTCAAACAACATTTAGAGCCCTTTGTTGGAGTTCTGTCCTCTCACTTCAAAGTCTTTCGAGTGTATGCCAGCAATCAAGAGTTTGAGAGCGTCCGGCTGAATGAGACACTTTCATCATTTTCAGATGACAATAAGGTTAATTAAAAGAATTTTTGAATAATTAGAATGTTTTAAATGATAGATTTGAAACATCTTGAACTACTTCTGAATAAGGTGAAGTAGGTACCCAACAGGAAAGGGGGAGTTCCTTTGATAATTAGTGGTTATTTGAGGGTATTTGTTGTTTTTCTTCATTCATCCAAAAAATAGTTGTTAAATGTTAACCGTGTGTCAGTTACTATTCTAGGTGCTGAGAATTCAGAGGTAAAAGATATACCTGTTCTCAAAGATCGCATAATCTAGAGAATTTTGAAAAACATAAGTAAACAATGGGTTGAGAATATTGTTCTGCTGAAACAGTACATCTAAAAATATGTTTTTAATTTATAGATTACAATTAGACTGGGGAGAGCACTTAAAAAAGGAGAATACAGAGTTAAAGTGTACCAGCTTTTAGTCAATGAACAAGAGGTGAGTAATACATCTAAAAGCAATACAAGATTGCTTTTACAGCAGATTTACAGAGGATTTTTTTTAAAAAACTAGTTTCTTATTTAGTTTTGCAGGTCATATTGTCTTTGTTGCAGTTAATCAGTTCTGCCACTGTAGCACAAACCAAAGACAACATGTGAACTAATGGAAATGCTTACAGTCCAATAAAATTTTATTAGAAAAATAGGCAGCCATGAATGTGGCCCTCTGGCCATTGTCTGTCATTCTCTGTTCTGAAGTGTTGCTACAGAGCTAGAGTGAAGCAAAAGCTTCCTGCTTTAGGAGATGTATTTGTGGTTGCTTTCTGGAAATGATCAGAGAATGCCTGACCTGTAAAGTCCAGAGGTACTTTCTGGGTCCAGAATCTTTCTAGTTTTAGCAAGTATTTGTGTAGTGCTTACTATGTGCTCTAAGTGCTTGCAAAGACTCTCATTCAGTCTTTATTAGTTAACTCGATCATATAAGTACTATTTATTATTGCCACTTTATACATAAAGAAACTATGGCACAGAGAAGTGATGTATCTTGCTCAAGGTCACACATCTTGTAAATGGTGGATTAAGGGTATAATAAACAGGCTATGTTGTGGGAGGAGTAATCAGAAAAATGTTTTAGTTCCTGTAACATACAACAATTGGGCTAATACCCCAAAGATAAGGCAAAGATTCTATTTTCAAAATGTTTATAACATCTTACTGGGAATATAGGCAAATGAAAACCATAAATTTTTCATGAAATGCTTTCATTAGTTCACCTATCATACCTCTTATTTGTGACCCATACAGTCATTTTGACTTGAGTGCTTCTTGTGAGTTTGGGGTTTGTGGATACTATGTCTCTTTGAAATGGTGTCATTGGAGATTTGATATGCATTCTCCTCATTGTAGTCCATGAAAGTGTTTTGTTTTACTTTCAAAATTGTGGTCGTTTTATTACAAGAAGGAAAAATATGAATGCATTGTCATTGTTAACTTTCATAATAACTCAGTGAGGAAGATACTGTCCCCTTTTATAGATGAGAAAACTGAGGCACGGAGATGTTAAGTAAACTTGCCTGAGATAGTTTAGCTGGTAAGTTATAGAGCTAAGATTTAAGTAGAAGACAGACTTCTGATCTCAGGACAAATAAATGTCTTCTTAATCTTTATTTAAATGTGTAATTCAGGCTCTGATTATTTATGTTTATATTCCCAGCCATGCAAGTTTCTGCTAGATGCTGTGTTTGCTAAAGGAATGACTGTACGGCAATCCAAAGAGGAATTAATTCCTCAACTCAGGGAGCAGTGTGGCTTAGAGCTCAGTATTGACAGGTAAAGTAAAATTACAGTGTCAACAGCAGTTTGAAGAAAGATTGTGTAGTCTGTTTATAAAGACTGGTAGGATCTTCTAAAACTAGATGAATTAAACATTCTGGTACTGTTCAGAACTTTAGTATTGCAGAATCATGGGATTCAGCAAGAGTGTTAGAATTGTGTTTGAATTTCCTCTGGAGGATACCAAATTTGAAGTACTGGGAACATTTCCTATGGATCATTTTCTCTAAATTTTAATGATAACCATTTGACTTTTATTTTTCCTTAGTGTCAGATTAATGTCAATTTTGAAGTTAAGAATTTCAGATTATAATACTTTTAAATGTGCTATTATGTTTGTAGGTTTCGTCTAAGGAAAAAAACATGGAAGAATCCTGGCACTGTCTTTTTGGATTATCATATTTATGAAGAAGATATTAATATTTCCAGCAACTGGGAAGTTTTCCTTGAAGTTCTTGATGGTATTATCGATCAATATTTTTGTGGAGAAATATCAGTTAGAAATAACCTATAACCAGTAGAAACTATAGTTTTAAATAATGAGTTACCAGGAATATAGCATACAATGTAGTGTTTTTGTGTCATCAAGCATAGATATTACTGTGGGTTGATGTAATTCCTACCTCTATTCCATTCCTGAGTTCATTTTTTATTTTCTGTGTCCTGATATAACTACTTAAGATATTTTTAGAAAATATTCACTATCTTTAGCATCTCACATTTTGGTGTCCCATTTTGCCTTTCAAATATTTTTTCTCTCCTCTAATTTTGAGAACATTAATTCCCTCTGGCATGCATTTACAACTTGAACGCTAAAGTTTTGGTACATTGTTCAGAAAAACCTGCCAGAATTTTCTTAGCCCTGTTTGTTATTTTGTTTCATTTTTTATATGATGTGACACTGATAATTTATCAGAGATTTTGTGGACATTCTATTAGTTACCTAAATTGCCATAACAAAGTACTACAAACTGAGTGGTTAAACAACAGAAATTCATCGTCTCATAGTTCTAGAGACTAGAAGTTTGAGAATGGTGTTAACAGGTCCATTCCCACTAGGGTGTTATAAGGGACAGTCTGTTCCATGCCCCTTCCTAGCTTCTGGAAGTTTGTTAACCATCCGTGCATTCTTGGGCTTGTAGTTGTAATACTCCAAGCTCTGCTTTCATCTTCACATGGTGTTTTCCATGTATGTTTGTCTGAACCCAAATTTCCCACTTTTAGAGAACATCAGTCATTTGAGACTAGGGTTCTGTCCTAATGACCTTATTTTAACTTGACTGCCGTTATAAGGACAAATACCACATTCTGAGTTCCTGGGGATTTGGACATTATGTCTTTTAGAAACAGTTCAACCCATAACAGTGACCTAGAAGAATATTTGTATTTGTAACACCTTCCAGTTTTATTTTTGACATTAGAATAATTAAAGTATTTTGGAAGATGTAGTGGGAGGAAAGTTGACTTTTGGGAGATCACATCAAGGTAAACAATTAGTTTTATATAAGATTATGATTGTTTTTAGAGAGTTCAGTTATACTAGCATCTCTTACAGGTTATTTCAGGTCTAATTTGAATTAAATTTAAACAGTTGAAATTCCGATTAGTTAACAAGTTAACTAAAGAAAGAAGTATCAGGGCACCATGGTGTGTGGGCAAGTGCTCCAGACTGAATTCCTTCTATGTCTGAAGCCTTAGAGAAGAGCCACTATGAATAGGTAGGACATAAAAATCATCCTTCGAGGGAAGAATTGAGTATGTATTCACAGAGGTAGATTAGAAAGTGGTACTAGATGGTTGGCACCTGCAGTGCTTTCATTTTAGTATATATTTTACCATCAATATGGTTGAATAGCCGAGTCCCAGTGTCTCATGCCTGTAATCCTAGCTACTTGGGGAAGCTGAGCTCAGGAAATTAAAGTTCGAGGCCAGCCAGGCAAAAAAAGTTTATGTGACCGCATTGCAACCAGTAGCTGGGTGTGGTGGTGCATGCCTCTCATCCCAGCTATGGTCAGAAAGAAAATAGGATTGGCTTAGGCAAAAAGCAAGACCCCATCTCCAAAATAAGCAGAGCAAAAAATGCTGGAGGTGTAACTCAAGCAGTAGAGCACCTACCTAGCAAGTGCAAAGTCCTGAGTTCTTACCTCAATACTGCCCAAAAAAAAGATTGAGTAAGAAATGAGTCATAATATTTTTTCATGTGTAGTTTGCCAAATAATGAAATAATGCTAGGCCCTGGTGCCACAAAAATGAATAATTTTGCACACTACACATACACAGTCTGTGGGAGGAATAAATAACTACAAACTTGTTCTTCTAAAATGATTGGGACTAAATCAATAGAAGTTGTACTTGTGCATACCAGAGAGACAAGTGACAGTTGAACTGGATTTTAAAGAGTCACTAAACTTGGTAATAAATGGAAAAAAGATTATTGATAGCCTGAGGGTAAAGTGAAGATGGCCTGATTATGATTTTAGGTTAGGGTAGCAGCCCCTACCACCAGAGAAGTAAAGATGGAAGAACCAGAGGAGCGAGGAATTGGCAAAGCAATGTCCAACAGAAGTCAGAAGGGAGTGGAATTAGAAGTACTAGCTGAAGGATGGCTTGCCATTGAGAGCCATTGATTGTCATCCAAGACTGGAGGGCAGAGTAAATATTTCATTCTTAAAACTACTTGGGATATTTTGTTTCTTTTACACCCACTTTTAAAGAATAATACTTGAGATAAATAAATCTTTTTGTTTAGTCAGAAACTACAGGAAGAGTGAAATTATGAGCTCTTGGAGAATAATGGGCATAACATTTCTTGTTTTTAG
Organism: Castor canadensis; assembly: GCF_047511655.1. NCBI lineage: Eukaryota > Metazoa > Chordata > Mammalia > Rodentia > Castoridae > Castor > Castor canadensis. The sequence continues at coordinate 150,480,944 of NC_133386.1, forward strand.
GGGTAGAGAAGATGAAGTCCATGTCACAGCTTGCCGTCTTATCACGACGGTGGAAGCCTTCAGAGATGAAGTTGGATCCCTTCCAGGAGGTTGTGTTGGAAAGCAGTAGCGTTGATGAATTGCGAGAGAAGGTAAATTCATTTTAAACAAAAGGAGCTAATACACATTTTTCCTATGTTACCTAGGAAGTGAGTACCAGCCACTGTTGGCAGCAGGTTTTCTTGGTCTGTCACATCTTGTGTCACACTAGTTGTTCCTTAGGGCTCCTGGTGCTTTGAAAATTGCTTTGGCTCCTAGTCATCTAGAAGTGGGCCTTCACTTTCTGTTATTTGGGTCAACTTTGTCCCAAGTATTTAGGATTAGTTAGAAGTTAGTAGATTGCCATATATCCTATTGAATAGAGAATCCAGATGAAGGTCTGTTTTGTATTTTAAAGTGGGAACTCAAAGGATTCCAGGGAGATGGTCAGTTAATTATTCCTTTAGTGCTACTAGCTTCATACTTAACAACAGACACAAAAATAAATTCTGAATGTTAAATTTATATAAGAAATAAAGTAAAATGATAAGTGTACTGAAGAAAAATATTTATAAGCATAACACCAGAAGTCAAAACAAGAAAAGATATATTATATAAAAGCTCAAATCTTCTGCACAGACAAAATAATCTGTTAACAAATCTAAAGGAATAGAAACAAGGAGAAAATTATTTGAAACCTATATGAAACAAGATGTCTATAATTTACATGGAGCTACTACCTTAATAGGAAAAAGATTAATAGTCTCATTTTAAAATAGGCAAAAAATATGAATAGAGAGCAAGCAATTATTATTTTTTTTTATTCATATGTGCATACAATGTTTGGGTCATTTCTCCCCCCTTCCCCCACCCCCTCCCTAACTCTCTCACCTCCTTCTTCTCCCCCCCACCCCCTCAATACCCGGCAGAAACTATTTTGCCCTTATCTTTAATTTTGTTGGAGAGAGTATAAGCAATAATAAGAAGGAACAAGTGTTTTTGCTAGTTGAGATAAGGATAGCTATACAGGGAGTTGACTCACATTGATTTCCTGTGCATGTGTGTTACCTTCTAGGTTAATTCTTCTTGATCTAATCTTTTCTCTAGTTCCTGGTCCCCTTCTCCTATTGGCCTCAGTTGCTTTAAAGTATCTGCTTTAGTTTCTCTGCGTTGATGGGGGAGCAAGCAATTATAAAAGAAATACAAATTAAAACAAAAACTTTTTTTCACCTCTTCACTTGGTGGAGATTTAGCAAATCAAAAGATACCTAGAATTGTCAAGGTGTAGAGAAATAGGAAATATCATATACCTTTGATAAGAGTTTAAATTGCTACAATTTTTTCAGGGTTCAGTTTAGCACAGTCAGCATTTCAGATAAGCAATTTCACTTCTAGAAATTTGATCTGCGAAACTACTCTGCATCCTGTTAAGTATTTGCTAATAAAATAGAATTTTATGTGTTTTAGAATTGTGTGAATGTGTTTATATATGTTTAGAAAAGGTCTAGAGGGAATATACTAACTTGGTGTTTCTGAGAAATGGTAAGGTTAAGTAGAGGTTTTTGGTTTTGTTTTTGTTTTTTAATACTGGGGTTTGAACTCAGGGCAGCACTCTACCACTTGAGCCACACTCCCAACTCTTCTAGTTTTTTATACCAAGCATATATTATTTTCTGAAATAAATCAAGCTATTTCTGTTTATGGGAGAAAAGAATTTTTTAATGAATTTACATAAGATCTTTTCTTTTACAGCTGAGTGAAATCAGTGGGATTCCTTTGGAAGATATTGAATTTGCCAAGGTAAGCCCTGCGATTGTTTGTTTCTGCATATTGATATGCTATTGTGTATTAGTTCACATGGCTACTGGCATGGCTCATTCATTCTTTCTTTTCTCCCTAGGGGAGAGGAACTTTTCCCTGTGATATTTCTGTCCTTGATATTCATCAGGATTTGGACTGGAATCCTAAAGTTTCTACCCTGAACGTCTGGCCGCTTTATATCTGCGATGATGGTGCAGTCATATTTTATAGGTAACATTATTTTATCACTTGGAGTGATAAAACATTTTTGGTGTACATAAATATCTTGTTTCCCATAAATGTCTTTGCTAAGGTTTTGATACAGAGTGACACTAACCAGTGGAGATACAGTAAGAGCCATATATTGTAACATGAAGTTTTCTAGTAGCCACATTAAAAATAGTAAAAAGCAGATAAGAATAATAATATTATTTTAATTCAGTATGCCCAATGTCATTATTACCAATGACATTGTCACCAATATAAAAAAAGATTTATAAGATAGTTTATATTCTTTTTCTTGTACTGAGTCTTAAAAATGTTGTGTGTTGTACTTCAGCACATCTCACTGTGGACCAGATACATTTCAAGTACTCTGTAGATACATGTGGCTATGTGCCATATTGGACAACACAGATACAGAGGAAAATAATAGTCTTTGAACCTGGCAGGTGTAGATTGAAATGGATCTTTTGTTATTTACCCAGCACTTTATCTGTAAAATGATAACAATGATACCTTCCTTGCAGGATTTTAGGAGAATTAGAGCTATTGCATAGTACATTGTAAGTAGATGTTCAATAATGATCGATATTATTACTTTTAAAAATAACTTGGAAATTCTGTGTCATTTTGAGAAATGAGCAGTGTTCTAATACAGTAAGAAATCTAGGATATCCTAGTATGTGAAATTATATAACTTCACCAGTGACCACCAGATTTCATTATCTTGCTGAGGAGCATCCTAGCATTCAGGCATAAATTAATAGAGGCAGATGGCTAACTGGTCTAATATATAATTCATATTTCAAATAAAGGGATAAAACAGAAGAAATAATGGAGTTAACAGATGAGCAAAGAAATGAACTGATGAAAAAAGAAAGCAGTCGACTTCAGAAGACTGGACATCGTGTAACATACTCACCTCGAAAAGAGAAAGCACTAAAAATATATCTGGATGGAGCACCAAATAAAGATCTGACTCAAGACTGACTCTGCTAGTGTAGCATTTTCCCTGGGGATTTTGGTTTTAATTAGATGGCTCACTACTACTGTGTAGTGCCATTATGGCCGGACATGGCTGGGGTAACCCAGTGACACCAGCACTGATCAGAAGCTCAGTGCCCAATGGGCCACTGTTTTGACTTGGAATCATGTTGTGCACTATGGTCACATGTACTGTAAAGTGAAAAGGGACGTGCGAAATAATAAACAAAACGCCAGCCTGCTACTGTAAAGGGGAGGGGGACTGCGGACAAATGTGCACATAGCAGCTAGTGAAACTAGCCTCAAACAGGATGCTCATAGCTTAATAATAAAAGCTGTGCAAAGGCCATGAATGAATGAATCTTCTGTTTATTTCACTGATACACACATTACCTCATTGACAATTCAGAAGTAAATGCAACATGTGTTGACTCTTGGAAAGCAGCAAAATTAGGAGCTGAAGAAATTCTTAGAACCAGGCGTAACCCAGAAAAGAATTGTCAAGTTGTGTTTTTATTTTGTTTCATTTTTCTGCAAAGTGTTGAGAACATTAGTCTAAAATACACATTTCAAAGCGTTTCCCTTAGACCACTCCCAGCAGGTGACAGCTCAAATAGCTGCAGTTTTGTAATTATAACTGATTGTATTTAAGTTATGGATACAGATAATACGTTTCACTCATTCACTCAGCATGTAAATAAGATTATCCTATTGAGTTATCATAGTTGCAGCTCAGCAGTTTCCATGGTTAACTCTTTTTGCATATCATTCATTATGTACATTAGTGTACATTGAGAACTTTAGCAGTCTATGTAAATGTAATCCTCAAGCGAGGTTCCTCAGTGCCGGGTCCCATATGATTGTACTTGCCCTTGTTAATGAGGTTTTTCTGTTCAGCGGCTTCAGTTTTTTTTTCTTTGTACATTTATCTTTGAAAATTTACTTCAGGTTTGAATCTACTAGAATGCTTGTAAGTCCTGTTTTCATTTTTAGAGTCAATTTGTAGTTACATGTAGTTTACCTGTGGGGAAATGTCTTAACATCATATGGAATAAACTTGCTAGTAGGGTCAGGTCATGGTACAGACTGATGCAGTCAGCATGATTTCATTGCAAAGTCTATTAGAATCAGCAAGTTTTTGCTTTGCTAAATGAAACTATACAATAAACACAACTCTACATAAACTTTGAAATACTATCTAATTTATAAGAATCAATAAAAAGATTTTGGTAAAACTTTTTCCATGCCAGATGCTGTTTACAACAATGAACATGCCAATAAAACATTTGTTCATTCTGTTGTGTTACTTTAGTCATTAAAGTTTTGTGGATGGAAATCTGGGTTAATAATGATATTTGTTATCTTTAAATATAACACTTTGTAAATGTATTGAATAATTATTTCTATGATAAGGTATACTTATAGTAAAGTTCTCATAAGAGAGATAAAAAGATGTTAATATCTAACTGGGAAATCCTGTCAATATTTCAGAATCAGATTTTTACCTTTTTTTCCTCTTAAGAAAGATATGAAAAAATAGCATTAGCAAATGTTGGCTCTATAATTTAACTGTAATCATTGAGAATTCCATAATGTCTTAAAGTCTGTAGAATCCACGAGGAAAAAAACCTTTTGTAACATGTTTTCATGTAAACTGTGTAGCATTCAGCTGAACTTGAAGTAATTTTCTAAGTTTGCATTAGTTGGATTGGTGATGGTCTCAGAGGGAAATCTGAAGCACTTGTGAGAGGAAGTGTCTTTTGGGTCACTTGAGTTTTTTATTAAGAGGACAAATTAGTTCTCACCCAGGCCTGATTACTTGGGACACATGGATTAATTAATTGGGTTTCTGCTCCCAGGACTGAGTTTGGGTGAGCAGGAGTGGCACCCTGGGTTGGGTTGGGTTGGATTGGTTTGGCTATGTGTTCCTCTAAGAGTAAATGGTAAAATTCTCATTCTGCTCCTCCTCAGTCTGTGCCTTCTGCTCTGGTCTTGTTGATTGTTTTGTGTTTAACTGCTGCTTCTAATTGCAGGCATATCGCAAATACCAAGAGTAGAATAAATATATTTCATTATAGAAAGGAAAAATTAAAAGCTTCTTGCTTTTCAGTGCCTGATAAGAGTGAAAACACAGTGTTGCACTTTAATAATCTCAGTAAAGGACATGGTGATACTTTCAAAATGAATTTGTAGAGGTAGGAAGAGTCCTTTACATGAGGGGGGTTAACTGTGTGTTGGGCTCCTCTGGTTCCAGAAAGCCAGGTGAGCACCTAAACCCCAGAGGCAGCCCTGACTCTGGGTTACCTGTGGTTAGCCTATGGTTCACTGTCCCCTAGGGCTGATGCAGGCCACATGCGATGAATTGTGACCCTGTTTCTCACAGCTCAGGCAGAGGTTTTTGAAAGGAGCCACCATGCCTACATTTCTGAGGCTGGTGCCAAGGCAAGAGGTACCTTTCTGGCCAAAGAAACGAGCTGTTTAGCTTATGTATACAAACACTTGCTAGTTGAAGATCCACTTCTCAAACTGAGAAGGTATATGTAAGGACAGTAGTCATGATAGACAAAAATAGTACATGAAAGATCCCTGTTTATCTCTTGTAATGGAAACTATTTTACAGTTAGGAGAAGATGAGGGGAATCTATGTTCTAGCTAGGAAATAATCAAAAGAGCCATTGGTTGTCAGCCACTGTGTTAGGAGTGGTGGTGGTGTGTGCCAGTAGGCCAAGAGAGCAGGAAAGAGCTGTAGCCTTCCAATGGGGTCTAAGCTGAACGAGTACACACATCACAGCATTGCAGTTTTGTTACTGAATCTGGAAGTGATCTGTGAATGTATGGAACACAATAAAATCGTTTGTTCTGGTTCATTCGCTAGTATTTCCTTTTTGATTGGATACTGTAGTTCTTCCTCTGGATTTTGTCCCTTCGTTCAGCGTCAAGGCCCTAACCAACTCTTGCACTTGTGACTTCCAAATTGTAGTCTAGAGAGCAGTACATGGAATGGGAGATACTTAATTAGCAAGGTTTTGTTTGCTAAATAAATCTATTCAATCCAAATAATTGTGTAATTTTTGAAAAACAAATCGATATTTTCATCACCAATAGTCAAAAGCCTTATCAGAATGCTATAAATCTGGAAACCAAATGCAAAAGTATGTGTGTGTGATTTTTGAGGGCACTAGTAGATGGTTTGTACTGGATTTTCAAAGGAGTGTATGGCTCAGAGAAGCTCTTGGCCACCTAGGTTCAGTGTGTGAAATCAAGATGCTCCGTAAGTGTGGTTCACAGGGGGAAAGAGACAGGCCAATTTTGGTTAGATCCAGTGTTGTTTTTCACAGTTTGGCTTTCAGAAACAATCAAGAACATATGATGAACTCAAGAATGCATCAAAGTGTGTGTGACCATTTAGAAAGGTCAGGCTATTCGTAGGGGCCACACTTGAACCACAAGTGTTGGGAGGAGTGCTCTGCTCCTTCCCCATGACAGCACTGCCTCTTTCCACCCCTCAGCTGCTAATCCATGCAAAAGAAGGTGATCTTGACTGGTTGCAACCAAGAATTCACCAGTCCCATATTAGCAGTAGTACTACTATTGGAATCATTACTATTTTGAGTGGTACTAGAGATTAAAGTCAGGGGTTTATACTTGGTAGACAAGTGATCTACCACTTGAGCCCCAGCTCCAACCCCAAATTATTAGTGGAGAGCACCTTTTTTCTGTTTTCTGTACCACCCCCCACCCTTCTACCACTTGAGCCATGCCTCAATCCCAGTCCCAAATTATTGGTGGACAGCACCTCCTTTCTGTTTTCTGTACCTCCCCAAAATCCACCAGCTTGTCTCCTCCCCCCATACTATATATATATATATATATATATATATATATATGGGGGAGTATAGGCTATATATAGAGCAAGACACTGTCTCAACCCCCCCGCCAATAAAAGAGTTACCTCCCCAAGTTGGTTTTTCCAGTAACTGTACCAACTGTGTTCTAATACAGTTTCCTGCAGGGAAATGACTTGTCATCAAGCTCACTGCAGTCCTGTAACTCTTAAGTCGCTTTGCATTATTAAAAGGACCTGATCTTAAAGTTTCTGTCTTTTCATTCAAAGCTCCATGCAACCCCACAGTACCGGCTGGCTGCGCTACATACACCCTGTAGGGAGAGGGGAGGCAGGTGTGTGTGGTCTGTCCCTCACCCAGCAGCACTTCTGATGACAGAAGAGATAAGAAAGATGGGGAAGAGGTATCTGTATGTACTAGCAGTCTCCTGTTGGTGGTGGTGAGGTCACTGTCCCCTCTTGCCTGGGCACTGTTGGCTTTTGCAGATAGATGCCCCACAGGTCCTATCAGCACGGAACTCTACTCCAAACAGCACTGCTAGAACTTGTCCCTTTTGGAACGTGACTGCATCTTTTGTCAACCTCCTAGCAACAGACTTTCCTGTGTATCAGCCACATCGTGCTGTACTGGTCCCCCAAGTCTCTGACCCTGGTTTTCATCTTTCTTCCGTGCCCCTATCTTTGGGTTGTGGTGCTGTCATAATTCATCTTTCCCTCTCAGGAGCCACTGAAGACTCAAAGAGGTGGTCCGTCCTTCCTCTCCTCTTGGCTGTGGATCTGACTGGTGCTCCTCCCCTCCTATACAGGATGAGTGTGCTTCACCCTTTGAATTGTCAGTAGCTCCCATGTAAAGTTTTTGAGTGTTTCTCTAGGTTTCAGCCAAGGGAATAAGTAATTTCTTCTCTCCTGGGAAGTTCAGGAAGGGGAATGATCTGCTTGCCAAACACTGCACCCTCCCAAAAGGACACTCATACCCCATTCTAGGTGTCTTTACACCAGGTCAGCAGCCCCGAGTGACAGCTCCCCAGCTTCCCAGCTGTTGGCTCTCTGACAGTCAAATCTCACAGCAAGTTAGCTGCATTTCTTGACACTCTGGAGAGGAGGTAGATCATGGGAATACTTGCCCCTTTTCTCATCCTGCCCTCTCCTCTCCCATCTCTCTTCTCTCTTCACTCTCGTTCTCCTACTTCGCTTCCCTTTCTCCCAGCTGTCTGGAGAGCCCAAAGAACACAGCCAGTGGGACTTTGTTCTAGCTGTTGTGTATCATACAAATAGCTCCTGTGTCAAATTAGGCATGCTTTTGGCTTTAAATGACAGGCCAACAGCAGCTTTATAATAACATTGGTGGTTTACTCTAAAAGGTGTCCAGAGATTGTTGCAACCAGGATTGGTTTCCTCCTCAACTTCCAGAACTCAAAATTCTCAGCCTGTGTGGTAGACAGAATTATGATCTCCCAAAGATGTCTGTGGCCTAAACCCTAGGTCCTGTGAATGCTTACTTTACATGGCAAGCAGACTGTGGATGTGATTAAGACTAAGGGCTTTGGCATAGTTATTCTGGATTGTTCAGGTGGGCTCAATCTAATTACGTGCATCCTTAAAATTGGAGAACCATTCAATGCAGAGCGAAAATTAAAGGGTCAACACTTGAGAAGGATGGATTCAATCTGGCTTTGAAGAAGGCCATGAGCTAAGGAATGTAAACCACCTTAGAGACTAAAAAAGGCAAGGAAATGAATACGCCCCTAGAGCCTCCAAGGAGGAATGCAGCCCTACTGATCCCAGGATCTCCATTTGGTTGCTATAGAACCTAGCACCACTCCCTGAGTACCTGTACTCAAAGGCTGGGAACAAGGGAAGGGGGTGGAAGGCAGAAGCTCTCCTTGTTGGCCATTTTCCTTTTGTCAGTCAGAGGGGACAAGCTTTCCTAGAAGCTCTTTGGCAGCTTTGCCCTTACATTTCCTCACCCAGAAGTGGGTCCTGTGGGCCACCCTTACCTAAGAATAGCTGTCATGCTTCATTGGTAGAAACTGGAGATCCAGGAGGAGAGCAGAAGAGGGAGTCAAGAGCCACACTCCATTCAAACCCTTCCCACATTCCACTTAGGATTGTGACTCCCCACCTATGTGAGATGTGGATTTCAGCTATATATTATGCAGTCTCTCGTGCTGTCATTTTTTGGTGGCTTGATAAAGTACAGCAGGATAATCACCAGCATATAAACTCCAGTAGAGGAATCTAGTTTTATTACCACCATCTTTGTGGCACGTAGTACAGGGCGTGACACAGGGTGGGTGCTCAACACATTTTTTTGTGGGTTGAAATAATTTTCAGCCTCTTCTCCAAACACTTCCCCAAGCTTACCTCACCTTCCAGCCAGTGAAAATCACTTGCAGTTTCCCCTGTAAGACACTCCACCTTGTCTCCCTCCTTCCTTCTACCCATGGCCCAGAATGCCTTTTTATACCCTTTGGCTCCCTGAGAAACTTCCTGTCATCTTTGGGAGCCAGTTCCCATGCCACCTCTCCAAGCCAAGCCCTGCATGGGGGCTCCTGCCACATTCTGGTATTGAGTTGACTGTTTTTGTGCCATTGCTTGGTTTAGCTGTATCTCTCTCTTAAGACAGCGATGTGTTTGGGGCAGGGACTCTATCTGGGCAAACTTGTCACCTCCACAGCACCTGGTTCCGAGCAGGCTGCCAGCACATACCTGTTCAGTATGTAAATATGGAGAGTCGTTCCGTTGATTTTTGACACTGGATAGAGATCGGCTCTATATTTGACCTTAAAATAATCAGCATATCCTGGACAGCCTACTGTACTAGATGCAATTTTTATCTGACTTACAGCTCTATCACTTAATCATTTTTGGCACCTCCATTTCTTCATCTGTTTGGTTAAGAAAATACTGATAGAACTCAGTGAAGATGAAATGAGTAATATAGGTGGACAGCCCTATCTGGTATCTACCGCCCTGGTGACCTAAATATAGTAACCTCTTTACTATAGTTCCTAAAGGTTTTACTATGTGATGGCTCTGCTATGACTTGGGTTAAGTGTCCTGCAAACTCAAAGGTCCATGTATTAAAGGCTTGGTCTCCAGGATGATGCTTTTGGAGGTGGGGCCTCGGTTGCTGGAGAAGGGAAGCATCCTTTTAAAGGGAATGTGGGGGACTCCAGTCTTGTCCCCTTTCTCTTGCTTTCCAGCCATGAAGTGAGCAGCTTTGCTGAACCACATGTTCCCACCATTAGGTGCTGCTTTCCACAAATTCAAAGCAACAAGATCATAGACTAAACCCTCCCAACTGTGAGCCAAAATAAACCTTTTCTCTTTGTAAGCTAATTATCTCAGCTATTTTGTTATAGTGACAGCTGACTGAAAGAGACCCAGAACTGCATTTGATCCCGACTCATATATCCCATTTATTCTTTCTGGAGACAGTGAAATATTTAGTCTTAAGACCAATTTCCAGCCAAAAAAAAAAAAAATGCTTTAAGATTTCTAAAATATTTTGATGCTAAAAGAGGTGTGCTTCAGCTGTCTGGAAAATTTGCTTCTATGGAAAAAAAAATTTTTAACAATACTGGTCATTTCTATTTTATTATTTTTTTCTGGCTGAAAGGGTTTTACATTTATTCAAAGTCAGAAGGAGAAAGGAAGTCCAAGAACTACAGGAGAGTGATCCGAGTGATTTATGCCTGATTTTTAAATACAGCGTGTGTTTATACATGATTTAAAACCCAAAGAAAGCATGCTTATACAATTGTGTGCAACTTTAATAACTCTAGGCCAATACACAATGGAAACAATGTCTGGCACCTGAAAATATTCCGTGGGACAACAGCCAGTGCAGGGTTCTTGGTTTGGATGTTACAGCCATATTTCATAGTCTGGCTTGGTTTCACTTTCTATGTGGTGACTAATGGTCTTCAGTTGCTGCTAAGTGATTTTGCAAATTTCATCTATAATTCTGGCCTTACAATTACCCAAGCATGTTTTCTGCAAGTTAACTTTTATACTATGCTCCAACCATATGCCTTCAACGTTACTAATGCAAATGTCAAAGGGGAGAGAGATGTCCACACCATTGGTATCCATGAGAATACTGGCCACCCCACGCTGCTATTTTCTAGTAATAGAAGCTTAATCTCAGAAGATTACGGGAAGTAGTTTGACCCCAATTCCAGGCATGCCTCAAAAGAAAAACTTTCATTCTCCCTCGTTTTGAGGGTACTGTTGGTGGCACTGAAGCAAATGTGGGATATATGGAAAACACTGAGCTTAGAGTCACACCTGGGTGACTCACCTGGTCTTCACTAGCTATGTAACTTGGGCGGGCAGCTTGTGTTCTCTGAGCCTCCAAGGTCCTTATCAGACAGAAGCGCCCCCTCCCCAGGCGTGGTGAGTGAGCGGATGGTGAATATGACATGCTGTCGTGACAGCGAGGTAGCTGAGTGAAACAGCTGGGGGTGAAAGCATGAAAAAGCAAGTGCACAGCACAACTCATCTGCAGCAGCCACCTCTGTCCATGGGAAGAAGCAGGAAATGTCAGGTGCTGCAATTCTGCCAGGATGACATTTGCAAAGCAGGCACCCTCTCTGTATTTCCCCAAAACTCATCGTGCGCAGCCTCCACCTCACTCCTTACCCCCTACTTTCAAACACATCTCAAATCCATGTAGAACAAAATATAAGGTCTGCCAATCCTAGAGGCAAAGGGGCCAACGACATGGGGCAGCTTGGCTCAGGCCTCCCCCTGCGACACTCTGTCTCTCTAGAGCGGTGGTACATGGAGCTCGGGCATTGGGACAAACACATAGTACTTTACTTTATCAAGCTGGAGGGAGAACTTACTTGAAAGGGGACATGTGGAAAGCTTAGCCAGCCCACACCTAGGGGACACACCTGGGGAAATAAATTAGCCATTTCTATTGCACATCTACCCACGGTGCAGGTCTGGGTCTAAAAAATCTCCCCCTAGCAGCTCAGTGGTGGGCTCCCCGACCATGATCTCCTGGGCCAGGCTCCTCTCCAGGTCCTCCAGGTCTTGGCGTACCGCCTCCATGATGTCTCCATCTTCGTACTCGATAGGGGCATCCCTGGGCATCAGGCTCTCCTCATCTTGGTTGCGGCTGCCATCAAAGGCCGGCTTGCACACGTACACTAGGCTGTGGCTGGGGAAAGACAGGGTGTGTCTTGGCAAAGCAGAGCTGTAGCTTTAGGCGTGCATGCCTGTGCACGAGGCCTCTGGTCTCACCCGAATACCACCTCCTCTTACACCTCAACAGGCTTCACTTCCTGTCAACATCTTACTGAAAGAAGGTTGACTGAGGCAATGTCTGCAAAGGACAGCAACCCCACGCCAGCTGCAGGCCTGACTTACGGTGACTGACTCGGCTCAGCAGCCCAGACACAAGTCCTTAGGTCCCTGGGGCCTGGAAGTCCAGGGCCACATGGTGCCCCCTCAAGCACCTGCCCATTTGGGCTCCAGTCAGGAGGCAGCTTGAGAGAGGACCACGGTCTAGGGCCTCACACACACACCCTGGTCTACTGCATACATGGGGGTGCTGGGTCTCTTGGGGAGGAGGAGAGGAGAGGAGAAAGGGAAGTTCTGTCTGCCAGGCCACCCTTGAATCTCCTGGGACAGAGGTTGAGTAGAGGCACTAGGAGGACAGGAAGATGTGTGGAGATATTGGCCAGGTCTGAGCCCCATGTTCATGGTCCAGTAGCCTATGACACTGCTGGCACCCTCCCCTTTGGAGACCCACTCCTCACCTGCCTATCTGCCAGCAACTTCTCCTCTGCTTGTCCATCACTGTGATGGGCCTAGGGTCTTCCTCATCCCTCACTCTTTTCCTCCATACCCTCTCCCTGGGTCCGCCACTTGGAAGGCTTCAATCACCATTTAGAAGAGCCCCAGATCTGTACTTCAGAGTGCCCCAAACTACAGAGTTGATGCTGGCTGAACTCCTCCACCCTCAGTACCTATTGGATGGCACTTCAGGTGCAGGAAGAGCAGGAAGGGCCTCACCTATGTGGCTGGCAGAGGAGGCCACTGGAACACGGACATCGACCCAAAGCTCCATCAGGCTCCAGCTCCCAGGTGATGAGGTCCAGCAGCCGGCTGGCAGGATCATGGCAGAGCTCACCTTCCACAGGCAAGGGTGTGCACACGGGAAATAGCAGGCCTGGAACCAGCAGAGTCAGTCACCATAGGGAAGGGCAGAGAAATGAGTGCAGCCTCCCTTTCCTCCCTCATCCCCAAGGTGAAGTTAGGATTGAAGAAGCGGGAGAAAGAGGAACAAGAATGGAAGAATGCAGTCAGAAGGGAATGGATGGTGAGAACTAGAGCAGCTAGGGAGGTCTGCCTGGGTTTTGAGGTCCAATAAGCCTGGAGAAATTAAAGAGTGAAACAGAGGCATTGAAGCCGTGCAAAAGCCCGAGGTCAGTGCAGCCAAAAAAGTTGGGGCTGACTAGTAGATGGAAAAGGAGGGCAGCGGAGCTGGGACAAATGTGACCTTGCCAGCAGGAGACAACAGGAGCTGCTGTGGGTCCTGGGGAAACAAGCCCCTAACAGCTGCCATCCAGGAAAATCACTGGGAGAGCAAGTGCTGGGAGGACCAGGGGAGTGGGGAAGGCCGAGCTTGGGAGGAGTTTTTGGAACAAAGAGGGCATATGCTGCCTTCAAGTGGAAGAGGCAGTGAGAATGGAAGCCGTGAGTAGAAGGGGGAGTCACAGAAAGAAGGCCCCAGGGCCAAGGCTACCTTGGAGCCTCAGAAGTAAGTGGGTGGGAAAGGCGTTGTTGGAACCCCACGCATCTGAGGGTGTTTCTCCTGCCCTGGGCTCACGCCTCCTGAAAGAATGTACTTTTCATAGACATGGACAGAGCAAGACAAAAAAAAAAGAGTCTTCCCATTTAGACAGAGGTGGTGGGTGTGCACACTGTGAGCACAGAGGTGTCTACCTGGTGGTAGCAGACTGTGGCCCCAGCAGGTAAGTTTGCTGGAGCGTGGGACAGACTTCCTCTGCATCTCATAGAGGGGCCACCTACCTCTCTGGAAGGCACAGCACAGCCCAGGCAGGCAGTCCCTCTGGTTATCGCAGATGGTCCCGTTGCTACCTCTGGTGGCCTTTTTGGTGCAGTGACCCCAGACACACAGTTGGTCTCCACAGCACTCACTGTCCCGAGTGCAGAGCTGCAGAGAGGCAGAAGAAATAAGGGCGCGTTGCTCATGGACCTACAAGCCTGGCCAGCCCAGCCCAGAGATGCTGCCATTCCAGTCTCCCATTGTAGAGAGAAAACTGGGTTTCTAGGTGGGAGGGGAGTTCGTAGGTGGTAACCTGGCAAGGAGACCAAGGTAAGAATATGGCCATCAGGACATGAGGAATCAAAGCACTGGAAAAACAGTGCCCAGGGAGGCAGGTGTCTGAATCTTTCCGGGGTATCTTTGGGGTTTCTTCCAGGACTTGTACGTTCTCCCTTTCAATTACACCCAGGTCAGAAAGGAAGGTAGCTCAGGTCACAGGAAAAGACAGAAGCATGACTCTAATAACCCAGTAAGTCAAGACCGAGCCAGGAAGACCCAGGATGGGATGGCATGTGGGTTCAGAGGACCTACAGCCACTCAGGGAATGGTGTTAGAGACCAACGTGAGGTCCCCACAGCAGTCCCCAGTGACATGGGGAGATGCGGGAGGCATTCCAGCAGCTGCCATGCTACAAATGGGTCGAGCAGGGTAACAAGAGTCCCTTTGTTTTCCCAACTTATTATAGTACTAGGTTATTAAATCATAATAACGGAAATGACAAGAAAGGCTGTGAGTCCCAAAGCCTTTTGACTTTGCCCAAAAGGCCAGCTGAATGGAGGGCAGGGTTTCCTTTGCCCTGGCCTCATGTTTCATCTCAGTGACACCTGCATTGGGGGATTGCTCCACCTCCTGGCTCCTCCCTCTACCCTCTCACAGGGAAGACTGGGAGAAAGACCTGGGGAGGTGAACTGCAGACCCAGAAGGAGAGGGGTGATCATTGTCTCTGCTGTGCGTTCTAGGGTTTGTGTCTTCTAGGACAAAGGCAAAGCCTGGTGTAGGGCCTCCTTTTCTCCCCTCCTTCACCTTCCCTGCCATCCATGAGGAAAATAATATGACCAGATATCATGGGGTGGCAGCAGATCTGCAGATGACCTGCTGACATCCCAGGCTAGGATGACGTCCTGGTCACTCCAGGAGTCTGCTCCTTTGGGACCCCTCCCCATCATTGAAGGGCTTCTCCAGGCACTCCAGCTGAGAACCCCTGGGGCCCCTGGCCTTCTCCTCCAGTTCCCATGACCCAAGTACTGCTGCCCTGGAGAACCCTAGGCAGCCTCACCATCTGCTGGTTCCGGCATGGCTGGCAGGTATACTGGAAGCTGGCGAACTGGCAGTACCTGGTGGGTCCACAGTCCTCATCAATGATGCATTCCTGGGGAGGGACGGAAGGGCAGCTTTGTGCATGACATGCAGGGCTGGAAGGACAAACCCTGTTTCATCCCAGGTTCAGGTAAAACATGGGCCCAGGACACTCAGGAAAGGACTGCAGACCTCAGCCACTCCTGACACCAGCCTGGCTGGTGATGTTTGGTGTCTGCGTCACCCACAGTGCAGGTGTCTCTGCCCTCTCAAGCTCCCCCAGGGCCTCAAGGATCCCATGCCCTAGTCACACAATTGCTGCCTGTGTGGAATCTTGGGGAGTGCAAGGCCTCGGGGCTGGTCTTCAGTATGGAGCAGATGGGTTTAATAAAAGGCGCTAATGAGTTCCAGGCCCTGCATGACTGCACAGGAAGGGCTGGAGGCCAGGCCCGGCAGGCTCCGCTGCCTGGGAAGACTGCAGACACTGCCCCACCAGCCACCTGCCCTGGCGGCCACAGTCAGTCCACGGGGAGCTCACCATAGAAAGGCATAGGCAGCTGCCAGCTCTGAAGAGAGAGTTGGGTGACCAGGCTTTGGCCCTCCCAACCTAGATGCCTTGTCTCCACTCCGTGAGGGAAGGCAGGGCATCTGTCTGTCCCTGAGTCAGACCTATTGTCATGCTCCAGACCTAGGCGCTGGCAGCTTCAAAGCAGGGAAATGAGGGCAGGACAGAGGGGAAACAATGACAAGGACAACCATTTATTGACCCCCTTCTAAGGGAGAATACTGCGCTAGACTTGACAGCCCACATCCCAGTCAGCGATACCCCCTTGCAGAAGACGGCCTTCCCCAAGATCCCAGTTGAAAATGGAGGCTCAGGGAGGCCACAGGGTTTCTCCAAGAAGAATAAGGTTAGTTCACAGTAGAGGGTCACTTTCTACCCGCAGCCTCAGATGGAGGCGCTCAAGGATCCAGATGTGGCAATCAGATATGGGAAAGGGTCCCCAGAGACCTGGTGTTCTGGGTAGCTAGAGACCTGGGGCCCTGAGCATGTGTGGGCTGGGGGTCAGCAGAGAGACCCCAGCCAGGTGACCGAGGAAAGGGGACATTATCGTCAGGAAGTAGTGGCTGTCCTTGGTCCAGGTCTGGGTGTCTCCTGGCCAACTCTGCTGGATCTGAGAAGATGCGTATTTGATTCAGGGCAGCTGCAAGCCTGGTACTTAGTGTGACACACCTCAGATATGGGTTTGGGTTGTGCTCTGTTCACCCAGCCAGGAAGACCACAAGTGCCACGGACACTGTCTTCCCACAGCCCCCTCTGAAGGATAACAGAAAGACCAGAGTCAAGGTGCCTATGCTAAGCATGTATGAGTCACCATCACACAGCAGATTCTGTGCTTGGCAGGTGCTTCAGACCAACTCCCAGAGTAACAGAAAAGCAATTTAACTCTTCACTGTGATTTCTCAAAAAAAAAAAAAAAAAAAAGTCAAAGGAGATCCCATTGCCTGACGTCCCAAAAATGGCCTAAATTACTCTCCCACACTTCTCCCCAAGAGTCCTGCTCAGCCGGACCCAGAAGCTGTGATCACACTGCAGGGTACTGGCAGCTCAGTCCAGGACTCTCCCTCCCGAGCACAGAAGTGGATACCTTTGTGCCAGTGACCTATTCAGCAACCCTGAAGTGTCAGGAGGCAGGCCACCAATGTTTTTACTGGTGAGGAAACAGACAATGAGGGGGTAGCCCAAATGAAGGGCTGAGCTGGACACTGGCCTCTCAGTTTGCTGAACCCAGGATCCCACAATGGCAAAAAAGTCCATGAGGCTGTAAGTATAGCCCGTCTGTAGTCATTCCTTGGTATCCACGGGGGATTGGGTCCAGGACCAATCCCCCAACCAGATGGCCAAGTCACAGATGTTCAAGACCCTTATGTAGAATTTGCATATGTCCTCTGCACATCCTCTTGTATACTCTAAGTCATCTCTGGGTTACTTACCATACCTACTGCAATGTGAACGCTGTGCAAACCACTGCTGCTACTGTATTGTTTAGGGATTGATGACAAGGGGAAAAAAGCCTGTGCATACTCAATACAGATGCAATGCTTACAAAAATATTTTCAATCCGAGGTTGGCTGGATCTGTGGATATGGCCAACTATAAATCACAAGACACTCAGCCTGCCATGCCTGTGTATGTCACCCATACACAGACTCAACTCAGGCAGTTCAGCCAGAAGCATCTGACTGTTTCTTCTAAAGCAGAAGAACAAGTGAATGGAGATGAATGGAGAGGGAGGGGTGACATTCAGGAGGGAGGAAGAGCCAACAGGCACATTTTGAGGCAATGAAGACACAAAGGTGACTGTGAGAAGGTCTCTGCCCTTAAGGAATTCATAATTCAATTGGAAAGAAAATAGGAAACAAGCAGACTGGTAGAAAAGGAGACAAAGGGTACAGAAAGACAATTTATAGTAGCAGAAATGTTTTTGCCTCTTCAAGATGTAGAAAAAGATATTTGACCTGGTCAATAGTCAAGAAAGTGCAGTTTCGAAGAGCAGAACATCATTTTTTATCACACAGAATGAAAAAAATGTAAATGACTGATCTCTGTAGCAGGCAGAACAGTTCCCTGTCACCAAGATGTCTGCATCCAACTCTCTGGAACTCATGGATCTGCTGAGTTCCGTGGAAAGATGGAAGTAAGGATGCTTTACCACTTCCCTGAAGATGGGGAGAGTATCTTGAGCTATCCAGCTGCTCCTGGTGTAATCACAGGGGGCTTTAAAAATGAAAAAGGGGGATAGAAGAAGGGTCAGTGAGATGTCACAAAGGCTCCACTGGTCATCGCTGGCTTTGCAGATAGAAGAGGCCACAGTCTAAAGAACAGACTGTCCCTGAGAGCCTCTCAAAAGGAAAACAGCCTTGTCCACACTGCAATTTTGACCCAGAAAGACCTATGCTGGAATTCATAAAAAGGTAAGATAATCAATCTATGTTATTTTAAACCACAAAATTGTGGTTTGTTACACACACCATCAATAGGAAACTAATATAACATGCCATGTTGATGGGGTGAAGGAAGCAGACATTGCCAGGTACTGTGGAGGTAATTAAAATAGAACTAACGATATTCTACAGGCAATTCATCAGCATCTATATGAAGAAACCTAATAGATATGTCCTTTGATCCTGCAATTTTCCTTCTAGGTGACTAGCCTCAGAAATACTTAAGTCCAAATAGCTGAATATAAGGATGGTTATATAAGGGGAGCAATGACAGAGGTGACTCCATTTTAGATGAAAGAGGCACTTGAGAAACAATAAGTTCCCCACAAAAATAACAAGCAACTAACCAAAATAACAAAATGCAGCTGCAAGACGTGGACCCCAAGGCCAGAGCAAGCTAACCAGATCTTCTTGGAAAGCTCAGTTCAGTAAGGAGAGGGACAGATAGGTGGCTGAGTTCAGCAAGAAGCTGACTCAGCGCCAACCAATCATAAATATGGTTTCAAGGTAGAATAGTTGGACCTAAGCTAGTTAATGCTCTATGTCACCTGCTAGACTTCCACCCCTTAGGGTGCTGTGCTACCTTTTCAAAAAACTTTGTGCTTGCTTTACTCTTAACTCCTGGTCTGTAGCATGAACTTGCTTTAACTCCTAACTGCTTGTCTGGCACCTTCATTCATTGACTGTGCCAGGACACAAACCCAAGGAACAACAGTCCAGACCAATATCAGTTAAGGCTACACCACTGTATTATTTGTACTCAAGAAAAAACAGATGTGACCAATAAGAGGGAAGTGATCAGTACACAGTCATTTCATGGAAAATGTCTCTGTGTGGACATTGAAAAGAATGAAGTGGTTCTTCGCATAGTGATTTCTACACTTTATCAGTAAATAAAGTGAGCACATGTCAGAATTATATATCCTACTTTTGAGGGGCATGGTTTACTGGGGCTTTAACTCAGATCCTCAAACTTGTTAAGCAGGCACTCTACCATTTGGGTCATGTCCCCAGTCCAATATATCCCAGAATAAAACCATATATGTGCCTGTGTCCAGCACATGTCTGGCACATAACAGGCACACAATGGATATGTGTTAAGAGCATGAAGCCACTTGTGGGCTACTGTGGCAAACACACCACCAAGCACTAATCATTAGCAATGATTTGGGAACCAGAGCAAAGAGCATACACAAATTCCACTCATTTGGCTTCTCATTCGCCAAGTCTTTACAGACTGGAAATTTTTATTGTGTACTTCCTCTTCTAGATCTTTAATTTAAAAAAACACAAAGTAGGAGCCCTCCTATTCCAGTCCTTCACAGCTCTGCATCATGACAAGAGCCTGCTCATCCTCAGGGAGTGTCCTTTCCCCCACCCAGCAAATATGCATGACAAAGCAGTCCACCTCCCCACCCCCACACCTTTCCCCCACCCTGCAAAGCCACAGTGAGAAGTTTGCTTTTTTCCCCAAAGAATGGAGAAAATGGGGGGGGGGAGGGGAAGGGCATGGAAGCTTGTCAAAGGCCTATGAACAATCTGAATACAAAAAGCTCCTGGTTTCCTTGGCCAACATGTTTTTAATACCTGTAGAAGCTATCAAGAGCTCTGGAAGGCTACTTTCACTCAACATTCCCTAGCAAATGCTCAGTGGTTTTGTTCTAATAGAGCCTAGCAGGTCATCTGTGGAAGACGCGCAGCCCTCATTCAGCAAACCCTAGAGACGCTTTTGAAGAACTGCGACCATGCTAAGAAACCTTTGAACTCCCAGATGTACAAAACTTGAATCCTGGTTTTGCCCCTTGAGAGCTATGTGACCTTGGCTGCTGATTCATGGTACCCGGATCTATGTGCAGGGCTCTTGTGTTGAGTTAGTGCTCCTTCTGTTGCCATAGCAACAGACAGCTCTCCACCTGTTCCTCCACCCCACATGTCCTTGCCTGGGGCCTGCTTTATCTGCAGAAAGGCAGGTCTGAATAACAGGGGCCTGATGCTTCCTCCAGCAATTCTGCATGTCTACCCCTGTCAACACTAGGACTGGACAGGTAGTCCTGGTTTACACCCAAAGGATGTCGACTCATGGCGGCAGCCTATATACTCCAGGAGGAAAATACTGGGGTGGAGCTCTGGTTCCAAGGAGACCAGTCCTTCCTTATGGTAAGACTGTTTGTATGGTCTATTTGTAAGAAGTCTAGAGGACCTCTTAGCAATAGGGGAAGGTCCCACATTTTCCCATGTTAGCCATAAGAAAGGCACCAGATCCTCCAGCCTTAGCAGAACTGAGTGGCTCCCTAAGCACAGCCAGGCACAGCTTTTTATTCTTCCCAGTAGTTCCAGTTTCTCTGTACTGTGCCCAATGTACAAAAAGGTCAAATGGGTCCTGGCTGGCTGAGGGGTTGAGAGCTGAGTAAGGCCTGGGGGCTAGGGTAAGGCAGGACTGCTCCACATAAAGGCCACAGAGGCTGTGGGTTTGGTGTCTTGATTCTCAGCGAGGATCCTCCAGCCTTCCTACTCTTAGGCCCTAGGATTGGAGGAGGAACTCCTTTTAACACAGAGCCCAGAATGAAGACGCACACCAAGGGCAGAACCCAGTGGGAGGGTTAAGGCTACCACAGCTATCCATCTCATTCCAACACTGGGCCCCACATAGCAGGGCCACATGTGCCCACCAAGAGGCACAAACTGTAATATCATCCCTAGACATGGCTATTATCCTTACTCGCAGATGTGGAAACTGAGATTTAAGGTGAAGGATCTGCCTAGAGCTACCCAGCTTATTAGCATGCATCCCTAAACACAGGCTTGTCCTAGGAATATCACTGCCCCGCAGTGCTGTCTTGGGCCAGGGTCCTGGTCCCACACATCTACAGAGACAGGAGGCCAAGGCTATAGCCCGGCGGTAAATGAATGGGCCTAAATGTCACTGTGCTCAGTGGCAAAAACAGCAGCATGGGTATCAGACTCCTTGGCAGTCCCAGCCACTTGCCTGTCTGCCCGGCTTTTCCCTCCCATCCTGACAGGCGGCCCAGAAGCTGATCATCAGACCTTAGCCATTCTGAGCATGGTTCCTTTGTTGTCCCAGGGAGGGAGCTATATTTAGAAGGCTCAAAGGTGGCAGGGAAGTGGACGAGGAACACAGCTTGGCCTTGGCAGGGATGCTGGGCCTGGAAACCACCCCGGTGCTTTGACACCATTCTGAGATAGTGGAAAATAAATGGGGAGGGAGCCACTCTGTGTCTTTGATTTTCCAGGTCATAGTTTATCAGAGGAGAGAGGCTCCCAGGAAGCAGAAGCCAAAAGTTTGGGGAGCTAGGGCAGAAAGGGACAAGAAGCGAATCCCTGCAGTTTTTGCGTGGGGCGGGGGGGAACAGGAGTGCACTCTTGCAGGGGTCCACTGGTCAATCTTCATTTTGCAGGTAGGAACTAGCCTCACAGCCCAAGGGCATCAGTGGAGCAAAAGCTATGATTTAGACACAAGCCCGTCACACCCCAGTGTGCTCACTCTTTCCACTGCCCGCTATGGCCTCAAAATGTCCCATAATGGATTTGTGCCTCCAACCTCCTCACCAAATTCATATGTTGAAGTTCTAACTCCTAATACTTTAGAATGGGAACTTTATTGAAGATAGGGTCATTGCAGATACAGTTAAGATGAGGTCATTACAGCAGGTCCTAATCCAGTACGATCACTCTCCTTGCAAAAGGGGGAAATTTGGAGCTAGGCTCACACAGACAGAAGGCAATGTAAAGAAACAGGGAAGACGCATCTGCAAGCCAAGGAGAGAGGCCTGGAACACATCCTTCCTCCCGGCCCTCAGAAGGAAACAACCTGCTGATACCTAAATGCTGGGCTCTTGGTCTCCAGAATGACTTCTGTTAAGTGACCTAGTTCATGGCACTATGTCACAGCAGCCACTAATACTCAGCTCTCCCTCTAAACAACCCAGTTACCCACCATCTCCTGTTCTGGCTCAATGGCTATACACATTGAGCTCTGCAACTCAGAACCTTCCCATTGGGAGGTGACAGACAGACAGGAGGCTGCTGGGAAGCACTGGTATACATATTTGGGAGGACACTGAACCTCAGGGGCCAGAACAGAGCCCTGGATGCCACCACAGTCAACCTGGAAGTCTCTGTCTCTGTTACTCCAGCCTGTGTGCTCTGTGGTTACTCAGGGTTAGGATGGGGCAAGTTGTCTGTGGTTGGCCATTTTCTGACCCCTGGGGTAGAGATGCAGTGCCAGGCCCTAAATGCTCCCAGAATGAGCACATGGGCCAAGGGGATGGATTGACCAAGGTCCTGATACTCTTAGGGCTGGGGCATGCTGGGACTGGGGTCTTACAGGGCCAAAATGGCCAGAGCTTGATCTGCTTCCGTCCCCATTGGGCTCCCACTCAAGCCCCCTTCAGGCTGTGTTGCTGTGTTGCCACTCTGCTGGAGACCTTGTTGCCTGAGTGTATCTGAGTCCATGCAGGGGTAAAACGCAGGTCCTAGAGCTCATGTCTGGTTTCAAATATAGGTTCACTTATAAGTTACGTGACTCTGGGAAAATTATTGAGTCTTTGTGTGCATCAGTTTCCTTATCTATTACAAAGAACCTTCATGAGGCTGCTGGACATATTAGAAGGGATGCGTGGTGCCTCTATCACTTACCTCCTAGAATGGTGCTTACTCAGGGCAGGAGCTGCAGGGCGGCCTCAGGAAGGTTCCAGCAACCTGCCAAGCTTCCATTGAGCCAATGGATCCATACGAGCAATGAACACTTTTTCCACTGAAAAGCTCAGAACATCAGGCTTGAGTTCTGAGTAAAGAGCCCTCAACTGTTAAGGGCCAAGACAAATGGAAGAAAGATAGTCACACAGAACTGCAGGAGGGCACAGGACTGGCCAACCAACCAAGAAGGACAAGCAGGCAGCACAAGCCAAGAAGCATAAACACAAAAATCAATGCCAGAGGCTACACCCCACCCATCACATCCATCTCATCCTCACACCATCTTATCTATTTTACAGACAAGGGAACAAGGACAATGAGATAAAGTCATTTGCCAAGATCATGGGTAAATAGCAAGGCTTCACTCAACCCCAACCTAGAGCTCCATGGAGATAAGGGTAGGCACTAGTTAGGGGGCTGGGTCCCCTAAACTGGCTTGGTATAAGGTGACTGGAGGGTCAGAAAGGATGCCCAGAGGGACAGCAGTGGAAGGAGTTCCCTTTCTTCTAGCAATTTCAAGTCAGATCTAGCTGACTCCTGGCATCCTTTTTACACCTTAGAACCAGGCCAGTCTCAAGAGCCTGTAAAATGCGCATCTGTCTCGACACAGTGGGGTGCCTCCAGCCTTTTTCCTGCAGGCTATGCTAGAAACTGTCTGCCAGCTTGGGGTGGTCAGGCAACCCCACCAAGGGTCTGGCAGCCCTGTGAAAAAATCCGGGCAGGAGCCTGGAGTTTGTGCCAGCCATTATTATCCTCAAATGCCAGCCAGTGTCTGCAAAAGCCTGGTTGACTGGGGCTGCTCCCACCAGTTCTTTCTCCCCCAAGTCACATGGCACAGTGAAAAGGAACACACCCCACCCACGCTGGGCTCTGTGCACTGAGGTATGGCACATGCCTGGCTCCCAACCGGTGAGGGAGGACCTGGCACTGGGAAGCAGTCTTGAAGCCTTCTCTCTCCTCCTTCTCTCCCTCTAGTCCCCATTGTAATCCAGCCCCAGACCTGGGGTTCCTCACAACCTCCTCTCCAAGGGCCCAAGGGTCCTCAGGAACAAAGAGGGCGTGTTCCATAGAGCAGCCTGCTCCATCCTTCTGGGACCTTGTTCTGCTGCCAGTCACAGAGCACCAGCCCACAACCCAGGCTCACAGAGCTGCCCACCACATTCTTGGAGCCTGAGTGGCTGGCACCTCCTCTGCAGAACATATGCAGTTAATTCCACAGGAAATGTCTTCACACGCCCGAATCTAATCAGCTGCATGCCTGTCACTGGCTGGGGTTGAAGTGGGGGAGAGAGCCTCCCTGCCTACTCTCCCAACACATTTCCAGTGTCTTTGGGTCTGCACAGCCCCAGATCCCATTCCAAAGGCACACGGGGGGACCACTGGGCCTTCCTAGGGTCTGTCCACCTAGTACAGTCAACACTCCACCTGCAGAAGACTAGGACACTAACAGAATTTCAGATCCAAATGTGTGGATGATGATACAGTGTCGTCCTTGGCACTCCCAGATCTCCCCACAGGAAGGACCTAATCTGACCAACAGGTTCCAAAGGTTTCTTGGACAGAGGTTGGTTGGCCTTAGGCAGGAGGATGAGGAGGAGGAATGGCGGCCACAGGTGTGGCTTCAAAGACTGCCATGGAAGAAGACAAAGACAATGAGGAGCTCCTTCCAGCTTTGGGCTGCTAGTAGGCATAGATTTCCAGTGAGGGCAAGGTGCTTCATCCCTCTGTACCCTATATCCTGGTCTGGACTTCAGGGTACAGGTACAGGTATAGCTTATGTGGAGAAAGGTCCTCTGATTTATTTTTTCCTTCAGTCCTGGAGATTGAACTCAGGGCCTCCAATTGACCCACACCTCCAGTCCTTTTGCTTTTACAGATAGGGTCTTGAGTTTTTGCCAACTTAGACCATGATCTTCCTACTTCTACCTCCAAAGTAGCTGGGATTACAGATGTGTGCCACTATGCCAAGCTGTTCCTCTGGTTCTGGATGATGAATGCGATCACAATCGTAGCAGCCAACAATGACAGTATGCTTCCTATGTGCCAGAGCTGCTTTGCATTCTAGACACCAGTGCCTGTAATCTTCAAAACAATCCATCCATACCCAACTGATTCCACTGATACAACTCAGTAACGCTGGTACTATTCTTCTTAGATTTACAGATGAGAAAACCAAGGCACAAAAAGGCAAGTAACTTTGCCCAGGGTCACAGGGATGTGAAAGCAGACCAGCTGGCTCTTAACACTTGATCAGACAGCAGATGGGGTGGGGGCTAGATGCCACAGGCTGTGTCCCCTGGCCATGCCTTCCCCAGCAAGACATTCTGCCCACCAGTCTTTTCCAGTGGGGTTAAAAGAACAGACACAGAAGTGGGGGGGGGGGTGGGCAGAATCCCCCATACAGGGTGCTAGCCTTTGGATCTGGAATGTCTCCCCAAAGACCCATATGCTAAAGGCTTGGTCATCAGCCTATGGCTCATGGGGAGAAAATAGAACCTTGAAGAGGTGGGACTAATGTGGAGGAAGTTAGGGGTGTGTCCTTGAAGGGAATATTGGGACCCCAGCCCCTCCTATCTCTCTGCTTCCTAGCTGGCATGAGGTGAGCAGCTTTGCCCCACCACACAGCTCACACCATGATGTGCTGTCTCTCCCCAAGCCCAAAAATAATGAAGCCAGCTGATCACAGACTGAAACCTCTAAAATGGCATGCCAAAATAAATCTTTTCTCCTTTAAGTTGATTTGTACAGAAAGCTGACACACAGGGAAAGGCACAAGTTGTAAAGGGAGATCTTCTAATCTCCCTCAGCTGCTCAGGTCTCCTCCAGCCATCTCTGCTGTGTTCCCTCTACCCTCAGGGAGCCCTGTCTGCCCTTCTCCCCTGCCCCTGGGTCAGCAAAGTGGAAGCAGAGGTGGGCCAGACCTTGTCAGGCAAAGCCCCTCTCAGCTATTTCTGTTTCTGCTCAGGTCCCTCACTCAGGCCCACCAGTGCTGCCAACTCCAGGCTGCAAAACCCTCAAAGCATTCAGTGCAGTACAGGGAGACTTGCCCAGGTGGATCCAAAGTCTCACAATGATTCCAGGAGAAACGCTTCTAGCAACTGGCAGAGATCCATGTTCTTGCCAGATTCCCAGGAACTGAATCCAGACCTGGGTCCCTGGAGAAGGTGCTGAGAGGCCAGAAAGACACAGACCCAGCCTCACTCCTGTTCACCTTACCCTCCCAAGCTGTCATTACTGGGGCTGGTTCCTGCTGGGGGAAGGGAGTTTGGGATAGGAGTTCTGGTGATTCGAGATTCTCTTTTAGACTCCGACATGAGTGGGGTTTCCTCGCAGGCAGTGGAAAGCTTTGCTGCCCTCACAGACAGTCCCCACCTCCCCTCCAGGCCACACCTCATTCTCCACTCAGTGTGGCAGCAAAGAGGTTGCTCCAGCCACCAGCCACCCTCCCTCTCTACCAGGCCCCTTGCTGCAGCACCAGTTATCAACCTAAAACACAAACCTAATTACACACATCCCTGATCGTAGTTGTTCTGAAAGCCGCCATTGCTGAGGGGCCCTCAAGAAGAACCTATTTCCATTAACACCTAATTGGAGGAGACAGCTGCCTTCCAGGCCCTGAGAACAGTCAACCTCTTTGCGTGACACTAGCATAATAAAATAATATGACAAGGAGGGAGGGAGTGGGAACACAGGTGTGTCCCCCAGTGACCAGGGAGTGGGGGCCTGGAGTTCTGTCCCTGGGCAGGTGTCTGCCCTGATAGCACCAGAAAGTACCTGGAACCCATGAAGTGCCCTTGGACAGTTTCAGCTTTGATTTGGCTTCGATTCTTATTCACCCAGCAACCTGCAGACAACCAGCCTTGTCCTTGTTCCCCCAGGACCTTGACACCAAAGAGGGGATGACCTGGATGTGGTCCTAACATCCCTGCCACTGGAAAGAGATGTTCCTCACCCTGAAAATTAATAACCTGGCTTTTTTTGCGGGGGGAGGGAAAGTGTTGTTAAGACAGGGTCTTGCTAGGCAGCCCAAGCTGGCCTCAAACTCACAATCCTCTTGCCTCAGTCTCCAGAGTGCTACCACATCCAGCTCATTACCTGTCCAATTTTGGTCACATGTTGGTGAGGGAGGTCCGATGTACTTAGCAAAGCAAGAGGGCTGAGAATGTTTACTATCTGGATCTGCAGACCTCAGGGGACCGTCACTCTAGCAAATTCACCAAGGCTGTGAGTGCCTGAGGATGACCTTCTACCTTCTCCATTTTTCTACCGCCCATCACCTGGAATCCAACTCTATATGGACTACAAAATTTTTAGGGTAAGTTCCCAATCTGCTTGTCCTGCCTGATTTTCTGACCTCCCCAAGATCCAGATTTCTGCCTACGCTTCTAGAATCCCTTAGCACCCTTCCCTCTAGTTCAACTTCAAGGAGCAGGCACAATGTCTCCTCCAAATCAAAGCCTTCCCTGTGTCTCTCCACTGGGCAACTGGCACTGTTCTCGGTGTTCTCCTGACCCTCAGTGTCCACCCCAGGCAAAGCTGGATTAAGAGAGGAATAAGTTTGGGCTCAAAGGACCAATAGGTGTTTATAAGGCTTGGCAAGACTTATGCCAGGAAAGCCAAGATCCAGGCTGGGAGGTTTGGAAGTGACTGCAAGTGGCTCTGCTCTCTGAGGAGTGACTCCATCCAGCAGCAATGTGACCTGTGACTGGCTGGTCACTGACATCTCTGGGCAATCATAGTGGAACATGCTTAAATACTCAAAGCCCCCAACATTTCCACTGAATCACCAACCTCTCCTCCACCCAAAGTCTGTTTGGACCCAGTGACTGTTTCTAGAAACAGGAAGCAGGAGGGGACTGGAAGGGGAGTGTACTACCCCCAGTCAAAGTGTCCTAGTGACCTACTCTCTATAAACTCAACATGGAGGAAGTAGTGCTGCATGACTTTCATGACCAGGTTGTGAGGCAATTCAGCTTCAGTCTGGTTCTTTCCGTCAGATGCCTGCCCTCTGAACCAGCCACCATGTTGTGAGGAAGTCATGAGAGACCAGAACCATGGACCAGGGTCCCAGGCAGCAGCCTCTAGGTGATCCTAGCCTTAACTGTAAGTCACCCCAGGCTTCAGGTCTGAGGTCTCAGTCACTTCAGGGCAGAGATAAACTGTCCCAGAGCACCTTGTCCAGGCTTCTGACCTGCAGCGTCCAGGAGCATGACAAGTGGTTGTTCTATATCACCAAGTCTGGAGTAATAGCTAACCAGAACAGTACGTCCAAATGTGCTCTTTGCATGCCCATCTTCCCATTCAGGATCTCACTGGTGGGTAAAGCCAGTGCCTGTCAGCAGGGGCATTGCTTCCCTGCAGGTGGCCTAACTAGAAGTAACCAGAGTGCAACCATTATGGTGGGTTTGTAACCTCGAAATCTCAGGCAGTCACTCAGAGGAGAGGCCTGTCTCCACATCTCTCTGCAGGGTTACGTTATGGCTTGGTGGCTAATTTCATGAATTTTCCATCTCCACTCTGCCCCTCCTTGGCCTTCTTGGCTGCTCTCCAAGCCAAACTGGTGTGATGCTGTTTTCTTTAGCCTGGCAACTCCCTCCACTATCAGAGGTCAGGCAGGACTGGCATTTCTCTGAATCTGAGTGCATTTCATAAGCTATCAGGCCCTGTGGATGGCCAGGTAGCTGGGTCAGATCACTGGGTCAGCTTCCAGAAATTCTCCCTGTGACTCTGGTTGGTGTCTGAAGCACAGACCTCCCCACTCTCTGGGGCTGGAAGTCTATGGTGAGGGTCTTTATGCTTTCTCAAGTATATTCTGGGGCAATGTGGACCCTACAGGATTGTCACACATCTGAAGAGTTACATCCTCCTATTCACCTTATTGTCTCAGGGATGGAGTTAACAGCCCTCCTGGAAGGAGACACAGGAGTCACATCTGAGCACCTGTGACAGGCCTTCCAGGGGGAGAGGGGTGATAGGCCCCCACAGGGCAGAATGGGTCTGGGGTATCGTGCAGGCCTCCTAGGAATTGACTCCAGAAGTCACAGCAGAAATGTCCCTCATGAGAGTCCGTGTGGCTCTGGTCTGAGGAGCTGCACCTGCTTCCCCCACTCCCTGCCTTCTCTCCACACTGGGCCACCTTGGTCTGCTCTTCTTCATCTTCCCGTTCCTCCTGTTCTGGCTTAGGGGGAAAAAGATGAGTCTGGCTCACATCTTCATACACAGCCTGCATCCCTTCATCTCCAGTCCTACAGGTCTTGGCCACTTTGTGCAACACTTGCACTCAGAATTTTACCCCAGGCAAACAATACTCAGTCTTGGAGGGCAGCAGAGCCACTGTCAGAGTGGCTGTGTACTGAGCCTTCATGTTTTTATGAACAAGGGGACACCAGGTCAGTTCTCAGAGGACAGGTCAGGAGGACGCTCCAATGTGACCGTGGCAGATGGCAGGCCCTCAGCTTTGTGTCTCCCCCCATCAGAAAGCTCCATACACAAGCTAATGAAGTCAACTTTCTTTCAAACACAGCCATCAGGAGAATTACACTTACTCACGTTCCCAAACTGACCTGCACCCCCTCCACCACGGAGCTGGAGTGGTCCAAATGACTCGGTTGGTTCCCTCCTCCATCCAAAAAAGGTATAATGGGGGATGAAAGTCCACAGACAGTTGCAAACATTGATTTGTGCTGTTCAGCAACTGCACAGAGCAGCAGGGTTCTCAGAGGCACATGGCCTCTGCTCTTAGTCTTTGTCCATCCCAAATACTTGGGACCGGAGCCTTCAGTAGATGAAATCTCCTCTCAGGAAGAGTGAGATTCTAGCGGCTGTGGCATGTGATCCCTCCTGACACATCAGTGGAGTCAGGTCTGCAACCTTCCAGCTGGGCGGCAGAATGAGCTGTAGCCAGAGGCCTCGGGCCTCCTCAGAGGAACCTTCACTGAGGTTGTGAGCAGCTGGAATCTGTCCAGACTCACCAGCTATGCCACCTGGGTGTCAAGTGGCAGATCTAGGAGGCCCCTACATTTGAGATGAACGCTCCCCACTCCCAGCATCTCCAGGCACACATACCCCTAGGTCAGAATTTTTTTTAATTTCACTCAAATGGTTCCTCTCAGTTCTTAGGGTTCAAACTACCTGAGAGGAGAGGCTGGCATTACTCAGGGAAATAGGGTTGAGACCCCTCTACAGGAGTAGGGATCCATTCTGGTAAAAGAAACAGACATCTCTTCAACAACCTCCCTGCTCTCCATAAAGCCATATCTATCTGAGTCACCAAGAAGCCCAGTGTGCACACTGACCACTGTCCTTTTTAAAAAAATAAATAAATAGTCTTAATATTTTGTTATGGGCCTTTTTGTAGTAAGATGAAGCCTGTGAATCCCTTTTTAGAATAGTGCATTAAGATGGGTACAGAAGGGCTAGAGGAGCAGCTCAAATGGTAGAGTGCCAGCAAGCGTGAAGTCCTGAGTTCAAACCCCAGTACCACCAGAAAATAAAAAATCTTTTAGCCCAGTGCCGGTGGCTCATGACAGTAATCCTAGCTACTCCAAAGGCAGAGATCAGAGGACCACAGTTCAAAGCCAGCTCAGGCAAATAGTTTGTGAGACCCAATCTCGAAAAAAAAAAAAAGGGCTGGTGGAGTGACTCAAGGTGTAGGTCCTGAGTTCAAACCCCAGTACAGCAATAATAATAATAAAATTTTTAAAAGACTGGAGGAAATTTAATGTAAAAGTTAGTGGAAATAATGATGCATTTCTTTTTACACAACTTCTGAGCAGAAGTCAAGGTTAAGCACCACTACTTCATTACCAATCACCCTGTTTTAAAAATACACCCCAGAGAATTCCCTCAACTTCCTTAAAAAAAAAAAAGTAGGAAAAAAGGAAGAAAATTTAAAGCAACACAAAACAAAAACAAAGTTGTTTTCCTCTGCACCATATAGAAGAAAAATTGTTTCCCAGCCCTTGGGGAGGTGGAACAGCTTGACAACAGCCCAGGCCTCTCCTGAGCTTCCAAACCCCTCAGGCTATTTTCCTCAGCAATTAGTCTCCCTCCTCCCTAATGCTACCCACAGAGCTCCTCCACAGCCAGAACTAAAATCAGGAGCCTGGAATTTTTTAACTTTTCAAATTGAGCCACTTAACATTAATGAGTCTGGAAAAGACCTTAATATGTTTAGGTGGCGGAAAGATCTATGCTTTGATCTCATCTTGCTCATCAGTGGCAATGATGTACTTTGCTTCACCTTCATGGGCTAGCAGAGAACATGGGGTGCTTCAGTTCCAAGGGGAAGGCCATGTGCAGATGACTGGAGCATACCCAGGGTCCTGCCTCACACCCCCATCCTGTTCCAACCCCCCACATGCTCTACTTACTGATTAGGGTGTTGGCAGGAGTGCAGGGAAACACATAAATGACATGGTCACACCCTTCCTGGCACATAGTAAGTGCTCAGTCAATATGCATTCTCTTCCCTTGCTCTCAACCTTTGAATCCTATAGCGGAGGGGAACTGCTCTGCCCAAGGCAGCACTGAGTCTGACTGCCCGCCTCCCGCTTAGCCTGCCTGCTACAGGAAGGGTGTCCTCCCTGGGGTCTGAGGTCCCCAGGGACACTCTTGGGAGAAGCAGGACCCTGGAAGAAATGGGAAAAGCAAAGGCTGCTGGGTGGGGACTTGTGCATGTGGGGTGGAGCCTGTCCTATTGCTTCACAAGCTTGGGAAGGATGGAGTCGACTGGTCTCCTTCTCCCTAAGTCCCTCAGGATTTCCTTGGCCTTCCTCCATCTTTGAGTCTGAGTATTCTTGCATCTTAACCACTACTCTCTGCATCTTGAACCTTATTCCTCTTCTGGAAGGCTCTGAATTATGAGACTATGGAAATTTCAGGCTGTTTTCCCTGTGGCTACATTTTCCACACATCACGTCATTGAAATGAATCAGTGGCCAATATCTTCAGACATGGGCACACGCCACCCACTTAAAGTGCTTTCTGCAGTGCCAGCCAATAGCAAGAACAAAAGAGAAGGCATGAGAAAGTCCACATCTTCCTAACCTCTCTCCTCTGATGTCCCCTCCCACGATCCCAAGGCACTCTGCCATCCCTGGGAGAGGAAGATCCCTGTGCACATTGTCATGAGTGGTCCTTCTGCAGTGCTAGTGTCCATTTTGGGTGGGTGGAGGGGTTGGTGCTGCTCAATGACTCTTGGTAGAAATGACACAAGCTGCAATCTTGTGGTGAAAGGTTTGGAAAATTCTTTAAACAACCCAAAACTATGGCTGCAAGCTCCCATGACTTTTTCTATCTGAAATGTATCTTGTTATTGACATAGCCAAAATTTGTATCTGGATTCATATTCTAGTTGTGTCAACTAACCATCTTCTCATGTTTAACTTCTCCATGCTCCAGTGTTCTCACCCATAATATCTATGCCAAGGTGTTATGAGGATTAGAGAAATGGAGCATATAAAAATGCCTGATGCACAGCCCAACCAACAGTGGGTGTTTGGGAATGCAGATAAATGAATGCAGGCAAGGAAAACATTCATCCAGAATAAGCTCACTTTCCAAACAAATAACACTCACTTAGGGACTGCAGCTGCCTACTGGACCTTACCTTCAAGGATTCTTTCTTCTCTATTTCCTAATTAACTCCAGGGTCATATGGCCTTCATTTATTAAATGTGTTCATTCAACTACTGAGTGTCTACCTCATGACAAGCTCAGACCCAGGGATACCAAGGAGATGCAGGACAGTTCCTGCCTTCCTGGAGCTCAGTCTTCTAGATCCCCACTCCAGGGCTGTGAAAAGACTTTCCCCTCAGTCTTCGCCATCTTCCTCAGCGTTAGGCAGCCCAGCTTTCCTGCTACTAATCCTCAATTCTGACGAGTCAGGAGCACTTACGCCTGCTTCCTGAAACAGCAAACTAACTCCATGTCTAAATCTGAACTAAACTGGGAATGAAGTTAGAGCACTGATGTATAATTTGGAGAAAAATTAAATCCCTCATCTCTGTTTTCTCATCTATAGAAAGGCAGGTTTACTCCCAAAGAAGTTCCAAATACAGCTCTTTTCCAGTTCATTGTCAGAGGCTGCTTACAAGGCTAGGTTGGCTCAGGTGCTGAGACTCTGGGCTCACAAGGAAGTAACTCTGTGCTCGATGGCAATGTCGAGGGGAGCTAAATGGACCCTGCAAATTCTGTAATTTGTAATTATATGACTCCATGAAATACTTCATTTTTTTTGGCATGAGGCCTGTCTTTACATATAACAGCTTTTCCAACTGTTTGGTTTGGCACCTTGTCCATTGTCATCTTGCAGAAACTAAATTACTGAGTTCAAAACAACAGCAACCTGACAACAAAAATAAACATCTTTACTGATTTATCACACTCATTCAATAAACTACTGCTTCCCACCCGAAGGGATCCAGGAAATTAAATCCGCATCTCCTTTTTTCTTTTCCTCCCATGTCTCCCTATTCACAGTACAAACCAGGCACAGGGCCTGGGCTGAGGTGATATGGAGAAGGTTTATTTTGTCTCCTCTTTTGTACAGTTAGTGTAAGAACACAGCCTGTGGTTAGCAGCAGGGGGCCTTATTCAGCATCTCTTAAATGCCAGATACAACTTTCCATGCATTGCCTCTACTTTTTTTATTTTAGACAAGATCTTGCTATGCAGCCCAGGCTGAACTCCTGATTCTCTTGCCTCAGTCTCCCAAGTACTGGGATTACAGGTGCACACTACTGACTCACTGCTTCTTGCTTTTAAAACACCCTTTCTGGGTAATCACTACATCCCCTCACGGAGAGCAGGACCCAGCACTCAGAGAGTGAGGGACACTGCCCACAGCAGGGGCTCTAACCTGTGGCAGTTTGAATTCCAAATTGCACTGCACCTATGCTCCTGAAACATAAATGTCTTGTTGCTCTCTTTCTTCCAGGCAGCAGTTAAAAAAAACAAAAAAGACAGCAGGTCTGGACAGAACAATGAGATGTAGACAAGCCTTTCGATGACTCAGTCTCCATCCATCCTTTGCCCTGAATTCAGCTGGGATGGGGACCAGGTTAGAGGCATCCTGCTGATTTGGTAGGCCAGCTCAGCTTAGACGACTATGCATTCCAGGAAGCATCAAGTGTGTCCTCTGCATTCTCCACCCACCCTGGCCCACTTTCCTTCCACTGCC
The DNA here is from genome assembly GCF_047511655.1 of Castor canadensis. NCBI lineage: Eukaryota > Metazoa > Chordata > Mammalia > Rodentia > Castoridae > Castor > Castor canadensis. Next base: position 150,515,099 of record NC_133386.1, read on the forward strand.
CCTGCATCTGACCCTGCAAGAGAGGACATGACCTCTGCTGCCACTGTCTCTGCCCATCTCTCAGAAGGTCCACCCTGCCATTGGTGGGAATCCAAACGCCACCACTACCACCCTGGGGTAGAGTCCCCAGAGTCTGACAGAGAAGCGGGAGGTGCTCAAAGCTTTAGGGGACTCCTAGGAGACATAACGCAGGAGGGAGTGTGGATTTTAAATGACCGAGTAAAGCCAGTGTGTCCTGCAGCTGAATCTCTGAGGATCAGCCCGAGGCCTGCGGTGGGGAGCGGGTCTTTAGCACATTGGGTAGAGGTCTCGAAGCAGTGGTCTGGGTTATGTCTCCAAGACATCCCTGAGCCTGAGGCTGCCACCCTGCAGAGGTGACCACGGCAACCAGGTCCCAGAGGCTCTGCCTCACCCAAGGTAGTGAGACCAAGAGCATTTAGACACCAATTCGGCTCCCTCATGCCACAGTCATGAAAATCAAGAGGTAAGAAAAATGTTCCCTATTGTGCAGAGATGTAGAATGGGGCAGCCACTATGGGAAACAGAATGTCAATTCCTCAGAAAATTCAGAACAGAATGGTCCTATGAACCTGAAGGTCCACCTTTGCGGGGATACCCAAAACAACAGAAGGCGGGGTCTTGAGATGTTTGCATGCCCACATTCATAGCAGCAGCACTCACAATAGCCAAGAGGTGAAAACAGGTCAAGTCTGTCCACTGATAATTAAACAGAACATGGCATATAGAGAGATAATGTGTGTGTGTAATAAAACAATGAAATATTATCCAGCCTTAAGGAATGAGAGTCTCCCACATGTTGCAATAAGACTGAATCCTGAGGACACTGTGAAGCAAAACATGCCAGTCACAAGAAGATAAATACTGTGTGATTCCACTTTGATGAGGAACCTGGCACAGTCAGTTCATGAGAACAGGAAATAGAACTCTGGCTGTCAGAGGTTGGAGGAGTGGGGGATAGTAGTTGTTGCTTTGTGGGTACAAATGTACTAAATATCACCAAACTGTACATTTAATAACGATTAAGATGGTAAATTTTACATTTTATTTATTTTGCCACACTATTTTTTAAATGTTCCATTAAGAATATGGGTTTTAGAAGTCTTGGAGTCAGTAAGATCTCAATGTTTTCTATCTTTTCCTTTTAATACTGGCTCTGATACCTACCAGCTTGCTGTGTGATTTCTCTGTGTCTTAGTTGTTCCATCAGTAAAATGGTTTCAATAGGTTGTCCTCCTTGCATGGGTATCATGCAGATCATGCGGAGGATTCTACAAATAGCTTTTCCTTTCTTCATTTACTGCTATCATTGCCACTATAGCCACTAATTATCACAGAGCATTCAGTCACATCACAGCACTATTGACTGGTCTGAGCCACTATCAGCATTAACAACTGAAAATCAGAAACGGACGGGAGAGGGATTGGTTAATCTGGTCACTTTCTTTATCACAGTGACTAAATAAGGGACTATTGGGGAATGCTACAGATCTTGATAGTATTATCAAAAAAACAAACCAAAATGGACTCACAAGCTTTGTGAGTTCTTCAGAATGATGCCAAGCAGGGAGGGGGGACGGAGGGGCAGGGGGAGACAGGGAGGCAAGGCTCTAACAGGATGCAAAGGTTCCCCTGTGAATGTTGTCCAGACTGGTCTGGAAGAGTCCCCAGGTCCCAAGGACAGTGGACAGCCACATGCCTATGTGGAGGAGCTGTTCGGCCTCTGCCATGCTCGGGCTGCCCTGAGACCATAGGAATCAACTTGTTCTATAGCTGACACCATCAGCCTAATGAGATTTCAAATCCACCCACTGTTACTTATCTCGCAGCCGGCTGGCACCAAGTCACAGCACGGTATTCCACATCGAAGTAAAAGATTCCAGATTTCCAGGCCTGGAGCCAAGCTTCTGCCAGCCACAGGCTTTGTAGCCTAAAGGGGACTCGGGCCTCATGCTTCAGCAGGATTAAACAAAACACTATCTCAAGCGACACCATTGCCATTCCTGGCTCTTTCCTCTGGGATTGCACAGCAGTGTATTTTCTTATGCAGTGCAGGACACAGCAAGGCACTGCGAACACAGGACACAGTCCTACCCCAGCATGTATTATTCCTAACTCCCTGGTCTTCTGAAGCTGCTCCTGATCCAGTTCCTGCCCCTCCCCAGCTCTTGGACTGTCCCCGGGCACACTTCCAGCTCTGGCCATCTACGCTGGCTAAGTGTTCTGCCAAAACACTCTAGCTTCTGCTTGCCTGTCTCCTTGACTTTGAACGAGGAGTGCTTCTGCAAGGAATGCCCTTCCTCCCCACAACTAAGAATTCCCAGACACCATTCAAAATACAGTGCAACTGCTACCTCTTCCTGGAAACTGTCATGAAGTGCTTGAGAGACCCCTCCTTGCCGGGTGACATGTGCCTGACAGTTTCAAAGATGCTGGCAGATGAGGTGAAACTCCTGGGTCAGAGTCCCAGATAGGCATGGATTGGGGGAAATCAAATTGTATTAACAACAAACAGGTGACTGTTACTGACTACTTAATCTTGTGTTCCAGGCACTGTACAGTGACTCTGAACTGGATTATTTCATTTTGTCCTCATGACAACATCATAACCCTATTTTGCATCTACAGGAACCAAGGCATAGAGCAGGTAAGGAGCTGAAGGAAAATCAAAGCTAATAATCAACAGAGGCACTTCGTGCTCTAACCACCTCACTGAAGTGCTTCCTAAAACACCTCTGTGCGGGTAGAGGCTAAGGGAGGAAGGAAGAAGAGAGTGCCTGCCTTTTTCATACTTTAGGAGCCCAGGCAGTCACCACCATCTCCCCCCCATGATGTGACTCAGCCCATCAGGTCACACACAGCTCCTGCTGGGACACTCCACCACCTCCTTATCTGCTCCACGTGGAGTGCATGGTATTTGATCTTGGGAACAGCTTGGAATGCAAAACTGACCTTTCTCTCTGACAGAGAGGAGAGATGAGATCTACCTCCATATCTCTACAATTTACATTTCCAAACAGCCACCCTTTCCCTTGACCTTACTCATAGCCCAAAACAGATAAGCACAGAGAAGCTCTCCTTTTCCCTTTGCCTCCCAAGTGGTCACCCATTGTAGCACCCACACCCACTGTAGGTGAGGCTTGTGAAACAAGCCCCAGAAACTGCTGCAAAGTGCAAACACAAGTGTGATTATCAGGTGGAAGATTTGTCAGGATCTCTCAAAATTTTACACTCAGCAATTTAACTTCCTGGATTCACACAGAAATCTTTGAAAAATATAGGTAGCTGTTGATACCAAAATTGTAAATAATTTATAAGGTCTTTTAAAAATATTCTAAGGTATAGACATCTATAAAGAAAAGTCTCTACAAATTTAAATTCCTCTAGTGATTTCTAATTACTAGAGTAATTAGATGACTTAGTATGCATTTTATCAAGCTCTCTTATGCATAGTTTTTCCTAAAAATGAGACAATTTATAAATTACACATTTTTTTAATATAATTTATGTATTATGTATACTGCTCTGAAATTGCTTTTTTTGCTGAACATTTTATTGAAGAAATCCTTTTAAACCAATTTATATGAAACCTATATGAGACTCATGTATTAATTCCATAGCATTTTGATTTAGATACAGTATCATTTATACTTAAAGAATTTCTTTTTGAAAGTATTTAGACTGAGGAGAATACAACCTAACACTCCAGGTTATGGCTCAAAAAGAAATACCTACCCAGGTGCTGGTGGCTCACAGTTATAATCCTAACTTCTCAGGAGACAGAGATCAGGAAGGTCACAATTCAAAGCCAGTTCCTAACAATAGTTCATGAGACCCTATCTCAAAAAAAAAAAAAAAAAAAGCCCATCCAAAAAGGGCTGGTGTAGTGGCTCAAAAGTGCCTGCCTAGCAAGCTCAAGGCCCTGAGTTCAAATCCCAGTACTGACAAAAAAAATAAATAAAAACTAACCCATCCCATAAACATTACTCACATCAACTTTATGGGAGGGGGAGGGTTAGTCACCCATTTCTCAGAATAATAGAGTTTTTTAATTTTCCCTACTGGATTAAAGCATGAGGGGCAGAAATCACAAAATCAACTTGAAATATGACCTAGAAATATAAATGTACCACTTTCTTTTACAATTGTGGAGAAGACTATAGAACAGGATATCCTATGACACTAAGTCATCATCTTCAGAACAACAGGTCTGTTGTCTTCTACAGTATCTGGTGCACATTCTGCCACGTGGGACCTCAACCTTAAACGTGTCAGCACCTGACCATAAACCACTCCTCTTGTCATGCATGACTGCCTGTCCTTCCTTCCTTCTGTTTGCATCTCAGCACCCACCCCAAACACAAATGACACATACAGAGGAACAGCGAGTGGATGGGTCAACCTTGTGGTTAGGAGCACGTATCTCCCGGTAAATTCTTCCTCAGAGGGCAAGGCAGAGGTGCAGAAGGAAATGAGTCCAAGACTTCACCATCAGGGGAGAGAGGCCCCTCCATGAAACCTCAGCTCCCAGCCTAATTCCATTCTTTTTTGTAGTAGGTTGCTGGGATCCCAATTATAGCCCAGTTTTAATTACTTTTCCATAATAATGAGCCTCACACAAGGAGCTTTTTGTAAACCTCGCCACACTGATTGTCACTGGATCTTGTGAAAGGAAGATTATGGGCTCAATTTGATGGATGAGCAGAGCCGATAGGCACAGGCAGGGCTCCAACCCATGTCTTCCTTGGTATTTGCTGGGACTTCTCCATTCTGTCTTGAGACTGACAGAAGGAAGAGCTGTTTCCTGGAGCTCAACTGCCTCAGCCCTTCGGACCTCAGGACTTCCCTGGAGGCCTAAAGAACCGCTACATACTGACTCACTCTCCCCAGAAGGCTTCACCCTTCCCAGTACAACTCTGTTAAAATAACCCCTAGGAGTTGGACAGCACGGTATCTTCTGGCATGCCTTTAACCTGACAGCCTGCAGGAAAAGAAACCAGGCCAGCAAGGATACAAAGCCAGTGCACCAGCTGTCTTTCTTTTCTGATTAATGACCAAGTTGGGAGAAAGGAAGAATGGAGACCTGAGGGAGAAACAGGTCTCACTCATGCTCTTCTCTCCATAGCCAGGTTTGATCTTTCTGTGCACCCAGGGGATGGGATGCCTACTGCTCCCTAGGAAGAAAACAAACCAAACAACTTCCAACAATCCCACCATGGTTTAATACCCCAGTCTCCAACATAATGAACAGGCAAAGCATCCTGATAAAGCACTGGTTTCACACTTGCAAAAAATTCCCTAGGCTCTGTCCTCAGTCCACCATCAATAGTGGGCCCGCTCTGCAACAAGAAAGTCACTACTGAGTCACTCAAATTTCTATGGCCTGGGTGTTTTGGGTAGTGAAATACATCCAGCTGTGGCCTCAGAAATATGGACTAATATCTTGGAGTTGGTTGGACATGAGTGAACTTGTAGCTTCAAACAGGTGCATTCAGGTGGAAAAACACATACTCACTCTGTTATATCACCTTAGGTGAAGCAAGAAAGACAACAAATGCAAAGCATGCAATACGCTTGGTGGCTGTGAGCTGTATTTTAATTAGAGGACAGATTCTTTCGAAAGGGTGCCTTGGCTGATTGGGCAGACTGTTCTGGAAATAAAAGCTTCCTATTGAAGCACAATGGCCTGCCATTCTCTACCTTCCACTTCCCCTGCTCTAATGAAAGTAGCACAATAGGTCAGCTGCCCACTGGCCCGTGAAGGGGCCAGGCTGAGGGCTCAGCACAAAAGTCCCCTAACAAGGACTTCAGGCCACATCACCATCAGCCAGTGCACTCAGGTGAAATAACACGCCATGGGGTCCTTCCCTCCAAAACACACTTGAGTGTAAAAACAGACCAGTGCTTTGCTCAGACTGCGATATTTCTAGACAGGCATATAGTGTTACTGTCTGTAACTTTCCATGAGCCTCCTCAGGTTACCATACATATTAACACACATACCGGCATTTAAAGACAGGCAAATGTGAGATGTTTGGTGACTATTTTTAATCAAATTCTCCTGGGAATTTTAAATCCTGAAAACTCAGCCCCTGTTTATGGTACCTGAAGGTTTGAACAGCATATGATTTTGCCCTTTGGAATAGTGAATCTTCTTTTCTCCTTTAAGAGATGGCTTCCGTGGTGTGAAGTATAGTTCAGACCCAACAATAAAAATCATTAAGTTGCAAAACTACAGAGTGAGACAGAGGTGACAGCACACAACCCTCTGCCTTTCTTTGAAAGCAATCTGGCCTCCACAGCTTCCCGCTCAGTAAAAGGATCTCCATGTCTCTGTAAAGATGGCGCCTGAGTCCTGGCTCAATGTTGGACAATGGTGAACCCAGAATGGAAGGGTGGCTGGATGAAGAATGATATGGGCATTCGACACTAGGTCTTGTTGCCCTGGCCTTTGATAGGCCACTCTTTTACATAAGCAAGGCTCTACAGTGAGGTACACGTGCCGTCTCTGCCATATGACATTCCCTTTCCGGGAAGTTTGTAAAGCCTCCAGTCTGTTGTCAAAAGCCTGTGGGACATGCCAGACACTAACCAGTCAAGCCTCAGATCCTCAGGTCTCCCATCTAGCCAATCAAGGTGGCATTTATTCTCAGTGAATTCACATTCTCTGGACCTGAGCAGAAATCAAGGAAAACCTGACAAGCCTCTCCCTTTTGGGTTTCCTGGATCTGTTGATCCCCCTTAGCCACCTGCATTCTAGGACTGTCGCACAGAAGGGTTCAGATTATGCACTGCACAAGGGTGCCACGCTTATGTCCCTTGTCACTCAATGAACATGAGATCGCATGGGCACATTGAGATTCTGGGCTTCCCACCTAAGACCTGAAGCAGGGACACACATGGACACAGAAGGCCATGCACATCAGGAAAGTTCCTACAAACTCATGGCACACAGCGCAAGAGCGCAGGCAGCTGTCCCCTGTCCCAGGCACCCTCTGGGCATCTTTGAGATCTTGTCTCTTATCTACTCATTGTTCAGAGAATGTCAATTCCCCCACCACAGCACCCAAACCTGCCCCAGCGGCCTCACTCAGTACTGGAGCAGGAATGCAGGTCGTGCACACTGCAGTGCAGCCATGTGCACCTCAGCCGCCAGCATGTGCAGTTGTGATCATGAGTACAACTCAGGGCTGGGGAAGCTTCTGGAGCCACGCTGACCCCTTGTGCAATGATACACTAATTTTTTTTTTTGTATTAGTAACTTGAGAATAAAGGCTTTATTTCTAATTGTTGGCCCTGATCTTTTCACTGTGTGACTTCTGCACAGGCCCTCCATCTCCCATCAGCCCCCAAACACAGCCTCAGAAGTACTCTGTTAGCATTCGGTCTAGGAAGCCTGACCGCATCCTGTGGCTGGCTGTTTTGGTTTGCTTTCCTCTCCCTCTTGCCTCCTTAGAAAGCTGGCCTCTTTTCCTTTCAGCCTTAGTTAACTCCATCTTTGTTTCACAGGCTTCTGTACTTTTGAGGCTAAGAGAGGGTGTGAATCATGACCTACTTGGTTAGGAAACCCAGGTTCCCTGGCTCATAGGTGATAAACCTGTGCATCTAGCTCCACAACCAGGGCCTGTCTAGTTCACAGCATGGTTCCCTCCACTGACCGACAGGCCTCTTGAATGGTGAGTGACCACCCTCACATGGCCACCCAGCCCACAGTAAATGTTGGCCGGTTCCCCACAGTTATCACAAGACAAAACCAAGCCAAAAAAAAAAGAATCTGACTGCCAATCAAAGTAATACCACCTTGCTAACTATTACCAGTTGTTCTCTTCTACCAAGAAGGCCCAAAGCAGTGGACACGAATCCCCAATGTCATTGGAAGGACAGCATGCATACAGCATAGGCTGAGTCTTGGCTATTCCTGTGAAGGAAGAACTGGTTACTGCTGACCAAGTCCACATGTAGTCAAATCTCATCTGGCCTGGAAGTTAGAATAGCGACTCCCACATGAGTCCAGGTTTTCCATCTGTGAAATCACATCCTGCAAACTTAAGGATTTTAGAATCCTACAAAACCCATCCTACCTTTGAGCTAAGCCACGGACAATCTGCAGCAGCACTCACAGGGACCAGAGCCTGAAGCCTGAAATACGACAGGCTGTTTTTTCCCAGTTAGGCCCTTGGGTTCCACTTGACACGCTCTTGGTCTCAAACCCCTTGGCTAGGATGACACAAGCATGGGCCATCCCTGAGGCACTGGGCACCTAACTGGCTGATACACTGGGTCTGCTACCAGAGGCCCCAGTCCATATATCTGGTACTTGCTTTCTCCCCTTTCAAAGATGCAAACTGGGTTTAATGTCTTGTTGTTTCTGAGACCAGGTGCCTAGAGGCATAGCCTGCTACCAGACTGCATATCCGGCAGGAATGGAGGAATGGGGACTCTCAGTAGACACAAGGCAGGACAGGAAACAGGAGCCCGTCCCCTCCCACTCTCCTCCTACCCCCCACCCCCAGCCTGCAGTCTGAGTCATCTGGGGCAGGCTGGATAAAAGCACATGTGCCTGGGGAGCGAGAGCAGGGAAATGACAACTTACGTGGCTCCTTTTGCTGTCTTCATCCCCCACCGATGTAATCACTGTCTCTGAAAAGACCATCTGTCCAGTCTGGTTGTTGGTTATCTACAATAGAACAGAGTGAAAGTGAAACAAAGCAACTCTGGGAAAATCCCACCAGGTTTTTCTTGTTTTTTTTTTTAATTTTCTGAAGAAGGAACCTGAGCTAAAAGTAGCCAGGCTGCCCACCCCCTTCTTCTGAGCACAGCCACCAGTGCTGGGGGACAAACAGCTCCCTTCGAGCTGTGCCAGGAGATATTAACAGTCTGCCTCATCAGGGAGCTATGAGGAGGAAATGATCTGACAGTTGCCATTGTCAGCACAGTGCCTGACACCTAGAAAGCACTCCCAATGGCAGCTATTTTTTACTATCCTTGCGGCTCAACACCTGACACACAGTGACAACTTTTGTTCTCACAGATTTCATGTCTGGTGTCTAGTCAAGTTTCTTCATGAAAGATAAGCAGGTCCCGGCCACAGCAGCCACCCTCCTGATTCTGCAGAATGATATCATCTCATCAAGAAAGTGCTTGAACACAACAGGAGACCTGCCCTGTGTCCTGTCCATCGTCTGCCTCTGATTCTGTTCCTAAGTGCAGACACCTCGAATCAAGCCCAGCATGGGCCCTAGGCTACTCCTGACCCCTCAAAGGCTAGGTCTAATGGCTGGCTTGGCCCAGGAGCTAGGAGATTGTGTTCTCTGAGCCCTGGCTCAGTTGCTAACAACCATCTGTATGTCACCTGCAAGAAGTCGTTTCTCTTTTCTGATTCAGTTTTTTCATTTCTACATCATTTTATAAACCCCTGCCAGCTCTAGTCACAGGAGTCTGAACCCAGGACAAAGTAGAAACAGCCTAGTTTGCAGTAAGGGATCAAATTCCAGGTCTGAGGAAGTGTGGACCATGTCTTCATCGTGCCTTTCAATTTTACCGGAAAGAGGATGATGTCTTCTTCCTTCATGCCAGCTTTGCATATGATAAACCAATGTCATATTTTAAAACATTCTGCAGTCCTGTATGTATAGGTTGCAGGATTTCCTGGAGCCTTTATTGCACCAAGACATTTCTCATCTTTAGGAGAATTATACAATATTTTCAAAAGCATTTCATGAAATGCTGCCCAAGACTGGTGCTCCATGGAACCCACCTGAGATTACTGTACTGTACTGGTTACACAAATTTGCTATAATAATACAATGACAAGAAGAAGAACTTGCTTATGTACAGACTTTATAGTTTACAAAGTTTTGATATACTTTAGGCTATTTGACCCTCACAATACCAGAAAGTAGATATTGATATCCCTGTTTTTATAAGTGCTATTAGTAAAGTTCAGGATAGTGAAATCATTTTTTCAAAATCACTCTAGTTACTGGTGAGATTCACATCCAGGTATTCCGACATGTACAGGAGCAACTTTAAGATGCAACAGAAACTGTTGGCTAATTACAGTCAGAAAGGATGACTTCATATTGGTTTTGACAAGAGTAAGATAATCACGTTCAGAAGCATTCCCCAGTGTTCAGATGAGCAAAATCCATGATTCTGTTCAGTTGGTGAATTCATTCACGCACCTGGGATACATGCACAGCTCATCCATCCAAATGGATACAGTAAGAGGAGAATCTCACAAAAGCTGCTTTATAGTCAAGGCAATGGCCCATAAAATTGCTCTCCTTGTGCTCCATGGCACAGAAACACTATTGTTTCAATCAAGTAATTACCTGGGCACTTGCAGAAACACAATGCTCTTTGGTGGGGGCCATCATGGCCTTGCATACGGGGGTTGAGATGAGATTAGCAGTCAAGCTCCTTAATATTTACGTAGAATGTCAACCCTACAGCCTCCAACAATGACCCTGAATATTTGCCTGGCAAATGCTCTTCACAGGATGACATAGTTTGCTAACTTCTGCCAAAATCACACAAGAGATATTTCACACATGGGGCAGGCCAGTCAGTGCTATCTATGTTCCCCTAGATTTGCAAAATTCTTCATCAGGCCAGATTGGGATGAACCTGCTTGGTCCTCATCCACGATGTTAGACCAAGAGATACTGAGACAGGTGGTAGGTTGGAAAAAAATCTGCTACAGAATTTTAGATGAACAACAGGAAGTGAATGAATGTTGAATCTCATGGCAACAGAGTGTTTCCCTTCTGAAGGTGGGGTGTTACCACATCTGAGTTCTTTATGAGGAAACAGTGAGGATCCATTCACCAAAATTGCTTCAATCCCTACCCAGACAACCCTAGAAACCTGAGATAAATTCCTCCTTCTGGACTGGTAGGAAGCTTAGAGTTTAATACTGGCTTAAATGCAAAAGCAATTTAGGTTCCTGATACACATCTATCCCCATTAAATAGACTCTCACGCCCCTGGTTTTAATCTGTATTTTATCATTCTTATTTGCACTTGTGATTTGGGTATTAAATATATGTAAATAAGCCCTTAGTTGTCTGAAGGAACTGCACTGCAGGAAAAAGGAAGTGCTGGCCACAACCAGCTTTACCTTGTGAATTTCTCGGTGCACATGGACAGTATTATTTCCAATCTTGGTGTCCGTGTTGGTTTCATTATGATAGCTGGCAGGAAATCTTGCCAGGTTCACTTCTGATGACGTTTTAGCAGCAGCTTCTTCTGCCTCCATCTGTCAGGTCAATGAATTTAATGAACAAAATTGTTTCCTCTAGTTACAACTGAGAGTTCACTAGAAAAAAAGAACCACCTCTCTTTCCCTTTTCTGCATTTCCAAAGGATGTTGGCAATGATGGGCCATGAGTCCTCATCAGGACAAGACATTGTGCCAAATGTCACAACCATCCTAAGAGCTTGTTGCTTGCTAATGCCTCCATTTTGAAAATGGGGAAACTGAGATTCAGGGAGGCTAGCTGGACCCCCAAGACTCCCAGAGAAGAGTGAAGTTGGAACTTGAATATGCTTCATGAATCAATCTTGGTCCCTGTAACAATATGGATGATGCCTTGCCTATCTCTTGGAGACCTAAACCAAGGTCGCCTGCATTTTGTTCCCATGTGTGTCAAAATCACCTCTGTCTTTCTCTGACCTCAGATGTGTGCTCAGTCTGCACAGGCCCCAATTTCTAGCATTGAGGGATAGGTTATAAGATAAGAACCCCAGCTTCTTTCTCTCCTTGTAAGACCATTCTAAAATATATCGAGTCTAGTCTCTGAGGGTCCCAGTAGGACTGAACCCTAAATGCCCATCTCAGTAAACTGCTCATGGACATTTACTGCCTTTCTTCTTTCCCACCTCACTTTCTCACTTCCTGTTAGTGAAAATAATAATTTGCTCCCAAATCTTTATTGTGAGGTCTGGTGGTGGTGGTGGTAGGGGGACCCAAACTAAGATAGTACCATATCTTCTTGCAGGTAGGGCCACAGGATGTCTCCTTCTTCACTCTTCCTCTTGGGTACCTGTGTAGGGGGCCCTTCTAGAGCATTAACCAACTAGTAGCTAGGATCCACACCTTGTCTGGCCCTTCTTGAACATTTATCTGTCCTTCTCTGAGGCTTCTATAGTCATGTCCTCAAATCCTCCAATGTCCTGAGCCTCTGTGACATCTGTATCAGATCTAGCAGTCAACACTATACACGCTTCCAGATTTATCACCCTGCCCTAACCCTGACAAGTGGGCAGGTGACAATGTGACCCATTCATAGCTGAATGGACCTGACAGCAGACCATGCATGGACAGTTGAGCCAATCAGATACTCTCTCTAGCAATTTCAAATGAGAAGTTGATGGTTGACAGTGTTCCTACATTGCTATCTATAATTCTGAGCTATTTTTGTTCTTTACAACTAATCCTCAAGAATTATTTTCATATTGAAAAACAAAACATTGTCCTTTGTCCCCTTGACTACCATTTAAGCCCCTTCTTTTCTCTGCTCCCCCAGCCAGATTTGCCAAACTGGAGCAAACAGGGATAAAAAAAATCCTCATATCTCCATATTGCACAAACATACTGAACTAGGTGTGTGAAGAATTCTGCTGGACACAGAGGCTCAACTCATCCAACAAGGGCTTAGGCACTCCTGCCATGTACACAGTGCTGTGCTCACACTGGGATGCTCCTGCCATGCATAGAACTGGTCACTGACAGAACTGGTCACTGACTACAATGTAACTCATAATCACAGCCCCATGTGTGGGGCATTGGCCGTGCCTCGTCATTGTGCTGGACACCTTGCGTGTTCCCAGCACCCCTATGGAGAAGGTGCTGTTTACACTCATGGCACAGGTGAAGGAAACAAGGCTGGCAGAGATCATCATTTCAGTACTAAACAGCAAACCCTGGGTTAGAACTCAGGTCCACGTGACTCTAAATTACATGCCTTTCCCAATACGCTCTTTCCCGGTAGCTTAATCTTTTACTAGAAGACAAGGGAGCCCTCACAAATGAGTTTAAAGATGATTATGATCTCTCCTACAAGCAAGTTAGGGGTTCAAAGAAAAAATAAGCAAGGCTCCCAGGAGAAAGAGGAGGCAGGATTTGGGCTGGTCTCAAAGGATGAAGAGGATCTGCATAAAGAGATATGTGAAAATACTACAGACAGCACAGGCAAAGCTATATCAGCCTGAACAGGCAAGGTATGTGCTATGAGCTGGAGCAGAGATCCACATTGGACACGGGAGGAAGTGGTGGATGATGCAGTAGAGAGAGGTCAACAGGCAGACTCCAGGGGCAGCTGGAAAGCAGAGTTTGTTGGTCTGGTTCTCAACCAAACAGGAACTTCAAAGTCATACCCAAAACTCAAGAAAAAAAAAAATATATATATATATACACATACATACGTACATACATGCATACCAGGATCCCTTCTCACACTTCTCAAATTGTAAGTTCCGGAGCTGGGACCTGAGATATCAATGAGGATTCCCCAAGAACCTCTTCTCCAAGTAACTGGGAGCTATAGCAAATTCTAGACTAGTTGGGAGATAATTTAAAGACTAGGAAAGGAGGAGAGAAGAGTCAGGATGCTGACTAGAATCAGGTCTAGGAGGGAGTTCTATCTGGGGGTGAGGCCTTCTAGGCAGCAAAGACTCCAAATAAGTCTAGAAGGACTGAACCATGGAGAGACAGCCCCTGAATTACACAAGCAGTTGCCTCCAGCATCATCAGAGGACAGCATGGTAGGAAGTGCCAAGGTTCTAGACTCAGACAAGATGGGTTCAAGTCCCAGTTAGGTGCCAAAGTAGCCATATGACCTTGGGCAAGATACCAGATAGAAATGCAGATGACCCTACTTTGTTGAGCGGATATAACAATTACGGATCATGAAATGTAAGCATTGGTACAGTACCTGTCACATGTCAAATATGTAAAATGTAACTGCTTTCATAACATTGTCCTGTAAGGAAGCAGTTTCCAAAAAAAAAAGCTGGAATGGGGAGAGGCAGGCAAAAGAGCGCATGTGTTTGAAGAGTCTGCATTTTGACAAAGTGGAGAAGAAAGAACAGGATGAGAGACAGGAAAGGCAAGATATGACATTTTTTTTTCTGTCAAGTGGCAGATCCTGGTATGTTTAATGATGGAAAAGATAGAGCTGGAAAGGAGGAGACTGAAAGTGGCAGAGGGACCTATACAGAGGGAAAAAGAGATGTTTTAATGTTTTTAAATTCCCCTTGGAATCTGAATGGTACAGTTTGGCCTTCAAAAAACTGACAAGTTCCCAAATCTTCAGTTTGCTGTGGCTGAGCAGACAGTCTCTATAAATCCTCTCCCCACCTCAGCCAGTGGTTGTTTCAACAGAATGAGCTAACGGCTCTTTAATAGCACTGTGAACTAAAAGTACAGTTTACAATGGAAATTTCAACCACAACTATTACTGCCACTTGCAAGAGAAACTTAAGCCTGAAGCAATAGTTATTTCATAGAGGAGGAATGCGAGTGCTGTTAAAAATGGCCTTTACAGTGGGTTAAATCTGTCTATTAAAGGGGCACAGTAGAAAAAACCACAGAGATAAATGCGGGCTTGGTATTGGGCTTCATTTTAGGACTAAGGAGACAACAAGAACAGTCTAAAATACACCAGTTACAGACATGGCAATGAGAGGGGGAGAAGAAACGTAGTGGTTTTTATCCTCCACATACATGTTATTAGTAACATACAGAATAATAAAACAGGAAAATAGGAACATCCCAGATTGAAGCCACTTGCAAACTTGCTTTTCCTAATAAATGATCTTAGAAGTAGAGCTGCCTTGTCTTTTTCCCTTAAGAGACATCAACAGCTTGAGGCAGCTGGAATAAATAAAATACTAGGAAGTTACTTGAAAGCAGATTCATGATGCAGCTATGTAAACAATTGATGCATCTGGCCCAGGTCTTTGTTTCTTGCTTTGGAGGACAAATAAATAGCAACTGTCACATGTGTTTATGAGATTTAAGGGGCTTTCCGGAAGCTTTTCTCTCAATCTCTCTTCCTCTCTTAGTCTTGCTAAGTACTGCAATTACAAGCTTGTGCCACCATGGCTGGCACAGGATTCTTCTTCCTCCTCTCCCTCCTTTTTCTCCCCCTCCCCCTCCCTCTTCCTTCTTTTTCCTTTCTTCTCCTTCCTCCTTTTCCTCCTCTTTCTTCTTTTTTGGTGGAGCTGGGATTTGAACTCAGGCTTCACACTTGCAAAGGAGACAATCTACTGCTTGAGCCACACCTCCAGTTCATTTTGCTCTGGTTATTTTGGAGATGGGGTCTTGTGAACCATTTTCCCAGGCTGGCCTTGAACACAATCCTCCTGATCTCAGCCTTCCAAGTAGCTAGGATTACAAGCATGAGCCATGGGCACCCGGCTGGTGCTTCTTAAAAAAAAAACAAAAACCGATAGCCATGATCTATTAAAATATATTCTATCCTGTATTTGAAGTTATTCTTAAAAGATATTTTTAGTATTTCAAGATTAATTTTTAATACTTTAAGATATTTTAAATTGATTCTATTGAGAATCTGTCAGATGGTGGTGGCGCACTGTTTCTCTGCTATTAATATGATGATAACAATACCTATTATTTACTAAGAACCTACAGTCTCCAAAAATCTTCACAATGACCTCACGAGAAAGATACTTGTATTACATCTATTTTGTTTACCTTCCTTATAGGTGGTCAGGTAACTTGCTTTACTAAGATCCTCTTTTAATACTCTCTTTCCCCTGAAATGGGGACATTCTCACCAATTCAGGCTCTGGATCCCTTGACTAGTAAATGACGGAGCTGGGATTGGATGGAGGAAGGTCTGTTGGTTCCTGCTACCTATTCTCCTGCCTATTATCCTCTCATATTGTCCCTACAGCCCAAGAAGACACTGCTTGGGAAATGACTAGAGTAGATGTAATGTCTCCTTTGGTGGCAAACTTCAGCCTGTCAATCTGTACAACTCCAGTAGAGCCATGTCTGGAGGGACTGAGGGCAGAGCCCTGACAAAATTCACTGTAGATAATTCCCACAGAGAAGACATGGGTCCCAAAGGGCCCCAAATTGCTCTGATCAATGAAGAGGCTGAAGAGGGCCAGGCCTCATCATGCTGCAAATGTTCTGAATGGTAGTGGGCATTTTCCTACTGAATGAAAGCATGGAGATGAACTAGTCAGTCTTACTGGGAATCTGTGTGCTGGAGGGAAAATCCTAGAACCCAGATAAGGAAAGCAAATGACCTGCCTTGGAACAAGAAGGATTCCCAGTTCAATTTAATTTAAAGTTCAGTTTCTAGACCTGAAGCCTCTCACCCTTTAATCGCTCCACATCACAATTGTTCTGTCATCTCATGAAACGGAGGGTTCATGGGTCTTGAAGTCTGGGCCTGTCCAGTGCATAATCAGGTACAACCATCCATGTCACTGCCTCCCAACCTAGTGTCCTCTTCACTGCAGATGCTATCAGATCGATTCTTGGGAGCGAGGGAGGGAGGGTGAATATACCCAAACTACACAAGGCTGGGAAGAAAACAACCTCTCCCAGTAGACAAGAGTCAGCCTTTAAAACTGCCCAAGGGGACTACCAAGTTGGAGACAACAGGAATGTGTAGAAGCCTGTAAACTGACATGTGGTGTCTCACTGATTCCTTTACTGGCATGGCAGCTCCTTTCCAAAAATAGGCTACAGCCAGAGCTGAGCCCAAGAGTGACCATGCCTGTCCACCCCAGGTGCCAGGGACAGCTCCCCACACCTGGATCAGGAGGCCCTAGACAGCTTTCTCCATGCTTGGGGCCCACCATAAGAGACAGAACAGAATGGCATCCACAGTGTTTGGACTGAGAGGTGAAGGAAAGAAGAAGCCAAGGTATCTGGTATGTGATAATAAAAAATAGCTAATATATAGTGCACGCTTATTATTTGCCAAGGGCCCACACTTACAGCATTTAATTCTCAAAGGAAACCAAGGTTCAGAGTGTTAAATGATTTGCAATGTCCCCCAGACAGCAAGTGGCAGAGGGGGGACTGAGCCCTGAGCCCTAACATACTCTTGTTGAGGGAATGGGGTTGCCTCTCACATTCTCATCTCCTTTCTTCCGACTTACATCGTAGCAGAGATTTAAGATTTTAATCTTCCTTTTCTGCCCTATAATGTACTAAAAGAAGCAAGGCAGCAAAGACAGACTGCCAGCAAAGCTCAGGGCTCTTTGTCTCTTTGTCCCCACATGGCATCCTAACCATATCTTGGGAAGATACGACAGGATCAACACCCAACAACAAGCTAGAACTTGGGAGCTGCCTGGAGCTGCCTGAGCCTTTTGCAAAACCACAGCACTGAATACCTCGGGCCTTGCAAGCATAGTTCCAACAGGAGAAGGCCAACTGAAGGCAACTGCAGCATGGTGGTCAGATAGTGATTCCAGCTACCCAGGGAGGGAATCTCCGAGACTCTCAGTGGACCGGCTTAGACCTAGATCTTTGGACAGGTAGGCTAAAAGAACCGGTGGTGAGGTGCCCACAGGCACTCTTCGCGTCTGCTTTCGCGCCCTTCCCGGCTCCTTTGAGCGACTCCAGGTCCGCTGCCAGCGCTAGGACCCTGTCTCCCCCAGGCCTGTTCCCCTAAGCCTTACATTCCCCGCCCGGGCCCTCAGGACGCACCCACCTCCTCCACCGCGCTGCGCAGTTTGTGCTGCGTGTCCTCCATCAGCTCCTCAACCTCGCGGAACATCTCGTTAAGGGTGGCCTCCTCTTGCGGGTAGCTGAGTGCGGGGCCAGACTGTACTGGGGTTGAAGTCGCCGTCGGCGTGGGCGCGGGGGCGGTGGGGACCACCACCAACAGCAGCAGGTACAGCCGCTGCATGTCTACGCCGCGCGGGCCGCCGCCGCCTGTGTGTCCCGGAACCCGGTCAGAGGCGCGCGGACCACCCCTCTCCCCAGCCCCGCCCCGCCTCGATGCCCGCCCCCCGGCGCCCCTCTTCCCGGCACCCGCCCCCAGATAGGGCGAAACCCAGCCTGCTTCCAGACGCAGCTCTTCCAGGACGCTGGCGCCCCCCAGTCACTTCAGCCCCGCGCCCTCCCTGCTCCCGGATCCCCTCCGCACCCTGCCTTCTAGTACCTGGGGGAGCTCTGCTCGCCGCCCCCTCTCTGGAGCCAAAGAACCTGGGTCTCCTACACTAATAGCCACCTCCGCCTCTGCTCACACCAGTTCCGTACTGGGTTCGAGCCCTGCCCCCTGCTTGACGAGGTCGGAGCGCAGCTATATATCTGGGACCCCCCCACACACATACACACACACGCACACTCCCACCCAAATCTCTCTCAGCCCCCATCTGGTCAGCCTCCTCTCGCGGTCGAAAGGAGTCGAACACCCCGCCCAGCACCCACCCAGGCGAGAACAAGCTGGGCCATCCCCACCCCGCCCCCACCGCCGCCCCTCACCCACCCGACTGGACCGAGCAGCGATGCGGGCTGGATCTGTCCGCGCCTGGTCTCAGAGCCGCCACCGAGCAGCAGGAGCAGGAGTGGCGCGGCAGACCCACGGGGATGCGGCAGTGCTGGTACCCAAGCGAGCCCGCAGCCGGAGCCCCGCCCTCCGCGCCCCCAGCCCCGCGGGAGGGGCTGCCGCCCGGCCATTGGCCAGCCCGGGCGCCGACGATCTCACGCCCCCAGCCTGTCTCCTCTGCCCCCTGGAGACCCTCTCTGCAGGAAGCCATAGCCGTCCTTGCAGCCCCCTGCCCTTGCCACATCCCAAGCCACTGCCATCTCTGACTTGGGTCTTGCAACAGCCTTCCTGAGTCACACCTTGCTGACTCGGAGCCAACCTCTGCCCAGCGCACCATCCTTGGCATCCCAGCCCCTCAGGCATCACAGGCTGGCCTTAGTAGGACTGCATTGGTTGATGCAGGACTCTAGCCAAAATAATCCACTTGTAGCTCCGGGAATAGGTCACCAGAATGTGACTTTCCTGTTTTCCACCTGGACCAAGTCCGTGCAAAACCAGATTTGTCTGTGCCCTGTTATACTAATGTAAAATGGAGGTGACAGTAAGATGCGTTATCTCCTAGTTAACATGCATGATGCAGGCACAGAAGTGTGGAGCACGTAATACTTGAGACAGAAGTGTCAGCTACTTTTTAATGAGAGCATGTCTCGTTCACAGCAGTCTCCCCCGTGCCTAAAACAGGGGCGCTCTTTTTTTTCTTTTCAATAACCTCTTTCCATTTCCTTGATTGCTGTCTGGACTGTTCTGACTCCTCCCCTTAACCTCTCTGATTTCGCCCCGTGACCTCGCTGACTCCTCCCCTTCTCTCAAGACCCATCTTCTCTTTTCCCCTTCCTCTTCATCTCTGGTCTAGGTTGGTTAACACCCTATGCTGCCGCATCACTGACTTGCCATAGTCAATCTTCCCTGCCCACTTTCTCCCCAGAGACCAGGCGCTCCTTGGAGGCTGGCACTGAAGCACATTTGTGTCACTGGGGCCTCAGACTAGGGCCTAAGAAATGAATGGGCTGATCATTGTGCCAATAGCTACTGATATAATATATCAGTATCCTTACTAAGACCTCACTATTTGCAATCAATGTGCTTGTCAAATTCTCAACTCCTGAGTTTGACACTACTACTTTTGTTTGTAGTATCCATTTTCCTAAGGTACCACAGACAGCAAGCCTTTGAACTGGGATTTGAACCCAGGAACCTGGACTCAGAGCCTTCACCCTTAACTGCCACACTCCTCTGCTACACGCCAGGCTGGGAGATGTCTGAGATGACTTGGGAGTGTGAGAAAAGTGATTTCCTCAGAGACCACAAAGAAAAGATGAGTTTGGGACCATGGCCACTTTGTTGCATCCATACATTGTATTCACACACCTGAATCCACAGCTGAGTGTCAACTGGGGAAGAAGCTTATTTGGTACCGTCTTTGTACCAGGCACTGTGCTCACCACAACTCGATGAGAGAGGTACTGTCACTATTTCATAAGTGAGGGGCCAGTAAATCAGAGAAAGTAGCAGACCATCCCAACAGCCAAGTGGGTGCAGGCTGGAAGGAGACTCAGTATAGCCAACTGCAAAGTTAGTGCTCACAGGCTTTAGTCCTTATGACACCATTCTTTGCAGAACTCTTCAAAATTTCATATGGCCAAGTTAGGGCTCTCTAACTTCTGGGTTTCGTTGTGGATTCTCTAGAATCCAAAAAAAAGTTCTTCTGGCAGCATCTCTGTTCTGTCCCCTGGGTATTTGGCAACCCTGGCTCAGCTACATGTTTGCTTTCTAGGGGTGACTGAGCCCATGCAAGAAGTCAGGAGCTGAGTCTCCAGATGCCCTGCTCTGCACTCAAACGTATTTTTTACTAGAAGAAACCAAAGGCTGAACTGGAGGCCATGGCGGGGGGAGGTACACATTTGGGGCCAAATGAAGAACAGAAGTAGGGCAGATTCACAGGGCAACATGTGCTCTTCCAGCCAATTGCTGGCTTAAAATGCTGGGACTCTCCCCAGATAAGCCTTGTCCTCTGCCTCAGGTCTTTTGCAGGGAGGTCCCAATGGAACTTACAGAGACACTGTTGAGCTGTGCCAGTGTCATCTGAAGGCTGTGCTTTCTCATAAAGGGTCTAAATTTTGTACTCTCAAATGTGATCATCATTCTTTGCAGAACTATTTTGCAGCCAAATAGTTCCATTATTAAATGAAAATACCACAGAAAGAAAAGAAATAAGAAAATCTACATACTAAAGTATATAAATGCCCACCTCTGAGCCAGTCTTACCACCAACTGGAGGCACTCCCAGGCTGGCAGGAGAAGTGCTGGGCCAGTTGCAGAGATGGGTGCCAGCCAGATCCAGATGTGGCCTGCACTCCAGAGAGCTTGGGGTGGGAGTGAGGGAAGCCAGTGGGTTACAGTGTTGACCGCCATGTGAGATGGGGGGGCTCAGAGGCACAGCAAAAGGAGAGGACAGGTCAATCACCATTGTAGGAAGGGACATTCCAAAATTCCCCAGTTTCCTTTATATCATTGACTAGGCTCTTCATCCACTACCAACATTCTGATTTTTTTCTTTTCTTTTTCTTTTGTTTCTATTGTCATTGTTTTGGTTTTTGGGGGATAGAATCTAGCCTTGAACTTGTGATTCTGCTGCCTCAGCCTCCCATGTGTCTGGCATGTGTCACCACAGCCCAACTTGGCTCTTTCTTTCTTTCTCTCTCTCTCTCTCTCTCTCTCCTTTTCTTCTTTTCTTTTTACTTTAGGCGGGGTTGAACTATGTAGCACAAGCTGGACTTGAACTTGTGCTCCTCCTGCGTCCATTTTCCAAGTGCTGAGATTAAAGACCTGTGCCACCATACTTGTTTTTTTTTCTTTTAAGATATTAGAATTCATTTCTGGAATTATTATTTTAAAATTCCAAATTCTCACATTTTCTCTGTGTCATAAACTTCGGTCCCATTTCATGGTTGAGGAAATAACAGCTGAGTGGTTGTCACTTGCTAGAATTTGCCTAGAAAGTTAGTGGCTACACAACAATTTCGCACCTAGCTATTGACCCTCTAGTAACTTGTGAGCATGTGTCTAAAGAAACAGGTATAAAGGCATTCATTGGCGCAATAGTTGCAAAGAGAAAAACATGAAAGCCATTTAACAGTGTTATTTAGCAGGAGAATGGATAAACGGGTTCCTACAAACAATAGACTATTCTACTGCAGTAAGAGCAATGAACTAACAGGCAACAATGTCACTAAATCTCAAAAATAATGTGGAGTAGAAAAGGCAATTTACAAAGTGAAATGGACAGAATACTACTGGTGCAAATTTGGAAAACACAAAACAATGATATATGCTATTTATGAATGGTACACATATGGTAAAAAATACAGACATGTGTAGGCTGCCTGTGAGTGGGAGGCAAGGGAAGATGGGGGGGACATTTGTAGTTGCATTAATGACATTTTAGTTCCTTAAGAAAGAGAATATATGAGCATGAAGTAATTCTAAGCAAAAGTATCTAAATAGTCACACTTGCTTCATCATCTCAGCTGATTAGTTACATACGGGTATACGGGCAGATCTGATTATTGTCAGGATACTAAAATATTTTGTGTGAATAAATTGGCAAAAAAAAAAAAAAGATGGGCTGGAGGCTTAAGTGGTAGAGCACCTTCCTAGCAAGTGAGAAGTGCTGAGTTCAAATTCCAGTACCACAAAACAATGTTGCCTAGCAAGCATGAGACCCTGAGTTGAATTCCCACTACTGCAAAAAAGAAAAGAAAAGAAAAGAAAAAGGCAATCCCCAAATACAACAAACAAACAAACAAAACCAAAATAACACCTTCTTGCAGAATGTTCTTTTTCTTTTCGTTTTTATTAGCATATATTCATTGTACAGGGATTATTCATTGTAACAAATGTGAATAGCCTTACATTGTACATTGGTTAGGGTGTCCTAACCAACTTTTAAAGCTTTACCCATTCTGCATGGTTAATTAGATAAGTAGGGATATATCACACATTTTCATCTCTTTTTCTTCCCTCTCCCTTCCATCTTAAATAGACTATTATGAATATAAATTGGAACAAAAATGGAAAGTTGGGATCAGAGATTACATGTCCACTGGCTCTTTAGTGTCTGCTTTCCTTGCTAGAATGCAAGCCACGTGAGAAGGTATGTGACACTTGCCCCTGCAACCACCTTCCGTCAGCCCCAGCCTGAATGAGAATATGTTGAATAATGCAGATCTGTAAAGCCATCATACAATAAAGAGTCAGTAAATAGTCAGAGACAAGACGATATGATGGAGGAAAAGACAGAGACACTGGCAACTGAAGGACAGGAGGCAGGAGACTCCCTAGAGTCTGACTTTCCAGAATGCTCATGAAGAGCAGCTATCACTGCTCCACCTAACTATGACGGGAATGGGGGTCAGGTGGTATCTACGTGGGTGGCCATCCCATTTGATTGGACCAAGGTGGGGGCATCCAAATGAAGCTAGACCCATCAGATTCTTGTTTGGATTTGAAGCTGGATAAATCATTCAACTGAGGAAGAGAGAAACTTAGAGAAGAGCCCATGGCGATAGAAAGACATGCCATGAAGCCACTCTGGCTCTTGGTTCTAGTCTTTTGTGAGATCTTCTGAGATCCAGCTGCACCATCGGTCCTTAAATTCTGAAAGCTGTTTTTATATTGTCCTCTTATACGGTCACCCCTCCAACTCCTTGGGGGACTGGTTCTAGGACCTCCTCAAATACCAAAATCTGTCAATGGTCAAGTCCCTTATAATAAAGTAGCATAACAATTTCATATAACTTGTGTATATCTTCCTTATCCTTTATTCTTTCTTTATGCTTTTCCCTTCCTTTCTTCCTCTTTTCCTTCCTTCCTTTCTTTTTTTCTTTCTCTCTGTGTGTATGAAGTGCTAGGAATGGAACCGAGGGCCTCAACATGCTAGGCAAGTACCCTGCATCCCCAGTCCCCTCCTGCATCCTCTAGATTACTTATAATACCTGATATAATATGGAAATTATTGTTATGCTGTATTGTTTAGGGAATCATGTCAAGGAAAAAGTGTGTATGTGTTCAGTAAGATGCAGGTTTGGGGGGAATATTTTCAAACCATAGTTGGTGGAATCCACTGATCTGAAACTACAGATAAGGAGAGCCAACTGTACTTCCCTTTTGGCTTAAGCTAGATCTAATAGCTTTATGTTACTATCAAACTCCTTCACTTAGTCACCAATCATTCGTACAAATGGTTGAGGTGCAACTGTGTATGTGTTAATAAGACAATTCTCCTCAAGGTAGGCTTGCTTTAGAGGAGGTTAACCCCCCTTCATGATCTCCCAGAAACAGGATCGCCAGGCCCTAATGAGCAAGGACAAGTCACCAGGAGCAAAGGACGAGTCACTTTATCAGTCAACCACTTCCCCGCAGTGCCAGTCAATGGTTCTACAGAGCCTTCCCAGGTCCTGCCTGGGACTTGCTATTGTTCTGAAGAAATCAATGCCAAGATTTTTCTGAATGGAAACTCCATCTGCCTTTGGAAAGTATCCATGTGGATTCAGGTTTTCCATGAGTAACAGCCACTGCATATCCAAAATATACATTGAATTTGCCAAGTTTCCATGGGTGGGTGTGAAAGAGACCCAGAGGACCTTACTGCTGGCCATCACCCTTGGAATGCAGCGCTGGAGTGGGGAGCGTAAGCCCGGCTGTCTTACTGTTGTATTCAGCAGGTGTGTCCACGTGCTCTGTATATGCATGCGTATGTCTGAAGTGGAGAATGACTAAAGGAGCAAGAGGATTTTGGTGGAATCAGCACCCAAAGAGGAAAAGTGAAGAACTGTTGTTATTAGCCAGCTATGGAGGAACTTGATCTAGAAATATTTGTACCCAATTCTCTCCACTGCATTGCACAGAGTGATGTGATTGTTTCTTCTCTGGGGTGGTTTTTTGATACTGGCCATGTAGGAGTCACCTATATAGAAATTTGCTGAAAAATACAGATGCCTGGGTACTGCATCTAGAGATAATGGCTAAGCAGGTGTGAGATGGGGCTCCCCTTAATGCTGTGACCAAGTCCTGGTTCTGCAGGCCATAAGGAAGGATTTTCCTAAAGATAGTGAAGCAAGACCTGCCAGGAGCTTCTCTCAGCAGCTTGGCCAAGTGTTTTCAGTGAAGTAAGGGCAGCTCCTGGTGGCTTTTGCTACATTAAGGTCCTTGTTAGTCAGCACTAAAAAGGAACGAACCACTTCTATGCACAACAATGTGGATACATCTCAAATGCATTATGCTACATTCAGTTTTCATCTATACCATGTTCTAGAAAATGTACAACTATTGGGACTGCAAACAGACCTTTAGTTGCCAGAGGCTGGGATGGAGAAGGGTTAAAGAATCAAGGAGCCTGGGAACATTTGGAGGATTCCCAGTGGTAGGTACATGACATTGATATATGTGTGTGGGGGGGGGTGGAGGGGGGTGTATTTTCAATGTATATATATCAATGTATATATTGTATATATGTGTATATGCATACATATATATATATACTGAATTTGAAAAGACTGAATTTAATATGTATAAATTACACTAAATTGCCTTATTTGTGGATTTATTACATGAAATTTTGACCAAGTAGGGTTAAAAAAATAACGATTTTTTTAAAAAAAAATCAAAAGAACTTTCAAAAACAAATTTTAAATTCCTGTGCAAGCTTTATGCAGCTCGGTTGAGGTGGAGAGGCTCTCAGTCAGCCCTGTGTTATCATTGTTGTGTTTAAATCATTGTGTGGTCTGCTAAGTGTTTTCCTGCAGAAATCCCTTAATTTTGTAGAAAAATGTCTTCCAAAAGCAATGGTGATCAAAAAGCAAAGGAAAAGTTAATGTGCTTAATTGAAGTGATAAAGTGAAAAGTTTAGATCTGTCAAAGGGGGCATGTCTGGCAGCACTATGGAAGAAGGAATCAAGCATCCACAGTACAGCTTGAACTCCATGCATCCTGAGCCTCGCAGCTTTTCCTCAACCGCAGTCTCCTTGAAACCATATACACATGGCTACCCAAATATACTATATACTCAAATTAAAAGAAAATGGGAGGAAAAGATAATTTGTCCAATGTCAGAGCCAGGGATTCAAAAAGGTATGTTTAACTCCTGAATTCTGACGTTTAATAGGACACAGTGCTGTCACCTGAAAGCCCCCATTAGCTCCACAGGTGAGAAGGGGCACTTTTCAGGGTAGCGGCTTTGTCCCTGGCCAGGTGTGTCAGACAAAGAGGCAAGCATCTGGGACATCACAGTGAGGAACAGAACTGTGTTCTAGTCATGGTCTTGCTACCTTCTGGATTCATAATCTTGGATAAGCTAGTGGATGCTTCTAATTTTTCCCCATTTTTTTGAATGTAGTTTCTCCTTTGTTAAAAAAAAAAAACAGCAAAAAAGCCTACCCTAAAAAAAAAAAATCTTTGTTGGGAGGTGCTACAATTTCACTATAAAATCCGGGGCCCTAGGCAATGGTACTACTCGTTCTCTAGGTAACTTGGTCAAGTTTCTCCACTTCTCTGAGCTTAACTGTCCTCATTTGTAAGAGGGCAGAAACTGAATCTATCCCATGGGGCTGTGGTGAGTCCTGAAAGAAATAGTTCCTTAAAGCATGCAGCAAAGTACCTGGCATGTGGTAGGCACCAGGGAGTTACCAGGCCTGGTCAACAGAGCCTTGAGCCCTTTTATCACGAAGTTAGGGAGGGAACAGAGAGAGAGAGAGAGAGAGAGAGAGAGAGAGAGAGAGAGAGAGAGAGTGTGTGTGTGTGTGTGTGTGTGTGTGTGTGTGTGTGTGTGTGTGTGTGTCAGCCCCAGGGAAGGCAGGGCAAGGGCAGTGTCCACACAAATGTGCTGGGACTCTGGAGGGCCCCACGCAGTCAGACGCCCTTTCTGTTTATGCAGGCAGGCCTTTTATCTGCTTCCCACACAGAGCTGCCAGGACAGCTGGGTCAGAAGTTCACATAGTAAACAAGTTTTGTCCCCAGGACATATCTCCCTCTACTCCTAGGTCCTGATACCAGACTCTCACATTTTAGACTATTTTTCTTTAATCTACATCTTGGGAGCGCCACATCCCCTCCTGCAATAAGATTCCCACCCAGCAATCTGATAAAATGTGAGCAAGACTCAGATGAAGGCATTTGTCCAAAGTCCCACTGTTAACAAGGAAAAGATTTCCCACGATTACAGCAATTTCACTCAATATTGCTAAGATTGTGTCTTCTCGTTTTGATTCCTTATCTTTGCCTTACTGTGTCTATTCCTTCTGAATCTGAGGCAGACCTAGGAGTGGGACTATGTTTTATATCTCTGCAAGACAGTAGATCCTACCCATTTGGCTGGAAATTCACCTACTGGCCCTGAGGCCAGCACTGCTAGGAGCACATTTGAGCCTCCAGCATCTTCTAGCCGTGGTTCTCAGACTTCAGCAGGCATCAGAGTCACTAGAGCCCCCCCACCCACCCCCAGAGCAGTGATGTTAACACAGGCTACTGATGGGGTCCTAGACTGGGCAGTGCTCAGTTCCCAGGTGATGATCCCAACACAACTGGCCTGGGCACCACGCCCTCAGAACCTCTATTCTTATTCTTCAGAACCTCCTCTCCCCATTGGGGAGAAGCAAAGACTGGTATTATTGGTAGCACCCCAGCTCAGGTAGAACCAAGCTCATGTCTATAGAAAAAAACCAGAAAGGCAAATTGAGGTGTTTTCCAAGCTTTACATGTGTCTTCCAGTTTGCCATTACTACTAAATATTCTTTATTGATTGGGTTCAATTTACAAGACCAAGAGACGAGGCACTGGTAAATAATCTACTAAAATGACCAGTGTGGAATGTCTCAGAAGGAAACTCACTGGAGTAGTGGAAAGAAGGCTGGGCTACAGAACCCATCTTAAATTCAAAGGACAGAGCAAAAAAATAATACTGGGTGTCACATCCAAGGCAAGATAAGGTCAGAACCAGAGAGATAGTAAAAAACAAGCAGATTAGAAACTGGTTTGAGAAATGTTCCTAATACAGGTTAAAGCAAACAGTGCAGACTTGTTAATGCAAAACACAGATCTTGCTCCAAAGGTAATAAAAGACAGTTTATTAGTGATAGTGCACGCCTATAAATCCCAGCACTCTGGAGGCTGAGGTAGGAGGAATTTGAGTTTGTGGTTGGTCTGGGCTATATATTGAGATTCTATTCCTAAAAAACAACAAAAGGGGGCGGGGGGGTGGAGATGGCCGAGTCACACAAATTCAGGCTACCCTGAATGACATGTCCCACTGCAGAAGTGGTTACATAAACTTTTATAATCATAGGGCAAAAGAAAGTCAAAATTCAATTCATTTACCATCTATACTGGTGGGGGAATCACGGAGGCAGGCTCCAGCAGAGAAGGGGAGCTCTCTTCTGCAGGTTTCAGTTGCTATAATATTCTAAGTTTAGGGTTGATGGAAGCTATAGAGCCAATAAGCTTAACAATACACTCCAAAAGTTTTACCTAATAGTCATATAAATCCTAGAGTAGCCAGCTGATGGTGTAAGTGATCAAATAGGATGGAATGTCGCCTGACACTTAAATGTTAGATAAGCAGAGAAATCAGGTTTTAAGAATCACGTTTTGAGCCAGGTGCCCATCCCTATAACCCTAGCTACTTGGAAGTCTAAGCCTGGGAGGATTTCAGTTCAAGACCAACCTGCGCAAATAGTTTGCAAGACCCCTTCTCTAAAATAATCTTAGCAAAATGGACTGGAGGCATGGCTTGAGCTCAAAGCCCTGAGTTCAAGCACCAGTCCCACCAAAAAATAAAAATAAAAATCACATTCTATAAAACCACATTGAGATTTTATTTTCATCTGTAATTAGGCAGCTCAATCTAGTCTCATTCATTCAGGCTACAAGTATTAACTGGGGGCTTGTATGTGCTAGGGTTTGTTTTAGGGGTTGGTATAGGGATAACCAAAACAGCAAAGGCCCTGTTTTTATAGAATTAATATTCTGTGTGGCACATAGAGCCCACAGACCACCACCATCACTGTCACTACTGCACACACATGTGCACACACACACACACGAGAAGAGAGACAGAGAAAGAGAAAATTTGAAGTGACAATCAATGCTTTGAAAAGTAAAAGGACTCAGATGAAGGAACCTTTTAAATTGCACATATAATTTCTTTTATTTATACTTTATGGTCAATGCAAAAATTTCCACAGAATACAAAATTATGAAGAATCAAAGCAGAATTATGCAAATTCAAAGAAGGTAGTCAACACAAAAAAGTACAAGTGTAAAGTGGGCCACTATACCCACACGCAGCACTGTTTCACAGATGTCGTTGCAAAGGATGGCAGCACTGGCCTTTCTAGTGACCCAGTAGCCACACGAGATACTGAGACTCCCGGGCTTATCAGTGCATGCTCACGTGAACCAAAACACTTCTAAGCATATTTTCTTCACATCAAAATTGATGTAAATGATACACTCTCCAGAACTAAGCCTCCTCTTAGGCTTAGTGCCAGTTTCTAACATCCAAAAACTAACAAATACACAAGTTTGGTTTTTGTTTTTTTACTTTTGTTGCAGTACTGGGTTTTAACTCAAGGCCTTATGCTTGCGAGGCAGGCACTCTATCATTCAAACCATGCCTCCAGCAGAAGAAATGTATTTTCAAACAGAATTATTGCAAACTTAATAATGATAGCAATTTTTAGCCTTAACTCCAGGATGCGGTCCCTCTGATTTCTTGGGCCTGGTCTTCTCCTGCTTCCTTTTTCTGGTATCTCTACCCAGGCTCCAGGCAGTGTTGAATCTGGTGACTACACCTGCTTCCAAAGCTGTGGCCTCAGAATTCAGTCCCACAGGCCCAGGGCTCAAAGGCCCCCATACTGATGAGACTTGAGGTGCTCCTCCTCCAGCTAGCAGACCCCGTGTACCAGCTGCCATGGTGCATCAGGCTGAGGAACTCTCCTTTCTTCCCCAGCAACAGTTTAAAGGTTTTTTTAGACGAAGATCCAAATTCCTGTCTTTGCTGAAAATCTGTGTATCCTCTGAAACTGTTGCCTCCCTGATATGTTTTTCAACATCTCCTGGAGGGTGACCTTGGAGAAGAGCTGGTAGGAGAAGGATGTTATAGAACTCTAAAACAGAGCAGAACTCACAAACAGAAACCAGAATGGGATCCAAGGTCAGGGTAGGAAAATGTGAGCTGCAGCTGCTGAATGGCTGGGGACTCAGTGGAGGTAAGCCTCAGAATTAAAAACTCTAGGGAGCTCAGTAATAGACATCCCCATATTCTTTTGAGTTTTCCCTGCAGGAGCTCAAGAAGGTCCTCATAGTGAAGATCACAGAGATATCCCCTCCACTCCTACTGTCCCAATCAGAGTGCTCTCTCCCACCAAGACAGAGGTGATATAGAAGAAGAATATAATGAGTTTCCCATGCTACTTGAAGTCACCTGAAAAAGGATCTTTTTTAAAAATATGAGGTGTGTCAGAGAAACTTTTCTGATAAGGTGACATTGGAGCAGAAAAGTGAAGAAAGTGAGAAATGTTGTCTGATAAGGGTCTGGTGGTAGCCAGAATAGGTAAAGAGCTCTTGCAACTCAACACAAAAAGACAAATAAATAAATAAATGAATAAAACAATGGCAAAGAATCTGAAAAAACATTTCTTAGAAAAGATAGATGAATGTTTAACAAAACAAGCACATGATAAGATACCCAATACCCTTAGTCATTAGGGAAAAGCAAGTGAAAGCACAATGACAAATCACTTTGCACTTGTTAGGAAGTGTTCTCACTGGTAACAAAGGTTGGTGAGAATGTGGAGAAACTGGAACCCTCATACAATTTTTTTGGGAATGTAAAATGGTTCTGTCACTGTGGGAAAACAGTTTGGCAATTCCTCAAAAAGTTAGACATAAAATTACCATAAAAACCAGCAGCTCTGCTGGTTCTCTCCTAGAACTGAAAATAGGTACTTAAAACATATACATAGACAACAAGTACATATAGCACTTTTCACAAGACCCAAAAGGTAGAAGTATCCCCGATGTCCAACTGTTACATGGGCAAACAAATTATGATATATATGCATATACATATATCATACATATACGTATAAACAATGGAATGCTATTTGGCCACCAGAGGGAATGAAGTACTGGTATTTGCTACAGTGTGGCTGAACATACATACATACTCACATACACCAAAGGACAAATAGTGTGAGATTCCATTTATATAAAATATTCACAATAGATCCTGCACAATCCATCATGACTGCTAGGGGCTGGGGAAGGACAGGGAAAGGGGAGAAGCTACTTAATGGTGTGACATATTCCTCTGAAGTGATGGGTATATTTTGGAATGATTCAGAGGTGGTAGTATAGAGTGTGGTGAATGTACTAAGCACATTGAACTGTTCACTTCAAAATGGTTGGTTCATGTTATGTAAATTTCACCAGAATAAATTATTGGAGGTAAAATTAAAAAATAGGGAATGGAATGATGTCCATCATAAATTGCTAAGGCAAAAAAAAAAAAACCATAAGGTGCAAAACTCCTAGTTACTATTTCCTTTTCTGTTCCCAAAGAAAATTGTACATGTGTGTGCATTACCTGTGCAAAACATTGGAAGTAAGTTGATAAGTCATTTTTTAAAGCCAGTGCTGAGTGCAGCGTCAGACCCAGGCTGAAACTCCAGTTCTGTCCCATCCCCTCCAACTGGTGATCTTGTGTTCTGTCATTTCTCTCGGCCTCAGCCTTGGGCTGCACACCTGTGATGTGGGGATGACAATGGTACAGGTTCCCCTGGCTGCTGAGTCCATGAATGAGGTGCTGCCTGTGAAGGGCACGGTGCTTGGGGTTTGGTGATGCTGAGTGAGAGGCTGTGAGCACCTTCCCCTCACAGCACTCCAATTACTAAACACATGGGCATCTCCAGCTCCTTAGACACCAAGTGAATGTCCTGCAATTCCATTAAGTCTGATCTAATTCCAGTTTCATTCCATTTCATTCCCACTTCTGCAGGTTCAGGGCTCAGACTCCACTGCACATGATAGTTGAAAGTCTCAGATTTCACCTGTGCTCTGATCGGCCAGCTGTAATTAACAGCTCCCATGACCCCTTCACAGGTTTAATAATTTACCACAACGGCTCACAGAAAAGCATTTGTTTTATACTTTACTTATTAGTAAAGTACAATTACTTACTGTTACCAGTTCACTATCAAGGCTAAAACTCAGCGAGCACAGATGCAGAGGACAAGGTGCAGGGTGGGGGTGTGCAGAGCTTCCATGCCCTCTCTGGTTACAAAGTAAACCCACTCCACCAGCTGAGCATTCACCCTCCCAGCCTCAATGTGTTCACCAACTGTTATGGTTTAACTCTTAAATGTCTCCCAAAAGCCTACATGCCAACAGCTTGGTTACCAGCCTTTGGCACTATTGGGAAGTTGTGGAACTTTTAAGAGGTGGGGCCTAGCAGAAGGAAATTATGTTATAGGGGGAGTGTCCTTGAAAGAAATATTGAGCCACTGGGCTACCATGATATAAGTAGCTTTGCTCAACCACGTGCTCCCCACCATGATGCTGTGTCTTGACTCAGGCTCAAAAGCAGTGGAGCTAACCCACTGTGGACTGAAACCATGAGCCAAAATTAATCTTGAGAGCTTGTTTGGAGGTTCTAGCAGGGGAGCGCAGCTACTCGTGTACCCTTGACCGAAGAACGGTCCTTCTTTATCGGGGATGGTCGTCCTCTTTGACCAAGCACCCAGCTTCAGGAGGGATGCACATGGAGCGGTGAAGGAG
Organism: Castor canadensis; assembly: GCF_047511655.1. NCBI lineage: Eukaryota > Metazoa > Chordata > Mammalia > Rodentia > Castoridae > Castor > Castor canadensis. The sequence goes on from NC_133386.1 coordinate 150,547,492, forward strand.
GAAGGGGACACCCGCCTAGCCAGCCAGATCAGCCGAATCAACCCTGGCGATCAATGGGGTGACAGATGTCACAGCCAGATCGCCCTCACATCCCAAAATTAATCTTTTCTCCTTTTAAGTTGATTATCCCAGGTATATTGTCACAAGGACAAAAAGCTGGCTAACATACCAACCTGGAAGTTCTCCAACACTGCTGTTCAGGGTTTTTATGGAGGTTCATTATATAGCTGTGATTAAGTAAATCATTGCTTATTGCTGAATGTCTCAATCCCTAGCCCTTGGCTCCTCTCCCAGGGCTCCATTTGGGATTGGCAGTTCAAGTCCTCTGATCATTCTTGACCCTTCTGGTGACCACATCCCAAACTATAGCCTTGATCACCAGTCATCTCATTAGCGTATAAAAGATGTCTTATTACTCTGAAGATGCCAAGGGTTTTAGGAGCTGTGTGCCAGGAACCAGAGTCAAAGACCAAATGTATTCTTCCCATTGTGTCACAAGCTGTTAATGGCTAGATCCTTAAAGGGAGAAGGAAAAGAGAGAGCAAAAACACCATGGAAACCCTGCATCCCCAATCCAGCATGATTTTTCCATTTCCCTGGTAGAAAAACCCTTGAGATTTCCCATACCAATGACACAGGTACGACCACGCATCAAAGATGCCCTAGCATACACTGCAAGGCCAAGAGGGATGGTTGAGCCTGTCCTGAACTGCCAGTATAGGCTGGGGGAAGGCCAAACCACAAGCAGGTTGACATGGAATTATTTTTAACAGAGACCAGGTGAGCCAACCAGCACTGCTCTAAAATCAACTGGAGTATAAAGGGCTGTCCTTCATTGCTGACCAGCCAGGCAGCAGTGCTGATGTGGCAGTGGACTGAGGGACATCTACCAACTGTCGTCTCCCAGACAGAGGCACATCCTCTCCCCCAGCAGCCCATGACACGCATGAGAGGCACCCATGGCTTTCCTGCCCACCTACACGTACTACTGTGCTGTTAAAACAGTTTCCCAACTGCAGTCACTGGGAGAGAGGCCACTCTTAGAACAGGTACTTTGGCTAAAAAGCAGTGACTCCCCACACTGACCCAGAAGGTAGCTAAGAGCCGGATGACAGCCTGGCATTCCCGCCTTCATTTTGCGTTTGTCTTCTTTGTCTTAAAATGTTGTCAGACTCCTGCTTACTCTGCACATAGCCATATTAATCATTCAAGGAGTGTGTCTAAAATCTAGTAACACCTAACTGCTTCGTCCCAAATCAAGACTGAAGGCATAAAGACAAGAGTAACCAAGGCATTACAATGTCAGCTCTCGGTTCCAGACTCCAAAAGGACATCTGAACATCTCTAGTCATTGCCCTAAACCTTCATTTACCCTGGATTCTAGGAATAGCAGAGCTTTGCAGACAGATCTCTCCATTATGAAATCACCTCCTGCTCCCCAAAAAGAGGAGCAATCACCCTATGGGAACTAGATTGTCCCCTCAAAGCTAGAAGGACTTCTTCAGGCCACCTTGCAAAACCAGAACTTAGACAATGATCAGTCAGACCACACTTTGATCCAGTCTGCTTAATTATGCATATCTCTCACTTCCTGACTCAAATTTTCCTCTATTTAAACTTACAGCTCATATCGGTACCCTAAAGACAGAAGCGGGGTTACTAAACCTCTTTACCTGTGTTCAACGTGGCCCAATTGATTCCGTCTCCTTTCTCTGCTCATCACCACTACTTGCCTCTTTAATTGGCATATTGGGACAGGTGGCTGAGCCTAGTCTCTGGGACTCCCAGAATTAGGGCTTTTGCACCTAAAACTCTGGTGACACTTTAACTCGGCAGCTACTGAAGAGCCAAGAGGGTTAAGAAGAATGGGGTGACTCCAGCCTGTCCCTGTCTCCTGCTGCTGAATGCGTCTCCAGCTTTTGCTGCAAGCCCTAGCCACTCCTATCTATGTTGCAATGCTGAGCACTTTGTCGCTGGGTTTGAAAATTGCTTTCTCACCATACTTGACTTTGAGCTCCTAGATGGCAGGCACCTTACTATGTTTCCCATCCAGAGTCTGCCAAGGAGGAGGCTGTGCCTTCTACATAGGCCAGTGTCACCCAGAGAGGGCAAGAGTTCAGTGTATGGGCAAAGACACCTTCCTCTTCAAGTAAGGAGCACACAGGTACATACATATATGAACAGACAATGTGTCTATGACAATAAAATTGCACTGGGAGCAGGTAAGAAATATCCAAAATGCCCCCTAGGGGAGAGAGAGAATGAAAAAGGAAAAAAAGAAAGCCTGAGAAACACTGGCTCCAGTAAAGCCATCTGAGTCTCCAAGCTTGGTTGCCCAGAGATGGCTCACAGGGCCTATACCTTGGTGTTTGTAGCCACTACATGAAACAGTGTGTATGTCCTGCCTGGGGATTATGGCACACAGCAAACAACAAATTCCAGATCCTTCCATGCTGGACATTGCTTGGGAGGCCCACCCTTCTAGCACCTGGCCTTTCTCTAAGGCCCTTCTGTCAGCTGTCCATCTGTCCTGACCCCTGTTGCCACAAGCACAGGATAGGAGGCCCATCTTTTTGAGTTTAGTGGACTTATGTAACTCACAGGTGAGGTGGCTCCATGCCCAGCCATGGATAGCAGCTCTGGACCCAGCACTGACCACATGGGCCAGGTCTACCTTAACACCCCTACCCCTGCTGGTTAGCAGTCCCTTCTCTGAGTCCAGCCCCAAACAGGCCATAAGAAGAATCTCTAGCCAGAGCTCTCTCAAAAAGTCTCCTGGAACCAAGTAAAGTGGCACACACCTGTCACCCCAGCCCTTGGAGGTAGAGGCAGGAGGATCATGAGTTCCAGGCTAGCCTGGAATGCATAGCAATACCCTGTCTCAAAAAACAATCAAACAAAAAGCTTCCTGGTATCAAAAAGACAGCTAAAGACAAATATTGACGATTAGGAAAAATTGAAATCCTCATCCCATGCTGGTGGGAATGTAAAATGATACAGGCACTTTGGAAAACTCTGGCAGTCCTTCTAATAGCTAAACAGAACTTCCATGGGAGAGTGCAATTCCACTCCTAGGTATCTACTCAAGAGAAATGAAAAGGTCAGCCAGGCAAATAGTTTAAGAGACTCCACAATAACTAGAGTACAATGGACTGGAGGTGTGGCTCAAAGAATAGAGCGCCTACTTTGTAAGTGCCTGCTTTGGAAGCGTGAAGCCCTGAATTCGAACCCCAGTCCCACCAAAGAAAGTTTAGAGATGGATGTTCACAGAGGCATTGCTCATTACAGTCAAAATGTAGAACCAATCCAAAGGTTTATCAAGTACTGAATGGATAAAGAAAACAGAGCATGTGGCATAACCATACAATGGAATATCATTGCACAATGAAAAGAAATGGGTCTTGACTCACATTACAACTCTGTGAACATTGTGCTGAGAGAAACACTGGTTTACCATTTATGCTAAGCAAAACCTAATACTAAGGGATGGGAGCCCAGAAAAAGGGACCACATTTCATGTGATCTCATTTACATGAACTGTCCAGAGTGGGCAGAGCCCCAGGGAGCAGAGGTAATTGAGGGATAGGGCGGGGATTTGCAGGGAAATGAGGGTGACATTAATGCATACGGACTTTCATTTTGTGGTGATGAAAATGTTCTAAAATTAATTGTGGTGGTGTTTGCGTGGCTCCATACCCTAAAACCCACTGAACTGCACCCTTTACATGGGTAAATTGTATGATATATGAAATATAGCTCAAAAAAAAAAGCTGTTATTTTTTAAAAAATCTGTAGTGACAGATATGTTTTTCAGGGACTTCAGATCAGTACTCAATTAACTGAGTTTCTTGAGGGTGGACCCATGCCTCTAGCACAAGTCAAAGAGTTCAATAAGGGTGTCTGTCCTTTGAGAGCTGTGCTCTCCCTGCTGAAAGGAGTAGTCCTGACAGCCATGGGCTCTCTACTACCCTCCTCTCTACTGTCTCTGACAGGCACCAGCCCAAACCAGGCCAAGTGCATTTTCTTTCTGGAATCTCTGGACCTCCTGCTTATGGCTGTGAACTTGGGAGAATGAATCCCTCATGTGAAATAACACAGAACCAGATCCAGAGATGGTTGGTGCTCCTGTGCCCACCTTCCAGCCTTCTGGAGGTCACCAACTTCCCCAAATCCTTGGTGTCTGTGAGACATTCCTGCCCCTTATAATAAATACCCCCTTTTGCTAGTTCAAAAAGGTTATGTTATTTACTAGCTATTATTATTTTGCTAGCTAAAGAATCTTAGCTAGCAAAGAGAAAAAAATCTTTGAAGACTTCTTTCATTCATAGTCTTTAACTTAGGAAAACAAAACAGTAGGCCAGGATGGGCCACGGGTGGGAGCCAGGAGGATTTGTTCCAAAGCCTTCCACATAACAACTCTGAGAGGCAGGACTGGGTGAGGATTATAGTGGCCTCCAAATGCAAATCAAATAAAAACAGGGCCAAGCTATGTAAAAATAAGAACTGGGCAGGACACGGGAGTACTGATTCTTTCCATAATAGCATTCCAAAGCCCTCAAAAAGGTTTTTTTTTTTTTTTTTTTTTTTTTTTTTCTGTGGTGCCTTCTTTTACCTTCTCTGCCCTCTCGGTCTAGGCAGGGAGCCTCTCCATGTGCTGACATGGTATCCAGGACTGCCTTGTGTCACCTTTATCTGGTTGTTTCATAATCAGATCTCTGTCTGAGATCCTCTAGACATCCTGTGCACTGTCTAATTAATCTCTGTGACGCTGGCATTTAGCAGAAGCCTGGCGCACAGTACTGCCCAGCAACTGTGGAATACATGAATAAATTTGGTTCTGGGCTCCATCAGTCCTTGTCAGAGCTGAAGCAAAACAACTTCTTTTGCATCCTGGCTCTGTCACATGTCCCTCCGCCTCACACTCTTCCCTCTTTTTCTGTTATGGACTAAGACAATCCAGATGTAGTGTGAAGAGGTGACTTGGGTAGAAGAGATGAGAGTGACACATTCGCTACCCCACCCCCCCAAGATGATGCCTGAGCCCCTGCGCTGCCTTCAGCAAGAAATCTATTATATCATCCTCGCTTATCCCAGGCGGTTCCACCTGGAACTCCCCATCCACCTACCCTGCTCTGTACTTGCCTGTAAATCCCCTACTTGTCTTGTATTCAGAACTGTTTCTCTCCCGCACTGTGAGACCCTGTTGCAGTGGTTCCTGTGCCTATTGGAATAGGTCTGCCTTCCTGTTCACAAGTGTCATGAATGCTTTTTTCTTTAACATCACCTAAGTCCTTCCCCAAATCAAAATAACGCTTTTAGATATGGACAACTGACTTTCCCACGGTCTCATTCACAGTGTGAATAAAGCCTCTTTAACAGTTGTCCTTGCTCATTGCTCTGTAGCGTGCTTACGGAAGCTTGAAGCCTGCGCCAAGATGGCACCTGACACCCATCGCTGCTTCCACGACACCCAGAGCATTGGCCGTGTGACTTGGGGGTCAGGGACGGCTACATTTCCTGGCCATTGTCTTCTAGGACAAAATTGTACAGCAGAAGTGAATATAATACATGCTAATTCCAAGAGGGAAAGGGTCTTTTTTTTTTTTTCTGTAGAAAGAGTGATAAAAGACTACTTAAATTCTCCAATTTTTGCTTTACATTCACTGATGCAGGAGAAACTGACTTTTTTCTTTTTTTACTACAGAAGTCTTTTTTTGTAGAGGAGGTTTTACTCAAAATCTGGTGTATACGGTGTCCGTAGTTATTGATACAAATTCTTAAAGACTGGGTGCACATTAGAATTTTCTGGAAAGCTTACAAACCATCAATGCCTAGACCTTACCACCAGAAATTCTGCTGCAATAGATTCTAGTGTCTAGAGTCTAGGCTATCACTGTTTCCTCGCTCCCTTCTTTTCATACTAACTCCTCAAAATGCAATATGAGTTGCACATTTATACCAGATCTCAGTTTGAACGGACCACATTTCAAGTGCTCAGTAGCTGCATGTGGCACAGGTCTAACCACTCACAAAATAAAGATTCTTCAAAGCCAGGTGCCAGTGACTCACACTTGTAATCCTAGCTACTTGGGAGGCTGAGATCTGGAAGATCTCAGTTTGAGACCAGTCCAGGCAACTAGCTCACAAGGTCCCCATCATATATATGTATACACACACATGGAATCATTTTATATATATGAGCATACATGTATACATGGAAATGTAACAAGGAAATTACTGTATAGCTATCTCAAACTAAAACGTCTTTTTTTTTTTTTTTACAAAAACAGATAACAGGAGGGCAGAACAGGTCCTGTCTGGGGGGTTGGTACCAGTGGGAGGAGGAGGATGTGAGAAGAGGGTGTAGGAGGGTGAATATGGTGCAAATATTATGTACACATGTATGTAAATGGAAAAATGAGACCTGCTGAAACTATTTTAGGAATGGGGTGTGAGGGAAAAGGAGAATGATGGAGGGGATGAATTCAACTATGATATATTGTATGAACTTTTGTAAATGTCATAATGTACCCCCAGCACAACAATAATAATAATTAATAAAACTGTAAAATATATAAAATAAAATAGCCAGAGCAAAATGGACTGGAGGAGTGGCTCAAGTGGTCAGGCACCTGCTTTGCAAGCACAAACCCCTAAGTTCAATCCCAAGTCTCACCAAAAAAAAAAAAAAAAAAAAAAAAAAATCCTCCAAGGATGCAAAATATCTTTTCATTTTCCTTTTAAATATTTAAAAAAAATATTTGTATACTTTTAGGCTTATGAATCCTCATTCCAAAAAGTCTGTTCATCAGAAGTGTTCACCTAGATGTAAAAGGCATGTGAACAAGTGTATTCATTGCAACTTTGCTCCTGCTGGTGGAACAGTCTGGGCCCTGAAGCCAAACCACCTGAGTGTGGATCCTAACTCTGCCACTTTAATGACTGCATGACCTTGACCTTGAGAAAATTATTAAATCCTTATCCTCAGTTCCTCATTTATAACAGCCCTGCAATAGCAGGCTGTTTACAAAGATTAAATAATAACCCACAAAATTACTTCTCATGGTTCCTGACTCATAGCAGATGCTCGATAAACTATCATTCATTACCATCACCATAAGAGAAAAATCGTGACTGCTGAGATGCCTCCAACGGGAAAATGATTTACTGAGTGATGGCTCTTTTGTATGGTTTAAGCTATCTGGGAACAGGACTGACCATGTTTTATCCCCTGCTACATGACAGCTAGCCTTGAGCCTGGTATGTCGTAAGAGCTGAGGAAGCCTTTGAAGGATGAATGGCATAGAAAGTCTTAAGAATGGATGCTGCTTCTGCTCACTATGTTAATGTGGAAAGATTGTAGAAAATGTACAATCTGATTCCATCTGTGTACATGCGGGGAGACACACCATATGTATAAAAAGAATGTGTTTGATTTTATAACCACAAGTAATGGATGGGAAGCACACCAAACCACGAATGGCTTTGAATGGATAGGCCGGCAATATTTCTTTTTAATTGTAAGCCACCATGTACTGTAGTTATTCATATGCTAGTCTTGCCCATCTGTCTTTCAAGCTCATTAGTTTGTCTTATGCATCTGTGTTTCTCCACTGCTTTAGTGTATTTAGCATTGCTGTAACAAAACAGCTGAGGCTAGGTACTTTATAAAGTAGTTTTATTTGGCTTGCAGTTCTTGTGGTTAAAGGGTCCACACAGCACATGTTGGCAAGTGTTCCCTAGCTGTGTCACAACATGGTGGCAAAATGGAAAGTAGCAGGCTATGTGTAGAAGGGGCCAAGTGTGTTAAGAGTCTCACTTTGTAATAACCCAATTCCCGCAAGAGCTGACTCACACCACGTACACACACTAGTCTCTTCCAGGGTGGTGCCCCATGACCTCATTATTCCCATTAGACCCCATCTCTGAGAGCATCTGCCACCTAACACGGGGATGCTGGGACCCACATGAACCTTGGAGGAACACACTCAAACCACAGCACCCATACCTAACTCTTGTTCTTGTGTACGCTGAGGTTTAGCAAATTTAAATTGCCTGTCATTGCTTTTCCTAGTGCCCACTTACGCCAGAGCTAGCACTTGTTCGAGGTCACACAGCCACTTTGAAATTTTCAATCTCTCTCTTTTTCTCTCTCTCCCTGTTTGTCTTTGGGGGTAAGAAGATGAGATAGCATCTCACGAGGTAGCCTAGACTGACCTGAAATTCTCATTTCAAGTCTTGAATTATTATATATTATTATATATGCATTCTGACCTGCCCATGGCACACTTCCCAAGATCCAATGCACAGCAATATTGAGAAGGTGGGAAGAAAATATAACCGAAAGGAAATAGCTGAACAATAAACATGCTGCCAAAGCCAGCACTATTTTGAAGCCTGCCTTTCCCCAGGGTGTTGCTGGTCAGGACAGGAGAGAAAGAGCAACAGGAGGGAAGATCAGCGCCCCCCCTCCAGTCGTAGGTCCAGGTGACTGTCTGTGTGCACTGTGGAAATCGCAGTAAGCGGGGCAGAGTTTTAGTTGCTTCTCTCAGGAATCAAACCACATTGCCCATGCATCGGTGAATGGTTCGGAGGCCTGTGTTGGGCCAGCTCTTATGCGTGACCTTGGAGATCTAAAAACGTCCTGGTCTAAGGAGGCAAGTCTGCCCTCTACCTGCTTTTCTTTTTCATCACTTGTGCACCAATGCCTAATAGCATTCTCTTTTAAAAAATGTTTTCCATGAAGCCTAACTTAAACTTTACTCAAGACCATTGTGTAGAATTGTCAGAAGCCCTGTCTGCTCATCTTTTAGGGTTTTGTTTGTGTGTTTATTTATGATAGGGTCTCCCTATATCACCCAGACTGACCTCAAACTTGAGATCCTCCTGCCTCAGCCCTCCCCTCCCCACATACACACACTGATGGGAAACACGTGGATACCACAAATCCAGGCTTATTTTTGTTTCTATGGACACGCGCACACTGCGTGCTCTAAAGAGATCCCAGCTCTCTCTCTCTGCTTTGGTTTCTCTGGAGATAAATGGGATATCTACTTGTCTTGCCAAACTCTCAGGGGTATTGCTAGGGCTGGAGGGACTGCAGCTACTGAGAGAGCATGAAATGAGCAGATCTGGGTAGACGTGTCACGTGTCACTGCCATTCGCTTTATTCTCCTGTGAAATAAACCAATAGGAAGAGGTCAGGAACGCTCAAAACGTGCTCTAGAAAACTGCTGGAATGGCATCCTTCTACCCCCACCTCTGCAACCACAGCACCCATATTTTTATTCCCTTCCCCCATTTTACATATTTGGCTTCTGCTCTATTTATTTATTTATTTTTGGTGGGGCTGGGGTTTGAACTCAGGGTTTCAAGCTTGCAAAGCACACACTTGACTGCTTGAGTCACACCTCCAGTCCATTTTACTCTGGTTATTTTGGAGATGGGGGTCTCAAGAACTATTTTCCCAGAATGGCCTCAAACTGATCTCAGCCTGCCAAACAGCTAGGATTACAGGTGTGAGCCACTAGCACCTGGTTTATTTTATTTTATTTTTAAATAAAAAAATCTTGCACCTAAACTGAATGTGGTTGCATATCTGTAATCCTAGCACTTGAAAGAGCGAAGCAGGACTATCTGGAGTTAGAGGTCAGCCTGGGCTACATAGCAAGACCTTATCTCAAAAAAAGCAACAATAACAAACAATAAACTAACAACTCTCCCGTAGCTAGGCAAAAGCAAAAACAACTCACTGCTAAATAATCCATAAGATATTTCTTGCTCTGCCCTTATATTTGCACAATGTGCCGTGGGTGAGTTTTTTTCTCTTGAGTGTCAGGGTGCCTGGGTGAGGGACTCTGGGGACAGAATTCCTTTGGAGAAGGGATTGACATTTAAGAGTGCTCCCAGAGATGACCATTTTTCATAATAGAATTCCTGAGTCTGAACCACCTTTGGCAGCTGAAGGCTGAGACAGAAATCCAAAAACCTGTCCAGAGAAAATCTCTTTCAAAGGCTGGAACACTTTTGTTGGATGCAGAGGAGGCCCCAGGTCTGGGGATGCAGGAGTACTCAGTGTTGAAGGTGGAGCACGGTTGGAAGAGCACCACCTTGTGGTCCCAGTGATCACATTCCAGAACAGAGACTGGTAGGCCCAGATGGAGGGCATGCCCCTGAGTGGCTGCGCTCCTGGAACTGGGGCTTTGATTGTGAGGTAGGGAAGGGGCCTGGAGACCCACCCAGACCAGAACTGGGGTCCCTGCCTGGCAGCAGGCCGAGCTTCCTGATTTGGGAAACTTCTCTGAGAGCCACCACACTCCTGAGGCCCATCTACCAAGGCTGGCTGTATAGTTGTTGGGGATCGTGTGGCTGTCACTGGTGGGACAGTGTCTGGATCTGGAAGGGGAAGGCAGAGCCTGGGAGGAGATGGGACAGATTCACAACAGACATGACTGAGGCCAGGTTGGGAAGATGACACAAACCAGGAAGTCTGCAGAGGCAGGATAGGAGGGTGGCATGCAGGGAAGAGAAGACTCCATCCCTGACCTTACCCTGACCCTAACCTGTGGTGGAGGCCCTCCTGCTGCAGCACACTCCCATGCGCTCCCCCACTTCTGCCCATCCCTGCCCAGGGATGCTGGGAAGGTAAAGCTGGATGTCAGCTGCTTGGCACCTGGAAGTCCTCCGAGACTCTTCCCTTGCCTGTTCTGCAGACAGAGCAGATGACAGTGGACAGTGGACCCAGCCCACTGCAGCAACTTTGTCCAGTACAAGGGTGAAGCATACTGCAGATGGGAGCCACTTACATGAGGCTTAATTTTCTAATCTCCCCAATTGAAAGAAGTAAAAAGAAATCAATGGAATTAATTTTAATAATACATTCTATTTAACCCACTATATTCAATATCTTGTTGTTTTAACATGTAATTTAAAATTAAATTCAGAGTTGGGTGTGGTAGTTCATGCCTGTAATCCCAGCACTGGAGAAGGCAGAGACAGGAGGGTAGTGAGTTCAAGGCTAGCCTGGGCTACATAGTGAGATACTGTCTCAAAAAGCCAAATAAAGCTGGGCACCAGTGGCTCATGCCTGTAATCCTACCTACTCAGGAAGCAGAGATCAGGAGGATCACTGTTCGAAGCCTGGCAAATAGTTCTATGAGACCCTATCTCAAAGAAAAAACCATCACAAATGTAGGGTTGGTGGAGTGGCTCAAAGTGAAGGCCCCAAATTCAAGCCCCAGTACTGCAAAAAAAAAAAAAAAAACCAAAAAACAAATAATGAATGAATGAGTTGTGCCTGACAGCACAGGTCTGGTGAAGGAAAGGGATCACTCACCCCACATATCACTAAGAAGTAAGAGCTAGAAAGTTTACAAAGTCTTTTTGGTGGGAGAGACTAACTTGGACTGGTGAAGTCAGGAAGGGCTTCCTGGAGAAGGAAGCATTTATATACTAGGCCCTCATGGCTGCATGAGATTTGAGGAGTGAAGTGATGAGGAGAGATTAGAGAGGGCTGGGCTGTTCACACACTTTCCAGTAGAAGGGGAGTGGTAAGCCATGGCTCTCCAGCCAAATCCTGCCCATAAGATCCAAGAGCTAAGGATAGTTTTTACATTTTTAAATGGTTGAAAAAAATCAACAGAAGCACATTTATAAACACATGAAAATACTAGGCTATTACAATTTCAGTGTTCTACTGGGAACGCAGCCTCCCTGATGCTGTAGAGAGGTGGTATGAAGCTAACCCACAGTGTAGCCGGAGAGCCCCACCTCTTACGCTGCTGGGGTCCAGCCACATGTCAAACCATTCACCAGGACCTTGCACCTCCTGATAGAACCCCAGATCCATCAGCTGAAGAAGCCCCACTTAACGTGCACGTCCCTGGAACCTGATGTGTCAGTCCCTGACCTGCACACTCCCCGGCAGGGGACATTCCCCGAGGCACAAATGTCTCAGTGTCTCCCTTTCTTTTTGCTCTTTAGGCTCCAGACTGGTTAAACCAGACTTGATGGAGATCATCAGCCTCCCAGTTTACTGATGGGGAAACTGAGGCCCAGAGAGGAAGGAATGTTGTCAGGTCACGACGGGTCTCTCATATCCCACCCTAGGTCCTTTCCCTCCCTGTACCCCACCAAACCAGGCCATCTTCTCCATGCCCATCTGCTGTACCTGCTGGTTGCTCCAGACCTGTCATAGTCGCGGGGCGGGGTGGGGGGTGCTACAGGACAGGATGGGGGATGCAGAAAGGAAGGCCCTGATGATCTGACCCTACCACCTTTCCTGCCTTGTCCCCACACACATGATCCAGTTTCTGGCCACCCTAAAAGTTTTGCTCCCCAGTGGGCCACCCTGCTGCTCAACCCCCTAGAGCTTTCCCCGGGGGAGGAAATACAGCCAATTCTCACCCTCAAGCCAGCCTGGACTTCACACCCTCTGCCTGCTCCACCCCAACACTTCCATAGTGGCTACCACCCAAGGATAGTGTCTGTCTTCTCCCTGTGAAGTCAGGGCCTGGCACAGTTCATGTGAGAGGAGCGAGCAGGGGCCAAAGGGCCTAGACTCTAGAATGTTCCCCTTCTAGACTCTCACAGTCGCTTCCACAGCACTACTTTTCTATGGAGCTGACCCTGCTGAGCCCCAACCAGGCCTAGGCAAGGGGTCATGGGCACTGCCGGTTTCTAGCTGATCTGCTCACACCTGTATTCTGTAAGGTGCCCAGGAGGTGGCGCCAAATAGCTGCCAACAAGAATAGCCTTGTGGGCGTGTGACTCAGCTGGCTCCCCTCCCTCTGGGCCCAGTGCCCTTGGTCTTTGATTGGTTCTCCTGCTATAATGTGGTTCTTACTCTCCAGCAGCAACCAGGAGTCGGATCCTTCAAGGTGAAGGCCAGGGTGGCTCCACTCATCACTGCTGCCCAGGGGTCAGTGAGGGCTGGGCTCTGGGTCCCCCTTTGGAGCTCAGCTTCTGCGGAGAGCCAGGCACTGTGTGTGGGGAAACTGACAAAGTCCTGCATGTTCCTGGGGTTTTGTGGCCATAGCAAACACCCACCCCGCCACATTCTCTTGTCTCCCATTCTCATCATCTGCGTTAGCAGAGAAAAGGTTCTGAGCAGCTTGGGAGGATCCCGAGCTATCACAACGATGGGCAGCCCAGCTGGGGGCTCCAGAGGGGAGACACTGAGGGGGAAATGTGCTAAGGAAATGAGTCCGGTATTGGATGCCAGACCGGGGAACTGGAGTTTGATGAGGCAGGTGGGGGCTGCATCTGGGAAAGGCAAAGCTTGGGGACAATTGTGCTGGCCACACAATTTCCGTGAGGGAAATCTGACAGTGAGGGGGACCATCAGAGAGAACGGGTAGCAGAGGCCATGCTGGGTGGCACAGAGAACCCCGTACAGAGACCCATTAATGTAGCCTGAGCTCAAATTGCTGCTCCCAACTGTAACCAGAAACAGACTCAACTGGCCTGTGCAAGAGGTCCACATGGAATTGGGGGAGGAGGAAGCAGTGAGTGGGCACTGAGAGGAATCAGGTAAAGGACACACATGCCACAGTATATCAAGCTGCAACCCCTCCATGGGTTAAGACAAAGATCAGTTTGGGGATGAGATCAAAAGATGGTGGGGAAGAGGAGGGTAGTGCTTGCAGAGAGGACTAGGTGTCTGTGAAACAGGGTTGGTGTGTCAAATCACACACCCACACTCACACACATCTGTACACTCACATGCACAGCCTGTACACATAAACACACACGTGCACGTGTTTAATCTCCCCAATTTACATACTTACACCACCATGTTCAGAGATCCTTGAAAATACCTGCAAACATAGTCTTGTACAAATGCATATGCATACGGGCACCTGTCAATACACATGTGTGTAGGCACATGTTCTCCCTCAGGCCAGCCTGTCTGAGGCTCAGAGCTGGGGTAGCTAGCAGTCCCTGGGCCCCAAGTCCATTTCTGATGGAGGTTTCTCCAGTCCTTGCTTGTAAACACTATTTATTTTGGAAAGCATCTTCTCTGTTTTCAAATAAAACGTTGGGACATGCAGTATTGGATTTCCCTGATCTGACATTGACCTAGAAAAATGTGCTGGCGGGAACAGAAAATGTGATGCCCCACTGTGCTGGCAGGCACAAGTGAGTGTCACTGCTCTTGGCTGTGACTGCAAAGGTTAAGATGCAGAGTGGGGCAGTGCCGCCTCCCTGGCCCAGCAGCTCTCTCCCCACAGAGCTGCGAAGTTGAGGGCCCTGAGTGGGGGCTTCCTGCAGCCTGGGTGCTCATGGCCTTGAAGGACAGGTGGGAGAGTTAGAGCACCTGCATGGGGCAGGGGCTCTGGAGAGCAGCTTGTCTGGGGGCGCTGTAGACTAGGTAGGCATCAAGAGAGGAGGCAACTCCAGGACGTGCAAAATGTGAATAGGGCCCAGCTATAGGGTTCCCCATAGTTGTCGTGAGGGAAATGCTCAAGGTGACTTGAGCCAGGTTTGAAACTGGTTCCCCTCTCTTAAGGGTTTCAGGAGGCAGAGCTGTCAGTTCAGCTCCAGGTGAAGGTGATGACCTGCCGCAGGCTGGAAGGGGGCCTGGGCCCTAGCCGTAACGGGTGGAGGCAGAGTCAGGAAGCAGGGTCCAGTGCTGGAGCCCTGCATAACGGTGGGAGCATAGGCACCTGAGGTCTCCTGGGGACACAGGGTCTTGGTCTCTGGCAGCAAAGAGGACCCATAGAGCCATGTGTGACTTATTGCCCCCTGTGGACCACTGTGTCCTTCATGGCCTCTTATGAGGAAGAAATGACATCAGAAGCAAAGTTCCCAGCTGGGAGCTAGACAGGCAATAAGAGCTCAATAAATTTGAGATCAGGACTAGAGATGGGGCTCAAGCAGTAGAGTGCCTGCTTTGCAAGCACAAAGCCCTGAGTTCAAATCCTGGTCCCACTAAAAAAAAAAAAATGGAAACCAAATTCCAGCTTCACTACTCACTAGCTGAGTAGTTTTGGTGTGCCTTAATTTCCTTATCTGTGAACTGCAGATAACAACAAAACATGCCTCATAGAACTACTGGGGATTAAGTGAATTCAGCCATGCAAAGCACTTTGAACAGCGCCTTGTCGAGTACATATAAAACTATTTGCCATGATATTCAGTATTACTCTCAATGACTTGGTGGTATATCTATTCGTGTTAGCACTCAGTGGGTCTTCGTGGAGAGTTTTCTGTGTGTAAGGCACTGACTGAGGATGTGGCAGTGAATCGGAACTCTGTGGCAGGCAGCAGGATGGTCCCCTGGATGCTCACCCTGGAGGGGGTGAATGTGCTATGTTACGTGGCCAGGGGGAGATAAGCTTGCAGAGGGAGCAAGGTTGCCAGACAACTGACCAGAGATAGGAAGGCTAGCTTAGGGTTGCTCAGGTGTGGCCAATTAATCACAAAGGTCCTTAGAAGGAGAAGAGAGAGGCCAGAGTGCCCAAGCAAGAGGCATGACGATGGAGGCAGAAGTCTGGTGTGACTATAGCTTTGAAGATGGAAGGGGTTATGAGCCAAGGCCCAGGCGGCCTCTGGTCCTGGAAAGGACAAGGAGACAGTCTCCCTGGGGCTCCACAAAGAGACAGACCTTCAGAACAATATAAAGTTGTGTTGCTTTGCGCCATAACGTTCACAGGAATTTGTTATAGCAATCATGGAAACGAATAAAACCCTTCCACGTGGAGCTTATGTCCTTTTTAGGGGAGAGAGTCAATAAGGAAATAAAATGCAGGTGTTGCAGCTGGGAGCAAGGGTCAGGCTGCCTGGCTGCCCCTGAAAGTCTGGTGTTCCTCTCCAGCTGTAGCCATCTACCCCATACCTTGTGCCTCTGCTTGCAGAGGACTGAAGGGTGGGGCTGCTCTGCCTGAAGCACAGCTGAGGCTCAAACACTGCTGGGCTTGGGCTGGCTCACGCTGGCGCTGTAGTGGGTGGGGCCTATGGCACTTAGCTTGTTAGCAGGTTCCTCGGGTGGGGACATGAGGAAACTGATTTGTCAAAGGAGAGAAGGCCAGTCTGGTAGGCTGCCTCTGAGTGTCTCCTAGGTTTCTGTAATTACAAGCTCTTAATTGCTCACAATAAGGAAACACCTAGAATCCTCCCATTAGGAGCTCGTAAAACACCACTTGGGCTTGGCTTTCATCTCGTCAGGTTGCCTCTGCATTCATCTTCTGCCTTTAACTAGCAGTTCTGAGCCTCGAGAGCCACGCAGGACAGGGCCGAGGCCTAGGTTCAGTCTGCCTTCCCAGCCCCTCCCTGTTCAAGTCACCAAGTTCTCTGCTCTCCCACCAGCTGACACTGAGCAGGGCCTGAGTTGGGCAAGGACTTGAGGCTCAGCTCCCCAGAGGTGGGTTCTGCTGCTCAGGGTGTTACTGGTGGACCTTGAAAGGATGGTGCTTTATAGCCGGTGATCAGGAGCTCGGGTTGTGTGCTGCTCCAGGGCACAGTATCTAAAAAGCATCATCTACATAGTAGACACTTATGTGACAGCACACTGTAGAGTAAGAAAACTGGCCTCCAGATACGTAGCTTGGCAGGGCACACACGTGTGACCCTGTCCCATCTGCACTCTAGGTACCCAATGCCTTTGAGGCTGGATTCCTGAACCTCCAAGACTTTGAACCTAAAATGGTTACCTCAGCCTGAGAGCTGGCAGGGACAAGAGAAGGTGGGGCTCAGAGTGGACAGCAGTGTGCATCATGGTGTGTTTGTGGAGCCAGGGGGCTGTTTATGCTAACTTGACCTTTTTTAACTTGAGGAAGGGACATTTTTTGCTAATTTGCATGAAGTTGTCCTATGGACAACCAGGCCCTGCCTCAACTCTTGAGGTGCAGCCTGGAGAGTGGCAGATGGGAGGTGAGGCCTTGCCCTCAGTCTCCTTGGCTGAGGTCTCTATTCTCCAATAGCCAGGGCCCTGCTCCCAGGGTCATACCAGACCTCACCCTCACCCCTCTCATCTCAGCCTCTTAACCCTGTGGTCAAGAACAATGCAGGTGTCAGCTGTGAGCTATCTAACTGGTCTTATCCTTCAGAGTCCTCCTCTGTGGGCACAGGCCATGAAGAAGTGAACCAAGTGACCGCCCTCTCTCTGAGAGCAGGCTAGGGAGAGTGTGCAGGTGCACAGGTGAAGAAACACATATCTTTTGATACAGTGATTCCCTCGAGGGATTTTGTGTTGAAACTGTGCTCAGATTTTGCCAAGAGGTGTTTGCATAGCACTGTTTGTGTAAGCAACAGTTGAAAGTCCACCCTATGTCCCTTAACAAAGAAGTGAGTTCCAGGCTACCCTCGGCTTTCACACATGAGTGACCCTAGAAATCTGTTCAAAAGTCCCTTGTCTGAAAACTGGACAGCAGTTTTTTTTGTTTTGTTTTGTTTTTAAAACCTGACTAAAGCTAGTAATGTTAGGATAAATGTTATATTCTACCTCCAGAAAAAAAAAATCAAATCACTAGTTGGGTTCTTTCAGCTTTATTGAAGCATAATCAGAAAATAAAAATTGTACATATTTATAGCATAAATTTATATCCATGTACATTGTGAAATGATTGCTGCAATCAATTTAATTAACATGTCCATCAGCTCACAGAGTTAGCATTGTATGCATGTGGTGAAAGCATTTAAGATCTGTCTTTGCAAATATCAGCGAGACGATCAGTACTATCAACAATAGTGCACCGGGTTCTACATAGATCTCTAGAATGTTTTCATCCTGCCAACTGAAACTCTGTACCCTCTGACCAGCCTAACCCCATCCCCCACCCCAGCACCCAGCATTCCAGCTTTTGCTTCAGAGTTTGACTTCTTTAGATCCCACGTATAAATGGGATCGTGCAGTGTTTGTCTTTCTGTGACAGATGGGAGGACAGAATGACAAATACTAATGTACCTCTAACCTTTTAGATACAGACTTTAATATCATGAATCTTAGTTTGTTTTCTCAAAAGTAACACCTGAGACAAAAATTTGAATGCAAGTAGTTTACTTTTTTTTTTCTTTAGTTTACTTTTGAGGTAATAAAGTAGAGCTAAGAGAAATAAGGAAAGAAAGATGGCTGATCAGCTGGTTGTCACTGTGGGCAGTGGAGTGTCACACTGCCTGGGGAACTCTGGGAACTAGCATAGATCACAGAAGCCTGAGAGCACAGGAGCTGGGTTTTTTTCCACTGCCTCCCAGCAATTTTAGCTCTCCTGCTTCTGAGCCGGTGTCCCAGCACTTCCTGCATGTCCTGCAGAGTTCCAGTGCCCAGAGGAGTCCTGGGGACAACAGTCAGAAGCCAGACCGGAGCGCAGGGAGGTGACAGGATGGAGCCCTGTGTCTTTCTTTAATCTTACTCTTTTGCTTAACATGGAATCTACAGATGGCAGACGAATCCAGAGGGTATTCATTGGAGAATGAAGATTCATTTTTTCTGACACATGGGATTTTCTATCTTCATTACAATTTAATAATCACAGGCATTTCTACATTTCTATATTCTACTGGTTGTTATAAAGTAGCAAGTACCAAATGAAGTCTCCAAGTAAGTGCTCAAAGAAAAACAATAATGAACACATGAAGTTGGCCAGGCTCCCATTATCCTAACAGTAACACTTCAGGCTACAGTTCTTGCTGTTTTACAGTTACAGAAATGGAGGCCCAGGGAGGTTAAGCCATTAGCTGGCAGAGCCTGGCCCCAGAGTTTGTGCCCTTGGTCAGCCTGCCCAGCCATGGCTGTGTGACTTTCACAGGGTCTCTCTACTGACTTTGAAAACCTGAACATGCAAAGTGAGAGAGTTAAGGAGTATCAGGAATAATGTACAAAAATGGCAAATTTTCAAATTTGAATGTATCAATAATGGTGTAATATAGAGAGAACTGTGACTATACAGCAGTAGATTGTAATCTGTGGCTTCAGTTTGGCTAGCAACATAAATTTCTGACTTTCTATGACCTGAACGGAGTGAGTCCTTAAGACATGCTTCACTGAATGAAGGAATTAGCTTTGGTCAATGCCAGGGCTGCCTCACCCTACCCCAGGGCTGAGGAGGGCACCCAGGACCAGACACAGCATGGGAGGGGGTAGTAGTTGGGATTGCTTGTCACACCATCTCCCTCACCCAGACCTCATGTACTCTGTGGCCAGTGGCTCTGCAGAATTTCCATACCCTCTCAGAAGGCAGGAGCCTTATCCCAATGTCCCTACCCATGCCGAAAGCAAAGGCTCAGGGCTATGCTTTGAATGTGTCTCCCAAAAAGCTTATATGGGAATATCGCTTCCAGTGCCAATTGCGGGAGGTTGCTAGCTGAGATAGGAGACTGTGAGGCAATTAGCAGGAAGCAATGTTTTATTGTGCCAGCACAGACCCAGCAGACTCGTGTACAAAGGCTGAGCCCCAAGAACAAAGGGGTCTCACCTTATACACCCTTGCAAGCAGGTTACAGAGGCAATAAAATTGAAAAACAAGGTTTAACCCATATATGGTTACATGCAATTCTATAGGCTACTTCACCCTAGTGCTAAGTGCCCTTCTAACCCTAGTGCTGTGTGACCTTCTTCACTGTTTAGGGTTTATCTCTCTGCTATGCTGTCCCTTCCCCCTGCTACTTTCTCAGAACTCAGGCCTCGTTTGTTTTCTTCTGATCCTCCTCCCTGCTATATTATTCCCTGCTTTGATTCTCGTACCCACCTAGGGTCAAAGAGCATCATCTTAATTTAGGGGTTTGTATTTTCATAGCATCTTTACATGTGAGGCCATTTTCCTTTCTATACCAGCCTCCATAATAGTCCTGATAGACCACAGTACCCGGGGGGCCAGGCAGGGCAGTGTTACACATGCTCCTAGGATTAGGCCCATTGCCCCTATCAGAGTTTTGAATCCGCCTAAGGCAGAGAACCACCCTCCAACAGGTCATTGGGATCCCATCCTCTCCAAGTCTGGATGGGGACGTGGGCAAGCTTTCTCATCTTGTCTGTGATCTCTTCTATGACCTTTCCTTCATCATCAGTCTGTAAGCAGCAGTTGTTTAGGTTAAATTTTCCACAAACTCCTCCCTCCCAAATAGTCTAAAGCCAAGAGGTTCTGATAGATGGCATTGTGCATCTTAGTGCTTTGTTTTGGCAGCAAATTGAGGGCTCTTGTAGTTTTATTAGTTATAATTTCAACAACAGCCTGCAGCCTGATGATGCAGTTGAGCATATATCTAGGGGTGCGATAGCCCCAGGACTGTCTTTTGCCCAGGAATATAGTACTGGATGACTTACTCAGGAGGCCACCTGCCATCTTTTTCCCAAGCCCAGTGGTCTCCCATGTTGGCCCCCCCGACAAACGTATCACAAGTGACATTCAGTATCTGGGCTATAGATTCAGCCAGTGAGAGGAACAAGTTTTTAGCAGAGATGGAAAATTCACTCTGCATCTCCTCATAAAAGGAGTGAAAAACTTGGTATGAGGAACTCTCATGGGTAACGGTTACTAATTTGAGGTGTAGCAGACTGTCAGGGTCAAGACCCTGTTTATCTATTTTAATATTAATCAGGTGGCTTAAGTGCAGTGAAATTTACAGGGTTACGGGTGCCATGGGTGCAGTTAGGGGCAGCTTCCCCTTGTGAAAGATGGCTGTGTGCTTAGCACCCTGCCATGTGGCCCATGAAATACACTCCAGTAAGGACAATAAGAAGAACCCACATCATCACATGGCCAAGAGTTGTCTCCCAGGCACACAAACTTGTATCGGCTCCTGCACAGCCACAGCCTATCCCTCCACATCCACCTTTGTCTACAGCCGCACATGCATCAAAGAGCACTGACACTGGTTTAGCAGTAAACATCTAAACATCTAAACATCTAAACTAAACATCTGGCTGCAGCTGATGAGGTTCCCAGGGTTACGGACGCTCCTGATCTCTAACCATTGCTCCCAAGGGTGGTAAGTGGGGTTGAAGCAGATATGCTGATTAGCATGGGAGCACACTAGAAAGGTGGTGTGATTGTGAGTGCATGAGCCCATGACAGCCTGCACAGGAATAGTAAGTATGGAAAAGTAAAGTCTTAGTAACAACACTCTCTGCCTGAGTAGTATGCATAAGTAGGTCACAGGAAGAGGGCTCTGGGGCCGCGAAAGGAAACCAGATCAGTAACAATAAATAGTAAATACGCATCCTGCCCCAAAGAGATAGAAGAAAGCAAATAAAAACCTTTCACTGTGAGACCAATCAGCAGGGGCGGTTTCTGCCAAGCCTCTGGCGAAGACTAGGGTGAGAACTACAGCAGCAGATACAGACAAGGGGTGACAATGCAATACAGTGAGATAACTGGTGTGAAAAACAGCCCATTTGTCCCATCAGAGAGTCGACTCCTCAAGCTTCTGCGAGCGTAGACTAGTCAGCTTTCAGGGTGACTAGTGCAGGGCTATCTTCCTGTCTTCTTGGTCCCCTGTTGTTTCCTGAGAAGCGGAGTCCTGCTGAGGGAGAGTGCTCAGGTTCCAGAGGGTGATCCTACACTGTGAAGCTGGATCAGGGATGCAGTCCCACTCAAGAGAAGTTGGCTTGACTCAACTGTGGTGGATCCAAGGAGCAATCTCTGCTCCTTTATCTGCGGTGGGAGTAGACAAGATAACAACCAAAGGGGGTTTTAATGGGCGGACATTTAATTTTTTTTTTTTATCCAGACATTGTCTTTTGTTTTTGTTTGTTTGTTTTTTAAACTGAGTAGAATTATCATGGCAACAATATATTATCATTTTATATATGTCCAAGAAAACACGTTGTCTTTAAAAAAGTTAAAACCACCATCTTTAAGTATCACAGGACATGTTTAGAGCCAGTAAAAATAGTTACTTTGTCTCTATTTAAGTAGAAGACCCTGTCTAAAAACATGAATTTGAGTCTGGAAGGGCTTTAATGTCAGATAGCCACACATGCATAAGAACCATTTCTTTAATTCTCTCGGCCTTGGTTATTTTTGAAATATCTGGTACCAATGACTACCAGGATCGCAGAGTCCTCGACCCAAAAGGGCTCAAGAAAGGAACAAACAAGACAAGATATACAAAAGGACTTGCTCACTCAGGAAGGGAATGACAAACACGTATCAAGAGGGCCAGCAGGCTGATGGACCAACTGGCAAAATTTTATTTTTCTCAGCCAATTTTATAGAAAAGAGGAAGAGACTTAAACATCAAAAACACTCTGACCTAGTTACAACCTTTCTGTCGTTTTCCACCCTGCATTCTTACTGCCAGTGTCCTTTTTAGTCAAGGGAAACCATTTAGCGTTCCTTCCCATCGTGATAGAGACACAGTGCACCTGCAGATTCCGACCTTGTCGTAATGCTGCTAAGCCACAGCGATCTTGTCAGACTGTGACTTTCAGTTCCCAACAAGTGACTCCATTCAAACTTTGATGGCATTCCCCCCTTGTCTCCAAACTGCTTGTCTCTGAGCAGTCTTTTCTGAAGATCTGTCTTCCATCCAAGTACTAACCAGACCCGACCCTGCTTAGCTTTCAAGATCAGATGAGATTGGGCGTGTTCAGGGTGGTATGGCCTCAGACTGAAGAGCTTTCTTGATTGGTTGCTCTTTTCTGGATTTTGTTTGTTCGGTTGGTTTTGGTCCCACGTCTGGCGGAGGGGGGGGGGGGATAATGAACAGATCAGGTGGGAGTCAGTGCCAAATAGACTCTTTTGGCCAAATTTAAGCAACAAAGAGGCTTAGAAGGAGTGGTTCTTAGGCAATGGGCTTCTAGACAAGGACAAAATCTAACAAAAGCAGATGTCTAAAAAGCTAACCTGGTTGACAAATTAGTAGTTATTAGAGTCATTTTTTTATGGACTTGATTGTAAATGTCCCAGAAGGATCAGAACTATAATGAAAAAAACTTAAGAGCCATGGTTAAAATTCTGATGGACAACTTAGCAACTAACTGGGCAGTATATCAGTACCACTACCCTGTTGTTACTGTGTTTATCTGAATTTTGTGTTTTAGAAGACTTGATATAATTGAAAAACATAAATATATTTAATGTACACGGACCAGCAACAGCATCACAACTCTACAGAGGTTATATATACATATTAGTTTAGTTGTTCTTGCAGTAAAACCTTAGATTTTTATCAGTTGTAGGGGGAAATAACAGTTTTAGTAAACCCAAACAGCCCAGTCACAGACACATATAGGGTACCAACTGTATTAGAATCTCCCAAGACAACAGTTGTTTAACCATGAGGTCATCTAGAAAGTTTTATATAAACTGTTAGAAAATAAGAGGCATGGAAGAGGCAGATAGATGGGTCAAACACCAGTACAGGGTTTATTGTTTAGGCAGGAGCTCTGTGGAGGGGGACCCCAACAAGAGAGCTAGAGCCCATTGCCATACACAGGCTTGGGCTAGATGTAGGGGGCTAGTGGAAAGTACCAGGAAGGTCGCTAAGGGATATTGTTGCTGGGCAACCAAGAAAGATAAGTTGTAGTTAGGTCACTGTCTGCCCTACTGTCCTTGGCATCTATCCAGGAAGAGAAAGGTGAGCCATCTGCAAGGGGGAGGGGGTCTAGTCCTAACGTGGCTGTCCTCATTGTTAACCCCAGCATAAACCAACTCTTAAATGAACATGACTCGGTGATCTTAGTAGTTGAAACCCTGACAAAAATCACCAGAGAACACAGGTAAATATTTATGGGGACTAAGTGTGGAGTTAGGAAACATAGTGGCCAAGAGTCATGGCTCAGATGTTGATAAGGGATCACATCCCAGATTGTTGACATTAACACATGGCTCATGACATACAGTAGGATCCCACCAACCTGTAGTCAGTGGAGCCCCCCCTAAAATAACAGGCCCAATCTGGCCATCCCAGGGCAAAAATTCCCTCCACCCAACATGTGGAAGGAGCAGGACTAACATCCCCACTCTGTTGAGTCCAATAGAAACTGGAGGTCTTGACTACCAGTGTAAGGCTACTTTTTGAGTTTTTATTGATTTATTTATTTTTGTCCTACCTGGAGGGTGTACTTTGGCTTTATATAAGTAAATCTGTCTTAACCCTCATGTCAGTACAGCAGTACTACCTGTGCTCAGCTGCCTCTTGTCTCTCTGTGTTTTAATAAACTCTTGTCTTGACAAATTTGTGGATTAAGCTGTAGCATCAAAAATTCCTGACAGTTATCTTGACACAACAAAAAACATTTTTAAGACAATATTTTGTAACAGTTATCAAGAACAATATAATATTTTAAAGATAGTCTCGTTATGAGCTTAGAGAATGAAGTTTTAGTTTAACATCAATACATTAAATTTTGACCTTATGAAGCCTTTAATATAACTCTTAGATTTTAGTCAACTTAATCACTTACATAAGCATCTATAAGCTCCATCTTTTCATGACAACTTACTCTGTACCTTTATGACAACTTATTCTGTTTCCCCCCCCCCCCCCCCCGGAGCTTGTTTTTATCCTCCCCCACCTCACCCCACCCCCACCCCCCCCACCCCTGTCTGGTCTGAGCTGGAGTGTTAACCCCTGAATACCTGCATCTCAGTGAGACCTGATTGAAATAAGTTTGAAAACTGTTTTTCTTAAAAAGTAGCAGTAGGACAGTGTAAGAATTTTTACATTGACTCTATAATAAGAACTGTTCTCAAGATGTTTACATATTTATGTGTAAAAAAGCCTAAGAGGCTTATAATGGAGATCTTTAAAATAAATGCCCTGGTTTTTTGTCACCTTAAGTATCATATTCACCTTGTAGCAGCAGTGTAAGAACCATTTTGAAGATGCTTCCACATACACACATGCTGTGAATGCACAATCAGATGGATGCATAGTCTGACCAGCCATTAGCAAGGGAATCATAAGCATCTCATGACTGTCTCAATATCAGACCAAGCCTATTGCACCAACCTTTTGGAACAGTTTTTTACTAGCAACAGTCAAAGTTGCTCCTTTTTTTCTCACCCTTTTAGGTAGGTTCTCCCTATTTGTATTCCCTAGAAGTAAAGGTGCCAGCAAGTTTAGTATTTCTGGCATATTTTAATAATCCTTAATTATTTTCTATTTACATTTTATCTTTAAGACATAAAAACTCAACTAAAGGAGTGTATTAAATCTTTCATCTTTTTCTGTCTCCAAACATTTTATGACATTTTACTTTTTCTCTCTCTCTCCCTCCCCACCTCACTTCATCCATGAAGACCTCATCCCATTTTGTTTCCATTCCTCCACTTTTCCCTTTCCACATTCACAATCCTTCTGCAACATTCCTTTTCTTTCAAGTCAGACCAGATCTTATGTGTCAGTGCAAGTCCATCCTTCATGTGTTAATTTTTGTAAGAGCTCAGTTAGTGCTGAGCCTCAGTCCTCCTTCAGGGTGCCCATTTTGGGTGAAGATGTGCAAACTGGGGCACCAAAGCTACCCATCAAGACTGAAAGACTCTGATTTCTCCGCAGTCCGCCCAATAAATTGCTGCCTGAATTTAAATAAACAACTGAGTCTGAAGACCAATTTTAGCCTCTTGGCATTCTCCTGGGTGTTAGGTTTTTTTCTTTTTCTTTTTTTTTTTACAATTACTCTGTACACTTCATTAACCACAGTTTTATCTAGTGACCCTTCCAGGGGCCATCCTACACCAAAAGCAGGGCCAATCTGCTTCACAAAGGACCTTTAGCTTGTTAGGAGTTAACTTAACTCCATGGTCTCCATTAAATCTCCTTTTAAAGTTTTTAACCATACACTCCAAGGGAATGTTCTTACCCTGGCCTCCACCCATCTCCTCCCATTACCAGCCTGCCAGACAGGCACAGAGGGTGAGGGGTTTTGGAAAAGCAGCCACTTCTTCCGTCTCCTGCCACTCCCCTCTCTGGCCTAAACCCCAGACTGGAGGCCCTGCTGGGGCTCACCCTTGACCCTACGAGTTTGTCACAGAACCAAGGATCAGGACTCCTCACTCACTTTGCAGCTGGGCTGCATCTCAGCTCTCACTTTCATACACTCTCATACAGCACAGTACTTCCACCCCACTCCCTGAACCTGACAGACACGGTTTCACCCCCAAAAAAGGTGGTTACTAGCTTGTCTCATTGGGAGGTGATCAAGCTCCCGTTCTGCCTCTTGGGGCAGGCCTGAATTCGAACCCGGGTTCTTACCAGTCTGATGAGTGATGCTCCCCTCCCCTCACTGGATCCTGCACCTCACTGGGTTCCGTTGTGCATCCAAGGCCCTCACCCCAACCCGCCAGGAGGAGGAATCCCCCCTTTGGATCAAGCTGTCTGTTGGCACCTGGTGAGGTCTCCTCCTGGCGGTGGTGGGGGGCGGGAAATGGGACTCACCCTGGTGACAAGGGAGGTGATAACTCACCATCTCCACAATCCCGGATGAGCCCCCAAGAAATGTTGTGGGAGTTTGCTAACTGAGATAGGAGACTCTGAGGCAATTAACAACAAGCAACGTTTTATTGTGCCAACACAGACCCAGTGGACTCGTTTCTAAAGGCTGAGCCCTGAGAACAAAGGAGTCTCACCTTAAACACCCTTGCAAGCAGGTTACAGAGGCAATAAAATTAAAAACAAGGTTTAACCCATATATGGTTACATGCAATTCTATAGGCTACTTCACCCTAGTGCTAAGTGCCCTTCTACCCCTAGTGCTGTGTGACCTTCTTCACCTTTGAATTCTTTAGGTTTTCTCTCTCTGCTATGCCATCCCCTCCCCCCTGCTACCTTAGCAGAACTCAGGCCTCGTTTGTTTTCTTCTGATCCTCCTCCCTGCTACACCACAGTATGAGGAGGCAGGTCCTAATGGGAAGTGATTAGGTCAGCAGGGCTGGGCATCCTTGAGTGGATTAATGACCACTATAAAAGGACACAAGCCTGCAGCTATCATGTCTTTCCCACTCTCACACTCTCTTTGCCCTTCTGCCCTGGGATGACATAATGGCCCCTTCCAGATGCTGGTGCCTTGATCTTGGGCATCCCAGTCTCCACCACTGTGAGTCAAATAAACTTGAGTTCATCATAAATCACCCACTATCAGGTATTCTGTTACATCAGCAGAAAGAAGACTATGACACTCAGTTTCCCTCTGGTTCTGAGACTAATCCCTCCATCTTTGGGTCACTGTTGCCTTGCCTCAGACCCCATTCCCACACAAAGAACTCAGCCTGGGAGAGGGAGGAGGGGGAAAAGGTGATGGGGTGGGAACCGAGAGCAGTTCAGTTCTTGTCCTAGCCCATTTCCTCCTCTGCTCCCATCAGTTAAGGTTTGTTTTGTTTTGTTTTGTCTAACACTGTACTCCTCTGGTATATGTCATCCATCCCAAATTCCCTTCTGACCCCATTATTCTGATTATCTTTATCATATCACAAACTGTACCCTGAAATTTGTGGTTTAGTACATACATTTAATTTTGGCTTATGGTTGCTAGGTGAAATACTGCAGGTATTCTACCTGTAAATTCTTGAACTATTTTATTCTTAAATTAAAAAACAAATAATAATTTTATCTCTCAATACAATACAGATAGTCCAGGCATGGTGATACATATCTGTAATCCCAGCACTCAGGAGACTGAGGCAGTAGTATCTCAAGTTCAAAGCCAGCCTGGGCTACATAGTGAGATGCTGTTTCAAAATCCAAGGACTTGGATATAGTTCAGTGGTAGAGCCCTGGGCTGGATCTCAGTACCACACACACAAAAAAAAATCCCAACACAACAACAAAGGATTTTTGAAAATGTAAGCTTATTTTAGTCTAAGTATATCCAGTGCATTACTTGGGACACACTTTAAAAAAGTTACTCTTGTTTATCTAAAATGCAAATTTAACTGGACTTTCTGTTCTTTTATTTGCTAAGTCTAGCAACCCTAATTTGATCACAGGAGCATGGGTCAGGAATCTGGGAAGGGCTCAACAGGGGCTGAAGGATCCACTTCCAGGCAGTTCATCCTGTCGGCTGCCTGGGTGCTCTTTGGGCCTTGCACTCTCTCTACACAAGAAGTGTCCTCCTCTAGGCCTCAGCCTGGCAGCTTGGGGTAGTCAGACTTCCTATGTGGTGGCTCAGGAACCAGCCTCAGGGAACAGGAAGTATAAGCTGCCAGTCTCCTCCACGTGGGGCCTGGTAATAGGACCAGCATCACTTCCGCCTTGTTTTATTGCTCAAGTACTCCCTAAGCCCATGTAGCTTAGCAAGAGGGAATGTAGACCCTGGTCTAAATGAACTGTGGCCTAGAGGTCATCTTGTATCTATCACGCCCACTGAGAAGAAATAGATTTTCTGTCACTCAAAGCTAGCCTGTCACCTATTTTTCTCCCACATCATCCCTTTCCTGAAGTAATGGCTCAGTCCAGCTGCTGTCTGACTGGGTGAAGATCCCCCAGAAAAAAGAGGAAATTCAGAAGGGAAGGGGATCTTGGGTTACTATTTCTAAATGTCATTCCACTACGCAACCAAAAAAATTGAGAGTTGAATGTTATGCATAAAAATCAAATCACAAAAAAATTGTTTATAGCACGATGTTACTTTTTAAAACATGAACACATAAATAATGATAGCTGTATGCAAAAAAATCACAGCCGTTTATCTGTGAAAGATGGGATTCTGGCACTCTCTGCTTGGTATTTTATGGGTATGGGCTGCATATTTCATGAGAAAAGAGGCTATCACAAAATGAAACAAAAACTGAGGCAGTGGATTAAATGTGCCCCCCCAATTCATATGTTGAAACCCTACTTTTAGCTATGTGATTGTTCAGGTAGTCTCCTAATTACCATGGTTGGATTTATGGGTATTTTGGGACTTCATGATGGTGTGGAAGTGGAATGTATCAAATGATACGCATTTAATAAAAACTATACTTTGAATCTGGCTTTTCCGAGGCTGGTGATACACAGTATTTTTTCAGATACTGGTGGGTTCCATGCTCAGGTTTGGAAAGTGTGGCCCTGTTTTGTTCACTACTTTTCCTGGAGGGTTGTGCATTGTTTAAGTGCTATAATAGGCACTTTCCCACAAATTTTATGTCACTAATAGTTCATTACTGGGCTGAATAGCATCGCTGCTATGGTTTGTTTGTGTCCCCAAAAGTTTATGTGTTGGAAACTTAATCTCTAATGCACCAGTAATAGGTTTTTTTTTTTTTTTTTGTAAAAGTAGCCCCCTTTTTTCCTCTCCTCTCTTTTAAGAGTGTGAGTGCCCTCTAGCCATGTCCAGAAAAAGCACAAAGATCCTTTCCAAACAAGCCTTTTTTTTTTTTTTTGGTGGTAGTGGGGTTTGAATCCAGGGCCTCATGCTTGCTAGGCAGCACTCTGCTTGAGTCACTCCGCCAGGTCTAACAAAGGTCCTTTCCAGATGCTGATGCCCTGCTTTTGGACTTCCTAGCTGTCAGAACCACAAGCCAAATAAACTTCTATTGTTTATAAATTACCCGATCTTCAGTGTTCTGATACAACTGCACAAAATGGACTAAGACATCCTCCAAAATCCATGTCTACACAGAACCTCAGAACATGACCTTATTTGGAATTAGGGTCTTTGCGGATATAGTTAATTAAGATGAGGCCATCCTGGATTATTGCCCACCCTAACAAATGGAGTCTTTACAAGAGGAAACAGAGATAGGCATACAGGGAAGGAAGCCATGAGTGACAAGTGGATACTGGAGAGACTTATTGACAAGCCAAGAAATTATATGAGCTATTGACAACCACAAAGTTGAGAAGAAGCAAAGAAGGTCTCTTCCCTGGGGTTTCAGAGGGAGTGGGGTCCTGCCAACGACACCTTGATTTTAGATGTCTAACCTCAGCACTGTGAGACAAGGACTTGTCAACTGGTCACAAGGACTTGTTATACCAGTCCTGAGGATCTAACAAAGACCTTCATTCCTTGAATCCTGGTCACCAGTGATGTAGGTCGCCACTTTGGAAATAGGTACTGTAATTGTTCTCCCTTTATAGATGGGGAAGCTGACATTTTTTGTGAAGTGGGAGCTTGGCCCAGGCCCCACAGAGCATGGAATCCACAGCTCAGATCCACAGGGTCAGAGCTCAAATCCAGGATTTAAACATTGTCCCCAGTGTTTAAATTCTCTCCAGGGCTGCATCCTGTAGCCCTGGGTTTCCAGAGGTTTCTATTAGATTTCACATATCTGCTTCCAAAGTCATTGCTCCTTTCCTGCCTGGCACCCTGCAATGACAAGGGAGTCAGATCTAGAGGGCTCTCTGTGGCAGGAGACCCTCTTTCTCTTGGCCAATAAAGAGGGGTGTGTCCCTGCATCAGGCCCTGCCCTGACCCTGCATCTCTAACCGACCAGTGAGTCCACCCTGGGATGAATGTGACCCGGGCAGCTGTTTCTAGGTGTGCTCCACAGTTCATTTATGCCTGTAGCTACTGATAGGCTGCTATGTAATTTCACTGATACTGGATACAACCCTCACAGGGGAAGTCACAGCCTCTTCCCAGACCTAAAGAATAAAACAAAAATTATGTAAAGAGCCACCAACAATTTATTATTTGCATATATATATATATATATATGTATATATATATGCATCTTACATTTGTTAACAATGATGCACTCACTAATCAGAAGATTTCTAAATTCTTTGTGTCCTACATGGAAGCATCCAGGCAAGATGCCTGAGTGTAATGAAGTTTAGTAAAAGATAGGGAGGGGAATTACCAAAGGGCAGGTCCCACCTGGTGGGAGCAGGTGGCGGCTGAAAGCAAGAGAGTCTTTATCTTTTTCAAGTGCTTTTAAAACTCACATTAACCTATGAGAAGGGAAGACCCTGGTAATTCCTGACCACCAATAAGCCATGAGTGGGAAGGGGCATGGGTGGTCCCTGGGCCAGGTGGGGATGGTTTGAGTTGTCCCTGAGCTAGGGTGTGGATAATCTGCACACATTTGCAATTGAATAGGAAGCTCAGAAAAAGAGAATAATGTTCAACCTGCAATACAATATTAAGTCAGATATGTTCTGAGAGCCCCTGAAATTTCCCTAAGTACAGCCTGCCTCACATTTATAGTACATCTTCAGCTGTGTTTAAAAGTGAACATTTGGATGTAAACTCATTTTACACTTGCAGAAATCTGACCATAAGAACAATTTGGTGCTTTATCTTAAGCATTAACCCAGGTCTCTAGGAATTCTTTGTAAATGCCATTTTTAAGTGGTGACTATGAACTATTCTGTGAAGTGCCTTACTATTCCTTAATGGTTTTTTATTCAATTGCTAAGCATTCAGGTTGTTTCCAGTTTTTCATTAACTCTTGAAAGGACACTTATCATTATGTTGACATAAGTTTTGTATACATTTCTGATGATGGCCCTAACATAAATTACTGGGTTCAAGGTTCTGAATATAACCTTTTATACCTTTATTGGAGTATAAGATACATAACATATATTTTGGCCACTACAAGTACACAACACAGTTCAATGATTTATACAGCTATCCCCACCAGTTTTAGAGTGTTTTTATCATCCTAATACATTGCATTGTGCCCATTTCTAGTCAATTCACTCCCATTCAAACATCAGGCAGATTTGATTTATCTAAACATTTCAGATAACAGTCTTGTGTACTTAAATCTTTTTTGTGTGTGACTTTTCTCTCCATCCTGTGTTTGTGGTCTATCTATGTTGTAGCATAAATTGATACTTCTTTCCTTTTCATCTCTGAGTAATATCTCATTGTATAAATATACATTTTGTTTAGTCATTCACCGATTGATGGAAATTCGAATTGTATTCGGTTTTTGCCTATTAAGAATAATGCTATTGTTGGGGTACTTTAACTTGCAGCCCACCTAGCCTAAAAACCAGCTATAACTGGCATGACCCTTGGGTAACCTTGTGAAGAGGAAGATAGCCTTGAAACAGGGTTGTAAAACATGGTAAACTGTCAATTAAAAGCTGTAACCTCGGACAGAGCTGTGAGGAATTGCCCATTAGAGCCATGCAAAAGTTCGGACCGAGATGAAAGGCACCATGCAGAGATAAGCACCCATTCCTGCCTTTCTTTGTCTCCACTTGTAAATAAACTTTCCAAAACAGGACTCCTCTGCTGTTCTTATCTAAACCTTAGGTTTCTATTCCACTACTAGCCCCTAATTTATGGGAGAACACATTGTAACCTGATAAGTAAACCTCTGGTGTTTCCCCAGTTCCCAATAAATAATATTACCCCACCACTAGGATGTGGGCAAGATCAGGAAAATGTGACCCCAGGGGCATGAGGAATTCCTATGTGACGATGACTGATGCTTTAAAGAGTAGAAGACCTGCTTAAACTTTGCTCTCAGGGTCCTTGTTGAAACCTGCTGCATCAGGCGGATGCTTGGACCCTAGCTAGCTAGAAAATAAACCTCGCCTTATGACTTCCTTTGTCTCGAGTGTCCTTTGTCCTCTCAGAAGGTGACCGGCCTCGTACCCTAACACTATCATATTTGCATTTAACTCTGTGTGGACTCATGTTTTCAGAGTGGGTTGAATGATTAATTTATATTAATTAATTATATTAATTATAAATTATATAAATTAATTAATTAATATTTATATTAACTCCAAAGTGACTGCACAATTTTGTGCTTCTATGATCTAACATAGAAGGGTCCACTTTCATCACAACCTCATCAGCACTTGCATTTTGATTGTAGCTGTTCTAATAAAATGTGCATTAGTATCTCTTCCTAGGTTCCTAATGACTAGTAATATTGAGTATCTTTTCATGTGCTAATTATCCATTTGTGTATCTTTGGAGAAATGTCTATCCACGTCTTTTGCTCCTTTTTTCATTGGAGTTTGCCTCATCATTGCAAGAGTTCTTTATTCTGGAAACAAGTTCCTTATCAGATGTATGACTTGCAAATCTTTTATCCTACTCTATGGTTATTCCTTTCATACTCGTGACCTTGTGTTTTGGTGGGGTTTTTGTTTGTTTTTGATTTTGAGATGGGGTCTTGCTATGTTACTAGGTTGGCCTTAGTCTCCTGGGCTCAAATGATCCTCTTGCCTCAGCCTTCTGAGTAGCTGGGACTATAGGCACACATAATCACAGACAGCTTCTTCGTATTTTTTGGGAGAGAAAAGTTTTTAATTTTGATAAAAAATGATTTTTTATCATTATTTATGGTGACTTGTCTTTGAAAGCTCGGCTTAACAAAGTCACAAACATACTGTCCTTTTTGTCCCTTAAGAGTTTTTGTTGTGGTAGAGTGCCTGCCTTACAAGCTTGAAGCCCTTTTCCAACTCTATACCCCCCCAAAAAAAATTTTGTGAACATAATTTGAAAACAATTTTCATTTGCTTTTTCACTGTTGATATAATCCATGGTGTTCACCTATTGGCTAGCTGGTAACTTTTTTCTCTACTTGGATAGAAATCGTGAGTCAGTGAGGAGAAGTTCTTCCTGTGCTGGCAGTACAGACCCTTGAGTGCCCAAGGCCTAGGATCTGGACTGGTGGACCAGAGGTTTACAGCTCCTATCCCTGGCAGCTAGAGGCCGATCGCTCCAGGATTTAGAAGCCAAGATTTATGGCTAGGCACTCAGGCTGGAGGTTTATTGCTCTGGCTTTAACCACCAGTGTCTGGCACTTGACAGCTGTAGCAGTTCCTGACTTTAGGCAGCAGTGAGTGGTGGTAACTGACAGCAACAAGCAACAGCTGGTGCCTCCCAGTGTCACAGCTCTCATACCACAGGACTTGGGTACTAGAACCCTCAGCCCTACAGTGACAAGTGTTGCTGCCCTTGGGCCTGTCATGTCAGAATACCCAGTCCTTGACAGTGGCTAGCATTACATCTTTCAGGCCCAAGGTCTCTGAGACCCTTGGCCCTTAAGGTCTGGCAGGCCCCTGGAACTCTTCTAGCAACCAAGGCCTACAGTTCCTTGTCTTCATTTCTTCCTGCCCTCATTGTCCCTGCTCCAGTCACTCTCTGGAACTCCTCAGTAACCTCCTGTCACTATTGCTACAGGGGCAATAGTGCCCCTACTGCAACTGCACCTCCTCTCTTCATTTACCAACTCTTCCTGCTCTACTATTTATTAACATTAAAAGCAGGCAAGAAAAGACCACTCAAGAGAGCTGTTCACTAAGCCTAATGCTGCAATACACAAGGTGTCCCTATAGTAAAAAGTGAGCTGAACAGCCTGCTTATATAGCCAGAAAGAGAGTATGGAAAGAATGTCAGCACCAAGCACAGCCGATCTTTATGCAGATGAAGGACTGTGTTTATACCAATCATGGCATAGTCCCTCATGCAAATGAAGGAGGGTGTTTGTATCAATTACAAGCATTCTGTTGACCCACCAGGGAAGTACTCCCCTTCTGGCCTGGGTAGAAATGGCTGCAGAGTCATCTAGAGTTCACCAAGGCTTGCAATGGCAAAAAACATCTAGTGCAAGCCATTTGAAACAGTCCTTGCTGGGCCCATGCATCGAGAAGCCAGCATTGTGCTTCAGCAGCAAGCAGCCGTGGTTGTCATGTAGCTTCCTCAAGGCATCCATGGAGTGTCAAAGCAGCCAGCACAGGCATGAGGGCAGTCTGCTTGGCTGAGTCCTTCACTCAAGGCAGCCAGGGCACCAGGGAAAGGGCTAACAGCTGTCTGTGAGGGAGTCAAAATGCCGAGGTCCCCAACATCTTGGCTTGCTTAAAGAAAAAAGAATAAGTGTTAGAAAGGGTGCTTGTAATAAAGGCTTATCATTAACATTAACAGTGCTTAACAGTCTTTAACAGTGCTCTAACAATGTAACTCCTGCCCCAGTGCCCCAGGGAGAGGTGGATCCCTTTAATCTGTCTCAACAGTAAGATTAAAAAATTAGAAAATATGGATGAGCAAAAGGAAGAAAATATAGATCATTCATAACCCACTATCCAGAGATAAGCCACTATTAATGTTTGTTGCAGGTGTTGTTATTAGTTACCAGTGACTGTGTAACAAATTACCACCCCCCCCCAATGTAATAGTTTAAAACAACACATTAACTCAAATTTTCTGTGGACCAGGAAGGTGGAAGCCCATCCCTTGGCTCACTCACAAGGCTGTAGTCCAGGTGTCAGCTGCAACAGCAGGCTTGACAGGAGAGGTTCACACACTTGGCTGTTGGCTGTACACACCGATTCCTTGTCAGGTGAGTCCCCACAGGATAGCCCAGGCTTCCCAGTAAGCATGCAAAAGACTGTCCAAAGAGAAGTTGCAGTCTTTTTGTGACTTAGTTTTGGAGGTGACACTCCTTTGATTTGTGCTGTTTTTATTCATAGGAGTGGGTCATGAGGTACAGCCCACTCCCAAGGGGAGGAGATTACACAACTGTGAATAGCAGAGGGTAGAGATCTTGGGGACCATTTTAAAAAGCTGCTGTGATGTCCTTCCTATTGGTAATTTTTTTTCTTATGAATTGGATGGCAATTCTTTACCTGTAGAACTTTAGGCAGACTCATGCCTCTCTTTTTAAATTCTAAATTCTATTGGGCCAGGCTCTCTGTGGGTGAGAACTGCAACTCTCTGTATTCATATATTTAAAAAACTCTATAGGTCATTCCAGTGAGAGCCAGGGGCATTTCCCTGTATGGATTCAGACACAGGTTGTTAAAAATTATGTTTTTTAACTCAAACGTGGTTGAACTCAAATGTGTTCTAGCTCCTTGGTTCTCAGTGTGGGGTCACCATTCCTGTCAATTCCTCAGACAGCCATGTTGGTGGGTTCCTTTGTAAGTAGAGCCTTAGCAATTGACTGGGCTGGCGATCATGCCCTTCACTCCTGGGGTGAACTGGCTTTGTTCTGAAGGCCTAGAGGCTGCCTGCCTGGTGTATGGCTTTGGAGCAGCTCTGACATCAATTGGTCCAACTAGAGGCCACTTTTAGATGCAAGCCTGCTGGTGTGGGGACTTTATGAGAACAGGAATCCCTGGCTGTGAAATTGCTGGCATTTCATGATGTGAGAGAAGATTTACAAGCTTCGTGCTGAGCTGGGCTCTAAAGACGGGCCAACCAGTTTCGCAATCAAGCCTGTGAGGCTGGCAGCGATGTGAGGGGGGCAGCAGGTGGAAGAGGAAGCCACAATCCCACTGTGCCCGGGTCCCCTGGCTCCATCCAAACACCCACAGAGGCTGGATCTTTTCAACCATATCTACTTCTGGGAGAGGTTCCTCAGGAGTCATTAGTGAGCCAATGGGCAAGTAGCAGGATGTGATATTGTGGACTTAGAATGGAAAGGATTTAAAGGTAGCGTTCTCCATCCTCACTCTGTGCCCTACCTCCCAGCTACCACCTTCCTTGCTGAGGGCCAATGTACTCTGCCTGATCCTCATTCCACTACCCACTCCACAGGGGACATCAGCATGCTTTCTTCTGTAGCCCTGTTTAAATGTTTTTGCACAACCTCTACGGTGCAGATATTGTTTTGTTTTTCAGGGTTTTTAGGTTGTCTCCATTACTAGAATACAATCTCCCTGAGAACAGGAACTACACCTGAGTCTCACTATTTTACATCTAGATGGAGATGGGGCTGTCCTGAAAGGTCTTGAGCTACCTGCTTCTAGGTCTATGCCAACCCCCATTCATTCATCAAACTGACAATTCGACTTCTACACCTGCCAGGTCTCCTCCTTACCACACTGATGTCAACTTGAGGTGTCGATATAGTGAGTGAACGGATGTTTACCAAC
Organism: Castor canadensis; assembly: GCF_047511655.1. Lineage (NCBI taxonomy): Eukaryota > Metazoa > Chordata > Mammalia > Rodentia > Castoridae > Castor > Castor canadensis. Next base: position 150,584,146 of record NC_133386.1, read on the forward strand.
ATCCAGATTTCAGGGCCTATCCGGATAGTCTTGACTGTGGGCTCTTCTTCTAACTGGAGCTGCCATTACCTCCATGTGGCCCTCCCTCCTGTCCTCACTGTGGGGCCTCTCTGCTTATGCCCACCCCTCTTCTCCATCAGACCCTCCAGGGACTTGAAAGCAGTGACACATGCTGTCCAGGATGAGTGTCCCTATGTCTCTTGGCTGTCTCTCATGTGTCAATGTCATCCTAGTCACCATCCTTAAAAGTGTTACAGTGAGTCACTGTCCTTCAATAAGTTAGTTACATCTCTGAGATCCAGTGAGTATTGGCAGTTTGCTGATTTTGAGACACTCTCCTCCCCCTTGTCACAAACATTTAGTTTACTTTTTCATACTCAGATTTTTTTTTTTTAGCTAGAAAGAGTCAGTCAATGGATTTAAATGAGAAACAACACTTTTCTTTTTTTTTCTTTCTTTTTTTTTTTTTTTGAGACAGGGTCTTGCTATATAGCCCAGGCTGGCCTGGAACTTGCAGTCCTCCTGCTTCTACTTCCCAAGTGCTGAGATTACAGTTATAGGCCACCATGCCTGGCTCCACAGCAATGATTTTAGCCAGTTCTCACTCTGTTTCTTTGCCCAAATTTTCCAGTGACAGTGGCCAAGAGAAGTGGCCCTAGGATTTGGGGGGGCTAAGTGGTCCTACTGATTGTGTTCCCTCATACCTCTTAGGATCAGGGTAAGGGGTGTGGAATGAGGGGTGTGAAAGCAAAGGCAGAGTGCCTTGTGTGTTCCCACCCTATAGAGCATGGGGCACTGGCCCCTCTATCAGGCAAGGGCAGTGCTCCCATTGGAGAGGAGGAGAATGTGGGGCCTCAGACCCCTGGGGCATGTTAGCTGGATCTGAGATAAAGGGGATGTGCCATTTAAAAATGGGTATACAATATTCCCATTATTCCCATAATCTACAAATTCAATGCAGTTTTCTTGCCTGGTGGGGAGAAAAAAATGAAGTGCACAGTTCATAAAGTTTGGGATGCTGGCTGGAACTCTGTACCTGCTACACTTAGAGATGGCCTCACCATCTGAAGTTTATCCTGACATGGTGACTCTACCCTGTCTTCCTCCAGGGGGCCACAGTGGTCCTTTGTCTCCAGGTGCAGGAACAATACATCCCTATTCCGCCCCTCGGAGGGGCGCTTTGGGGATGCCAGGAGGGAACTCCATGGGGGAGCTTGATAGGCCAGCAGGTGGCCAGGCAGAGAAGGACTGGTAGCCTTTGGTCCTCTGGCCCATGACAGTCAAGGCTCTGGCCTGGGCTCCAGCTAGTCCCCACTCCTCAAGATGGGCCTGAGCACATAGGCATTGGGTGAAGCACATAAGGTTTGTGGATATTATTCTGCAGGTGACAGGGAAAGGAGGAAGGAGCAAGGACCACTTAGATCTGGCCTGACAATTACTCCACTCATTTGTGCATCCATTCATTCGCTTACTCAGCCAGCCTGTGCTCAAGGCTCTGAGCTTGTTTCTTCCCTTACTCCTCCCTCTTCTATAGCCTCACCTTGTCCTGCTAAGGAATTTGTGGAAATTTTTAAATAAAGCATTCAACCACAAAAAACCTAAATGCCTAAGAATGTGTATGAATTCTGTTCATGCCTGTGCATGAATGCTGTTTCATTTTCATGCTATTTTTTTTTAAAAAGAAAGTCCTCAAATTAGAGTTTTATAGAAACATTCCCATTTCTATCAATTTCTAGTTTAGTAAAATGTCCCCAAGTCATTTCTCATTGCAGGATACTAAAGTCTATGCACACTGCATACAGTACAGAGAATACTTTATGTACACAGTAAACAGTACAAAAGCAGTCTATGTACTGTGTAGAAGAATACTAAATACTTAGACTTTAGTATAATATATACAAATAATCACGACTTGACATATTTTATAATGGAAAGTTGGAGGGAAGGGGTTTGGATGACAACTTCAGTAAAGAAAAAAAATGGATTTAATCATTCCCTGGAACTCTGGATGGGCAGCAAACAGAACTGTCAATGTCACTTAGAAAAGGTGACTTACAACTATAAACCATCACAGAATAGATGACAGAAACTTTAAAAGGCTGATGTTTGGAGGTTAATGACAAATGGCATTCATTACCCTATGGATGAAAAAGTCCATAACATGGACGTGGTCAGGCAGTCCTTAAATGTCTAGTCTGGCAAAAGAGCAACTAGATTTGGGGAGTGAAGGAGAGCCACCTTCCACCATGGCCAACCCTGGCATCCAGAATTCTGATCATACCCATCCATCTGTTCATGTGGTCCACATAGAGGTGAAGTCAAGTTTTATTTGGAGACGTTTACTTCTACTGATTGGATCCCATAAACACAGCATCAGATACTTAGTGGGCATGCTGAGAGATTGCAAGCCACCAATTTGTCAACCATCATCACATTGTGAACCCTAGTTTTGGTGCAAACCTCTTGGTGCCTCAGTCTCCCCACTTCTCACAAGGGTGCTTGCACAAGGACTAACTTGAGAGGCTTACAACAGCCACTGTTACGTAAACAATGAGAGGTGCAGAATGTCCCAAGGGCCCTCGAACTGTTCCAGAAGGTCTGTGTCACTGGGCTTGTGAAATCTGAGGACCAAAGGCCCAATGAAGACGGAGCACCTTGTCCCCTGCCGCGCTGGTGCACACGCCCTGTATCCTGGCTCTGCAGTTTCCTGAGATGCTGCACTCATCCCTAGCCAAGGTTGGCAGCTTCACCCCAGGGAACATTTATAGGTTTAATTGTGGCACCAGAACCATGGTGCCTCTGCACTCTGGTCTATTTCAGTCAGAGCCGAGTCAGGAAAGGGTGATCTGAGTGTCATGGTGGGTGTGTAGCTCAAAGGGTACAGCAAGAGCCCTCTCAGCAGGTGTCTGAGTCCATGAATGTCGGCGCTGGACAAAATCAGCTCAGATCCCAGTTCTGCCACAAATGTCCATGTGCTCTTGGGACTAATTTTCTTAGTGTTGCTAACACTCAAATTCCCCATCTCTTAAATTGTGGATTAATTCCCCAGGTCTTAAAACTGGGTTGCTGTTCAAACTGAATTATGTGTGATGGGCATGGCACAGCGCTTGGTGCAGAACAGGCACTCAGCCAAGGGGAGTGACCTGCCTCCTCCACTGAAGTTCTTCCTGGCATGGCAGGACTGTCAGGTGTGGGATGTCCCAGTCAGTCTGAGAGAACCTGCCTTTCCAGCAGTCCTGGACTGCTTCTTAGTCTTGCTTTGCCCTGCTTGTTAGCTGGGCTTCCAGAATCTTCTACCACTTCTGGTGCCAATGAAAACAGGGGCTCCTTGGATCCCTTTTTCATCCAATACCTCTTCAAATCATGTTTCCTGTCTGCAATAACTTCACTGGGGTTCCAAGTGTTCCCCAATCTCTCTTTCAATGTTTGTTTATACCAGCCAGGCTGGGATTCAGGCTCTGTTCTCTGAGAACAGTTGCAGGAACTGTCACTATCACTATAGCCAGATCCGTAGTCACCTAGACATGGAGACTTTGATTATTTACTTACAGACACTATTTTGGAAAGCAGGTCACATGTTTTCAAAACCACAGGCTCTTTCTGCCTACCATGTCCCATGATAGACAGACAGACACACACTCTCCTCTGCTGCTTCTTGGCACATGAGATTCCTAATTCCAGTTACTTGATCACTGGGCTTATATCTTGTTCTTTTTTTTTTTTTGCCTGGTTTTGGTTTTATTTCTCCTGCAGGTTTTGGGATAAATCTTCATGATATTTTTGAAATTCAACAGTGAGTAAATAAATTTATATAGAAATTCTCCAAGACATTAACTCATTTTGGCCAGTTATGAAGTTTTTGCGTTGACTGCAGAGTCAAGCTTTTGTGGTGGCCTCCATCTGCTGAAGTGTTTCTGGAGTTTACAACAGGTTAAAATATACTCATTACCTTTTGCAGTTACTTATTTGTGTTCATCAGAGCTTCTTCAGTATTGTGTGACCTGTGAATACAAAATGGAAACAAATCAGATGTATAGGGCAGGAGAAAGCTAAGTAGCATAATCATGATTTCATTTTTTGGTGTGACCCAAGGAATATTTTTCACATAGAGTTAAGGCACAGACCTGCTTATTATTTATGGTACCCAAATGCTATATTTTCTTATAAAATGTAATGCCATATACAGCTTATGAAATACATTTTATATGTTCTTTTAAGGCCCATTTTCACAGTTGCATATTATCATTGTTCACTCTGTAACCAACAACCCTCAAATGTCAATTCTTTATTTTTCATGTCAAAATACAATGGAAGTCAATAGGAGACAATTCCGGTGTCATTCAGGACTCTGACTTTTTCTGTCCTATGATCCTCCCTGCTCTGTGTTCCCAGGGTCTCTTCAAACAGCTCACAGAGAGACAATTTGACATGAAGGCATTTGTGGGACTCATCACTTCTGCTCAACACTCCATTATCCAGAACTTGACTGATGGTCATCACACTTGACTACAAGTGTGCACCTAGAAAACCAAAGATGTATATCAGTGAGGAGGAGTGGTTTTTGCAATAACTCTCTACCTCACCCATGTTTGAGCTCCATCAAAGAGCTCATGGTAGGTGGAATGATGGAACCCCCAAAGACGTCTATGTCCTAATCCCAGAGCATGTGAATGTGTTATCTTAAATGCAAAAGGGACTTTGCAAATGAGATGAAGAAGTTTTCTTTTTTTGGTGGTACTAGAGTTTGAACTTAGGGCCTCGCACTTGCTAGCAAATGTTCTAGACTTCCAGTCTGGGATGAAGAACCTTGAGAAGAGATTTTCCTGGACAATCTGGGTAGGCCCTATTCAATCACCAGGGTCTTTAAGAGTGGATGAGGGAGGAGTGTCAGAGAGAACTGAAGATGCTGTTCTGGTAGCTTTGAAGATAGAGGGAGGGACCATGAGGCAAGAACGGTGGGGAGTCTCTGGAAAAAGCAAGGGCATGATTTCTCCACTAGGCTCTTCAGGATGAATGCAGCCCTGCTAACACTCTGATTCTTATACAGAGAGATCCATTCTGGACCTCTGGCCTGCAAGATTGTAAGACAGTGTATCTATGTGGTTTTAAGCCACCATGTTTGTGATCATTTGTTGCAGTGGTAGTAGAAAATGGATGCAGAGCCTGCTCTACCTCATGTCCATACCGTGTGCCTGACACATAGTAGATACATTTTCCACCTGGATTTCTGTGGGAGCAAAGCACCCTATAGAGCAGGAACTGAAACCATCAAGAAAGGGCGGCTTTGTGCTAAAGGCTGGGAGGGTGTGTCATGGAGCTGAAGTAAAGGATTCTGATGATACAGGGGGAAACAAACTCAGTTTCTCCTATTAGACACCAACACAGATCACTTTTGGGATCACTGTGATCCCAAAATGTGTAGTATATCTCTACCAGCAAGTAAGGATTCTGCAGTGAATGCCAGCTGGGCATCCTCTAATCCAACTCAACTCTGGCCCTATCACCTGGTGGTAGTGTCAGATCCCATAGGCCAAGGGCTCAGTCCCCAACATTGTCCTCAATTCAGACACCTGTTGCAAGTTCAGACCCCTGGAACTTCTGATTGGCGAGATGTTGAAGTTCCCATGACCCTGCCTTTAGGCCTGATGAATTTGCTAGAGTGGCTCACAGAACTCAGGGAAACACTTAGGTTTACTGGTCTATTGTAAAAACTCTTTGAAGTATGCAAAAGAACATCCAGGTGAAGAGATACCTAGGGCGAAGTCAAGAAGAGTCTGGAACCCAGGACTTCCATCCAATGAGTTGGTATATATAAGTTCACGTTCACCTTCCTGTAAGCATCCCCATATTCAACTGTCCAGAAGCTCCTGACTCTGTCCCGTGGGGTTTTGTGGACATTTCACTGCATAAGCATGTCAAGAGGATTTGAGCTAAGGCAGATTGAGCGGGAACCCAGCAAGGCCCATCTGTTCAGACTCTTGGCCTCCTGGCAGCCTTCTTTCCTCTCAGGTCTGGAACAGGACCCCTTCTGAAATGTGGGTCTTAAGATGACTGTCAGAGAGTCTCGCAACCTGCATAAGCTCGTCCTAGATACCTAACTGGGAGTGAAGGGAGATTAAGAACAAAAGACAGAAGACAAACATGCAGAAAGCTGGGGTCAGGTGGGCTGGGTGCTCTGATGGAGACACACAACAGCATTGTCCTCTTCCAATGAATTTATTATATACAGTGGCAAACAAGGAGGTGGAGCAACAGTTCTCATGGGGAGTATGACATTGTAGTTATTGGGAACAGGGAGCACCTGTGATTGCTACTCTCTGGACGTAAACATCTTAGGAAAAGCACCTGTGCTGCATTTTGCCCTTGTCCCCTCTGCAGCTGGGGGGCTGTGCCAATCCCAGCCTACAGATTATTTGACATAACTGTGCTCATGTCAAGCCTCATAGGCTTCTCATACTCCACTCTCCACAAGAGAGGATAGGTCAAAGGACTTTACAGCCAGCTCCAAGATAGAAAGGCAGGGGAAGATTAGGGCATAGTTTTAGTTTCTATGACTCTACCTTGAAGAAGAGAGATTCTAGTTTCTATGGCTTGCCTTGGAGAGAAAAGGGAACAGGTGAGAAGAGGGCTGAATGTGAAAGACAGAGAGAGAGAGAGAGAAAGATTTTTGCTTTCTGAGGCTACTTCTGAGGCCTATAACAGTCTCCCCAAAACTGTCTTTCACTTTCATGACTGTGAAGTCATTTGGAAGCTGTTTCAGGAGCTAAGATTAAAAGCCAAATATTTAAACAAAAGATATGTTTATTGTTCTAGGCATTTAGGAAATAACAAGGGCTACAGGAGCTATGAGCCAGGAACTATGGATGAAAACCAAAATATTTACATATCATAATAGCACCAGGAGGGTGGCTGAACTTGCAGAAGGGAGGAGCTCTGGAGAGTTGTGGCTATAAGAAGCAAACTACGATACCTGTAGTTCCATTCCTGTCCTCCTGATTCTGAGCCCCATGCATGGGGAATGGAGCAGTTTCTAATGAAGATATGGTGGGGTCAGGGCAGCCAAACTTCCCTTCTGGATGAAGCCAGGAGAAGCAATGGGGAGGGGTGGGCAGAAGTTTGGACCCTGGAGTCAAGCTGCTAGGGAACAAGGTCTGACCTATCCCACGTCCTTTTACCCACCTATGTAATAGGAAGTATAACACTTAAGGTATTTCATTGCTATAACAGTGTAATTAATCACCCTGAAATTTAGTGGGAAATAGGTTTTCTCTAAGCTATGCTATCCAGGCTTCAGGGGGAGACTAGAAATCTGGGTGACTCCACAACTGGGGGCTGGAATCATCTGGTATACACGTGGGTGGTCAGCTGGGCTCTCAGCTGGAGTTATCAGTGGGAGCCTCCCTATGATGCCTCTCTGTGTGTCCTAAGATTGATTCCTCATGGCATGCAGACCTTGAGTCATCAGACTTCTGCATCAAAGTTGGAGCTTCAAAGGCGAGTGTCCTGGCTTGTAAAATAGAAGCTACAGATTCCTTTATGACTTACATTGGAAGCCATGTTGTGTCACTTCTACTCCAACATATTAGTCCACCATCAAAGGCCACCTGATTCAAGAAGGGAATTAGATTCTGCCTCCTAGCAGAGCATATCAGATGGCAGATATTGTCATAGCCTTCTTTCGAAATTATATATGGCAATTGCTTTCTCTAAGGTTTGGTTTCCTCAAAGGCAGGCAGTGGTGATAACTGTAGCCCTTTCATCTGGGCTGAAACTTTGGCCCAGTATCTGTCATGTGATGGTCTTGTAAATGCTCCTGGAACAGCAGAGACCATGTATGCTCTTTCTCTGGTTGCATCCACAGTGCCTCCCCACAGTTCCTGGCAAGTGAATGAACTTGAGATAGTGGTGCCAGGTTGTCAGCATATCAGTTAACTATTGCTGAGTGACAACTACCCTCAAGATTGAGTGGCTTAAAACAACAGCCATTTATTTACTTATGATTCTAAGAGTCTTGCAATGTGGGTAGAGCCCTTAACTCAGTGGATCTGCTGCTGGTCTCACCCAGGACAGTTCATGTAGGTTTACTCATGCATCTGGCAGTTAGCTCTTGCTGTCATCTGGAGTGCCTCGATTCTTCACGTGTGGCACTTCCAGCTGGCCAGCTCAGGCCCATTTGCATCATGGTCTCAAGGTTCCAGTTGCAGCCCAAAGAGAAAGTCCTAATGAGCTGCTATGTCTCATTTGCTCATTTCCTGTTGGCCAGATGGCATAGTGAGTTTTGTGCTGCTATAATGAAATGCCACAGCCTGGGTGATTTATAATGAACCGAAATTTATTTAGCTCATAGTTCTAGAAGATGGTAGTCCAAGATCAAGGACAACATCTGGTGGAGACCCTCTTGGTGCATCATAGCAGAAGACACCACATGGGTGAGAGTGAGAGAAAGGGTTGAACTCAGCCTTTATAAGGACCTCCTCTGACTACAACAAATCAATTCCCATGATAATGGCAGAGTCTTCATGACTGAATCACTTCCAAAAGGTCCCACCTCCCTACACTGTCACATGGGGGATAAAGTTTCCAACCCATGAACATTGAGGACATATGCAAACCATAGCATCAGTGAGTCACATGGCCAGGTCTGGGGATTCAAGGGATGGAGAAATAGACTCCATCTCTTCCTAAGAGAATGACAAAGTCACATCACAATTATTCAGGGACAGGAAGAATTATTGCTGCTATCTTTGCAAACAATCTGATAGAGTCAGTATCCAAGATGCAGGATTGAGGTTGGGAGGGGCTGGAGGTACAATTAGCATAAGAGGGAAATGTCAGAGAGAAGGCTGAGTGTTCATGGCCATTGCTCCACCCATGAAGGACACGTGGGTTTTTTGTTTTGTTTTGTTTTAGGTACTGGGGATCAAACCCAGAGCCCCACAAATGCTATGCAAACACTCAACCACTGAGCCACATTCTCAGCTCCATGAAAGACACTTGGGCCAGTTAGAGGGTTTTCCTTCAATTTCCAGATTTAACTACAGGTAAATGTGCAATTTCTCATGAGGAAAAGTGCAGAGATCAGACAAACTCCTGTGTGGCTAAAATGGCAGCTCAGCAAAGTTACCTACAGCTAGATTCTTCTCATCTACTCTTTGCCCTTAGGTTCCTCTAGGATGACTGCAGTAGCTGGCAGTCCCATCCAGGGACAAGCAGAGGAAAAAGTGGAAGCCTCTTTCCAATCCAGCCCTGCAGGTCTCTTATGGCTCCTTGTCCAAGACTAAGCCAAGGACCTGGGATCACCATGTTGGTCCCATTTGGTTCTAGGGCTGCTGCAGCAAAGCACCATGCACCAAGTGACTTAAAGTAACAGAAATACATTTTCATACTTCAGGAGGCTAGAAGTCCAACAGAATCCTTCCTTACCTCTTCCTGGCTCCTGAAAGCCAGGTGGTTTGCTGGCAATCCTTGGTACTCATTGGCTTACAGCTGGGTTATCCCAACCCTCATCTCCAAATGACATCTTTCCTGTGTTTTCACATTGCCTTCCCTGTGTGCATGTCTGCCTGTGTCCAAATTTCCCCTTTTTATAAGGATACCAGTCATATTAGATTGAATCCCACCTAAATGACCTCATTTTAACTTGATTACTTATTTCCAAATAAGGCTATATTCCAAAGTACTGAAATAAGGATATCAACATATTTAGGGATGGGTACACAATTCAGCCCATAACTAACTTAGTAGACTAATTGCTGAGATGGAATACATGTTGCAGTAAGCCACAATGACCTTTAGAGCCCTCAAATGGATGAATGACTGAGTGAATGAATGAACTTGGGGCTCACATGGAGTCCAGTGCTAGCTTTGTGGTGAGACTGAGGTATAATTTTAGCCCTGGAACTCATTGAAGATATTGGGCACTCATACCTTCTGCTTATGATAAATTGTTGATCTCAGTGATGATCAGCTGTGTCTTTGGTGAGGAACACAAACTCTCAAGGAGGACAAATGCTGTTCCTCTGGAAAACTTGACTGTCCACATTATGACATGGTTTCTAGGTATGTATGGTGGTTAAAAGTCCAGCCTGCTTACACAGACACTCAGCAAGTAACCACTCAGCACCTCCCTTTTGCACATAAACTCCATCATCACCAGGGCAACTGCAGGACAGCAGTCAGCTACCTAGCAACAACACCTCCCTACTCCCACATCCCTTTTCCTTTTCTGCTGCAAGGAACCTTTGGTAGCTCACTCCCCTTTAAGGCAGCTCTGTGGGTGAAACTATGAGGGTTCATGGGGGAGGCACAGGGCACTCATGGAGGCCCTGCTCTTTTGATGCTGCCTTCTTTTGGAATCTGTTTATGTCTACCCTCTTCCCAAATGTACTGTATAGTTCTTAGAGGCAAACTTAAAATTTACAACCACCATTGAAGTCCTGAGTACATGCAAAGAGGGTAGTTAGAATAGGCACTAAGTTGTTCTCCTGAGTTCTTTTGAGGAAGTGGGAGATGGGTGGAGTGGGCTTTAGAATCCTTGGGAAGGTCCAGAGTTAAATATCAACTTCTTAGTCTCTAATTAGAGATTTGTCCCGGTACATCTTCTACACATAGGCAGTTATCTCCACAGAGACCTACCAGCTGGTCACTTTTTATTGTAACTTTTTAATAACTTGATTTTTGACTTCTGAACAGGGGAGAGAAGTGGAGAGAGAAACTGTGTTGTTGCCTGGGTACTCGGAGGAGAGCTGACCCATGCTAGCATCAGTTTTTAGAGGCTGCTAAGTGGTAGAGAGAAAGGGCAGACATGGAAGGAGGGAAACACGGACACGCTCTAATTCTACCCAGAACAGGGACATGGAAAGCCATCTGTCCTCCCACCCATGGTTAGCTTTGCTGACTGCAAGAATTATTTCTTTTTGTCCAGCAGCAGAGCCTTCTCTTGGACTTTTCCTTCTCCTAGTCAATGCTGTAACCATCTACCCTAGGGAAGATCCTAGTCCTTTGCCCTGTCAGCAGATTGTGACTATTCTACTTTTATGTGCTTGAGTCTTTCTCTTCCTCTCTATGTTCATGACTGGTGCTTCCTTCTGCACCCTTTCACTCTCTTCCTGCACCCTCCCTCTGCCTCCGATTCATCTCTCACCCTGGCAAGGTCTTGCTGAACTGAACTTTGGTTCACACCACTCTTTTGTGGTACATCACTCCCCCTGTGTCTAGCTACTCTTTGCTTGGTAGTCTAAACCATGTGGACCATTCTGCTGGCTTCCTGTGGTGTCTGGCTTCTGGCTGGGTCTGGCTAATGGGGAGGAGACTTCTGGCAGGAGAGCTGGGTGGAGGGGGGAGGAGAGTGAGGTCAGGGTACTTAGGCCCTAGCTTCTTCACTGTGGAGTCAACCCAGCCAAAGTCCACAGCTCCTCTCAAGGTGACTTTCATATGACTCTCAGCACTCCCTGCCTGACAGTCCTTATGTTACTTGCTTTCTGTTAGTGTTACACCATTTTAACTGCACACTGCTCAGATCTCAGTAAATGGTCCTTCTTTTAACACTCCTCCAGTTATCCTAGCTGAGGGCACCATCTCTTTCTGCTGGGCCCCCCAGTGATTCAACTCTTCTACTCAAAACCTCAGTGACTCCCACTGGCCTTTAAAATAAAGACCACAGGAGACATGGCTCATGCCTTAGAGTGCCTGTCTAGCAAATGCAAAACCCTAAGTTCAAACCCCTAGTACTGCCAAAAATAAATAAATAAAACAAAGTTCAAATTGAGTATCTTGGGAACAGGGTCTTTCACCAGGCAGATGGGGACCTTACCTTTCCACCTAATACCTACAACGGCCCACTCTCACCATAGAATCTCACCAGCATCGTTATGAATTATTTGCAGTTGTGCCCTAACATTTGTACTTCCGGATACTCTTCCTTGTGCCTACCCTGCATCTCTCTCTCAGCCACAGAAAGCTTAGCTATATTTTCAGACTTCACAAAAAGGTGCTAAAGGTCTAGTCCAGTGCCTGGGAGTTGGGTAAATTCTCAGTAAATACATGATGAACGAATGATGGTGAGTCCATGTATGATGAATGAGAAGTTTTGAGAGCTTTGCAATTTTCTTCTAGGTCCAATGTCACACGAAGGCATGTTTGTAGGTTCATAGAACTTGATACTTAAGGAAAAGAATTCAGTTTAATGTAAACCCCAGGAATTATGCAGTCTTCTTCCCTGGGGCTGGGGAAAAAGCCAGGCTTTTATGCATAAATCAGCACAAGGTTGTATAACCCTGGTTCAGAGCTGGAGATAGAGCGCAGGCACGGTCCCCATCAGACTGTCTCTGATGACTCCTGGATGAATCACCATTGGAAAAAATAGAGCAGAGATGTTCTCAAGCAGCAGACATGCAACCAGGGGAAATCTTTCCTGGAGGACATTCTCTTGCAGTGAATATTGCCTTCTGGGAGTCTCTACAGGGGCTGGTGCCTGATGAGTGGTGGGTGATAGGAGAGCAGTTCAGCATTGTGGGTTCTCACTTGTAGCCAAGGTGAGGAGCCCTGCTAGAGAGGGGCTGGCATGCTGGAGTGCTTTCATTCATTTGTTGGGTCTCTTTTCGCTCAGCCAAGGGAGCAATTCCCCATCCTCCTTTGCTTTGGACATGGCTGCTCAAGAATACTTTTCTGGAAAAAACTTTGCATAAATTCTGCCTAAGCTGGGCATGGTGACATATACTTGTAATGTCAGCACTGGAGAGACTGAGGAAGGAAAACAAATTTGGGGACAGTCTGGCTTATATAGGCAAGACCCAAGAGAGAGAGAGAGAGAGAGAGAGAGAGAGACAAGAAGGAAGGAAGGAAGGAAGGAAGGAAGGGAGGGAGGGAGGGAGGGAGGGAGGGAGAGAGGGAGAGAGAGAGAGAGAGAGAGAGAGAGAGAGAGAGAGAGAGAGAGAGAGAGAGAGAAAGAGAGAGAGAAAGAAAGAAAGAAAGAAAGAAAGAAAGAAAGAAAGAAAGAAAGAAAGAAAGAAAGAAAGAAAGAAAGAAAGAAAGAAAAGCAGAGGAGGAAGGGAGGAATTGACTAGTGAATCCCTTTGAAAAGGGGGTTAATAAAGGGGGTTTGGCTTTTTCCTCTTATATCTTTCTGTATGAATAACATGCAGAGGTGTGATTCTGAAAAGAATTGGCAAGGAGGTCATCTCACCATTGGGCGAGTGTAGCTCAATGGTAGAACTCTTGTGTAGTATGCCATGTGTGAGGTCCTGGGTTTGATTACCAGCACCAAAAAAGAAAAACAACAACAAAAAAACCCATTAACAAATGTTATTAAAAACAAGTACAGCCTCTATGATTTTCCATGACAGCCCTAAGTTCAAATAGTCTGTCTCTTTGTTCTCATACACCACAGAAACATCCTAGAAATTCCAACAGCACCTACCTGGAAGTGTGCCAAATCTTAAGTCAGACCTCAGTTCCCAACTTCTACTAGAGAAAATAGTTCAAAGTTTTTGTTCCTCGTAAAAACATTCATTTTCCTTTTCTTCTCTCGAAGTCCCCTCCCAGATGGTCAGAATAATAATAGTCCTGTATTTTTAGGACTCTGAGGATGGGATGATCCCTGACTAGGGTTGTGTGAGTCTATCAGTCCCCAAGCTTCAGAGAGTAATTCCCTAGGCACTCTGGGGGCACTCAGCATGTGCAGACATGGTGGAGGGGTCGCTCCTAAAGTTGCCCTGTTTGTAGATCCTGATGATGATGCCTGGCCTCAGCCTGGACTGCTGATTTTCAAAATCTTGTCTTTTTTTTTTAACCCAGTTCTGGGGAGCAACTCAGGATCTTGTACTTACTAGGAAAATGTGTTACAACTGAGCCCAGAATCTAATGTTTTCAATGCAACTTCATCTTTCCCCTTCTTACAACTGCTGACTCACAAGATATTCCATGATCCTGAGTCGGATACACTGTTTGAGCTTCTGGATCAAGCTTCTCCTGAAGGCAGGCCTATCATTATGTTTTTTTCACAAGCTCATGCAGTCTTCTTTTTTTGTTTAAGACTATTCACATTGGGTTTTGAGTCATAATCTAAAGATTCATAACGGATGTGCTATGCTAGGCGGTTCAGTGTCTGTTCCAGGTCTCTGGAAGTAGTGATAGTCCTAATATCTCCTCCCCTGGCTTGACCCAGGTTGACATGAGCTCAGGTCCCAAACTTGGCAGTGCCACCCTGCCAGCAGCCCTGCTCAACCCCCCACCATGAGCAATCTCCTTTGACTTCTTGTCTGGTGATTGAGGTCCCATTACCCTTGGACTGACCTTTAGATGACAACTTCCCAGCATATCCTTGACCAGACAAGTCTGATAACCACAGTGCATTGAGCCTAACATAGAAAGAACACGGGTTTCAGCATGAGAGTGGGGCAGGGGGCTATAATAGAGAGGCTATAATGATGACACAGGGGCTGGCAATCCCCATAAGCATGACAGAGGAAAGAGCAAAAATGCACTCGTGGATTGAGTCCTCAGCAGAAGTTCTTCCTCCTGGAGTTCCTCTGTGGGCCAGCAATTCTGAACCCAGGTCTCCCTCCTCAGCATGACTGAGGCAATTGTCCAACCGTGACAGCAAGAATGGTTCAACCCCTTGGAAAACCATATATTTATTATCTAGATGCCCAGCAATTCCACTTTAAGGTAAAAATCCTGAAGAAATTCATGCATATTTGCACCAGGGCATAGATATAAGGATGCTCATTGCAGCATTTTGCATAATAGCAAAATGCTATGGATATTCATCCATAGCAGTATGGTTATTGATAAACCTGGCACATTTAGCAATGGAAAAGAGATTAACGCATTGCGACTCTACCCAATGACATGGGCGAATCTCAGAAACACAACTCAGCAGAAGAAGCAAGATATATAGAAGCTCATAGTATGATTCTATTCATATGAAGTTCAAAACAGGTAAAAATAAACTATTTTCTTTTAGAATGCAAACTAAGGTGGTAAAATTAAAGCAAAAGGAAGAAAATGCCATTGAAATCTAAGAAAGAGGGAGATGAAGTATGATCAGGTAGGGGTGTGGGAACAGAGTTTCATTTCCTGACCTCAGTTGTCACTGATGTCACAGTCCATGGTGTTTGCTATATAATGATTAGAATGGTTAGTGCCCTGTACACTTTTCTTTTCATGTTTTGATTTTCAAATTAAAACATGGAAGCAGAGGGCTGGGGTCATGGCTCAAATGGCAGGGTGCTTGCCTAGCAAGTGTGAGACCCTGAGTTCAAATTCCAGTACCACCAAAAACAAAAACAAAAATTGAAAGCAGGAGACCATTCATTTAAAGAGGAGCTCAGAAAAGCTTGTCACTCTCAGATGCTGTCTGCTTCAAAATGCACCATTGAGGTCCCAAGATGAAATGTCCCTGCTTGGTTCTCAGGTCCCCACCCTGCTGCTGTGTCAACCAGCCCCTGGAAATCAGCCTTGAGGCCCCCAGCAGTGGCAGAAGTAAGCCCACCCTTGACTAAGTCTGACTCAGCCATCCCCGGCATCTTCCAGGCTCTCGCACTCCCAAGGATGTAACTGAGTATGTTCTGTGGGAAGACAGTCTGCAATGAATTTCCTAGGATGGAAACCAAATGGAAATAAAAATAGTTTGGCCAGATTGTCAGTGTGCATCGCATCTCAGAAGTAGCCTCAGGATGTCTGGGCCCAGGCTGGTGCCTGGCAGACATGTGCTTGCTTCCACAGCATCCAGCAGTCAGCCTAGCACAGAACAGGTGCTCTCTGACCAGCTAACATTAGGTGACCCCTCCCTGCTCTGAGTTGGGCAACCCTGAGGTTGGGACTGGGAAGGTCATTGCCCCAAGGAGAGCCTGGGATGAGTCATCTTGGAATCTCCTTGTTCAGGGCTTATGGTGATGAGGCTAGTTTGGAAAGATTTCAGTTTGTGGAATGCAGGTCACCTGATGACATGCTTTGCAAATAGAAGCCGTGGACTTCCCTCCACCTTTCTCTCCTTTGTCCCCAGAAACCCAACATTCAACTCCTTCACTAGGGATTTGTTGAGGCAGATCAAAGCCCTCAGTGTGGCCAGGGCCACCCAGAGATGTTAGTGGCCTGGTGGAGATTTTCATCAATGGATCCCTTCATACATTCACCATGGGCCAGGTCATGCATCCCAAGCCAGAGATGGCATGAGCAAAGGCACCCAAAGGCTGGAAGGCTGGTTGCTGCCCCTTTCATCCTTGACTGACCAGAAGTCCCTTCTTCTTCCTTTAGGGTGCAGAGATCACTACTCTGTGGGCCTGTGGGTATAAGAAGTCAGTTCAGGTTCCCAGGGCCCTCTATCGGATGGAGCTGGTGAATTCCTGGACCCATCCATGCATGCAGGGGTCAGAACTTGAAGGGACCTCAGAGCAGCCTGGGCAACTGGTAATTGGGATGGAGGAGGAAGGCAGAGGAAGGCAGGGAGGATCCTTGACTGCTGACTGCAGATGGGAGCCTCAGTTTGTGGTGCGATGAAATCACTGTATAAGGCTTGGGAGGAAATTCTTTACAAGGAGCTGCATGCAAATAGGTCATCAAGTAATGGCAAAAATATGCAGCCAAACAGAGGTGCCGCTGCAGTTTCTGTGTCTCCAAGGGCTAAGCAAAGTTCAGGAAGCCAAAAGGACTGAGGGCTTCATGCCCCTAGAGGATGGGACAAGAGATGCTCCCTCTACCTTTCCAACCAGCCTCTTGCTCCTTTTCCCCTCTCCCCACTGAGATCTGCCTGAGTTTGACCAAACTCTCTGGGTTCCCTGGGGCTGGGATCAGGCAGGGACAGGAGATTGCCCAAGACACTTTCTGGTGACTAATGCAGTACTTGAACAGGAAACAGACTGAAAAGGGCTTAGGGGGAGCTATAAATAGCTCGTATCCTAAAAAAAAGTTACTTGGGAAGAAATGGAGTTAACACACTGGGAGAAAAACAAGGAGACCATAGCTTCCAAGCAAACCCAGGCCTTCTCCTGGGAAATGAATTTCCTCCCAGATGGAGATTCGTCTGCCCTTGGGAGAATCAGCTATATCAAGCGTGCCCTCCTCTGATCCCCTAGTTGACCAGCCACCACAATCTGTGACCAGGATAATGTCCCAAATTGTTTGTGGTTCTGGGGATCAAGCCTCATAGGGACCATGATGTGACTGTGTGTATGTAAAGTTGGGGGGAGGTCACTGAGGCTCAGGTTTCAAGGGACAGGAGGGGCCTTGCTTGATGGGAAGGTGGGGAATTGAAGGAGTGATGTGTCAGAAACATCCCTTCTGATTGCTTCAGTCTCCCCCTATTCAATGGGCCACAGCAATGCTCTGCCCTCTTGAACCCAGTGGGGGGAGGGAAGGTAAGGAAGGAGAACTGGTCTTGGACAGGATGGCAGTTTTAATACCAGCAGCAGCTGGGGTTCTGATACCAGCCAGAACACTTGATTTCTGGGTCGTTTGGAGTAGATACTTCTAAGACTTTTCTTTTCTAGAAGATTGATGCATTGGTCTAGTCTGTTGGGTTTCAAGTCTTTTTATTATTTCAAAGCTGCATAACATTTCTCCAAAGGAAATCCCAAGAGAGGAAACAGAGCTCTGCTGGTTAGGGTGAGAGTTTCTGGATTCATGCACACCCATTTCCCTTATAGCTGGAAAACACTGCAGTGCTCTAGGGCTTCACAGAACACTAAGACCATAGACCTACAGCACTAAGCAGGTAAGGCTGACCACCCAAACACTCCTGTGCACCATCCCCTTTCTCCCTTATCTTCCTCCACACAGCTAAAATAATGAAGAACAATCTTTTGTTTTGTTGGTGCTACTGGGGTTTGAACACAGGGCCTCATGCTTGCTAGGCAGGTGCTCTACCACTTGATCCACTCCACCAACCCTATTTTGTGTTGGGTATTTTTGAGATTGGGTCTTGCAAACTATTTTTTACAATTCTCCTGATTTCTCCTTCCTGAGTAGCTAGTATTAAAACTATGAGCCATTGGTGCCCAACTTAGAGTAATCTTGAGTAATAGTTAACTACAGATGCCAGCCAGCCAGAGGGATTCATAGCTCCCAACCCCATGCAAGCATCTTAATATTTTCATTAGCTATTATGATGTACTGATTGCAAAACAGACACAATTCTCCCCCCTTCCAGCATCCACACCCTCTGCCACGTGTTTTTCCAGTAAGAAGTAGTGTGGAGAGCAGAGTAGGAGAATCCTATGAGGACATAAGATGCAGAGCAGCTGCTTTTCCTAAGATGTTTATGTCAAATAATCTGTAGGCTGAGATTTGGCACAGCCCCAGCTGCAGAAGAGAACAAGAAGGCAAGATGCAGCTCAGCTGCTTTTCCTAAGTGGTTTAACACAGGTTTCTCCTGTTACAATGTCACACCCCTCCCTGAGAAATGTTGCTACACCTCCTTGTTTACCACTGGGTATAAACGGCTCCCTGAAGGTGGACTTGGGGCTTTTTGGGTGAAAGGAGGCTTTTGGATGAAGGGGTTTTTTGGCTGACAGGAGGATGGCTGAAGGGAGGATTGCTGAAGGGAAAAGAATTGCTGAAGAGGAATTGCTAAAGCTAAAGAGAGAACCTGGGACAGTGCAAGTCTGAGGGCAAAGACCCTAAGAGAGATGATGCTAAAGAAAAGCTAAGGGGAAGCATGGGACAGAGTGAGTCTAAGGAAAGAGACTTTACAGAATAGAAAAGAAGACTTTTAGAAGCAAGGTTTTAAAGAATTGTAAAGGAGTAAGGCCTTAAAGAAAAGATAGAGAAAAGAAGCAGAGTAAAAAGAAGAGATTAATAGAAATAAGAAGCAATGAGGCTGTTGTGCATCTCCACCCAAGCGCTCAACACACCTGGTCCCAACTTTCTGTCTGTCTGTCTATCCTGTGTCCTTTCTGCATCTCCCATCGCCCTCAGTTGGGGCCAGTTAGGTTCAGTAGTAACAGGAGTGAGAGAAAGCTTGCTCCAGAGTAGACTCAATTTCCCCACTCTCCGATATGGGCTGGCCTTGAAATTTGCTTTGAACATATTTAGTAGAAATGACAGTATATCAGCTCCAAAGGTCTTACGAGCTTAGGTCCTCTCTCTTCCTATCCCTCTTTCTCTCCCTGTCTCTGTCTCCCTCCCCCTTCCTCAAGTCCCTACTACTATAATGAGAATTGTTCTGGTTAGCCTGCTGGTGAATGAGCACCACATAGAGCAGAAAGGAGTTGACCCAGTGGAGCCAAACTGAGCTGAGCCCAGCCCAGCCTCCAGCCCCCAGCCTCCAGCCCCCAGCCTCCAGCCCCCTTGCCAGCAGCTTGAGGATACATAAGCAACTAGATTGATGAGAAATAATGAATAGTAGCTCTTCTAGGCATATGTTTTGGGCTACTCTATTTTTGCTCCAGTTACCTACTGCTGAGTTACAAAACACCCCCAAAACTTAGGGACTTAAAATGATTGTACTTGCTTACTGTGCATCCCAAGATCCTGACCAGTTAAGGCTGGTCAGTGCCCACTTGGGGTCTTTCATATGATTACAGTCCACTTAAGGTTTGGCTGGGATGGGGGGTGGGGTCTGAGACCTCTCACTGAGGCACCTGACTCTTGATGCTGGCTGTTGTCTGGGGTTCAGCTGGGCTGCTGTCTACATGTGACCTCCCTTTGCTTCATGGGCTCCTCATAACATGATGGCTGGGATCCAAGAGGCAGGGAGAGAAGCTGCTAGACCAGGGGGCTATGGCAGCACTGGCATAGCGACACTTCCACATTCCATTGGTCAAATAGTGACAGTGTCCTACCTCTTAAGGGGTGAAGAAATAGGTGGCACTTCTTGATAGGCATGGCAAGGTAACATTGCAAAAGAGAATATTGGATGGAAGACTGTCCTGGGAGCACCTTGGGAGATAAAAATGTGCCACAGCTTTACAGCATTACAGAAGCAGACACTGTTTTTCAGAGCCCCTTCCTCCCTAGCACTGTGCTCGGTCCTCACCCAGTCACACAGGGAATGGCAAACACTGAGCAGGTAGACAGGAAGCCCTGCAGGCTCCTGATGAGTACTTCCAACTGCTCTGGGCTCCAAAGAAAAAACAGGCTGACTGAATAGTGATCAAGGGCAGAGGAAAGGAGGCAGCCCACCTGGTCTATGTTAACTTGTACCCTTCCTTCTGTGTGCCTTGATTTCCTATGCCTCTACCCCTCTTTAAGGGCTGTTAGGTATGGGCATGAGGAAATGCAATTGTCTAACTTCAAGAGTAAACTGAGTCAAGCATGATGGCATGCATCTATAATCCCAGCACTTGGGAGGCTGAGGTAGGAGAATCATGAGTTTAAAGCCAGCCTGAGCTATATAGCAGGACACTGTCTCAAAAAAAAAAAATACAAAACAAAACAACAAAAAAGTGAACTGATATACAGTTAGTGCCAGCCAAGACCTTTGCCAATACCACAGAGGGAAAAATAAGACTACTAAAAGTTACAAGTCATACCTTATTTTCCATCCAGTAAGAATGAAGATGTCAGTCTGCTTGCCCTAGCCAGGCCCATCTGCCAGGGCCAGAGATCTTTAACTGTCCTGTTTAGCTTCTCCCAGTCCCAAGAGCCACTGAAACCAGACCTGCCCCTGCAGTGGAAGCCCCATTTGGGTGGTGGGAGAGAATATGAAGACCAGTGTTTGGAACCCAAGCCTTCCTGATGAAGCTTTCCCGCAGAGCCCACACCTGTATTCTCTGCTTCAGCCTTCCCCCAGCCCAATCTGGTGAAGGAGCTTCTGTTCCAGTTCACACAGGTTTCCCAAAGAGTGTGGAGTCCCTTAGATTCCATTTGTCTGGGATCTTAAAGTCTTGATAACTTCCTCTATCTTTTTCCCTTGTAAGCCAGGCTTGTTCCTAAATTCCAAACCACTTCCTGTTTCAAACAGGAAGTCCTCTCAGAAGATGCTGCTGCCCACCTGGGAACAAGCATCCTTGGAAAACACCAGACTCTTTCTGTCAGAGCCCTGTCTACCTGCCAGAGAGCCTGAGCTATTCTGTTAACTCCCCTGAGGGCCCCAGGCCCAATATTCCTGTCCTGGCAGGCTTTGCAGCTGAGCCGAGAGGGTTTTGACAGGAAGCTGGTGAATGCCTCCCATACTGACTTGGTTTTTGGCTTGCTTTGGCACCAACATCCTGTCTGCCCTGTTTCCTATGGAAGGGCAAACTGGACTGGTTTTTAATTAAGCCCATACTCCAGAGGGCTTGGTGGCAGATTTGGTTTCACAGAATTCCTTTAACAGCTATCAGGAAAGGGATGTACCCAGGCGAGCTGGGGACCAGAGAGAGGGAGGGGGGAAAGCAAAGTCAGAAATCCAGAGAGGTTCCCTCCTAGGTGAGGTAATGCCCGGAAATGTGCATCTGTAATGGTTAGCTTACCTGAGCATTTGAACTTAGGAGTGGCAGCTCCTCCTCAAGCCCACAGCTCCACCCTGGGCACACACACTCTCCTTCTTGTCCATCTGCTGAGATTGAGGGTGACCTTTGAACAATCCCTGCAAATCAAGCAACATGAAGGGAATTATATCCACTATAAAACAGGCATGTAAAAGAAAACTTGAACTGAGAAAAATGTTCAGGGTTCCACCCCTAGAGGTCAACAGTTTCTACATTCTGGAATGTGGAAATTTTGATTTTTGTTTATGTTTAACTAAGTTATATGCTTCAGATCTTCCCTCTGGTGCTTCCTTTGGTCTTGAGCTGAGTCCCTCTGCCAGGCTACAGGGGTCATAGGGATGCTATGCAGGGATCCCCAGGTAATTGGTCTCAGGATTCTCCCTAGAACCCACCAGGCCTCAAAGAACTGCACCTGCCTTCAGAAAGGATTCTCTGCTGTGAGAGCTCCTCCTCCTCCTCCTCCTCCTCCTCCTGCTCCAATGGACACAAAAGATCACCCTGGAAAGGCAAGATTACCTGGGAGTGGGGAAACACAGAAACTAGGATGTAGACCCTGGGAGAGGAAGTCCTCCTTCCCAAAACAGGTCTGGGGCCTCTAATACCTCCTTCCCTCCTTCCCATCTCTCCCTGTCTCTCAGCTTCCTCCCTCCTCTTTCTTCCTTCTATTGTCTTTCCTGCCGTTTCCTCCCTCACTCCATCCTCTCACCCTTCCATAACAGGCAGCAACGGGCACATGTGCTAGACTCCACAGTCACAGATTAATAGGTCTCTACTCACAGTTCTCTCATCGACAAGCTATGTGACCCTGGCAGGATGAGTCTCTTCAGCTTCCTCAGCCTTGCTTTCTCGTGTGCAAAATGGGGGTGACCTTCTGTGCTACTGTGATGAGGATAGAATGCTTATAGGAAAGGCAGCTTGCACATTTGCAAGCTTCAGAGAAAGCCTTCAAGTAGTACTGCAGGGTGAAGTGCAGGGAGACCAATGAGGAAGCCACTGATGGGGTTTAAATGAGAGCAAACCTGAAGTGTAGTAGAGTTAGTGCTGTATCTGCAGGTTCCACATGTGCAGAATCAGCCAACTTCAGGTGAAATACAGGCTTGGTTTTTATCTTCCTTTTCTTTCTTTTTTTTTTTTTTGCCATACTAGAATTTGAACTCAGGGCTTTATGCTTGCTAGGCAGGCAATCTATCACTGAGCCATGCCTCCAGCCCCAGATGAAACATATTTTTTTTTAAAAAATGTGTTTGTACTGAACATATAGTTTTTTTTGTCTTGTCATTTTCTAAACAATACAGTTATAGTAATGACTTATAGAACATTTACTTTAGGCATTGTACATTATCTAGAAATGATTAGAGTACAGGGGTTATATGCACACATAAGTACATCATTTTATATACGGGACTTGGACGTCCTCAGATTTTGTCATCCTTGAGTTCCTGGAACCAATCCTGAGGGAGGACTGTAGTTTTTCTGCACAATGTATATTAACTGAGCAAGGCACCATCAGGTTTTGATTTCTCTGTTGGGTTTTGTTTGTCTCCCCGCAGTACCCAGGTTGGTGGAAGAGAGGGAGGGAGGAAGAAAGCAGGCAGGCCAGAGGGCCCACTTGCTTTTTTACAGATAAGAAAACCAAGTTAGAGAGGGGAATGATGATTCAAAAACATCTTATCTGAAAGCTCTCTAACCACTCTGGACAAGTTTGTGAGCACATACACGTTTAATGAAAAGACTCTACAGGTGTAGTCTCATTACAATGAATGAATCCTGTTAGAAGGCTGTGTTGTTTATAAGGAAGTACTTTCCTTTCCCTTCCCCTCAGGTGAAAGGAGTTCCTTTAAAAGAGACCAAATTCTCTGTAATGAATAATACAAGACAATGAGCCTCCACCTGGCTTCTCTCCGGTTAACAGGCTCTATTCAGGGTTCTAAAAGCACCTGATGGTGCTGTTGGCACCGTGAGCAGGGCAAGGTCAACAGTAGCCAGACTTTACAAGTCATTTGTTCTGCCACCAAGCAGTGACTGGTTCTCCACCCCAAAGCTTCTAGTCACTGATGCAATTCACCTAGATTAATGAACCGCATACTAAGCAAAACAACACCAAAGTGCACTCAGGTGCACACATCTAGGTACCCATCCTCTCTGCCATTTCTCTCATCTCCCAGAGAGACCCACACCCACTGGTCCAAGGCTCCTCCTGCCCCGTGGACTCCAGATCTGGTCTCCTCCTACCTTCTGCTGGATCTTGCTATGTGGTATTGACTCTGCCTGTCTCCATGCTTCCATTTCTCCCCATTACCTGGCTCTCCCTTTCAGCACCTGAACATGCTAAAGGTTTTGCAGCCTAAGAATGAAAATACTAGCCACTACTCTTTGTTTCTTCCCCCACTATGGCTCCTACCATCTCACTTTCCCTTTACCTCTCAGCGAACCCTATCCATCTCTGTGTGAATCAATAAAAATAGAGGCTGACATTTAATGTGTGCTTGCTGTGTACCAAATGATGTTTTAAGAATTTTTACATGTATTACATAACATTCCCACAACACTACCGCATGTAAGTGCTATTATTATTTCCATTTCAACAAGGAGGAAAGGGAGGGACTGAGTGGCTGAGGATTTGCCCTGGGCTACCAGGATTTAGGCAAATGTAGCCTGGGTCCAAAAACTGCACTCTCATTCCTTTTTGTTCTCCCTGCACTTATATCTTGTGTCTAGTACAAAGTGCCTTAAAAGGAAAAAAATACACAAGAAGATGGTGTGGCTCTGTCCCATTCACTTATTCATCTGTTTATTATTTCACACTTTCCTGGGGCTCTATCATGTGCAAGGCAGAAAAGAAAGAGATGCCCAGAGTCAGGGCAGAGCATCTTTGAGGGACAGGGCGATACTCAGGTTTGAATTCAGGGCCTTGCACTTGCAATGCAAGTGGTCTATCACTTGAGCCTCTAAATTTTCTTTTCCAAGTGGATAGCAATCTTATCAACTATAATTCAGAAATGTCTCTTCCCTCCTATCCAACAGTATTGCCCCTATCTTGGGCCTAAATTCAACTAGTTCCTATGGCTGAAAGGTAGAGCTTTCTGATGGGCTTAATCTGGGTTGTGGCCCCACTTCTTGGGCAAAGACTGGGACTGCCCAGACATTAGACCTCTTCTTTACCCTGAATGTAAAGAAGGCATGGAGATTGAACTGCTACTTTGGGGCAAAAGAAGAAAGCCACCCCCTGGTGCCATCATTTGAGCTCTGCATCAAACCCTACCCAGAGCCGAATACCCTTTGTCTATTTTTTATGTTATCCAATACATGGCACCCTACCCCTATTTAGTTTTTTATTTTATTGTATTTATTTATTCATTTTGAGACACAGTCTTAATATATAGCCCAGGCTGGCTTCAAATTAGAGATCCTTTTGCCTCCCAAGTCTGGGGATTGTAGGAGTAGCCACTATACCCAGCTTTTTTTATTCTTGAGATAGTTTGAGTTGGGTTATTGCCTAATAATTGCCCTTTAAGCCAGTGTTCCCCAAATTTTGCTGAACATGAGAATTGCCTAAGGAATGAAAAGAACTCTCAGTTAAAGCATAACATATGGGGATGGGAGCAGGCAGGCACAAGCAGTTTTTTAAAGATGGAAGGCAATTCCAATGCAGAGGCAAAATTTGGGGACAACTGGTACAAGCAAAGTAAGCTGCTTCCTTGGGCTTTCCCAGCTCTCTTCCACCAATTCATCAGAGTTCTTTCCATGCCCTTTTACTGCAGATTTAGAGGAGAGGAACCACAGATGACTGAAATTTTGAGTCGGGTGGATGGTATCAACATTAATCAGCTGAAGAATAGAGATCGCCAATGTGAGCACGCCAATTTAGAGATGTTATCCTAGTAAGTTTCGTATGGCTATAACAGAATTTCACAGGAAATTTTATTTCTCACAGTTCTGGAAGCTGGGAAGTCCAATATCAAGGTTCTAGTATCTGGTGAGGTCCTTCTTACCTTCAGAAACCAAGAGGGAGCTAAACTTGCTTCTGTATCAACCCACTCCTGAGGCAACAAACTCAAAGTGATAGGAACATTAATCCATTCATGAAGGAGAGCAGAACATCATAACTAATCACAGCTAAAGGTCCTGCCTGTCAACGCTGTTGCATTGGAGGGTTAAACTTCCAACACATCAACTTTGAGGACACATTTAAACCATAGCAGATGTCTTGAAAGTAACCACGGAGCAATGTCAGATACACAGATGAATGTATGAATCCAGACTTGAGGGGAGAATTGGAAGTCACCAGTGTCCATATGACAGTAGAAGCAGGGGCCATGGATGCCATCACTCAAGGAAAGATGGGAGGGGTTCAAGATGGAGGGTAGTCAGCAATGCTCTATGGTGCAAAGAAATCTAGAAGGACAGAAACTGAAAATAGAACATAGCTTTGGCCACTTGGAGGGTACTGTCACCTTGGACTGTAAGGTTTCAGGTGAGTGAGAATGGAGGATACAGAGAGACTACTCTTTAAGAAGTTGGATGGCAAGAGGTAGGGCAATCACTCAAGGAGATGTGTCAACAATTTTTATGTTTTGTTTTTCTGAGACAGGATCTCCCTATGTAGCCCAGGCTGGCCTAGAATTCATGATCTCCTACCTCCAGAGTACTGGGATTACAACCGTGCACCACCATGCCTGGTTTATATGTTTGCTTTGTAGTTTTCGTTATTATTTTTGTTTGTATTTGTTTCCTTTTTTAAAGTTTGTTTTGGTTTGTTGGATGAGAGAAGTTTGACCATGATTAAAGCTACCAGGAAAAAAAAAAGAGAGAGAGAGAGAGAAAGGCTGAAGATAAAGGAGTGATATTTTTCCCCATAGAGACAAAAAGCAGATTAGCAGATGCTAGAGGCTGGGAGGGAGGGGGAGCAAGAGTGATTGCTATGGAGGTGGAATTTCCTTTTAGGGTGATAAAATGTTCTGGAACAAGACAATGATGATGATTGCACAACCTTGTGAATTTATTAAATGTCACTGAATTTCACACTTTGAAATAATTGAAATTGTGACTTTTTAAAAATGTATATTTTATCATACACACACACACAAATAGTGGCCTTAGCATATACCATGCTTGGTGGGTTTTATGTGGTTCATTTGGTTTAATCTTCACAACTTTATGACAACTTTACCACCCTTGTTTTACATAAGAGAAAATTGAGGTTCAGAGAGACTAATTTATCCAAGTAATATAACTAGATTGTTGAGAATGAATTCTGATTAGCTACAAAGGCCAAAATTTTTTTTTTTTTGAGTTCTGGGGTTTGAACTTAGGGCCTCATGCTTGTCAGACAGGTGCTTTACCACTTGAGCCATGACCCTAGCCCCAGAGCCCAAACTCTTAACTACTCTGTCATACCACCTGCATAGCTACAAGATGTCATAGGGACATATATTAATAATGTGAATTGATGCCTATCTACCAACATGGTAGTCAGCTTTGGATTACTGTAACAAAATATCTAAGATAATTAACTTAAAAAGAGGAAATTTTTTTGGTTCACAATTCTGCAGGTTTCAGTTGATGGTTGGTTGGACCTGTTGACATCATCATGGGAGTGCATTGAGACGGAAGCTGCTCACTTTATGGCAGCTAGGAAGCAAAGAGAGAGAGGGGCAGGGGCTGGTGTCCTATTATCTCCTTTGAGGATATGCCTCCAATGACCTAAGAGTTCTTAAAGGTTCTACCACCTCCTCATAGCACCAAACTGGGGACCAAGACTTTAACACATGGGCTTTGGGGGACATTTCTACATCCAAACTATAGCAACCAAAGTGTTAATGGTCCAAATATCTGGGTGATGAGAGTATCCATGTTTTTGAATATTATTCTTTTTGATTGATCTTTTTGATTGGGCACAGCTTTGATATAAAAATGACAAAGCCTAATTTTAATATAAGGAGGAAAGAGATTTTAGTGGTAGGTGCTTCTCTGAAGATGTTATAGATGTGTAAGAAACATCTAGAGTAGATATGAAACTACACAGGGACCTGGGTGAGTCTGTTAGCAGAATGCGGAAGGAGCATGAACAAAAGCAATAAGGAAGACTTCTCAAGGTGGTGACCTATACCATAGTCTGAAAGGGAGTGACACTCATCACTGGGTGGAAAGGAGGAGGAAGAGCTCTTGGGACAGGGAACACCAAGCAAGAAGTCCAAGCTCAGTATGGCTGGGAAGGAAGGCAGGCTGGACCCAGGGCTATGCTCCATGCCATCTCTTTCCCAGCTCTCCCTGTGCCCCTCTTCTTGGTTCCATCCCCCTTCTCTGCCCTGAGTGAACCATACAACAACATAAATTTGCCTTGCTCCATGCTGTCCACAGGGCAGCCACAGCCTTGTTCCTTGGGTCTTCAGGGAAGTAGAAAACCTCTAGGGTTGACCTCTCGGCATTCTTTGAAGGCTGTGGTCTTAGCATAGCAAAGCATTCTGCTTTGTTCTGGGATCCTATGACTCTTGGCATACACCCAGAGCAGCCTTTACTCAATTGCTTCGTTGATTTTCTCCCAGTTGGGCTGCTGGAGATTATTGGTCAGCAGGAGGGTGATGATTGGTAAACTGTGGAGATATGACTATTGCATTTAGTTCTGCCTGAAGTAAAGTTTCTTTTTAGATTTGCCTGTACACTGTATCCAAGCTGCCTTTGCTTAAGACATTGCTCATTTGCCCGAGGACAACAAATCTACAATTCATTCCTCCCATAGGGGTTCTTGCATTTGAAAGTGTTTGGTGGAAGGAGAAAGGCCACTTTATTTATTTACTTTGTATTTATTTGCCCGTTCTTTGGCATCTTAAACTGATGTCGGAAGACTTTCCTATTTCTATTCGTCACATTTGCAGTTCCTTTGTGGTTATTGAGAGATGTACTTTTGATCAGTTTCAGACAGACTATGTGATCTTTGCTTAGGCTCAGAAAAGTGGTACACGGCTTTGCATTCTAGTCCTGACAGTTACTAGGACTTAACTTCTTGGTCTTTGGTTTGTCCGAATATAAAATGAGGTTAATAATCCCAGCCTCCTACATGGGTGTTGTGAAGATAAATAAAGTAGTATATGGGCCCATCGTAGGCTCTTGAGAAGTGGCCATTTTTTTAGTTAGAGTTTATCAGAGAAGCAGGATCATTTATGTGGTGTGGAATATGGGATAGTTATAGCGCTTGAAGTTCACACACAACTGTGGGAACTGGTTAGGAGGTCAAGAGAAGGCTGTTGCTGCCATGTCTGCTGGAAAGCCTGGAGTTCTTTCCGACTGCAGGGCTGCTAGGTGAGAAGAAATCAGATGTGAGGTGAGGTGGGTTAAGAGCGAAGTAGAACTCAGACAGCCTGGCACTCTTGAGGAGAAGGTGGAACACATATTATTTCTCACCATCTCCAACCTCGACAACATGGTGACCTTTAGCAACGGCTGTTACCTTTCACAGGCTCTGGCCTGGTCTCAGGGGAACTGAGGGAGCAGAATCTGCATGAGCTGGAGACCTGGCCCCACCCCACACTGACAACACACCTGAACTCAGGATGCTGAGCTGACCTGTGCAAAGGCGCTTCCTAGTCTCATGCAAATGGCCCCGTGGCCAGTCCTAACTCAGAACCATCCAGAAAGGAATCCTGAGAAACAGCTCTAGCTTAGTAAGTTGCTACCATGCCAAACCACCACAACGGAAAATAGGAAGGAAAGCAACCAACATTTATTCAGAGCTAACAATGCACCATTATGTATGTCATCTCACTGAGATACACTCTGACCTTACACAGGAGGGTGATTATCTCCACTAACTGGCTTGTTCTAAGTTCCAGGTCAGCAGGTACAGGAATCCAGGTTGTCAGAGCCTGAACTTTTTACACTAGAAGGTGACCTATGTAATTGGTTTGGGCTTTTTTTGGGAGAGGGGGATGCTGGAGGTTGAACCCATGACCTCTCAAATGCACAGCAAGTGCTCTACCACTGAGCTACATCCTCGGCCCAATTTGGACTTTTCTATTCTGAGTCTTAATTCTAACACGGTAATGTTTGGAACGCCCCTACAGGCCCCACTGATCTGACAAGGAGGAGGACAGCCCACTGAGCCCCTCAGAGTCTGGGCTCCCCTGTGTAGTCTCTCACCATCTCAGCTGGACCTCAGAGAAAAATTTGAAGAGAAAATCAGGCAGGAACTTAATTTTAAAGTATTCATCTATTACAAAATGTACCTAAAGCTTAATGGGGTGGTAGTGTGGGGGTGGAGGAGGGATGAGGAGTACAAAATAGAGGAGGATGTCAGAACGACATAACTTTGAGAGGCTGAAATTGCAAATTTCTTAGAGTCCGTATGGGCCAAGTCTAAGGGTAGGAGCCAGTCTCATTATAGAAACAGTGGCCAGGTCATACAAACACCATGCTTAGTAGATTTTTTTTTGTCTTGTATGTTTTTAAGTACAACAATGAACAAACAAATGTTTGTTGTTTCTTCCAACAAGCATTTACTGCTACTTCCCCCATACTAGTTGCTATCTAAGCAATATGCACTGAGGTAGCAACCTTGAACACCACACTGTGACTCCCCTTTGTTTTAATGCAGGGAGCGCAAATGAACTGTTAGTCAGTTTTCCATGGCTGTGAGGGAATAGCAGAGATAACTGACTTATAAGGAAGAAAGGCTCATTTTGGCTCATGGTTTCAGAGGTTTTAGTTCAGTTACTTGGCCCTGTTGCTTTGGCCTGTGGCAGCACAGTATGTCACAGTGGGAGAGTGTAGCAGAGGAAGCCTGTTCACCTTGTGGGGACTGGGAGGAAGGGACTGGTGCCTGATTATCCCTTTCAAAGTCATATTCCCCAGTAACCTCACTTTCTTCAACTATGCCCCACTCCCAAGTAGCACCTCAGGCTGGTGACCAAGCTTTTAGCATATGGGCCTTTAGAGGACATTTAAGATCCAAACCCTAACAAGCTGACCTGCCCGTCTTAGGGTGGGTTGCCTCATAGAAGACTCTGGGATATGAATCTGAATATAAGCAGTTCATTGAGAAGTAATCCCAGGAAGCACCAGCAAGGGACTGTAAGTGTGACAGGAAAGTGATAGGAAGTCAAATCAGGGTGTGTTAATGGACAAGTTACTATGGTGGGCACCTGAGAGTCTGGTCCTGCTGGGGACCTCTGGGACAGAGACAGAGATTCTGAAGACATACCCTGAGGGATGAGAAATTTGACATGTGTTCCCCAAACTTTGTCTACCCTAGGTTGGAGGTTGCTCCTGGTGGTGTTAAATCTCCAGTATTTCCAGCGAGCCCTGTGAATTAGCTGTGTGCTACAGAGACCTAAGGCAGAGTCACAGGGGTTTGCACTAAAAAGCCACTGGCACGGATGGAGCCCAACAGACTGCTATAACTGCCTGACATGTACCGTTTAGTCCTCTTTCTCCCTTTCTAACTATCCTTGACTTTCATGCTGGTGTCCACCTCCATCCTGTGCAGCCTGCATGTGTCAGGGAAAGCTGAACCCACCTCAGCTCTACGAGGGGCCCTGAATGCATGGACAATCAGCACATTCCATTCCACCAGCCATGGCATTGGTTCAAGTGGACCTGTGACTCAATCCAGTCAGAGTGGATCCCAGGACTCCTGCCTGGAATGCTGGGGGCAAAAATGTGCTCTTTTAGATAAGGAAGCGTGGGCAATGACAGTGCTGGCACTTGCTACAGTGAGGAAAACCAGCCTGAAGATGAGGCCAATACAGAGGAAGGCAGAGCTAAGAGAACTGCAAAGAAAGGTGGCTGGAGCATTCTCCTCTGGACTCCTCATTTCCATGGTCTTTCTCTTTCTCTCTCCTATCGTATAGCATAGGAGCATGTGGAGCATATTCATTGGTACCCCATCTTCTGTGGAAAGAGAGCTTCTCTCATTGTGCATCTAAACATTGGTTCTAAAGAATTTTGCTTGGACCAAATGCATGTCTGTTGGACTGATCACCACTGAGGCTCTGTGGTTGGCCAGGCCTGGAAGCTGTGTCCAGTCCTGTAGCCAGGAGGGCAAGGGATGCTACCAAAATAAGGGAAATGGAGGAGTTATTCAGTGACCTTCTCCCCACAAACATGGGGGATCCCCCATGTGGTCCTTGCCCACCCTCTAGCTTCATCTTGGGCTGTTTTCATTTTATTCACTATCTTAGTCCCTCCACCCAGAATAGAGGCCTGGAACATGGCAGGAACTCAGTAAGCACCGCTCAGCAAGCAAAGGACAAAGTCTTTGCAGCTCTTGTCCTGTGCCTCATTTCTGATTCTGTGTTTCTATTGGCCCCTGTCCTGAATGCTCATGTCCCCACCCCCACCTCTCAAGGCTCCACTAAAGGGCTTCCTCCTCCATGAAGTTTGCCCATGGGCTCATTCAGTCCCCAGAGATTAGGCCACTCTCTTCTTGTGATCCCACCCCACCCTGGATAGGTTCAGAAAAACAGTACTGTAAATATAAGGAACACAGTCTTCATCAGCATGATGGTTCATGCCTGTAATACCAGCACTTGGGAGGCTTGGGCAGGAGGCTCTCAAGTTTGAGGCCAGCCTGTGCTGCATAGTGAGACCCTGTCTCAAGAACAAAACAAAACAAAACAAAAAACCCAAACACAGGCTTGGAAGCCAACCAGTCAGATCCTCTCTGCCATGTGCTAGCTCTTAGGAGATGTCAGGCCAGCACTCTACTTCTCCAATATGCCATTCTTTTATCTCTCAGTATGGATAATGTCACCTGTCTCAAAGTGTGACTGAGAGATAAAACACATACATGTTTGATGCCAGGTCCCTGACCTGGAGCTGCTTACAGAATCCATGCTCTTATAGACTCTATTGACTAAGAAACCTCTTGTATATAATTTACTCTGTGCCTGGCACTGTCCTATGCATGTATCTCCCATTACTATCAACCTGTTACTGATGAAGCAACCACTGCACACAGAGGTAAAGTTTCTTGCCAAGGTCACCATTACTGAGAGGCAGAACTGGAATGCAGTCCCAGGCATTTTGACTTCAGAGTCCATGCTATAAACTGCTTGGCTATGACAACTCTTAGCATAACTGCACGGTACACGTTTGTGGGATGGGCATGTGATGGATGGATAGACAGATAAATGTGAGTTCCCACCCTGGACTGAACAGAGAAGAGGATTCCTGTCTTTGCAGCTACCCAGCAGCTCTGGGGAGAGTTTGGGAGCACAAGTTAAGAGCTGCCTCCCTCACTCCAGTGTGTTTGGGAATGAGCATCATGGCCTGGCCTGCCATGATGGTGCACTGGGTTTTCCAGTATCATTTGGTCTATTGGGTATGTAAGGGACCAGAATTATGTCATTGGATTTCCCAAATGGCTTTGAATATATGTGTCTATTTCCCTAGGCTGTTTGGGGCTTGGGCTAGACTATTTATATGGCCCTGTTTCTTCCCCTTTCCTCTGCATGCCCACGCTGTGTCTCTTTGCTCTGGTGGTTGTACATCTGGTTGGGCTATTGCCTCTGCCTGGAACTGCAGCTCTCGCTCTCCAGCACCAACTTTCTCACATTGATGGCCACTTGCACACATTCCTCAGGGTGCTGTGGTACCTCTGAGAACATTCCTGACTTTGGCAGGTCCAGACAGGTGCCATTTCTTCCCCAAACTGTGTTTAGAAAATCTTCTGAAAGTCTGGTAGGCCTGATGATTTCCTAATGAGCTTGAAAAGTTTTACATGACATGTTTATGAACAATGGTGCCTTCTGAGACTTATCAGGAAGATAAGGGGCTAGAACAAGGCCCCAGTGATCTTGTTTCCCACACACTCCTGAGCCTGCTGGCGGGAGGTTCCGATGTTTCCATTTCCTGGCTTAGAAAGTCCGCCAAAGATAGCTGCCAAGGTGGCCTGGGGCTACTCAGCCTCTCCTCATCACTTGACCAAGTCACTGGACTCTGTAGATGTTAGCTTTCCTCCTCCTGAAAGACCAAGGTCTCTGATAGCAGCTTGGGAGGAAAACTGTAAACACCTCACTCATGATTTTACCCCTTCCCGGAGTACATGGAAGTAAGGAGCAGTTCCCAGAGCACCCAGCACTCCACCTTGCCATTCAAACACTCAAGGAGCACACTGGGCTCTCTACAGACAATCTTCCCACAAAGAATCCACTTGGTTCCATACTGATTTTTCTTCAAGCACAGTGCTAGGTTGGAAAGAACGAGAAGCCAGACCTGGTGCCCTGCAGCCCTCTTGGAACAGTCAGGCGGATGCTGATTGTATGGAGCTCACCAGCTGGAGCTCCTTCAGAGGCAGGCATGTGTGGTGCTGCGGAGGCTCGTTTCTTCAATCTGAGATGAAGATATTTTTAGGGATGAATCTGGGCCTCCTTCTCTCCCTCCTTCTGATGTTAAGTAGCCATCTGCTTCTTCCAGAAAACCTCCACAAGCAGCACCCTAGGAAAACAGGCTAGGGAAGAGGTTGTCATCAAATATAGACTATGGAGCTGCTGTATTAGGAGGTTGTGTTTAAGTGGTATACTGAGTGAGAAAGGGCATGGGAAGATGGAACCCACTTGCTTCCTCTGGGACCTTCACGAGTGCCTCCTTGTTTCTGGGCCTTCATTCATTCATTCATTCATTCATTCAATACAGGACTAGGTAACATTAACTGTAAGGTTCACACTAACATTGAATAATCTTTTCTTTGAAGAGCTAAATTGTACAAATTCCCAGATACAGGACAGCTCATAGGAAACCAACTGCTTTGGTTTCTGACATTCTGTGCCCATCCTTCTCAACCTCCCTCCCTCCCACTTTTGGTCTGCAAAGGTGGCCTGTATGAGGTGGGGAGGGGCTCTGACTTAAGAAGTCCTGAGGCTTATCTGCCTTTATCCAGTTGTCCCCAAGATTGTCCTATATCCTTGGAAAGACACAAAAGGCCAGGAGTAACATCACACTATAAGGAGTAGAGAAAAAAATAGATCCCAGGTTTGAGGGGGCAAACTGCTGTTTGCAGTTGCCTGACAAGGAAAAGTGGTCTGCAACAGGGTGGTCTTGGGCTGTGATTTTCCAACAGCCTGGAGCCACATTACTGTTTACTCACTGCCCAGACCTGCCTGTTTTCTTTCCTCTGGGTCAGTACAGTCCAAGAACATTTACTGATGCCTGCATTGGGCCAAGCCGCACGATGAGCCCTGGGCCCTAGAGGTGAGTCAGCCATGGCGCCTGTCCATGGGAATCCTATTTTCCTAATCCCTGCTGCTAGCACGGTCTGCACAGGTGTTTTGCAGTACTTAAGAGTCCCAGAATGGGTGTGTAGGCGATCTGAGCAGGGCAACACATGTGGTTTCCCACAGCTTTAGCCAAAGCATGACCAGTGTGAGGGCCTACTAGCAGGGTGGTGTGCTGACGCTCAGAGTGGTCACCAAGCATAGCAGGAAGACAGGTCCACAGGGCGTACTAAAAGTCCCACGCTACTCCTTCACGTCCAAAAGCGGACAGTGAGGCTTGCTTTCCAGATGCTTAGGCCAAGGAGCGCAAGGCCCACCTCTTCCTTGGCACCGGAATACCACACCGGGTTTCAATCTAGCAGCGCCTCTACGCCCCGCTCCCATCAACCCTGGGATGGTCTCGGACCTGTGCTGTGGTCAGGGTGGGAGTGCCGGGCCGCTCCCTGCGCTTTGGGCCGGGCTTCAGCCCACGTGCACCAGCAGCAGCGGCGGTGACAGCCGGCCCTACGGGGGGCGGGGCGGGGCAAGTGCGGGGGTGGACTCCGCGCCGCACTGCCATTGGCCGTGCGTCTCGGGAAGCGGGCGGGGACTTGCCCCCGGATGCCCTGTCATTGGCCGATTCGCCAATAGGGGCGTTTCCCACTCCAGTTCGCCGCACAGCGCAGAACTGCAGGCGCCGGGCCGGCTAAGCCTGCGCGGGGCCGCCTCGCTTGCTCTGGGCTCCGCAAGCGGCGGGCGACTCCCGGTTGCTGCTCTCACAGCCCGAGGCGGAAGCCGGCACTGATCCGAGGCCCCGGCAGCTAGGGAATTTTAGGTAAGGTGGGGACGGCGTGAGCTCTGGGGAGGGCTCGGGCGGGTGGGGACCGTGCCAGCCGCGGCTGGACTCTGCGCCCTATCCCGCGCTGGGAAGGATCAGGTGCGGCTGCGGCATCCCGACCTCAAACCCACCCCGCGTGGCGCGCAGCGAGCAGGTGGCGCTGCCGGTGGAGCCCTAGGCAGCCCAGGCAGGTCTCAACCAATTAAAACGTAGTAAAGAGCCTCCCACTGGTACCCCGAGCTACCTCTTACTCCGCCCTCCAACACCCAGACCTTGCAATTCTAACCCTAGAAATTCCCAAACGTCAGCGTGGAGTGGGCTACACGTGCCAGCTGTGTCGCCTATCATCGGGCAGAAGACCGTTCCCAAACTTTGCTTCCCAGGATTCGGGCTCGGCTCCTTTCACCGGCTGCCTTTTTTTTTTTTTTTTGCCTCTCCCCTTGTTCCCTTCCCTCTTTGGTAACAGGAAGTTAAGTTGGGCCAATGTTAGTGGCCTGGCCGGCTGCGGGCTGGGACCCAAGCTGAGTCCGGGGCCGCGCCACTGTCCTCTCCGTCGCGCGCGCCCAGCAGCCCGCGCTCACCCCAGGCCCGGGGCGTCCGTGACGCCCACCCTGTCGTTGTCTGGCTGACCCTGCTGCGGGGCTGGAGCAGGTGGGGTTAACTTCATCCCCGGCCAGCCTCACCGGCGGAGCTGGGAAGGGCTTTTACTGGATGGGGAAGAGGCGTGTTGAAACCAGAGTAAACGTGTGTCTCCTTCCACATTGTTTATTCTGGGGCCTGTGTTCTTAAAGCGGAAAGAGCTTTCATTTGTAAGCTCTAGGGTCCACGGAGCTTGCAGCGGTGTGTTGGCGCTGTCGCTGCCACTCCGATCTGCCCATTACAGTCTTCTGCGGTTAGGGTGAAGGATGAAGTCACTAACCAGCCCCTTGTGGGCATGTCCCATGGGAAAAAAAAGCCAGTGGCCAGCTGGCTCTTCACGTTTGTGTGCCTGGGTTCTCTGGCACCTGTGCCCTTTCTGTGCCAGGGGCAGTGGCTCAACAGGCGGGCCTGGAGTGCCCAAGACAGCCCCCAAAGATGTCCTGGAAACTTTAATTGTAGTAAGAACTACCCTTCAAGCAGAGAGGTGGGTTTTCTGTTCACAGTGCAAATTTTGCAGTTGACTTCATGGTTAACGCTCTAAAAAGTGAAATGGGGAAAGAGAAAATGTCTGAGCCAAACCTTGGGTCTGTAGGTGCTAAGGTCTGTCCCATTGCCCTTCCTGTTGCCCAATGGCTGTGGGAAGTCGTGGTCTGTGCATGGGTCTGCACCACTCTAGGCTGACTGGAGCTTCCTGGCCTCTGAAAGATTCTGTCCACCAGGATTTCAGGAGATGCTTTGACAAAGCACTTAAACCGACCTGGTCAGCTCAGGTGGTTCAATCTGCAAGTCTGTTACTCATCCTGACCTTCAGTCAGAGGAGACAGATAATGTCAGCCATGATATAATGGGGGAGGGATTGACTGCTGATATTTGGATGCTATTTTGACTTCGTCTCACCTCTGAGAGTTGGCTTTTTCAATCGTCTAGAAGAACTGTCTTGTTGAAATAACCTTGATCTTAGAACCAATTCTAGTTTAAAAAAATTTCTCTCTTTTTTTTTTTTTTGAAAGGGGAGGTGGACATTGGGGTATGCTAGTTGTGGTTGTGGGGTGATTGAAATCCACAGTTTAAATATACCTTTATAAAAGTATGACATCACTTTTATCCCTGCTCTCTTCTTTCTTCAGGCCCAGGGCTTTGATATTCTGCTCATTCCTTCTTCTAAAAGAAAATCCAAGATTTAGCTTGATACCAATTGATTACACTTTAGTATAAATTAACTTAAGGGCTGTGGCTAGTTGTAGATGTGGAAGCCCATTTTTAGGAGCTGCAAGAAGCAGCCAGCTAATCCCCATTCCTTTTCTGCCTATGATTGGGGTGTGTCTCTATTCTTTCCACCCAGCTCCATGCACCCATCTGGTTTTGCCTTCCAGCCATGGGCCTTCCCCTTCACTCCCCACTGCTGAAGAGCAGAGGTTCTGTCGTCTTAGTATAGAGTTGGCTCTGGCTGGAGGGGGCTTGTGGTATAGGCACAAGAAGGTTTGGGCTGAACATTGCTAATCTTAGAAGTCCATGGAGAGCTAACAGTCTGTGTTCTTCAGAGAGCTAGGGAAGAGAATACTGTTCACTAGACAGGGATTTTTCATTCTTTAGATCCTTATAGCCCCATGCTAGCCCTCTGAAGAAGTAACTGCAGCTATCCCCATTTTACAGATGAGAAAACTGAGTCTCAGAAAGATTACAATTTAGGCCAGGCGCCAGTGGCTCATGCCTGTAATCCTAGCTACTCAGGAGGCAAAGATCAAGAGGATCGCCAGCCTGAGGCAAATAGTTCGTGAAACCCTATCTCAAAAAACCCTGCACAAAAAAAGGCTCGTGGAGTGGCTCAAGGTGTAGGGCCTGAGTTCAAACCCTAGTACCGCAAAAAAAAAAAAAAAAATTACAACTTGTCCCCATCAAACAGTTAGTGAGATGAGTTAAAATTGCAACCTCTGTTGGGGGAGGGGCAGATTAAATGCTATAGGAGGCAGGAAAACCTTGTGATTGTCTTCTGAACTCCAGCTCTCCTCTGCTACAGTCATTATTCCCACCTTACATTCTAATTACGTGTGGACATGTCTTCTCACCCCACTATGAAGTAGCATTTAAAACACTCACAAACTTTTATACCAGTCTCCGATAGGATATCTTTCATAATAGATTGCAGTCCTGAATTTAAAAATATTTTGTAGGAAGCTGAAGTAGGAGAATGGAGAATTCAGAGCCATCCTGGGTTACACACAAGACCTGATCTCAAAAAGAAAAATAATTATTATGAATATTTTCAAACACACAGAAATAGAATTGTACAATGAACCTCATATACTTGTTCACCCGGTGCCATCAGCCTCAAGATTATACTACTGTCATGTCTCTCTCTCCTATCCTATCCCTGAGTTCTTCCTGAAGTGTCTTTAAGCAGTTCTCTGATGTCACGTCATTTTGTCCCTGGGCAACCCAGTATACATCTCTTTTAAAACAAACATCCTCTTGTAAAACCATATGTCACGATTGCACACAATAGCATCAGCCATAGTCCTTTGGTATCACCTGTCCCTATTCAGATACGCGTGGCGGTCAGAAGTGACCTTTAGAGGTAGTTTCTTGGAGTCAGGATGCAGTGTGTGTGCTGCATTTGGCCATCGGTCCTTTTGTGCCTGTTTTAATCTGAGAAGCTTCCCTCCTCTTCATTACCAAGTAAGTGCTTGTTTCCCCTTGGGACTGAAGTCTGCTCTGTGCCATCCCGGATCCACACTGCCAAGCCCTGGGAGTGGGATGAGGCAGAAAGTCAGTGAGCATTGTCCAGCTGTATTGCAGCCACTGAAGTAATGTGTTTTCAGTGAGTGAACCCTGTCATGGGTCTGTGTAACTACTGTGCTGTATTTGGATAAGAGGTTTACAAAAAAGATGATTTGCTCACGTGCGAACGTTTCCACAGCAAGCGTTGGATCTGTAAACATCCTGAAATAATAGAACCATTTGCTGTGCTCACCCTTGTGGCTCTGGTTTGTGGTGAGGAGCCCAGACAGCCACATTTGTGCCCTGATCAGCAGCTGGCCTCCGCAGATCACTTGGGGGCTGACGGGTTGAAGTCACTCTGTCCAGGGTTTGGGTTCCGCCACAGTCAGGAGCACGCTATGACCTAGATTCTTGGCGCTGGGCTTGTTGGAAAACACCAAACATCTCTTCCTTCCCTCTCTGAGCAGGGCTTCTTCCTTTGTGCCTTCCTTCTCTAGCCTGAGCCCTTCCCCAAATCACTGCTTGCTTGCACCTGGGGCAGGTGGTGACAGAAAATGATCATGCATAGCCTTTACATGTCTTGTTTGCATTTGTTGTGTAGAGATAATATCAGTGGCACTTTGTGGGCAACCTGGTGAAGGAGACCATGTGCTCAGGAAGGAAAGGGAAGATGTACCTATTCTTTTTGATGGTGTGTGACAGACGGACATCTTTTGTCCAGTCTCCTCCTAGGCACTGGCACTTTGACAGATGTCTTCTTAACCCCCAGGGCACCCAGTCAAGTCCCCTCCCTAAATAGGCCTCAAGATGAAGAACTGAAGTTTGGTTTTGTTGGCTTTAAAAAAAAATAGTGCTGGGGATTGAACCTGGGACTTCCTGCATGTGAAAGCACTCTATTATTGAGCTATCTTCCCAGCTTGGTTTTATTTTTTTAAAACCCTAGGAAGAACTATAACAAAAATTTTGATCGTTCTCTGAATAGCAGCACTAGAGTTGATTTTTTTTCCTTTCTTGTTAATTTTTTAGTTTTTTTTTCCAAAATTTTTATAGTAAAAATATTTTTATAATGGAAAAAGCAAATATTTATTTTCTCTTAAAAAAGAGGACTCTACCTGACTTGGAGTGGATAGACAAAATTATACATATATTTGGCACTACTCTATGTTTGGATAAAGCCACAGAGCTACTGGGGTTTTGATATTTACTTGGACTATTACTTTACCCAACATCCCCAGTTTTGCTAGAAGGTAAACTGGGGCTTTGAGGGATGACAAAATGGCATAGTGTGTTAATGCAAAGCTGACAAGGCCAAGTTCTAGGCTCCACTGACCTGTTTTGTCCTCTGGAAAACACCTTCTTGCCTTCATTTTGGGGTGCCCTGGCCTCCCCTTCACCACCAGCTTCTCTTTTCCTCCCGGAACCCATCCCAAAGGTAGAAAATATGGCTGCTCGAGACAGATAAGAGGCTCCTTCTAAAGCATTGATCATGTGTTCTCAGAGGTTCAGAGCTGCTGGGAGTGATAGGTTTTGCAGGCCCTCTTGTCACAAACAAACATTCACTACAAGACTGGGTCCACCATGAGGCTGCTTCCTTCTCTGTCAGCTGGCAAGGTCTATTCATCTCTTACACCAAGTACAGAGCTTTTTGTTTTGCTTTGCTTTGTTTTGTGGTGTTGGGGATTGAACCCAGGGCCTCATGCATGCCAGGCAAGCACTCTACTAATGAGATATAGTCCCAGCCCTAAATTAGATTTCTTTCTTTCTTTTTCTTTTTTTTTTCTTTTGGTGGCACTGGGGTTTGAATCCAGGGTCTTGCCCTTACTAGGCAGGCACCACTCCACCACTTGAGACACACCTCCTGCCCTAAGTACAGAGCATTTTGCAAGGCCAGGTATGGTATGGTTTCTTAAATGGAATTGCTTTGTATCATTCACAACTGCTACAGTTCATCATGGGAAAATCTGTCCTGTCTCAGTGGAGTCTGGCAGGGAGCTGTGTGGATGTGGATAGTGTTGTGTTTTTTAGGATTAATGTTTTTAATGTGTTCTTTATTTGAACTAATGTTTCTCTCCCCTGAGAGCCAGAGTAATTTCCCGGCTTTCCTTTTCCCCACCCTAAATCTCCACCTCTAGCAGCTGTCAGATAGCTTGTGGCCCCTGCATTCCTCCCATGGCTGCTCAGATTTCTTTTGGGGAATACAGAGGGAAGGGTAGGCACGAGAACAAGAATAGTGTTTCCCACTGCTTTGCGGCTTTGGTTTTTCTCCTTCCCTGGGATGTCCAGTGCTGATGTCCTTTCAGCTGGCAGCAAGAAGTTGGACAGGGGCCACTGGTCCCTGAGTGACTGCAATACCAGGCTTGTGGACGTTTGCAGCCCCGAGAAGCTCAGCACATGCCAGAGACAGGAACAGGAGTCTAGGAACACCTTGCTCTGGCCTCGCCACTGTAGTGTCAGTGCACTGAGGTACAGAGATGACTTTTGCTCTCAGGACTGAATGCTGGTCTTGGCCACTTATCTGAGTACTCATTGTGTCTGTTGTCATTTGTTCTGGGAGCCAGAAGAATGAAGAGTAGAGAAGGATGAAGAAGCACCTGGAGAAGTCATATGGACCTTTTGGTCACTAAGGAGAGCTGTTCCCTGGAGCAGAGTAGGCCCAGGGTCTATGGGGGGCCTGGCTGCTGATGCCTCTGTTGGACCCTTGCTCATCTCAAGGGAGCAGAATGGGTGGTTGGGGTGTTGTACACAGGGTTTGTGGCAACTGTGAAGTTAGGACGCTGAGCAATTTGGGTCAGGACAGCAGGGCCTTGCAAACATTGATGCAAGAGTGGTAAAGACAGGAGCTCCCTGCTTGAAGGAAGGAGATGTATGACAGCCACATGAGAGGGCAAGCAGAGTGGAGGAACAATCAGAGAATCAGGAAGGCCTCTTTCCAGTATCCCCAGTTAGGGGGAGTGTCTATCTCTTTCCTCAAGGAATGTCAGGAGGGGCTTGTGCAGCTGGGGCCAAGGGGACTGTGGACCCATGCTGGAAGCGCTGGCCATCCACCTGCCTAGAGTGGCAGTATACTACTGTTGTGAGGCAAGGAGGGGGCATTGAGTGAAATCTCAGGCTGCTTCTGGATTCCAGGTTTTCCTCAGCTAGGAGTACCAGGAGTTCGTGTTTGGTCTGGGTCTCCATCTCCAGCTTGGGTATGTCTGTTGTTACCTGTCTGATAGGTTGGGGTGCTCTTAAAGCTGCTTAATCTCCCCATCCCATGTGCATGGATACATGCTACTCACCCTCCACTATCACTGTATATAGATGCATGGCAAAATATTGAC
Source organism: Castor canadensis (assembly GCF_047511655.1). Lineage (NCBI taxonomy): Eukaryota > Metazoa > Chordata > Mammalia > Rodentia > Castoridae > Castor > Castor canadensis. Next base: position 150,626,258 of record NC_133386.1, read on the forward strand.
TGGGGAATTCAATGAGAATTGAGTCTCCCTGCCCTATTCTCCAGTCCCCAATTCCCTTTCACTGAAAGCTGCTGATCCCAGTCTCCTATGGATCCTTGAAGACATGCCTTGTGGCATATCCTGTGCCTGCTTCACTCTCTGCTTTTCCTTAGGCCTGCTGGGAATTGACCGAGATACGAAGAAACAGTGTCTACAGGGCTGCAGCCATTCAGCAATGATTTGAATTAGCCAAAACCTAATGACTCGTTCTTCTACCCTACTTTGTCACCTCTCCCCTTTAGCAGCACCCTTAAGTCTGGGGGTTCAGAGAAACTGGGCACTGAGAATAAACCTCTGGGGCATGGTCTTGATGTAGGTAATTTGGACAAAACAAACAAACATGTGCTGAGACAGAATCCTAGCCGTGTGATGACCTAGGGTAAGATAATGAACCCTAATATTTAGCCTATAAAAGAGGTAATTACATCTATGTCAAGGGACATACTTGCGAAGAACCTTGCATAGGTATACATTAAGAAATGTCAGTTTTTTCTACCTTGTTGGGACGAGGTCTTGCCATGTAGCCCAGACTGGCTTCAAGCTTGAATCCTCCAACCTCCAGAGTGCTGGTGTACGCCACCATGTCCACAGTTTTTCCACTTTTAACTGGTTGCCCATTTCCCTAATGAGTGGCTCTGGCATGGACTCTTCTAGGTGGCTTCCTGGAAGTCCTGCAGGTGGGTCCTGGGCTTTTAACCAGTTCTCTGTTTTCTACCAAACTAAGCTCTCCTGGCCAGTTTCTTCTGTATGTCGGGGAGCCTACCTCCCCAGGCTCTCAACACCACCTCCTTTTCTGCCTTCCCCCCTGTGGCTCCCTCCACACTGTTATGGGCTCTGGGTCTCCCTCCTCCCCCTGGTGAGCAGCATGCTGCCTAGAGAGGGCTTCTCTGTTTATGGCTGCGCTCTGAGGTGTTTATGTTGTATCTCTTCGAAGCTCTGGTACATGTCTGTTTATTACTGAAACTTCATTGTCATCTTCAGCATGAGAAAAGAGAGAGGCTATTTTTAAAGATCTCTAAGTGGCAGCACAATATTGCCTCCTAGTTTAATTCTTCCTCTCTCTCTAGCTGTACCCATTATGAAACCGTTCAGATCCAGGCTGAGAGACCTTATATGTCCCGATTTTAGAGCAGCACTTAAATATAGCAGACAGTTGTAATCTCTTAAAACGGTAGGCCAGAGGAGCAAAGGCAACCAACCTTTTTCTTTTTCTTTTTTTTTTTTTTTCTGAGCTCAGACAGATTGCTGAATGAGAGAAGCATTTCTGTGTCCATAGCAACCATGGCCCTCCTCACTCCTGCCCTTTCCTTCCACCTGCAGGATTGAGCCTGCCCTCATATGCTGCCTGTGGATTGACTGGGAGGCCTGGAGTTTACCCTTCCCTTTGGACTCAGGTGGGGCTTGAGGTGAGGAGAGAGGAGAACTAGGGTGATTTCAAATGGGGAGGAGGAGGTGAGTCCATGATTACAGAAACTTGTGTGTTAGCTTGGAAGGGCCATTTAAGACCAGGTGGTTCTCACCCCTGCCTCTGTGTTTATCCACGGAGAAACCGAGGCTGAGGAGCTTCTTGGCTTTGAGCACAGACCAGAGAGATGTGTTCCTTGCTCAAGGTCAAAGTGAAGTCTTTCTTTGCAGTCAAACTTCTTTTTTTTCTTTTTTTGAGACAAAGTCTCACTGTGCAGTCAGGGCTAGCCTCAGCCTCCCAAGTACTGGGGGCCTGCCTTTAGCTTCTTAACTAAGGACAGAGTCTGCCTGTCTCTAGCATATATATTGTAGCAATGGTCAGCCTTGGACTTGAGACAGTTACTTGTGAAAACACCCCCCAGAATCTTGGGGCTTGAAATTTCTATCTTTGTTTTCAGCCCTGGTCTGCAGAGGACCTTTGATAAAAACACCTTATGTGACTGGGAGGGACACTGTGCTGGTAGAGATTCCTTTATCTCCAGTTAGCTATCAGCTGAACCTTGAGAATGAGTCAGCTGGGAGTGAGAAGGAGGAAGGAGTGCAGAAAGGATTGTAAATAGGGTGCTGAGAGAACACTGAGAGCCCTAGGCTCAGGCTTGTTAGCACACAGTGCTCAGCTGTTGTACTGGGGGCCTTCTGCAGCCTGGAGGGAGGTGCATCTGACCAGTTCCCTGCTGCTTGCACACTAATATTGGGAATGGAATGGACACAGTGGGGCCAGCCAGGGTTCTTCTGGAAGGAGGTGGTACTTATTGGTTGAGAGGGGTCATGGAAGATGGGTAGAATTTCCACAGAAAGAACAGAAGCAAGAGTGCACAGGGATGTAGGAAAGTGTGTTCAGGTTGGACACGGGGGAGAAGGTATGTTACCTAGGGACACTGAGGCTGGAATTATCCAGACTCTGAAGCATTGTGGGCTCTGAATGCTGGAGGCCAAAGGACTGTGGACAAGCCCAGCAGGCAGAGGGAAGGCATTAGAGAAGGATGGTGGGAGCGAATCTGTCAGGCAGACAGGCTTGTGTTGGATAAGAGTTGGAGGCTTGTGCTGCCCCCCAGGCACTAGAGGTGCACATTGACCAGAAGGGGAACAGATAGGAGGCAGTTAAGGCTGGCTCCTTAACTGCCTCCTTTGTGGAGGAAGTTGGTGCGCACAATCCTGTCTTTCAGTCTATAAGGAGGGCAGCCCATTTTGAAACTCATACCCCAGCTAGGGTCTCAGAATAGGGGCCTTTTTGAAGTTTGTCCTGCCTCTTGTGCCTGCTTGTGCTCTGGTGGCTGTGTACTCTGTAGAAAGTGTAACTGTTCCTCCTTTACTGGTCAGTCCCCTCCTCCAGGCCAGTTTGATGGGAAAGATGTATAATGGAGAGTGCTGACCCATCTTGGGGTGGAGCCCATAGGTCAGGAACAGGAGATCCCTGCCTGCCTGTGGCAAGGTAGCAAAGCTGGGGTGGGCAGGAGCTAAAAGACCCCTCCCCTAAAGGAAGAACTGTATAAGGATCGTTTGTATAGAAGCCAGGTGCTCAAAGAGCAGACATTTAGCAGGGTTCTGGCACCTGTCTCTGCCATCTACATCACAATAAATTGTTCCTGCAAGCAGCAAGTAGAATGAGTGATTGATGGCTGGGGTGTGGCACTGAAGCTGTCCTTTTTTCTTTTTTTAACTAGCATCAGTTGGTCCTTTCTTGATTGATTAATTGATCACTCTGCATTCATTCTGCCAACTGAGACTTGCAGACACTCTATTGGAGGCAAGTTGTCATCTCGGGTCTTCAGTTTGTTTCTTTGCTGTAAAATGGGAGAGAGATTACTTACCTCACAGGGCACTCATAGGGTCAGGGGGCAGTAGGTATAGCATATCCGTGGATGTCTGGCACATTGTGGGCACACAGGTGGCCCCTTCCTTCTGGCCCGTTCTTGAATTGGCCCATGTGGAGCACAGGTGTGGGCAGGGCTCCTCTTTGCTTTAGGCCTCTAATTGGTACTATCTTCTGCACAGCTTTTCCCCATAACCAGTGGCGTTTTGAGAGTCTCAGAGCACCTGCATATGCAGTGAAGCAACACAGAACACTGTCTCTTCATGGGGGGCAGGGCTACTCACGGACTTGGAACTGCACAGCTGGGAGAGCCTTAACCCCACTGGGTGTTTGATTTCTCCACCATGGTGGTCCAACTGGGAGTTTGCTCACTGGAAATGACCTGTCCCATCTTTTTGTTTTTTTTCCAGCACTGGAATTTGAACTCAAAACTTCACTCTCTACCTCTTGAGCCAAGCCTCTAGCCATTTTTGCTCTGATTATTTCGGAGATAGAGCCTTGCTGTTTGCCCAGGCCAGCCTGAACCAGGACCTGCATATTTTACACTTCCCACCATTGCTGGGGTGCTAGGCACCCACCACCATGCCCAAGTTTTTTTTTTTTTGAGTTGGGGGGTGGGGAGGTGGGGGGGGGTCTCTTGAACTTTTTTCACAGAGATTGACCTGGAATTTTGATCCTCCTGATCTCAGTCTACCATGTGGCTTGATATGACAGGCATGTGCCACTGTGCTCAGCCTTGGTTGAGATAGGGTCTTGCTAACTTTCCTCCCACCCTTCACTCCCTGCTGGATTCTAGTCACAATCCTCCTGATCTTATCCAGCCAAGTAGCTAGGATTACAGGCGTGAGCCACTGATGCCCAGGTGACCTGTCAATCTTTGACAGTTCCTCCTGATGGCTCACAATAGCTTCTGGCATTTCATCCTGGTTCTTCCAGGAGGTCATCGAGAACAAATCTAGTGTCTTTACTACGTGATGGTTCTTAAGATATATTTTTGTAAAAGTCAAATTTAGGGCCTGGCTCGGTGGCTCATGTCTGTAATCCCAGGTACTTGCTACTCAGGTGGCAGAGATCAGGAGGATGGCAGCTTGAGGTCAGCTGGATCAAAAAGTTAGCAGGACCCCATCTCAACAAACAAGCTGGGTGTAGTAGTTCACACCTGTGAATCCCAGCAACACAGGAGGTTTGGACAGGAGGATTACAAGCAGGCCCTGAGTTCCAACTCCAGTGCTGCCAAATGTTTTTTTTTTTTTAAATCAAATCTATGACATCATAGATTTATGTACCATCAAAAAAAGAGAAAGTACTGCCAATTCAGCTGGGCCACAGTGTTTACTAACACTTTATTTTATACTTACCAAATTTTTTTTAAGTCTTAGACATGTTTTTATTTCATGCATATGTGAAATAAGAAGAAAATGACATTGACTACAACACTTTAAAAACTTCTTCACTGTCAGAACCCAACTCTGGTGAATCGTGTTTTGACTCTCCGTTGACTTGGCACCCGAGTTCATGTCTCTGATGGTGTTACTGTCTTCTGGTCAGGAGGTGAGGTCGGTCTTCATCTCTGTTGTCGTTGGGATTTTTTTTTTTCCTGGAAGTTTTGATTGATGTTGTTCTCTGGATTTTACCAGAAGGTGTCAGTGAGGGCTTGTGTCATCCAGGACTCAAATGGTCCTTAAATGTCATGACTCTGGGTGTCCAGGGACGTCACCAGGAATAGCAGTTTAATTCCCATGTGTGAGGCAGGGACAGCTGTGCTATGAGATGCTAGGGATTCTAAGAGCTACTCTCTCTCAGCTATTTTATCCTTGAAATCACTGGGGTAAAAGGCGTCTTCTAATCAGGGAGATGTGGTCTTCAAAGAGAGCCCTGCAGCTCACACCCGGAATCGTCTTAGAGATGAGCAGCTCAGGCCCTGGTTCTGGTCTTTTTATCTTCCCTGTGCTCCTGAGTACACTCCAGTGTATCCATATCTTTTTATCCAGGGAAGGCAGTGCCCACAATTAGATATTATGGTCATGGTGAGACCACTGCAGGGGAAGGGTGCTCTCTCCTCCCTGGTTCAGGACAAGGTACTCCTCTCCATCAGCCCAAGGTTGTGCCCCCTTTCTGGCAGCTCCACCACACCTCTGACTCATAGATATCACTGTTCATCAGGTCTTTTTAGCATGATGTGCTATTGCCAAGCTGCCTTTCCCCTGCTAAGGTTTGTGTGGCTTTAGGATTCAAACACACTCTTCTCACCTGATTCAGAACAATCATTTTTACTTAATTATGACTTTTTTTTTCTTGAGATAGGGTTTTGCTATGTGGCCCAGGCTGCCTTGAACTCAAGCTCCTCCTGCCTCCTGAGTGCCTAGATACAGGTGTGGGGCACCACATTAAATTTCCACCTATTAAATTTAGCATAGCCTGACCGGCTGAGCTCAGGAGTCTATTTAGTGTGTGTGCCACAGCCTTACATGGTCACCGACAAACCCTGGTACACTGCTGGAGCCATCCCTTCAGGGGACATCAGACCTTGGGAGTGATTCCAGCTGCCTCTTGCCTTTTCTTCCTCCCTCCTCCTTCTTTTCTATCCTATCAAAAGATGCCGTCTGGGAGCCAGATATGCCCCATTTATTATAGTTCTCTATCTGCCATCAAGCATCCCCCCCACAGAATTACATGAACCCGCCTTCATGTCACATGTTGTAAGTTCCCATGGGCTTCAGGACAGCTATCAGGTCTTCCCAGTTGCACCGCAGAGACAAATTGCACTAGGTCGCTTAGCTTCTATTCTGCAAATATTTTTAGTGCTCTGGGACACAGCTTTTTTGACCCAGAGGACTTGAAGGCTTAGAAGCATCTGAACATTCTTTAAAAATAAGACTAAAACCCAGCTCCTCTCCCTTCTTGAGTGTCCACTGTCCTCTCAGCATTGATGCTTAGCTCTCCCTGCTCCTTTCCCTCCCCGCTTCTGTTCAGTTAGCGACTGGAATTACACTGCAGATACTCTGAGTCATTTACTTCCTCAATGAGGTCCAGAGCCCTGCTCTTCTCCCAGCCTTTGGAAATCTGTTTTCTTAGAGTCCAGCACCAGCTTCCCCTTTTCAGACTCACACATGCCACAGGAAGTGGTTGTTTTTCCTTCACAGTTCCTGTGTCCTGGTCACTAGCCCATTTCGCTATTGCCGTGGGAATTAGGGAATTAGGTTAGTCCCTGTGTCTGTGGATGCTTCCTCTCTCTTCTGGGATGAAATTCTCAACCACTGGGGTGGACCTGCCCCCCCGCAACACCCATCAGCCCCTCTGGTCCCTGGTTCCATGCCAGCAGTAGACCCACGGGCTTCCACTCCACTCCACTGTGGTCTCATGCCTCAGTCCTTGTCACCCATGCATGATTGGGTGAGCTTTTTGCAGGATGTGCATCTCTTTTGCTGAGAAGAACTACTCTAGCTCCCTTTCCCAGTCCAAGTTCATCCTTTAAAAATCAAAGTGGCCACAGAGAAGTGTGTGTGGTCTGCTATCAGTTCCGTAAGGAAAAGGATAGTATTTCTGCTTGCACTTATATTCGGAACATTGTCAGGAGGGAGATAGGCAATTAAGAATGCTTCACCTGTTGAGTGTGGGCAGGGAAACTTCTGTGGGCTTCTGGATTTGGGAATTCAGTGACTATACTTCCTATTCAAAATTTTTTAAAGTCACAGATAATCTGGGACTCTTGGCTAGCTCATTAAGAACTGGTGAGGCCAAATGGGAATAGTATGACTCACCTGCCTTAGTCAGGGCTCTGTCACTTCCTATTCACCTGGGCCTTAGCTATGCAGGTGTGCAGTGGCTGGTTCCAGCCTTCTGACCTTGTGGAGAGAGGTAAGGAGTCTGTTCTCCAGAGCCTGGCCACCAGCCCAGCATGTGGAGGATCTGCAGGAAGTGTGCCTCCTCCATCCTGTTTGACTCTCATCTCTCTGAAGTACAGAAGGAGTAGGAGATTTTCCTTTCATTTTTTGTAATTTCACTTTACTGGTACTCAGCAGTGCACCTGAGCTTCCATTGTTTGTTTTTGCTGTGAACCACCTAAAACCCACACCATGGTTTTTCCTTCTGGTGGACTCCTGTGTCTGTGAGAATTTGGAGCACTTGGAACCTCTGGATCTGCCTGGGAGAACTGTGCACTTTCCTTTTCCAGACCTGTGCTGGAAAAGGAAACCATCTGCTCTGCCCTGGACAGGCGATGAGATTAGAACAGGTCCAGCAGCCTTTGAAGATAGGCCTGCAGTGGGGTGTGCAGATAACCACACTCTGATCAGGCTCTAGAGAGAAAATGCAAGGTGTCTGATTCAGGTAGTAGCCTGATTGGGAAGATGGCTTGTTTACACTGGGAAGTTAATTGAGAAGCATGTATTGAGTACCTACTGTGTATCCTACACCCTTTGCTGTGGGGATCAGGCTCAGCCTCTCTTCCCAAAATGCTTACAGTGTTCTTGGGAAAACAAGATGTGGGTAAACAAATGAAGTAGCAGGAGATTTTGGGAACATACCAGCTCAGTCATAGGAGGCAGTCACAAGGAAGTTTATGAGTAATGTCCATATGACTGGAGGAGATGACAGTAGGTGTGGGAGTGTTTTCTGTGGGTTGCAAAAGGCCTGGAAAGCTTCCTGGAGGAGGAGGAGGAGGAGGTGGTGGCGGCAGCATTTGATCTGGATCTTCCAGGGGAAAAGTGCAGATGGATAAGGTGCTGGGGGTGGGGGTGTGGTGGTGGTGGTGGCGTAAGAGTCCCTCTCATGCGCATCACTTACTAGTTGTGCAAGGCCAAGATTGGAGTCTGTTTGTGCCTCAGTTTTGCCAACTGTGAACCATTGTATAGGATTGTCATGAGAATTAAATGAGACTTAAAAACACTGAGAACAGCACCCTGTCATAGCAAGTCCTCAGAAAGGGTTATCGTGCTACTAATTGCTATATTATTGTTATTACTGTCATAATATTACTATAGAAGCCTCCTCTGAGCCAGAATAAAACATCCATCCTTTCTGCAGGATGCCTGCTCTAGCCCATGAACCTGTGCTGCCTTATGATATAGCCATGAGCGCAACTCTCTGGGTCACTAGACAGTGAATAGGCCTCCATTTGTAAGTCTCTGGAGGCCTGGGCTTTGCATAGAAGGTGCTGAAAGAGATTGCCCAAAGAGATGGAGTCCTGGGCTGGCATCATGGCTCAAGCGGTAGAGTGCCTGCTTAGCAAGAGCAAGGCCCTGAGTTCAAACCCCAAAAAAATAAAATGAAGTGAGTTTCTGTTCTGACCACATGCTCTAACCTGAAGACTCCCTCTCGAGGATTGTGGAAAGCATCTGATATTTCTTAGGGCACCAAACTTGTTTGCATTCATATTTCATTTGGTCTTCGCTATCATCCCATGGGTTCCTGATTATCATCCCCATTTATCAGCCCTACAGAGTTCAATAATTTGCCCAAAGACTCACAGGTGAAAGGTGATGATCAGGTGCCCCACCAATTCCCTTGGTGCAGAATGTGGGTTGGCCATACCCCAAAGCATCTCATCCTGTGGCCCCTTTCCTAGAGAGGGTAGAGAGGAGGTCTGTGACCTGCAGACCTGAACACTATTTTGCTTTTTGCCCTGTGTCCCCAGGTTCTGTCAGCTCAGATTTGGGCCTGGCAAATCAACACAATGGTGGCTCTGCTGACCCAATTATTACCATTGCTCATCTCCTCTCCCATTTTCCTTTTCTGTGGTCCCGAGGTCTGGGCTGAGATTCAGTGTTCCGAGATGTATGGTAAGGAGTGGAGAGAGTGGGAACGGCATTGTAGCTTAGGGCATTTGCAGCAGGAGCTGGGCGTGTGTGCCCTGGGGGACACTGCAATTGGAGATGGGGGCAGGAGGGAACCCAGGCTGTATCAGGAGGGGGGACAGGTCTAGATTCAGGGCCCAGGGTGCTGAACCATGTCCAGGGGCAGAGGGTGCTGAGGAATGAAGCAGAGACTTGGGGAGCAGGAGACTTCTTCCCTAAGGAGGCAAATGGAAAATTATCCTGCTAGGGAGGGGAAAACAAGTCCCCCTCAGGGACAGCCTTTCACCTAGACTTCTAAACTCCATAGCCATATCAATTGCCATAGAGACCTTAGGCAGAAGAATCTTCTGTCTCGTTCAGCTAAGCAAGAGGAAATTGAGGAAGTGCCACAATGTCCCTGCAGGTGTAAAAGATACAAAATCCAGTATGACCGAGAGAGACCCTACCTACCACGAGGAGCTCAAATTCTGCAGCCTTATTCTTACCTGTGCCACCTCCCTCCTCTGGCAACCTTGAATGCTGGACTGGAAGTAAAGGAAGCTGCTGGTGTGCACATGTGCACCATTCTAGATTCCTGGCACCCAGAGCTCAGATTTGGGCTTGGCAAATCAACAGACTAGTGCAGACTAGGGAGTCTGCAAACACCTGCTTTATGCCTCGTGTTCTTGGCTGGCTGTGCGAAGAAAGAATACCTAGGCCTTCATTTCCTGTTCCTAATGCTCCCCATGATTGTGGGTGACTGAAGGAGCAGATGCAGGAGGGCCTCTGGAGTATAGGTGACAGAGATTTCAATAGAATTGCCCTAAAGGGAATGGCTCTAGCCACCCATCACTCTCTAAGACAGGTCCGCCTTTCTCTCAGCCTCCAACCTGGCCCAGTGTTGCTGATGCTGTTCTAAGCATCCCCCTTCCCCCCACCTCCATATGCAACATCCCTGTCCTGGCTCTTTGCAGCACTTCCCTCCTTCTCCATCCTCCTCCTCTGAGGCTTGGATCCAGCCCCACCTACTTCCCAAAGCCTTCATACACTCTCTACCCAAGCTCCCCTTCTTCCTGCATCTGCCTCCTGAGTGTGAGCCAGCAGCCCCGGCTGGGCATTTACCAGCTTGCAGAACATTCTTTCCTCAACCTGCTTCCTGGAGGGGAGGCAAGGCTTGGGTTTTGAGCACCTACCATGGACCAGGACATTAGGCAGAGGCTAGAACTTTGGAGTTTGCCTGGTCTGGGTGTGTTTCAGCTCTGCTGCTTCTGAGCATTGTGACTTTGGTTAGGTGCATTAGTTTCCCAAAGTCTCCATGTGCTCCTCTGGAAGTGAGGATGTGGTGCTTACCACACAAGGAAATTGAGAATATTGACTGAAATAATCCATACTAAGTTCTTGGCTCCCGGTTCCAGGCTCATAGGAAATGATAGGCATCTGGCAACTTTTATTTCATTATTTTAGTTAATTCTCATCCTACTTTATAAATAGACATAGTCCCCCAAAGGGACTCACCTGAGCTCAGAGCTGACATGATGGACCCGAGGTCTCATTATGGGCAGGCAGCAAGCCCCAGGTTCAAGTCCAGCTGCTGGCTGAGCCCAGGTAGCATCCTTCCTTCTGCTGCTTTTGCTTCCTGAGTCCTCATCCGCATTTCCTGTGCTTTTTAGCATCTCGCACAGCCCCAGCCAGGGTACATAGCAAGTGCTTATTGAATAATCTTCCTGGATTGCTTAAGGGAAACCGGGTTGGGGTGGGGGCAGGAAGTGGTAGGACTCTGTGAGTTTTCCATTCCCTTTCAGATTTCTGACTGGTCCCGTTGCCCCAGGTCACTACCCATGTGCTACAGACCCCTCCAACACTCACAGCTGAGCTGTGTGGCACAGCTCAAGAGATAGACAGTGGATGTGAGCCAGATCATACCTGAAGGGAAAACCAGCCAGTTCCTTTGTATTTTTTAAATAGCAGATAATAAAAAGAAAGTAAGGAAAATACCTGCCTGGGGAATCCCTATGGCTGAGGTGGCCACTGCACAAAGCCGGCTGCTGGACAGAGCAAAACAGAGACAAGCCTTATTTGCCAGGCAGGCTTTGAGATATGAGTGTTCTGTGGGGGTCAGCAGGCGAGGTCCCCTTGGAATAACTTAACAACTTTTTCCACACCCACAGGTATAGCCCAGGCTCTGCCAAATGCTCCTCTTCTTGACATTATTGTAGTTGGGAGGATTTTCATATCATTCTAGATCATGGCTTCCAGTTTAATTCTGCAGCAAATGCTGGAAGTTACTGTTGCATCAGGCTGTGTGCATCCCCTTCTGTGATAAGTGGTGCTTGTTTCAGGAGAGGCCATCCTCCACTAGTTATCTAGGTTATGCCTTGGTGTCTGGCTTCCTTGGACCTGGGAGGCAGGTGGCTGTATGTGCTCATCTCTTGGCTGGTACTCAGGAGAGGTGGAGGATGATGGGGTTTGGTAGTTAGTTTTTGTTATCAGGCCACAGAGTTTGTTTTTTCTGATTATCTAAAACCCTTTAAAAACACATTTGAAAGTGGAGCTTCTTTTCCTGGGGGGTGATTGAGAGGGTCTGTTAGAAGGCATGGGGTACAGAAACAGATGATCTTTGGGTGCTGGCCCACAAGATGGTGAGAATATGAGACCTGACAAAGCTAACTTTGTTAGCATAGTGTGAGTGTCACTGTAGTCTCTACCTGTTAGGTCAGAATCTCTTGGACAGTAACTGAGAAAAAACAAAAGCAAACCCACAACAAATCCATATGGGATTCGGACAGATGCATCTTGATTAAAATCCTGTCTCATTAAAATCACACCGGAGCTTTTTGAGATGAAAAACACTAAGGTCCAGAGAAGGAACCTTGCCCAGAGATACACCTGGGCTGCCAGGATGTGGCTTGTCTTGTCTGCCTTCCTCTGGGAGGATGCCCCTTCCTCTGATGGTTGGTGAGGGAAGAGGGAGCAACAGGACTTGACAATCGTCCTTTGGCAAGTCTGAGCACAGGGGAAATGACAGTAGAAAAGGCCTCATGTGTGAAGTCTCCAGACTCGGGAATCAGAGCAAGACCAGCATACTGGAGAGAAGAGGCATGAGGTGCTAGTGGTGTTACCTTAGTGATTTAGTTATTGATCTCTCCAAGCCTCAGTTTCTGCTCCTGGGAAATGGGCTAGATGATCCCAGCTCCCAGGGCAGTGCTGAAGTTTGGGTAAGATCATCCAAATGAATAAATGCTCCAAAAAGGCAATTTCCCTTCTCCTCTTCCTCCCTCCTTTTCCCTTCTTCCTCTAAAAAGAGTTGTATTAAGTGGCTGTGTGGATTTTTTTTCTGTATGATTTTGAGGTTAGTGAAAATCAGCTGCAGTTTCCTTCTCTATTGTCCTCTCCTTTCCTAGTGCTCATAGCAAAGGGTATAGGTCTGAGACACGATCCTGGCCGGGAGTCAGGCCCAGGCTGCTCACTCTTGCTTCCACCATCTTCCTGTGCTAGGAAAGGGCACAGGAAGTGGTCCAGGAGCTACAGCCATCTCCCCTCGCTGCACTTGTTTGCTTTGCCCTGGCAGCTTGGGTCTCACCGGGGTGAGCAGCTGGTTTTTCTTCCTGGGTGGATTTGGTGGTGAGAAAGCAGACATCTGTTTAGGGCTGTTGTTAGTCAGGATTCTTGATTTTTCAAGGGCCAGGAGCCAAACTTGAATGAGCTTTTGAAAAAGTGGGATACATTGGAAGGATTCAGGGAATGCTCAAAGTCAAGGAAGGCCCTGAAGGCTTCAGCCCCTGGAAGAGAACATGTGATCTGCAGCCCTTCTGGACCAGTCACCTTCCCAGTGGTCTGCATTCCAGCTGATCCCACACAATTCTCCACATGACCCAGACCATGCCTTCCTGGAACTTTTCAGGTTGGAGCACACACACACCCTTTGTACCAGTGGATATGGTACAGGAGCCTCCCTTGAGTCCTGTACCCCCTCTTTGGCTGCAGAATGGGAAATGGGGTGGAATCTGTTACCAGAAGAAAAGGAGAACATTTACTTTTATCTAGGGCTTACTTTGTACAGCTGTTAGAATTCTAAGTGCTTTTCCTGCATAACTCATTCAGTCTTCATAGTCAACCCCATCTTGCACACCAGGAAATTGAGGCACAGAGAGGTTAAGCTCTTTGCTCAAGATGACTTAGCTAGTCAGAAGGAACCCAGGCAGAGGGCTGAGAACTCTCACTGGGCTAAGTCCTTTTCAGCATTATCTCGCTTAATCTTCAGAATGGTCCTATGGAGCAAGTACCAACTCTATCTTTGTTCTTAAGATAAGAAACTGAGACTCACAGGATGAAGTATTTTAAAGTGACGGAGTTGGGATAGGAACCTTGGTTTGCCTGTGGTAGGGGCTGAGCTGTTAACCTCTTCACTGGGAAGCCTTTGTATTCGGACACTTTTCTTGCAAGCTCTGTCAGAAGTACATGGTAACTACCCTGAGCAATGCCTGTTAGAGAGGTTGTTCCTCCCTGGCCTTTTTGCCACTAACTACTTTTGTAGATGTTTCTAACAGCCGGGATCTGTGGAGAGGGGCAGCTGACATGGGTCCTTGGTGAGGAAATCACCAACTATATTAAACTCCTTGTTATATAGATGAAGAATGAGCCCTTTGAGGTACTAGGCTCTAGATCTTCTATTTAAGTGTGTTACAGAGAGTGAAAAGCATGTTTGTTACAGGGAGCGAAAAGTTACAAGGTATTGTCCTTGGAGTGCCTGGATCATAGTGTGCAGGCCTCTCTGGGAATCTGACCAATGGGCAACCCTTGTGGCCTGTCCCAGTTATGTCTACCTCCATCCCACTATGAAGACAACCCCAAGCAGAAGCTCAAAGGGCCCTTTGTCTTTCTGCTGCTGGCCTTAGTACTGTCATAGGATGCATAGGCAACAAGAGGTGATTCCTGGTTTCTCAAACTCTGGTTAAACTGACAGTAGAATTTGGTACCCAGATGTTCGGCTCTCTTGCCCACTGCTCTTAGAAACATTTCTTGAGAATCAGAGAAGATCATTGAGGCCTCCATCTGCTCTGACTTCTGGTGGGAGGCAGCAGCACAGAGCCTACAGCTCAGGATGATAGAATGTGGCAGAGGCAGGCCAGCCTGTTTGTCAGCTGGCACAGGCCCTGAGGCCTGTGGGCTTGGTAATGGGGATGATGATGTCCAGGTGACTGCTCTTGAAGCTCACTGGCCTCACAGGGTGTGTGGACTATCATAGCTGTGCCAGGCATTCATGTCCAGAACACCTCAGTTTGGAAGGAAGAACCCCGAATGCTGGCTCAGCCAGGCCTGGGCTTGAATCCTGCCATGCTATGGGGACTTGACAAGTGCCATCTGTTCTCCAAGCCTCTGATTCTTGTCTACAAGGAACCATTGAAGTAAAGCATGGCCAGTCCTACTGGTGCTGACTCAGCATACAGTTGGTGCTCAGCAAATAGTGAGTTCTCCCCATTAATGGTCTGAGCATTCCGGATAGTGAGTCCCATCTTGGGCACTCTAAACTTGACTGTGTGCTAGAGAGAGCACAAGTGTGCATGTGTTGTGTGCACAAGCAGGCTCTGTTAAGCAAAGTGTGTGTGCTGTCTCTGGAGTATGGATACTGTCTATTATAGATCTCAAATTTCATATCTGTGTTACTTTTTGTCCTCTTAAAGCTGCCTCTTAGGCATTTGGATTTTTTTAATCTTTTTTTTTGGTATTTGGGTTTGAAGTCAGGGCCTTGTGCTTGCTAGGCAGGTGCTGTTCCAACTTGAGCCATGCCCCCAACCCCTGAATTCTTTTTAATGTGAAAGTAAATCATTGAATTATTTTATAACTCTGGACTCCATATTCCAAACAGGTATAGAGGCAATGAGGTAACCAAATAATGTGGTAAACCTGAAAGCCAAAATATTTTGTTTAGGAAACAGCCATGATCAGATGGCCCTCTTATGTAGCTTCCTAGTTCATTTAGCATTTTGTCACTGTGACAGAATTCACATTGGCAACTTGTTAACAGGTTTTATACCAACTTGACTTGCTTCCATTCTGTCTCAAGCTTAGAAATTCTGGTCCTTGTTGTTTCTTCCTAAAACTTAAGTGTTTGTGTAGAGATAGAGTAAGGCCTTAGGGTGCCCAGCTGGTGGCAGACAATAGAATTGGCTCAGCAGTCTTTCTTCACATGCAAAACATGAAACACAGAGATTCTCTGTCCATTTCCTTCTGCTGGGTTAAGTGTCATTAAAAGACAAAGCTCATAAAATCATAACTCATTTATGAAACTCAGCCATAATAAGAGCCATATGTGATTCTGAGGATGGGAGAAGATAGGGGGCTGTAATATGAGATCATGAACTGGCATTAATTGTTGGGCTTCTGTTTTTATAGGAATATGGCAACCTGTATGGGGTGTGTCCTGGAAGGAGAAGATTTTCTCCCTTGTGATGCCTGAGAATCAAGTGAGTCAGTCACAGTGGTGGGTCTCTTTCACACTGTTAAGGGGGACAGTCCAAGCTCAGGAAAGTGTGGGAACTCTTGGACTTTTTAAGCTCAACAGCATGTGACCCTATTTAAGAAACTGTAGCTGGTAAAACCTCCATTTTCCTCCTCAACCCTCTGCCTTTGCCCATGACTCCAAGGTTGTACAGCCTCCCAAAAACTGTCGGAGGAGTCAGGGATGAGCCTGATACTCCTTTGGGGAGGTAAGAGCCCTGACTAACTGGGTGTTATGTGGCTGGGCAGGATCTCTGCTCCATGTCTCCTAAGCAAGGCCACCAGCTCAGCTCTTCCTCATCTGCTCTGAGAATATTTCAGCTTCTTGGCTGGCCAGGTTTGTTCAAGGCAAGGACCTGGCCAGGTGGCCTCTGTCGGGAGTGGCTTCAGTGCCTCCTGGACCACTGGTTCGAGACTTGAAAATATGATTGATCATCTTCATCTGCATGGGCTCCACTGTAAGAACATCCTGTTTACATCTTTCTTGGCTTCCAGGGTCCATGGAGGCTTAGTGTCTAGAAGGTGTATAGGCAGAAAACGACAATGGCTTGTTTGTTCTTGGTCACCTTGTGGGCTATCGTGAGGGCCTTCCTGCTGCTCTCCTGACTCCACTTCTGTCTCCTCTTCTCTGTCCTCTGCAATACTGCCAGAGAGACTGTCCTTAGAGTCATGTCTGACAATCCCTCCTCAATGCTCCCTCCAGTTGGTCCCCATCCTCACTGTTCCTCCTTGCTCCCCTCCACACTCCTTTCCACACACACCATCCTGGAACAGCTTGCCATGTGCGGGACACACTGTTCTCTCCGAGAGGCTTCCTGTAGTGCTTTTCGGGTTCTTCAGATACACCACTGGCCAAAGTAGGGGGTCTTCCCATTCACTGTCTCACCCACCAGCTGAGGGAGCTTTGTGGGCCAGGAACCATTCTCCAACCTTCCTGTCTGAGCCGGACAGCCCCTTCTGGTGGGCAGTTGTCCCTGGCATGTTGCCAGTGGTCAGTGGCTATTTTTTTTTTAATTCAAGGAGGCTGGACTCCAAGTTCAATCAGGGCTTTACTGCCCACAAAGCTCTTCAGAGCCAGTGTCTCATGGGAGCCTCACACTCTTGGATAGACAGTTGTATTATTTCCCCTCGTTTTATAGACATGAAGACTGGGCTCTGAGCAGTCAGATAAATTGCTATAAGCTATAGATGAATAAGAATCAGGTCTCTCATCCTCTGTATCCCAGGCTGGTCTGGTTTCTGTAATGCCAAACTTTATAATTAGAGAGGTTATTTAGAGACCCCTCATTACCAAATAGGGAAACTGAGGCCTGGTCTGAAGAGACTTTCTCAAGATTGTAGAACTAACTGGTATCACATACAGAATTGGAACACAGGCTCTGGACTTCTACTCCTTCTCCCTCCTCCTCTGCCTCCCTTCTGTATTTAGAAATCTGAGAACATTTTAAGAACCTAAGCCTACATTTGTTGGAGGGTAAAGAATTTACAGAATGCTCCAAGTTGGAGGGACAGAGGCGAAGATACCTGGCCCCTTTCCCCAAGAGTGCCCTAGACTGTGAGCTTGGGTAGACCTTGTAGGAGCTCAGTTTGGTTACAGGATGAAGGAAGGTGAGAGTTGGGGGGCAGCAACAGTTTCCAGTCCAAGAGGCTGGGGCCAGGCATGTCTGGGCATTAGTGGCCTGTTGAGTGACAGAACCCAAGTGAGGATGGGATGAGAAGGGGTTGACTAGACCTGGGGAAAAGCTGCTCAGTTCTGATTCTTAGCACTGGCAAAGACTCAAGCAAAGTGGTCAGCGTCCTGAGAATCACCCCTTTTCCTGCAGAAACATAGCACAGAGTATGTGCACAGAGGAGGGTTGGTAGTGACCACGGAATTCCAGCGTTGTCTGAAATGTGCGTGGGGAGGGGTGTTTGTGTAGTTCTGGCTGGCTCACTCCTATTGTGCACAGATGAATTTTGTTTTGTTTCTGATGACCACATGTTCTCTTTCCCCTATTGGATCTTGGGTCTTTCCTGGCTCATTCATTCAACTGAAGCATGACAAAGGGCCAGATGGGCTCAGATGTGAACGTCACCCCTTCTTGTAACTTCTTGGGCACACAGACTTGAGTCAGGAATTGACCACCAGCTCCATCTCCGTTGGCAAGTTGAAACATACAATTTGCCCAAATTACAGAGAATGTGACGTCTGCCAAATAGGTACCTTGGCTTGTTTTCCAAAACATTCTCAGATTATATACTTCTCTAGGGTAGGGAAAGTGTGTCAGGTTATATCATTATTGTTTATACCTCATGTTCACTTTGCACTTTACATTTTATGAAGGTCGTTTCATCTTCATACTTGGATGGATTCACTCCCTTTTCCAGAAGAGAAATTTGCCCTAGGCAGGATGAAACCTGCCTGTTGCCCAAGCTAATGTAGCTGTCTTGTCTAAGGCTGATCTGGGACACGATTCAGGCTCCTATTTATAAATTCCATCACCTTTCTCCTCTACTAAACTCTGACCATGTGTAAGTCCTTAGAGGGCCTGGGACAAATGAGGAGTTTAATAAATACTTGCCGAATGAGTGATCTTTGGCTTCTGCTGCTGCTTTTATTTTTTTTATTTATTTTTATTTTTTGGCCACTTAACCATAAATGGATCTTCTTTGACAGGAAGGAGGTTACTACCCCATGAAGTGTTTGAGTTTCTTACAGTGATAAGAAACCAGCAAGCTCTCTTTTCACCCAGCTTCACCTCGGGAACTGGGTCATGCGCTAAATAATTAATTCTTTGAATCTACTCAGAGCTTGCTCCTTCTGAGGCTATCATTGGACTTCGAAAGGTCTCAGAGGCAGACCCTATTGTTCAATGTAATAAACCTTCAGATGACATTTTGAATTGCCCACAAATAACTTTTGACCCAAACAGTGGGTCAAACAGACTTCAGTGGGTTAATTTGATCATTTTTTGCCACCCTCTCCCCCAACCAAACTTCTCCAGACCAGGAAGAGGGACAGTATGGTTGTCTTATCTATTTAGGATTCTATAGGGACAAGGAAGCTGACTTCTCCTTTCCCACCAACCTCTGAACTCCAAGATTTTGTGTCAAGGGCTAGTGAAAGAACAAAGTAAACCATGTTGAGTTAGGAAGGGATCCATGGAGCCGGGGGAGGCAGTTATTAGAACATAAGAGATGCTGCAGTCATGTTTCTTAGAGTGGATCTGTTAGCCTCGTTAGACTGCTGAGGTCAACAGAGATGAGTGGAAAAGAGAGTGGGGAGAAACCCAAAGACCCATGCGCTAGTGTTGACTGTTTATAGTTTAGTTATGTGGTATTGGACAAGTCACAAAGCTTCTCCTGCCCTCATTCCTTAGTAAGGAAATAAGGGATGTGTGGAGTGCTTGGTAGCATCTTTAAGGAGCCTTGTGGACTTCAGTGGTCCTCAGTGTCCACTCTTAGCTTGTCCTTGTGATCAGCCCTGGTTTGTCCTTGTCACCGCCTCATGTAGCAAGAGCTTGCTTCTGTAAGCACTTCCTCCTGGCCTGGGTAGCTATGCCACCTCTTCTGCTCCATCCTATGAGATGCCAGAGCACAGATAAGAATAGCTTGTTGCTGCCCTCATCTCATGCCAGGAAGCATAGGGAAATCCCAAGTTTGAAGGAACATTGGAGCTCCTCAGGGCTGAGAAGAGATTGGTATAGAAGGGAGTAGGACTAGAGTGGGGGTTGAATTGAAGTATCCAAGTTCTTGGTGCCCCAAGGTTCCTAGACTATTGAGTTATTGGCTAACAGGTAGTAAATATGTTCTCAGGGATATGGCTCTAAGAGTGGCCGTGCTCTCTTAGTGAGGGGTTACCAGCTCTTTGGGGCAGTAAAGATGGTAACATTGGCAGAAGGCTGCACAATGAGAGACAGGACAGCTAACACAGAGAGGAAGGGCTCAGAAAGATTGATTTGTCATTAAGATTGGAGTTATAGAGAATTAAAGCCGGAAAGAGCTCACAGATCCTCTTACCTAGTCCTCCCATTTGTGATCAAAGAAACTGAGATTAAGAGACATGATTGAAACAAATCATAAAGTAAGCTAGTGGCAGAAGTGAGAGGGAGGCCAACAACTCAGATTCCCAAGTTACTTTTCTGCAAATGCCACATTGCCTCCTCACATGGGTTCAGCTACAATACCTTAAACTTCTCTCTTTGACTCTGAACTTGACTATCTAAGGTGTCAGCAGGGCCCTCATCTCAGTGTTTATTAAGGCCTAATAAAATCTGGGCACAGCAGTATAGAGAGTGAGCTGCCTCTCATGTGTGGCTCTCTGACTTGTACTCAGTCCTTAACAATGTCGAGTCAGCATTATTCTGTGTGTCCTGGGATGAAAGGTCAATTCAGAATTTGAAGTGAAGGAGATGATGGCTCAGCCTCAGTTGTGGTGGCCTCTTGTGTATTTGCCATTTAGATAACAACCACCTGGCTTGGTTGCTAGGCAGGCCTTGTTCTGAGGTCAGATACAGAGCTGTTCTTTGCTCAAAGAGGGGCCCTTCAGGTTTTAGACTGGCTACCCCACTGCTGTGTTGATAGAACCCGCTGTTTCCTATAGACTCCTTTTGGCTCCATACTTCCTACTGAGCTTAAGGATTTGTGTGCTTAGCATACCTTGTCTTTTCCTATGGCAGCCCTTCTAAGACACGGCTGTTCCTTTGGAGGAGAAAGCTGAGGCAGATCCAAGTTAAATAACTTGCCCAAGGGCAGAGAATGTGGCTTAAGAGATAGAGCACCTGCCTAGCAAGCATGAGGCTCTGAGTTCAAACCCCAGAACAGCCAAAAAAATTCAAATAACAAGTCAGACACCTTGTCTGACTGCAAACCCTACCTTCTATATTTTACTTGGGCACTCTTTGCAGAGAGAAGGAAGGCTGAGGTGAAATTGGCCAGCCACAGGTTGAGATACCCGGACTGCATTATGGTACTTCCCAGTGCCGGGCCTGGGCTTGATTCTTGGGATGCAAAGGTGAGAGTAAGGCCCAGTCCCTTCATTCCCCAAAGCTGGGCCTGGTGGCAGGACAGGTGCTTATAGTCGCAGTCATCTAAGCATTATCATAGAGTTATACCCTAGTGCTCTGGAAGCACTAAGAAGAGGCAGCACACAAGGGTGACTGCATCAAGGAGGTGCTGTGAAACTCAAGTGTTGAAGGTGAATAGGAGACTGCCAGGAAAAGAAAGGCAGAGGGAAAAGGTGGATGGTAAGGAAGGGCCTGGTTCAGTATTTGGAAGTAAGGAAGGTTGTGTGTATGTCTTCTTAGCTGAGAATGTAAGGAGTGGAATATTCATTTGAGAGATCAGCTGGAGGATTGTCATGAGGGTGAGGCAGAAATTTTTTAAAAATACCAGCTCTTTAGAGAGAGATTTGGAACTAGATTGTTCAGGGCCTTGCAAAACACTTGCTTCTATGTGAGATTCATTGAAAGAAGCATGACTAGGACAAAGACCTTCTAGGTATGACTTCTTTAGGCATCTGAAGTCCTATGTGTCTGCATGGGGGGCTTGCTGTCAGACAGCCTGTGTCCATTTTCTATGTTTTGTGACTCCTGTAGCAGTGGAGGGGACTGCTGGTTGGGGTGGGATGGGCCTTGCTGGCAATTCATGTTTAAAATGTCTTGGATTCCTCTCACCAAATAGGTTGAGAGCAAATATCTTTGTGAGTTCATGGGCAGACTGTCTCTCCAGAGACTGTTTTGCATTCCAGGCAGGGCCACACAATCATTCTGTAGGAGCTGGAGTGTGGTGTGAGAAAGCTACTTTTTGTTTGTTTGTTTAAAAAAGGCCAATAAAAATATATGACTGTTTTTAAGGATGAAATTGCAAGGCAAAAATATCCAGGGTCATGATGGTGAACCAGGATTTTGGGTTTTTTTTTTTTTTTTTTTTAATATCAGCTCTTTTGGGTGGAGAGAGGAATGATGATGAAAAGTCCCTCCAAGAACACAGTTGTCCCCTGATGTACACCTTGCTGAGGTCTGCCCCAGTGAGTCAGTGTTAGAAACCAAGCTTTGAGCTGAGTTGTCCTACTTGGAGAGGAATAGACCAATAAGCCAGAGAGTGATTTGGAGTCAGAGGCTTCTTGGTCTCTTATCAACAGTCCACATTTGTAGTACTTTGCGTGTTAATATCTTTATGAGGAAAGAGCAAATTGTTTCTGGGACAGTGGCTGCTTATTTTAGTGACTGTGTTTTTCAGTGCAAGTTCCCAAATACCAAGGAGAGAGTCCAGCATTTTCTTTCAACCAACACAAATGTATTACATTGGAACTGTGGGAGACAGTCTCCCTCCTATCATGGAAAATTCCAACTTGTTCACACCTCCTATGGTCTTTCCTCCTGGGGCCACTGAGGGCTAAGGGATGTGGCCTATCTTGTCACCTGGAGAGCTGACATCCGTGAGACCTCTGCCCCTCCCATATGGTCTACATTGATATTAACTGACAGTCTCCTACCCAGTTCCAAGTAGGCAAGCAGATGGGACTTTCAAACCCCAGTGCTCAGGCACCCAGTCCCAGAAGGTGAAATAGGACTGTCAAGGCAATAATCTCCTCCAAACTCAGGTCAGCAGGGGAATATGTTTTGGGGATGGGTTCTATCCCATTCTAATCAGAGAGCCTTTCTCCATTCACTGTCTGGAACCTTGATTCATTTTATGGAGCTTTGGGGAAAATTGTCCCGGGGACTTCAGTTCCTCTGCACAGAAGGGAGTGGGCCAATACTGTCTTTGTGTCTCCCTTCTATAGCAGCATATTTTCCTTGGGGCAGAGAGCTGCTCTTGGCCCTGGTGAGGGGAGGGAGAACTTCCTCAGCGCCAACTTGCCTTGTTAGTGTCTGGTCTGCTTTCTCTCCTGAGGTTGTGTCTGGGGACTGATAAACTGTGTTCATTTAGCACGTCATCAGTAAAGCTATCTCCTGGGTGGAGCTGGGCGTGGCGGGGGGGAGGCAGCTGACCTTTGATCCATATCACCTCAACATTAGTCCTGTTTTCAGGGCTAAAACTAAACACTAATAGCAATAACAAGCCACTGGGAGTGCTGGCCCTGGTGAAAGCAGGGTAGAGTCCATTCAGGTGGCTACTTCTGCTTGTTCCCTGCACTGGACCGAATGCCCCATTCCTGTATTATCACCTAAGCGCCTCCTCCTGGAGGCCCTTGCTTTGTCATCCTGCTTCTCTGTAGCATAGGAGATCTTTCATTTGAATTCTGAATCCTAGCTTCCCAGGTATGCTGGCACACTGGTAAGCTTTGAACAGTTCCTTTTAGTCCTTTCTGACTCAGGCAGTGCTCACCTGCCTGTGCAGGTGGACACACCTGCTCGTAAAGGCTGAATGCTATTTACGGGCCCTTATGTGGAGACTAGGGAGAGGGCATGGCCAGCTGACTGCTGGCTGGGTGGACTTGTCATAGAGGGAACAGATACCTCCCTTTCATACTGAGCCAGCCTCCTGCTGAGGTTCAGAAGGTGTTATTAACATTGTTAATAGCAGTGACAACAAAAACAGCAAATCTGTGTAATTGTATATCAGAAAATGATTCTTGAAATCAAAAGTCTGTAATTCAAATTTAAAAACTTCGAAGTGAAAGCAGTTTCGTCCCTTCTGAGATGGATTTTTACTGGTTAACATTCACTTATCAGCAAATATGGACTGGTAGCAAGAACAACACAGCACTGCGATTACAAAGATGGAAACCAGTAGGCAACTCATAAATGAATGAGTTAATCAAGAAAGGACATAGCACGAAAGCTGAATTATTTGAATCATAAATATTGATTGAGTACCAACAGAATATCCAGAACCAAGGCAAATACTCTGGGGAACAGAAAAGAAACAAAGACATTAATTTGCCTTTTCCTTAAGTTTCCACATCAGTTGTCCAGACACAATTAGTGTACAAAAGACAGGATGAGATCGGGCTAAATGAAATGCCAGTGGCCTGGCCTATTTAGTACCCTGGGTGAACTTTGTATTATTTCTGTGTGTCTCCTGCACCAGATCCCAATCCTCAGGAGAGGTGAGGTATACCTGGCTCACCTGGCATCACAGCGTAGCAAGGGCCTGGGCATAGCAGCACAGCTTCTCAGTAAGTGGAATGGAGAGAATTGAAAGTGGCTACTGGTTTCCAAACCTTCCTGGTCCGCAGAATTCCTGGGGGAGTTCCAAGTATTTTTTCCACTTGGACCTCAGGCTGCAGAGATTCTGTTTGGCCCCAGGACACTAAATTTTGGGGCATTTTCTGTGAATCTGCTATGGAGCTAGGTGTGGTGACCTCTGGCATAGACTCCCAGAGTTACAACAATGTAGGGAAAGAAAGGTGGGTAAGAGACTGGCAAGCGTTTTTGCCCCTGAACACTCCAACTCAGCCTTTAGGCCTGGCTGGGGCCACCTTCACGGGAGCCTCTCTCCAGCTCTCAGGTGCTCATTTCCCAATGCTGCAGCTGCCATCTCAGTGCCCACCTTGCTGTACCTACTGCCAAGGAGCCCAGGAGTTTCATTCCCTGAACAGACGGTGGTGCTCCCATCGGGCACAGCTCCTAGCAGGTCTTCAGTCAGTGTTATGAGCTGATTTTAATTCAGAGGATGGGTGAGATCTGAGCAGGGTGGGAGAAGGGGTCTGCCACGGAGCAAGCTGAGTGTCTTTGGGAGCCAAGCCTAACATGGGAGAGAGAGCTATATGATGGTAGTCGCATGGGGGAAGATTTGAGGAACCTGGCGGGGGAGTTTGCACTTGTGTGAGGAGTACAGGGACCCCATCCCCACCCCACCCCAAGGCTTTTATGAACAGTCACAATTCAGGCCACCACATATCCTGAATTGTGGTTTTATCCATACGTTGTTACCGAACCTCTGGCATTGCCAGAGGTACAGGTGCCAGCCTCTAGCCTTTTCCCACTAGAGTGTGGGAAAAGAGGTAAGAGGAGGGCAAGGTGAGACTTCAAAGAACAATGCCACAAAGAATAGTGCCAAGTCAGGCATCATTGTATTTCATCCTCAAGGAACCCAGCAGGTTAGACCTATTATTATCCCCATTTTATGGATGAGAAAACTGAGATTCAAAGCCATTAGATAACTCATCACACCTCATATGCCTAGTAAGTGGTGGGTTAGGGTTTGCAGTCAGTCTGCCCGACTCCAGAGTCCAAACTGGGACCTATGATACTCAGCTACCTTGGAGGTTATGGAGCTGTAAAGACAGCTGGGTTTCACCAAGTGACCAGAGCCTGGATAGGTGTTCCAAACAGAGGGACCAGGCCAGGGAAGTGAAGGCACAGTTAAGAGAGTGTGGAGGACTTCAGAGTGGCAGGGAGCTGCAGATGGGTTCATAATTCTAGATGGCAAGGGGCTGGAGAGTGATGGAAGGAGAGGCCGGAGGGGCAGATAAGGGCTAAATCCTGTTGGTAGCTTTTGTTTTGCTCTAAGATGTTTGAACCTCACCCTGCAGATCAGGAATCCTGTGCCTTTCTGATATGATCTCTTTAGCAGCAGTTTGAGGACCAGGCTGGCAGGCTGGTGGGAGGTGAATCTGAAGGTAGGAAAGGCATTGATGAGGTGACTTTGAGAGTTCTAGTGAGCAGGTGAGACCTGAACCTCCCAGGAAGCACTGGAGGCAATGGTGGTGGGGGGGTGGGGAGAACTATTGAGGAGACAAGACATCAGCTCTGCAAGATGAGGAAACAAGGGGCCCGAGAACATGGACTTCAAGGATATGGCACGAGCCTGGTGCAGAAGGAGTTATTCGGAGGTCAGGCTGCAGGAGGGGGCAGGTGCAGCAAAGTTGACTACCTGCATGGGAGGTCTCTGGAAGAGAGTCAAGGAAATGTCTTCGGCAGTTGACATATGGCCTGGAATGCAGTCTAGAGGTGTACACGGGAGCTGTAACCAGCGAGTCATCCAGACCCAGGCTTCGGGTTAACTGTAGGACAGCCGAGGTTCTGGAGGGCAAAGGTAGGAACCTTCACTTTTAGGGGCAGATGTAAAAAGACTCTACAACAGACCAAAATCTCAGAACATAGCCTAGTAAGTGAAGACTGGATTTAGGAAAAGAGAGTGGGTAATGACATGGACCTGAAGCTGTGTGTGTGTGTGTGTGTGTGTGTGTGTGATAGAACATTCTCCTAGGGACCTTGCTGGGAAGGAAAAAAGGGAGAGCACAATTTTGTTTTCTCCAATAAAGGCAAGTTTAGATCTAACTAAGATTGAATTTGGGCACATTTTGGGAGGGACTTCACAAATCAGAAACAACAAAAAACTTGTTGAGCACTAGATCCTTTGGGGGGAGTGAAAAATGCAGTCAAGTGGCACAGTTCTTCAAAATGGGGGCAGAGGACATTGAGAGGACGGATCATCATACACCAGTGGGTGGTGAATGGCCGGGAGCGGGACAGTTCTGTGGTCACCCTGGGCTCCTGGCGCAGTGCTGTGCACTCGGCAGAGCAGGTGTGAGTGTGAAGCCCTTGACATGTTCACTGCACTATGACCTCTTACCAACATCCCTCTCCATCCTCAGACTGATTTCAAGGCTTCACGTTCCTAGGCCTAATTTCAGCAAGTCAGGAATGGAGCAGTGTTGCCAGGCAGACTTGGGAGAAGTACGCTTCTAGCTGTGCCACTTCAGCAGAGGCTGAAAGTTGGTTTGGGGTAGGGGAGTGGAATGGTGGAAATGAACCCTCTCCTTCCATGTGGAACCGCATCAGTCTTGGCCTAGGTTCAGCTTGGGTTGCGTGGGAGTCATTCCCTTGCTGGATGTCAGCTGTGACACTTACCAAGCACATCGGGAGCCCAATCCTGTGAGAAGCCCCTGTATGTAATTTTCACAGAAGCTCTGCATTGCTCAAGGGAGAGCTTAGTGCTTCGGAGGTTCATATTCTTTCTACCACATCACCTGGGCTTGCAGAGCCTCAGGAGCCAAGCATCTGGGTATTATCGAAACCAGGGAAATAAACTAGCTTCTCTGTCCCAGTCTCCTTCCTTACGTCATTCAAATAGGGAAAAGATGTGTTTTTTCAAGATAGGGAGTGTATGTGGGGGTGCCTACCTAGAGGGTGGGCAGGCTTATTTCTGAGGTCCAAGCAACTTTTCCAGGACATTGAGGCACTAATGGAAGCTGAGACATCAAATGACAGAACCTGTTGTTAGAAGTTGGCAACATCGGTGCCAACAACACTGGTGTCGTTATACGACAGTGGTGGTATAAAAGGGCTGTTGATTCCCATGTGACTGACCTTGTTGGAGGGAATGCCTTCTGACAACACAGGACAAGTTTAACATGCCCACCACTAATACCTACTGTGTTTGTGAAGGTGATGTTTGCTGCCTAACAGATAAACCCCATTCTCGGTGACTTTAATACTACAATTTTTTTTTTTGCATATATATGTAAAGACCAAAAACCCCAAGTGTTCAAGTCATCAAGGGCTTTCCAAGTGTGCATCTGGGGAACCTGGCTCTTTCCTTCCTGTGGCTCTGCCACCTTTCATGTGGCTCCCAAGACTGCTGTGCTCTGGAGGAGGGGGAAGAGCATGGAGGATCGTGTATGGGTTTCTTATGGGTCAGTCCTCCCAGTGGTGTCAGTTTCTCCTCGTCATGTTCCATGACCTAGAACTTGGTCACCTGAGCTCACACAGCTGCAAGAAAGGACCCAGGAAGAAAGAGCAACCGGAATGGAGGTCAGCTAGCCTATCTATTGCTATGTCCACCATAGCTAGAAGGTAATCTCTCAGTTGAGTGTTTATTGGTGTGTTAGCTACTGTCCTTCTACATTCCTCAAGATCTCATTACTACAGATCTTGGTGTTTTGAAATTGATGAAAGAAGGTTGGGGAACATCATGAGTCAAAGGTCTAGAGCGAGGCTTGGTTTGTTGTACAAGGTAGTCCTTGTATAACTTTGGCTCCATCTACCTTGTGTAAGAGCAGGGTGGGGATAGTTAAGGATGAACAGCCTCTGAGGCTATGGGGCCTCCAATCACAGGCTCACCACTCTGGCCCTGTAACGTTGGGCAAATGCTGACTTTTCTAATTCTTTGAAAAATGCGGGTGGCATTAGTATCTAGCAATGCCGTGGTTTGTTACGATAATTAACCATTTCAATACATATAAAACCTTTAACACATTGCCTGAGACGTCACAGATGCTCATTCAATGTCAACAATCATGTTCGCAGAGATTGAACATTCATTCACTCCTTTAGCTCATACTGTGCAGAGGCCTTGTGCTAGGGATTAGAAACGGGGAAGTACAAACTTAATTTCAACACAGAATAACTGATTGTAATCCAGATCAGGGCAACCCGTTTGGGGAAAGCGTTAGGGGTAGGGAGATGAGGGTGTGTCTGGAGAAGAGGCCAGGAGGATTAGGAATTACGGAGCAAAGATGTGCTCACGTCCATGTTCCCTGCTGAAGAGCAGCAAGTTTAATACAGTATGGAGCCAACACTGTTTTATAAATGGGAAGCATTTTTGCATGGCCACAAGATTCTCCTAGTGAATCAAAATGATTCAGAGCCAGTATCCATAAAGTGGATGTTATTCAATAAAAAATATGCCAAGCCCTGATGTGAGGGACAGAGCTTGTCTAATTACATGGTCATTGTTTGCACTTATTCAAGCCTGATGGCACCCAACAGACCTGCGCTGATCTGGACCAGTCTAAGAGCTCTTAGGGAACGTGTTTCCCCACAGGGTCAAACATGGCCTGCAACTGGGGGACTGCAGTCTGCTGGTGGCACTGTACAGGGCCATAGGAACTCAGGGGCAGGAATGTTCTGCCTGATAGGGCCATGTATGTTGGACCTTGGAAGCTAAGACCTACAAACTGGTACCCCCAGCTTCCCTGGAGTGTTGGAGAAGATTTCACAGGTGCCATGTAGGAGAAGAGGAGGATGTGTCAGGGGTGAGAGCCTCAGAAAGCAGAGCAAGAGTTAAAAAAATGAGAACTTGGCCGGGGCTGAGCGTCCAGAAGCTTCCTGGACTCAAATGACATTTGGAGGGAAGAATAAGAGAGGCCTAGATGACTTTGAAAAAAAGTTAAAAATTATTGTACTTCACCAACTAAAACCTTCCCTCATTAGCATAATGATTTATTTTGCTTACTACATTTTAGCTCAGCAGTACTTTAGAAATTAATCTTATTGTTAATGAGGCCACACATTCTGTGCTCTAGCCTTCAGCAACTCCCACTCTTAGTTGGTGGTCGGTTTTGTTTTGTATGCATTTTATTGTTGCTTTTGTGGTAAAAATATTTATAACATGAAATTTACCATTTTAATATGTTTAAGTGTGCAGTCCAATAGCATTAAGGCATTTGTGTTTTCATGCAGCCATCACCACCATCTATCCACAGAACTTTTTCATCATCCTGAAACTCTGCCCATTAAACATGAGTTCCCCATTTCCTCTTCCCCAGCCCCAGGTAACTGCCATTCTCTTTTCTGTCTCTGAACTTTCTTACTGCGGATACTTCCCTCTATCCATCTGGAGACAAGTTGACCTCTTGAAAACTGGAATTTTGAGTACACAGTTTTTTGGGGCATCCAGAATAGGCTGCCAAGTGTTTGTAGGTAAGGTGGGCTCTGCATGTAGCCAGATGTGTATTATTTTGTCTACTGGTTTATTCAATTTGTTTGTTTTTTTGAGATAGGGTCTCATTGTATAGCTCAGCTAGCCTTGAACTTGAGATTCTCCTGTTTCTGCCTCCTGAGTGCTGGAATTATAGGAGTGCACAACCATGTCTGGTCTATTGGCTTATTTTGTTACTTCAGGGGTCCTGCAGGCACTACTGAGATAGAGGTGGGTGATATTATCATCCCCATTCCACACTGCCATGGGAAGGGCATGGCTCTTTGGAAGAGGGCCTCCTATACTGACCTTGAGGGCCCTGTGTTCTGGAGGGTAGAATTTAAGTCAGTTAACTAGTTAACTCAGTGGCAAGGCTTTGTGTAGGGTGGCCCTTTGTCTCCTATAGGAAATAGTGTTGTGGAACTGGATGGGCCTAGGAGGCCTAGTTCCATGAGTGTTGAGTACTCTCGGGCCTGAGGAAAATGAGGTGCATGAGAACCTCCTGTGCTGAGACCAACAGGCAGGGAGAGGAGATTCCTGGACTTGGACTCGGTCCATGGAAGGGAGTTACAAACACCATGTGTGCTCCAGGTAGAAACTTAGGAAATACAGACAAGGACTGCCTAATCTTTTGTTGATGGGTTACATCATGACTTAGGAGAACACACCCTGTGGCTGACATTTGTAGACTCTCCAAGCCCCAAAACTTCAGAGGCTACAGAACTTAAGCCATTCAGCTTATACCGCAGCTTCAGAAGAGGCAGGCCAGGCCATTTCCTCTGCAAGCGCATGTGGCCTGGTGGCTGGGCATAGATTCTGAGGAGGGGGAGCTGGGCCTATCTCACAGCACCCCCTCTCATTACCTGTGTGCTATCTAGAGACTGATCACCCCCAAATCTCTGTCTTCCCCATCAACCAAGGGTGATTAAGTGAGGCATTGGCTACAAAGGGACTGGTACAGATACATCTGGCACACTGAGTATCCAAGCAGTGCTGAGGGGGCAGGGGCAACCGAGGCTGTGCCTAGCTCTTCTCACACTGGGCCAGAGTTCTTTGCTTCTCCTAGAAGGTTGAAGAGAGGCTTAGATGTAGGGCATGGTTAGAAATTCTCATGGAATGTTTAAAAATTCATAATATGTGTGTGTGTGTATATATATATATATATATATATATATATACACATATCTACATGCACACATAAAATAGCAGCCACATATGGCAAAATTATAATTGCATTACAGAAAAGGGAGATGGACACATTCTGAAATGACTTTTTCTTTTTTAAGATTCTTACTTCTGAGAGAGAGAGAGAGAGAAAGAGAGAGAGAGAACGAACCAGCCCATACTTGTCTTGAGGAATCCTAGGACAATACAGGTGAGAGTACCTGATGGGTGACCCTCTTCCTGGCTCTGTGGCTGAGTGGTGTCCAGGTGTCTCCCAACATAGGCAGCAAGATCCTGGTGGGTAGTGACTGACTCATTAGGTCTTTCCAGGGCTTGTCGCTGTGAGTGACTCTAAGAGGCAAGGAAGTGAGGAGGTCTGAGGCCACTTGAAGTCAGACCAGTGGATTTCACTCACCATTGAAGAGTGGGGCAGGGTTACAGGTCAGAAGGACTGGACTCACAGTAGAGAAGCAGGTACAAAAGGTCAGGGCCTGCAGTGGGCCTGGAGTCTCTTCCAGTGCTCCTGTCTGGGGCAGGTGGGTGACAGAGAAGGTGTCCGGGTCCCATAGCAGCTAGAGACCTTGTTAGGGCTTCCACAGTGGGCCTCTGTGTGCCTGTCCATTGGGCTTTTCTAGAGGAGCTCCAGGCACAAATGAGAGAGTTCTACATGTGTCGGTTTAGCTGCCATGAAAGGGCATCCACCTCCTGTGGGTGGTCTCAAGGATGAGACCAAGCAGCAGAGACCTTTGGAGAGACAGCTGCCTGAGAAGACTTCCTGAGACTCTCTTCTGGGTGGCCACCAGAGTGTAGGTGGCCACCAGAATAGGTGGTGTAGGAAGTAATGTCCATTCCATTGTGGAGGTGATTGAGGGAAACCTGGGGACACCTCGCTGGAAGAAGAGCACAAGGAGGACAAATTGACCCTTTCCATCCCTTCTCAACTTGTTGCTCCTTTTGATTCAGATCGGCTGCCTAGTGCCCAGGTAGATGGAAAGCCAGTGGGAAACTGGGGTTTGCAAGTCCCCTGTGAACCAAGGTTCCTGTCATGCTAGCCACTGCAGAGATGCAGCCACAGCCAAGGGCTGTGCCTCACCTCAGGTGTTGTGCTCAAGTAGCCATGACTAAGTGTCTTCTGCATGTGAAGCTCAGCACTGGAACTGTTAGTGCTTCCCACCCGCTGCGAGCGCAAGGCAGACACCCTATGTCATTGGTTAGCCTGATGGTGATGTAGACCCAGGAGATAGTAGACTTGGATGGGGCAGCTTGGCATTATAAATAGCACAAGGGTTTGTTCTTAGATTGCATTGACCTTGAAACAGATCTTGTCTGTGGGCCTTGAGAAGGAGGTTGAGACTGAGCTTTTCTCCTGGGCCAAATGGTTATCTTATGGGAAGTTTCTGCTCAGTGTCCTTTCTCAAGCCTCCTTGAGTTTTTATCAATGCCACCATTTCTTCTAGGCCTGGTCACACCACTGCCATTTGAGAGGGGATGAGGCTCAGGGGAGGCAGAAGGTATGTGAGTCCTAAATGTGAGTGCACAAGCAGAGCTAGGCTCTGGAGACCCTGTCTCTTTTTGGAAGGTGCTCTGGGACGCTGCACAAACCTTGACCTTGTCTCCCAGATGCTGTGGGCTGAGCCCATTACCAGCACTGTCACCTAGAGTCCAAGGCCCTGAATGTTCAGATTTGTGGCCAGAGACAGGGGAAGGGAATTGCTTTGTGACTCATGAAGTCACATAGGCAGAGGAGCAAAAAAACCACAAATAAGGGACTCCAGTTGGCAAAACCCAAACCGCTTCAAGGCTATTCTTAGAAACAACAGCATCACATCTTGTTTCTTCCCAGAAAATGCAGAATCTTTCACATTTCCGGCTAGTTGGTTCTATTTCTATTACATATCAAACTCCAAGAAGGCACTAGCTGGGTGGTGCTTACAGAGACAGATTTAACAAGAGTCAGCCAAATCCTTGGATGTAACACATTCATGGCTTTTTTCTCTGGGGGCAGAGAAGCATGTTCATGAGAGGTAGTGAACCCCAGTTCCCTAGAAGCAGAGGCTTGAGGCTCAGACTCACTGTATCCTTGTGAGTGCTAGGCAGGCCCCTATAAATCATTCCCAACACCGCACTGTACCTGTGCATTTCGGTTCATTACCAGAACTACTGTTTGAGGTTCCCACTTAACATATGTGGAACGCACAACTCAAGTTTAGTGATTTGTCCAAGGCTACAAGGCTAAGAAGTTTGTATCCAGGTCTTCTGAATTGGAAGCTGGTCCTCTAGTTTTAAGATGTCTATAATTCCTTGACCCTGGAAGCTAGGCTGGTAGATTTTGTTTGCTTGTGTTTTTGGGTGTTTTTTAGGACTAATGATTGAAGCCAGGGCTTTGCACACACTAGGCAAGCACTCTACTACTGAGCCACATCACCAGTGCTTTGGGAAGCTAGTCGAAGAAGTCATGAATTATTTTTCTTTCTCTCCTTCCTTTTGGTTTGATGACATTTGCTCCATTGAAAGAACAGTAATGAGCATTAGTAATCATGTAGCCACCAGGTGCTAAATACATCACATACCTGCTAGTATTTATTCCTTACTTCCCTGTGAAGGATTGTTCCTGTCTTAGAGATGTAAAAACTGAGGCTGAGACAGATGAGATAATGTGCCTAGGGTCACACACGGTTTTGTGTGACTGAATATTCTGATGTTTCTCCATAAGGAACACTGCCCACCATGGATGTTAGAGTCATCTTTAAGATCTTTGACTTAAACTAGCAAGCCAGTTTGAAAGTTTTAGACTTGTCTATTTAGAGCCAGGGAGGCAGGTCTGAGCCTGGCACAGCTAGCTGTGGGGGTACGCATCCAATGCTGTGCTTATCTCCTGTCTCCTGTCAGCCATCTCCCTCCACCTCTCTTTATCACACCCTAGATAAGAACTAGTTCATGGGGCTCCCACACCCACTGGACCCTCAGCACCACTTTGGCTCCTTCTCCACTGGAGCCCTAAGATTAAGTGGTTCATTTTTCTTTGAAGGGAGAAGACAAGTTCTTCCAGTTTGTAAATTATTGTCTAGGAGTCAAATCTAGCTTGATACTCCAAATGGTTGTGATTTGAGACAAGTCGGCAACCAAGAGAGCTGATTTGCAAAACTTATTTTTTCAATCTGGTGCATTCTCCCAGATGCATTCTCTCTGTGGGATGGATGTAGCAGCAGGCACGAGCACATCTGTTGTGTGCCTCCAGAGCTAGGCTCCATCATCCATCATCCATGGATCTTTTTTCCTCTTCTCAGCAACTTGTTCTGTGTTTATGTAGCTTGTAGGAGGCCACATGGGCAGGGAAGGACTAAGCGGAACTTTGGACTCTGGCTCCCATAGCTCCAAGGCCACTTGACTGTCTTCTGGAGGGACTGCAAGATAGCAGTCAAGTCCTAGTAGCCTTGTATCTGTCATCCAGCTACTACACCCTGTGTTCAGTGCTGGCACCAAAGTGTTTCCAAAGATAGATAAAGTCTGGGAATGTTAATTTGCTCCACAAAGCAATTGGGTCCTGCTTTCCGTTTGTGCTCTCTGGGTGGCAAGCACGGCACATGGGGAAAGTTGAGACCTAGAGGCAGCAGTGTTTATGCAAGGGATGCCAAAGGGAGCACGTGGATATCAGAGGAGCCCAGAGCATCTGTGAAGGAATCTGTGTCTCTTCCAGGCTGGGCAGAGCCAGACCTCCCAGAATGGGGGCTTGTTGAATGGCATGGACCAGGGCACCCAGGTAAGACCTCCTGGAGGTCAACCTGGCTGAGCTCTGCAAACTGTGTGTCCTGCAGCAGGAGTCATGACCTGGTCTCCCTTCAGTTGAGCACAGTGGCAGGGGAGGGAGGAAGGAAGTACAGTACAGGAGCTGTCAATACCCCCTGCCCTAGAGGGGACACATACCACAGTCTGTCCTGTACCCAATTCCACTCCCTCCCAGACACACACCTCAGCAATCCTGAACTTCTGATGCCTTGAACTTGCTGTCACTGCAACTAACTGTACCAGCTCCTTCCAGACACACACACCTCTCTATGATGTCTTCTTGGCCTGAAATGTCCACTAGTGAAGCCCTCCTCCTCCGTAGAAGGGGAGCTTTTTAGAACTTTTCTCTCGGGAAAGCCTCCTCAAGGCTCTGTTGGACACCTGCTGTTCTGGGTCCCATGTGCTTTGTTCACATTCCACAAGTGTTTTTCTGTTGCCCTGTCATCATCTCTGTTACCCTGTCTTCATCTCTGTTGCCCTGTCTTCCTTACCATGATTCATCTCTGTATTCCCAGCACCTAAAATGATGTGCACAGTTGCTAAGGCAGCAGTGACTGTTGCTGAATGAATATAGATTAGGGAAAAAGGTAAGTACCACTCTCTGCTTTTAGTAGAGAATGTGCCCAGGATAAATGTTCCCATCTGGCAAGTATGCAGTTGCCTGAGGATCTGGAGCTTTTTGTGTTTGCTGACCCCCTCTTGCTAGGCTCTGTTGGGGAGCTCAGTCTGCAAAGCCCCACTGTTTACAGACCCCTCAGTCCTCCTGAAAGCTGGGCCCGTCCTAGCCCCTCCACACTGGCCTTCTTACACTAGCTTTGGATTCTGAAAAAACAGCTAGTGCATGGGAAAATCAGGTCTACTTTATTTTTGTTCTTTGAAACTTAAATGACTTCCTAAGAAATGTCTGAGTTTAGAGTGGTGCCGAGAGAAAGGACCAGGGCCAAAACCCAGGCGAGCTATTTTCACGATGTCAGTGAACACCCATCACTTTTTTCCTTCCATCAGCCTGAGCACTTGTTCTAAACAGCTCACGCCCTGGCATTACAAAGTATAGATTCCTTTGGTCCATTGGGAGGAGGAGGCCATGTGACACCATCTACTGAGGTAGATGGTGAGCTTCCAGCAGATTCCAGAAACAAGTTTTGAGAAGTTGCTGTTTGTCACCTATACAAGGGAAAGTCCTGCTTTCTGGTAATCAATGAAGAAAGACTTTAAAGTATCTCAGGGCAGGTGGGTTGGTCATGGAACCTAGAGAGGGACATCTTGGATTGTTGTCTGTGTGCTAATGCAATGTGGTTAGGTCATATTAGTGAACCAACTTACAGCACCAAGAATGGTAGGTTTTCAGTGGACTTTGCTGGCTTTTCCCTTTTACTAGTCACTATTTCCAGCCATCTGGCTTCTGGCACAATTGACCAGATCCTGTTGACATTTGCAGTGTATATATAGCTTGTGCAATCTGTGGTTCTTACAACTAGGGAGAGGAGTGGGTAGGTGCTGGGAAGGAAGGTTGCCAGCAAGGCACCATGCCAGGTTAGAAGGTATAATTGGATATGTTCCAAAGATGGAGTAGGTTTAGTGTTAAGTACTAAGAATTAAGATTAGCATTTTAGTACCTTAATGGAATTTCATTCTTTCATCTCAGCACCCATTTCCCCACCTCCCACGAAGCTCACCTAGGTCTCCATCTACCTCTGCAGGTGTGAACGCTTCTCCAGGTGCTTCATGGTGATCCCTTCTGTCTTCTCCACACCACTTCTCCACACGGCTCCTGAACCATGGGGGAAAATGAAGATGAGAAGCAAACCCAGGCGGGGCAGGTCTTTGAGAATTTTGTCCAGGCTTCCACGTGCAAAGGTACCCTTCAGGCCTTCAACACCCTCATCCGCCTCCTAGACCTAGACCCTCTGGACCACAGAAACTTTTACTCCAAACTCAAGTCCAAGGTGACCACCTGGAAGGCCAAAGCCCTGTGGTATAAATTGGACAAGCGTGGCTCCCACAAAGAGTACAAACGAGGGAAGTCGTGTACGAACACCAAGGTAAGGAGCACCCTCACGTAGTCATTTCTTCCTCTCATGGGATAGGCAAGTTGCCTGAAATTTATTTTGCTGTTTTAAGGTTCTTATAGATAGGGTGTGAATGTTGCATTGTTCTGCTCAACTAAAGGTTTCCTTTGCCTATACATGCTCAGCTTATCCTGGCTGGGAGAGCCCATCTTACCATGGTGGCCTCAGCCACTCTTCTTGTGCTCTTTCCAAGGAAGAAAAACTAAAGGCAAGGTGGAGGGAGGGAAACAAATACTTGTCATTATCCTACTTTGATTCCTGTATCTCTGCTACCTCTTGTTTATTGAACAGCTTCTATGTGCTAGGCACTTGATGCCCATGATCTTACTGAAATGGTCCTTTGGGCCATTTTAGAGATGTGGAAACTGAGAAATCAGTAATTTTGCTCACAGTCACCCAACCTTAAAGGTAACATTGATCTGCCAGATTCTAGGGCTTAAACCCTAAGTCCCTTAATCATAGATTTGTGCTCCTGTGGGAACAATAATTTAGAAAGAGCCCCTGGTTTTTAATTAATTGACTAGGAGTAGGTCATTGGTCCTTACTTACTTTTCTTCCCTCTCTCTCTCTTCCTTCTGTCCCCTCTGCATCCTCTACCTCCCTACCCTTTCCCCAGCATGTATTTCTCTGTTTAGGAGCACACTTGTAGTAAGTCCTCCACAAGACAGTTACATCTCCCATGGTTTAGGCAGCCTCAGTGAACACAGAATGACCCGAGCATCATGTCTTTGACATCTCTGAAATGCTACCGCCCAACGGGCAGCTAGAGGTCAAGACTTGCTGTTGGCCCTATGGGGCTGTGTGTTTAGGTTAGGACTGAATGCGCTGTTTTTAGACCTCTCAGGAGGTATCTCAGCTAGAGCTCTTGGAATTCCAGTCAGTGCCAACCCCAGGACAAGAGGATTGAACTCTCCATGGCAATCGGGCCTGTTGTGTTTTTGTTTTGGTGATGAGGAGCTGCTGAATCCACTGTGGGATACGGCTGCTTTCTAATGCCCTGGGGAGACAGCTGCCAAGCTCCTCCTGGCCTGGGGTGCACTGACTGCATGGGAAACAGGGGGAACATTCAATCAGGCAGAAAAAAACGGCACACTTGAGCCATTCATCAGTGCCTTCCCATAACCTGTCACCCTCCTGCCTCAGGCAGAGGACATGTGGGTGGCTGGGAAAAAGGTGGGACCAGTGTCCTGGGTACCACTCTTACCTGTGCTTCCCTTCCAAATTGGTGTAATGCCATGGTTCATATCTCAGTGGGAAACTCTTTAGAGTTAGAGGAAGGGAAGCTTTTTGCTTTCAGAGTTATCCTACTCAGTCATTAAAAAAGAGCCCATGTACAGCATCAGCCTACCTCCCAAACTGAATAGCATAAAAGATCCATAGAAAGAAGTCAGGTGGCCTGATCGCATGCCACTCTTTTACACAGGGTTTTCAAAACAGCCAGCAGAGGGTGAGTGAAGATTGGCCACTGTGAAGATATCCTTCTTCAAAACTCACCAGCCAGGTGGTTGCCTGGCTTGTCTAGGCAGCCCCCATTTTTACAAGCGTGGCTTGAAATAACAGAGTCCTTGCATTCTGTGGTTAGCAGGTCACCCCTGGCACCTCAGATACAAAGAGAAAGAGAACATCTTTAGTTGGTGATGGTAAGAGTGGCTCTTGCTCAGGAATTTTTATGCCTTTTTTGTGAGGAGGAACAAAGACATTTCACATGTGTGATAGTCCATCTCATAAAAACTACCCAGGTTCTGAGGAGTGGAAGATAGATACATTTGAGAATGCATTGTAAGAATAGATTGTGACTGGATGAGGTTACTTGAAGTACACATTTCAGAAACCCAGCTCAAACTAACCAAATGAAAAAGGGAAACCATTAACATGGAAAAGGGATGGCTCAGACATTCATTTTTCCCATCCTCTCTCCTTCCATCCGTGTCAGATATTTTTCTCTGTGTCAGATCCATTCTTCCCACCTGTAGACAGGTTTTCTTCCTTGTTGGTAGCATCTTCTGCTTCCAGTGCAATTCTGGGAAGGATTTTGATTGATTCTCCTCTGGATTTATGATGGTCAAAGCCAGGGGAACAGGCTACCGTGATTGGCAGCCTTTTTGAGTATCACGTGATTGACGTGAGCTGAGAAAGGAGCAGGTGCTCAAGGATGGGGGAAAGGCGGGCAAGACAGACACTGGTGTTTTCTACAGTGGTTGGCTACTTGTTATGGTATGGCCCTCCCATATTGAATTCACATGTGGATGATTAATGCTCAGCTTTTACTCCTTATTGCAAGACAAAGCCTCAGGAGAGGGCCCTGCCTTTCTTCCCACATGTACAGACACTGTCTTATTTACATACTGCACATTTCCCTTGGTGTGATGGTTTATGGCTTAGCATTAGCCAAACAAGAAATACTGGGCACTTGCATACATGTAGCTGATCATAAATGCTAAGCCAAGTAACGTAGGTTTGTCAGGTGCCAGGCATAAAGCCAAGCTCCCATGAGTAGAATGGGAACAAATACAATTCAGCCAGACTTCCTAGCTTTGCACACACATAGACACATTAGACACATCTCAGCACCATCTGGAGAGGATTTGGTTTTTAACACTTCACAGGCATTTACCAGCGCCTCGGGGGCAGAGAGGAGGTGGGGAAGAAATGTGAGCACAGACAGGCGTGCGTGTGTGTGTGTTTGTGTGTGTTTGTGTGTGCAGGTGGTGATGGCAAGATTAGGGACCAGAATCTATTCAGAGAAGAAGAGTTCTGGTAGAGGTGTCCAGAGACAAGCTGAGTGACTTAGAAGGCCTCTCAAGCCATGGCTCAGGTATCAGTTGCATAGTCTAACTTGAGATCATTGTTTATTATTGATTATCATTTATGAGAGTTTCATCAGGCACTTAATTCCTTCCCTGGGAGTGGCTTTGGATAAGAATGAGGTGAACCAAGGACCAAGTCCTTCAGAACTGATATTGGCTCTGCATTAGGGTAACACCTGGCTCGCACGTGACATCCGGCTAGGTAGTGTTGCTAGGGCAGCCCAGAAGAACTTGCAGAAAGTAATTTGATATGGGGTTGCCACAATCACAAAAATCATAGACTCTGGTCATTTTTTAATGTAAATCTTTAATGCTAAAAGGAATTTAGGAGAAGGTTATGTATCACCTGTGCATTTGACAGGTGACAGACAGGGGCCAGGAAGCTGAAGCTATTCAACTGGAGCCAGTGAGTAGCACTGCTAGGAATTAGGTTCTCTTTCCTTGGCTCACTCTCATATTCTTCTTTCTTCCACTAGCAGGTGTTTCTCTTGTCCTACATCTTCACTAGCAGTCAACAGGGAGGATGAAGATGAAGGAGTGCTTCTCTCTTGAGTTTCTATAATGAAGACAGAAATGTAAATTCACTTGTTTAATAATTCATGAAATGAATAGTTGAGTAGCTACTGTGTTCCAGGGACTAATCTAGTTATCTATCAGCCTCTCCATCACTCTGTGGCCTTGGGCAGGTTACTTAATATCTGTATCATTCTTGAGGATATTACTAATATTTACTTCATAGAGTTACTTTGAGGATTAAATAAGATAATCTTTGTTAAGTCCTTACAATGTTGAAGGCAATCAGTAAATATTTAACTATTATTATCATTAATATCCTAAGTGCTATGTGAGTGGTATGTGTGTGCTAGCATGTAGGACTGTAGAAAAACAAGTGACTGTGACAGGTGTAATCTGAGATTGCTTCCTGGAAGAGGAGGACTGATGTGGGGCTTGACCTGTGAGTTTGCCTAGTAAAGCTGAAGGAACAGCTAGAGGGAATGCAGGCAGAGACAGTCTTATTTTAGGAAGAGTGGTATCTATGTAATGGGAAAGAGGGGGTTGGAGAGTAGAGGGATGGGAAAAGCCAAAAACCAGAATGGATGGATTATAGGAAGAACCAGGGAGAAAGGTAGACAGGCTGTGAGGGGACAGTCCTGTACTCAAACAGAGACCCCAGGGAACCATGGACAAGGAGCCCCAGTCCAGGCGGCGGAGCCTCTGCACCAGTCTAGCCTAGGGCTCTGTCTACCACCTTCCATGGGATTGCTCAGTACTCATGACCATCACAGACAGAAGACATTTGTACATCATTGCTGCAAAAACATGCTGGTAGGAAATGACTCACAGACTCTTGTCACAGCAGGAATGGGGCCAGCTGACATATGAAAATCCTTATGCTATTTTGTCAAAGAATATATATCTGTATTTTGTGAGCATCTAGCAAGGTCAGGCCATACCTTTCCATTTTGCATGTGACCCTTGCCCTTCTTCACCTCTACAGTACTTTCCCGATGTGGACCTCAGGCCTGGACTCGTACTCACAGCCTAACTTATCCTGTGGCTCTTGAGCTGCCTTAGCGAACCTCAGTGCGGGAGGCAGACAGGTAGGGGTAGGAGGGATGAAGTTAGGAGTGCCAGGCTGCTATCTCCTGCCTGGATAAGCCTATCTGACATTCCTGACCTCTGAAATCACCCACCAAGGCGAGGTGTGCTGGCCCCAGCAGGTCAAGTACCACTTCGCCTAATATGGCCAGTTGTAGGCATAACTGATAATGCAGAGGTTGGTCTAGGAGTGTGAAATTCTGTACTCGTGGAACAAGCTGAGGTGAACTTTGGAGCTATCTACTCACCTGGCCAAGGACTGGCTGCCCCTCTGTAGGAAGCATGTTTTCAAGCCTAGAGACCAACAGGCTGTGTTAATTCCTGCACATTCCATAGTGGACTGTTCGGGTCTGAATAAGTGTGTGCATTGCACATGAGCTTGACCAAGTCAATTCCTAATGATATTACACTGAGAAGAATAACCTCTGTCTAGCTGTTGTCGCAATGATCATTTTACGAATATACCATCAGCCCTCTGTATCTACAGGTTTTTGCATCCATGGATTCAACCAAAAATGAATGGAAAATACTTAAAAATCTTTCATCTGCCCTAAACATGCACACTCTTTTTTTTTTGTCACTCCCTAAACAATACAACTATTAACAACTATCTGCCTAGAATGTAGATTGCTTTTAGTATTAAAAGTAATCTAGAGCCAGGAGCCAGTGGCTCACGCCTGTAATCCTAGCTACTCAGGAGGCAGAGATCAGGAGGATCACGGAAGTCAGCCCAGGGCAAATAGTGTGAGAGACCATGTCCCAAAAAAAACCCAACACAAAGCAAGGCTCAGGCTGTAGCTCAAGAGGTAGAGCACCTGCCTAGCAAATGTGAAGCCCTGAGTTCAAACCCCATACCACCAAAAAAAGGTAATCTATTAGATTATTTAAAGTAGCTGGGAGAATGTGCAGAGGTTGTATGAAAACACGATGACATTTTATATAAGGAACTTGAACACCTGCTTGCAGATTTTGCTTTTGGGGGGCGGGGTATCCTCGAACCAATCCTCCATGGATACTTAGTAATTACTTTATTTTACTTTTTTGTCTTTTGAAGAAAAAAACTAATTTTCTTTAATTAAAAAAGAAATGCATGCTCCAGTTAAAAAGTAATTCAAGTAGAATAAGAAAATACAGAGGGAAAAGAAGTATCTTTTCCCCCATTTTCCACTGTGGCAACGACTGTACCATTTCCCGTGCCCTCCTGAAAGCCTATATGTGGATACAGACATGTATGTATGTGCCCATCTTCCCCCTTTTTTGAGACAGGGTCTCACTGTGTTGCCCTGGCTGGTCTCAAACTCTTGGGTTCAAGTGATCCTCCTGCCTCAGTTTCCTGGGTAGCTGGGACCACGCACTGCACCTAGTTTTCATGGGAAATACCTATATACGCTTGTCCTGCACTTTTTTCTCACTCAAAAAATATGTCATGGAGCTTGTTTCCTACCAGGTTGGAGGGATTGTACCCTTTTATTCATGGCTTTTTCTGTTTCCCATTTTATGGGTACATCACAATTGATTTAACTGCTTGGGTTGGTGGCAGTCGATTGTCATTTCAAACAGTCCTTCAGGACATTTCCTTCTTTACAGCATATCCACAGGATAGACTGTAAGAATTTCTGAGTCAAAGCACAACTGCATTGCACTAAAAAAATATAGGCACTGTCCAATTCTTCTCCCTGGAGTGGTCAGTCCCACCTGTAGAGCAAGGGAGAGTCAGGAAGTGTCCTTTAAAAGGGAGGTGCCATGGTGGCACTACTTAGATGGCCTTGACTTTGCTGAGCGGGTGTCGGTGGGCACTCTCTGAAGCCTGGAGTTCTGGCTGGGTGGCCTTGAATGGGGCCATTGAGAGAAGACCAGTCCAGCACCCATATGATAGGGATCGCTGACACCCTATGACAACATTCTTACTATTATTACCACCTAACACTTGCATAGTGCTTTGCAGTTCACCAGACAGAATGAGATACTGGTTTCATTGGAGGATTATAGGTCCAAGGCGAGCCTAATCTACATAGTAAGACCCTGTGTCAAAATAAGAATGAGGAGGAGGGGAAGGAAAGGGAGGAGGAGAATTACAAGTATATAACATGGAGTATTCTTATATTCCTTTTCAAAATATAATCACATAATGGGAGTTTTTAGGGCCCCAGTCCATGGAGGATCTGTACTGTGAGTACCAAACAGAGGCCTGGCTCGCTTGTTCTCTTTATGACTCAGCTCCAACAAGATCACCTCCTCCTGGGAGCCCTCCCTGACCTCCCACTGCCCCCTTCTCTTATCCTATCTCCAGTCTGGATTTGGTATAGCGATGAGCTTCCAGACTCCCTGGCTTGACTGCTATCTGACTGATCAATGCCCACATGGATTGATTTGTGTCTTTCCTCTCAATTTTGAGCTCCCTGAGGACAGGGACCATATGTTGCTTACCTCAGCACCAGATGTTGGCATGGGGAGAATGTTCAGGACCTGGACAAATGAACTCTAGGCTGAGGGACTTCTTTCTGGACTGTCCTAGGTGAGCCCTGGCATTTCCAATGTGGGTTTGCAGAAGCCAGTCCCAGCGGTCCCTTGGTTTCTGTATAGAAGCATTCGTTCACATTTGCCTCTAAGCACTGCCCCTGGGCATCCCTTCCCAGTGAGGTGGGGATGGTAACTGCAGCCCTGTCTAGGAGCTTCCCAGGGAGACAGGATAGGCCTGTGAGGCCAGAGAGCTTGGCCTCCTTTTTCTTAGAGAAAAACAAAATTCATCTTGCAGTTCCTGGCCCACCCAGGATTTCACATGTCCCTAAGGAACCTCTGGCCAGGATTCTCCAAATAAATGTGTACTGCTGGGCAGGGCAGAAGGAAGCCAGGAAGCAGTCTCACGGTCTGCTGCCCACTGGAGGGTGGACTGTAGCTTCCCTCTTTCCTGCTCAGTAGAGGCTCCTGCCCTGCTTTGGTTTCTTGCACAATAATAGAATACCTAGGAGATGAGTATTTTCCACGTCAGGGAATTCTCCCACTTAACATGAATGTATTTGTGTCTCTCCTCATCTGAGTGAGGTAGCAGGCTGAGTTCAGCCTCCTGCCACCTGGCAGGTCCCCAACTATTTATTGTTCTCTTGGAGTTAGCGAGGATTGTGTTCAGCTGCAAGTAACTGGAAACAACCAGAGACTAAAACAAAGAGGGCTTTCTTTTTTAACAAGAAATCGGGGGAGAGGCGGTGGTGGGTGGTGGGAGGCTCAGCATCTTCTTTGTATTCAGATCGTCTAGGCCAATGCTGCCTAATAAAAATATAATGTGAACCACAAATATAATTTAAAGTTTTCAAATAGCCACATTATAAAAGTACAAAGAAATGGTGAAATTAATTTTAATACATTTTATTTAGCCTAATAGACCTACAATATTCTAATTTGAACATGTTGTAAATTAAAACAATGATTGGTGAAGTATTTTATATTTCTAAGAAGTTTTAACTCTCACCGGATGCTGGTGGCTCCCACCTGTAATCCCAGCTACTCAGGAGGCAGAGATCAGGAGGATGGCCATTCGAAGTCAGTCAGGGAAAATAGTTCATTAAACCCTTTCTTGAAAATACCCAACACAAAAGAGAGCTCAGGGTTGTGGCTTAAGTGGTAGAGGGCCTGCCTAGCAAGAGTGAAGCCCTGAGTTCAAGCTCCAGTACCTCCAAAAAAAAAAAAAAATTCAAGTCTTTGAAATCCTGTGTGCATTTTACAGTTCATCTCAACTCAGATTAGTCACATTTCAAGTGCTCAGCAGCCACATGTGGCTAGTGGCCATTGAATTGGACAGAGCAGCTTTTCCTTATATCGGTCCATCTTGTAATCACAGGTAGCTGCTGTAGCTCCAGCCATCACATACTGCTTTTGAGGCAGGAAGAAGGTAGCAGGGGCTGCTCTAGCTACATATACCTCCTTGTCATGTAAGCATGAGTATTCTCAGAAAGTTCATTAAAACCCAAGCCCCCTTGAGGTAGAAGTTTTTGTTATGTGATCTTTACTGATGCCCCAGCACCTGGGACAGTGCCTGACACATAGTAGGTATTTGTCACAAGCTGCCTTCTTCAAGGGCAGATCCTTAGAAGGTGTCATTAGCCATCCACACCCGTGAAAGGAATGGGAGAGGAAGAACAAGGGCCACGGGAGAAGTCAAACAGTGTACCAGATAATCAAATGCTGCAGGTTCAAACAACTGGCTCTTTTCCTAC
The DNA here is from genome assembly GCF_047511655.1 of Castor canadensis. Classification (NCBI taxonomy): domain Eukaryota; kingdom Metazoa; phylum Chordata; class Mammalia; order Rodentia; family Castoridae; genus Castor; species Castor canadensis. Next base: position 150,671,057 of record NC_133386.1, read on the forward strand.
TTGACCATTCAGCAAATGAGTTTGGCAAAAGACCAGGGGGGCGGCTGCGTGAGTGTCAGTGGTACAGTGGCAGCTGTAAGCTGTAATGTGGGTTAACATATATGAAATAAAACAGTGAAATCTGTAAGATCAATAGTTACAGCAGAATGTATTCAGGGGGAGTGAGTTGTAAATGCAGCAGTACAGATGATGCAGCCCTATAAACCTGCAGTTAAGTTGAAATGATCCTAAGTGGAAAATGTGTTTAATAAACCTCACCTATTGATCCTCAGGGCTTAGCAACACAGCAGTGTGTATTCTTTTATGTTTTATATAGAAAATTCTGTTACATCAAAAGTTACTCAGCTCAAGCTTTCATGTAGCTTCTTGGAGAGCTAGAACAAGTCTCTATCACTTCAGAGTCTTCAGTGGAAGGCATCGTGTCACACAGCAACCCGGTGTACTCTGTGCTTCCTGCTATGTCTAAGACATAGAAATACAGTGTAGCGCTGTCGCTGCAGCAATCCATGGGAATTCTTCAGTGAGAACATCTTCTTCTCAGGACTATTGCTCCAGGGAAGAGCTGTCTGAATCTGAGGAACACACCTGGGGAGATTCTGTTAAATCCAAATCTACAGAGTGTGTCTGGGGAGTGTCACTGTCTCTTCTACCCAGCCGTGAGCACTGATGTCTGTCATGCTGCTGCTTGTCATTCCTCTGTAGCTTTAAGAAAATGATCCTTTGCCCCTTTGCATTTACTTTTTTTTTTTTTTTTGGCAGTATTGGGGTTTGAACTCAGGGCTTCACGGTTGCTCGGCAGGTGCTTTACCACTTGAACCTCTCAGCCAGCCCTGTATTTCAGTCTTGTAGGACATCTTAATTCAGCAGCTAAATTTTAATCAGAAATACTCAAAGGTAGATTTATGTACCCAAGTTATTCTAATCATACTTTACATTTTTCCAATAGCTAAATTGAGTATAATATTTTAAAAACTCTAATATCTATGTCTAACAAAACTTATTGTTTTAGTCATTTTATTTTTTGAGGTACTGGGGATTGAACCCAGGGCCTTGTACATGCCAGGCAAGCTCCTTACCACTTGAGCCATGTCCCAAGTGCAGTTTTGACCATTGTAAATGTATCATTTAATGTCTCTGAGCACATTCGGATTGTTGTGAAACCTTCACCACCACGTATCTGCAGAACTTTATTCATCTTGCCAAAATAACACTCTGTACCCACTGAACACTAACTCCCTTTCTCCCCTTCCCCATTACCATTTTACTTTGGTCTTTGGGTTGGACTACTCTAAGTACCTCAAGCAACTAGTATCAGGCAGCATTTATCTTTTTGTGTTTGCTTAACATGATGTCTTCAAGCATCATCCATACAATAGCATGTCAGAATCTCCTTTTTTAGGTCTGAATAATATTCCGTTGTATGTATGTACCACATTTGTTTATCCATCAGCCAGTGACAGACAGTTGGGTTCTTTCTACCTTTTGACTATTATGAATAAGGCTGTAACAAACATAAATACACAAGTATCCGTTTGAGTTCTCGTGTTCAATTCTTTTGGGTTGGAATGCTGGTCATACGGAAATTCTATTTTCAACTTTTCAAAGACCCACCAGACTATTTCCATTGGCTCTTATTTTTTTTAATTATCATTCCGGAGTAAATTTTTTTTACAATTATTTATTCAAAAAATTATTAAAAAAAATTTTTTTGGTAGTAGGGGGTTTGAACTCAGGGCTTCATTTTTGCTAGGCAGGCACTCTACCACTTGAACTACTCCACCAGTCCTCCAGTGTGTACTGTATTCCAGGCACTGAAGAAAGAAAACAGAAAAGGGGCTAGAGATGTAGCTCAGTGATAGAGTGCATGCCTACCATGTACAATGCCCTGGGTTCAATCCCCAGCAGTATAAAAACAAAACAAAACATTCCTGTCCTCTTGGAGTTTGCATTCTTGTCAGTGAGAGACAGACAAATGTGTGTGGTCTGAGTATTTGTATAGGTGTGTGTATGCACTGGGTGGTGTACACGCAGCCAGAGAGAAATGCTAGGGAGAAGATATTGTACGGGAGGTGTGGGCACTCAAGCAGGAATAGCTCACTGTTTTCTATAGGATGTCCTGGGAAGGATGCTATAAGATGGTGATGTTGGAGCGGAGACCTAGGGGAAGTTAGGTCAGGAGCCTGTGGCTCTGAGAGGGAAGATGGTTCTAGGCAAAGGGAACAAGAACGGGTGCAGAGTAGCTGCTGAGCAAGTGTTCTCTGTACATTCTCAAAAAAGCAAGGAGACCCAGGGAGTTAGAACAAGCCAGACCAGAGACAGTGAGTGCACAGGTGGCTTTGGGTCTGGAAATCACCGTGAGACATTGGTTTTTATTCTGAAGGAGATGCAGAGCCACAGGGGCCTTTGATGGCCTGACTTTCTCCTGGGAGGAACTGGGAAGTCTCAGGGGTAAAGATAGAGGTAGACTACGGTCTCTCTTGTCCATGAGTAGCACCCCTGACAGGCCTAAAGAATTGGCTATGGCCTGGGCTCATTGTGTCCTAGGAGCTGCTTGCTTTACCACATGCCAGCAGGTTAGGGACAGGATGAAGCCAGCCTCATTGCCAGGGTTAGGGCAGGCCTGGTGCTCTGACTTAGTCTCCTTGAAGAAGAGATCCTCCTGAATATTTGCAGCACTAAACACCAGCCAAGAAGGCACATGCTCACTTCATTCATCTATCCACTCATTTATCTCCTGCTGCCTAAGTGCCAGTTCTCTGTGCTGAGCCCCAGAGTAAGGGTGAGGATAACAGAAAAGCCCTTGTACTCAGGGAGCATTCCTTCTCATTGGGAAAGAACAGAACTGTACAAACAAATGCACCATTTTATAATGCAAGGACATAAATAGGATCACATTGTCATAGGAGGACTTTCTGGGAGATGAGAAGTAGCCACCTAGGCAAAGGGCTGGGTGTTTAGAGAGACCAGCAAGTGCAAAGACCCTAAAGCAGGAAAACTCTTGGTCAGTTGCAGAAGTACCAAGGCAGCCAACCAGGAGCTGGAATGGGGTGAGCAAAGGGAAGAGCGGTATAAGGTGAGGCTGGGGAAGAATGTTAACCATCTTTTCATCTGCTTATTGTCCATTCTGCGGGGAAATGTCTATTTTCAAGTCTTCTGCCCATTTTTGTACCAGGTTGCATTTTTTGTTGTTATTGACTTTTAAGAATTCACTGGCAGGTGTGGTGGTACATACTTGTAATTCCAGCTACTTAGGAAGCAAAGGCAGGAGGATGGTGAGTTTGAGACCAGCCTTGTTTACATAGTGAGACCCTATCTCAAACACAAAGAAAACAAACAAACACGAATTCTCAGTGTATTCTGGATATTAATCTCTTAGTCTCAGATACGTAACTTGTAAATATTTTCTCCAATTCTGTGGGTCACCTTTCTTACTGTGCTGATGGCATCCTTTAATACACAAAAGCTTTAAATTTGAATGAATTCCAGATTTTCTGTTTTTTATCTTTGTTGCCTATACTTTTGGTGTTATAGCAAAGAAAGCACTGCCAAATCCAATCGTGAAGGCTTTGCTCTGTTTTCTTCTAGAAGTCTTCAAGTTCCAGCTCTTACGTTTGGGTGTTTGATCCATTTTGAGTAAATTTTTGCATATGGTGATTAGTTAGGTGAGGGTCCTGGGTTTAAAAGTTGTCTTCATCGTATGTACCTTGCATCCTCCACAGGTTTGTCTCTGGGTCCCTCTGCTTCTGCTGGGTATGCTTTCTCAGGGGACATTTCGGCTGCATGTACCTGTCATCTTTGTGAAAATGACCCCACACATTCCTATCCCTGGCCCACACCTTTCCCTTGAGCCCATAACACCATCAGAGCACATCCTGGCCGTCTTCAGGAAGCCCCCTCTGCATTTTAAAACATGTCCACCATTGTATTTCTGAAACCTGCTTCTCTCCTGCTTCCTTAAGGTCCTAAAGGCTCAAACTCTACGTCATTATGGACCCCACCTCCTATCTGCCTCCCATGTCTCCTCAGTTGTCCAGCACTGCTGTACCTGGCTTTGTGATTTCATTTCTACCTAACCCCTGTCTCCCATATCACTGTTCTACTATGGTTTAGGGACTGACTGATGTCCCATCAAAGTCTGGGTCCTCTTCCCAACCTCCCCCCTGCAGCCACTCTTCACAGGCTGAGGTGAGAGCCTCTGACTCTGCTTGAGTTCAGAGGCTTCCCAGTGCCTGTGGATTAAAGTCCCCGCTGTAGCTCCACCCAGTGCCATATCTGATCAGCCTATCCCCTTCCTCCATGACCCTTCTCACTTACTACATTGGCCCTTGCTCTCCTGCCTCCCTCTTCTCCACACTGCCTGTCACCCATGTTGTTGGCACTTTCTGCATCCAACCTGTTCAAGGCCTGTCCTCAGAGATTCTCCACCTTCAAGGTGCTAGCAGTTTCCACTGCCTGCCCTCTGTCATCTCAACAGCCCATTCCCAGGGCCACACCCAGAAATTTGCCACTCTGGCCTCCAGAGCTGCTCTTCCTGAACTCTCAGTGGGAAAGCTGATCTCTAACCACACCCCTGAACTGCTGCTTCTCTTCCTGTCACTCTCAGGAACCTGCTGCAAACCCAGACCTTGCTCTGCCATGCCTCCCTTTTCTGCCACCTGTCAGCCTTTCTGGGGAGCCAGGTTTTGCTTTAGAAATCAATAGCATGCAGCAACTTCTCAATGCCCTTAGCTTCAGGCTGACCCTACCCCCAAGGGACTCTGGAGTCTCTAACTCTGTTCCACCTTCATGGAAGAAAGTAGCAGAGCCCAGCTGATTGGTCTCATCCCTGGGTTGAGTTATGATCCCTTAACTCATCTGAGTTAACTGAACATCTGGGTCAGCTGAACATCTGAGTGCTGCTGGGACACCTTCATTGAAAACCTAGCTGGTTTTCTGTCTGCCCCATGTCCCATGAAGCTACCCCTACCCTGTACCTCCTTCCATCCCTTTGGCCCCTTCCCTTTAAGCAACCATCGGACCTCTCACAGAAACTCACATCATGTGTATTCTGTCTTCAGCCTAATTCCTGGGAGGGTGTTTCTGCATGTCTTGCCCTCCAGGTCTTCACCTTCCCCTTCCCCCCAAACACACTGTCACCTGGCCATTCCCCCTGTGCTAGTAGATCATTAGGGTTAGCAAGTACCACAACTGCTTTTGTCATCTGCCCCGCTTCTTTCAGACACTGGGCAGAGTAGGTCACCATCTCATTGACTCCTCCTCCTTCCTAAAGAGTTGCCTAGGTGTGGGCTGGGAGCCACTGGCCTGAGGAGCAGGCTGTGCTCCTTTGTTGAAGAGTGGTAAGCTAAGTGTCTTTGTACTTTTCTTTCCCTCTCTCTCGCCTCTTTCTGCACAGCCCAGGTTGGCCTTGAATTTGCAATCCTCTGTCTCAAGTACTGGGATTACAGGTCTATGCCCAGATCTTTGCATTTTGTTGGCAGAAGGGTTTTTTCCATGAAGAATGCCCTAGTTCTTCTAACTCAACAACAGAGTATCAGGGGTTTGTGACCCCATCCTGTGTTGCAGGAACCTTTTGTATTTTGGCCTCGGCATTACTCTGAAGCTCTTCATCGTGCAGAGTATCCCCTCTCGTGTTAGAGTTGAATGATGCATCACAATGGTATAAGGCTTTTTTGTTGACAAGAAATTTTACATCAAGCATCTCATTGGATTGTCACAATAATTCTGTGAGGTAATGAGAGCAGGGATAATTGTCCCCACTTTATAGACGAGGAAAGTGAGGCTTCATTGGGCTAAAAGATTTGCCTGGGATTTCACAGGAATAAATAAAAAAAAGGCAAATATGTTCAAAACCAGGGGTCCCAGCTGGAATCCAGTTGACCGGATTTAAAATGGACAACAGCATTATTATTTCTGAATTGGTGATTGAAAGAATGATTGAATTCTGATTTTAGGATTTCACATTTGAACATCTGATTAGAAGCTCCCAGTTCATGTCCTGGTAGCATGGAACTCTTTTGATGGATTTGGTAATTTGTAATTTGGGGTTAAGGATGGCATTTGTAGGCTTAAATCAACTTCATTGTATAGTTTGCTTTGTTTATGAGAATTCAAAATCACATAGCCAAGTAGGGAGTTTCAAGTAAGATAGTGTTAACAGCTTGCTTTGCAATCTCTTTGATTACCATAACTCAGAAACTTGCACAGGCAGTAGGTCCATGTGTCTAACTTGCTTTAAGATTAGCTTTGAAACCAAAGTTTTCTCCTCTGTAAGATGGAGAAAATGTTGCCCACTGCAAAGAATAGCTAGAAAGAAGAAATGAGTTAGCTTAGCAAGGGAAAACATGGTAACATTCAGAAAATGACAGCTGTTTTTGTTGGGTTTTCTTCTGTAGGTTTAAGGAAAAGGCTGAAACTGTTCCCCATGTTGGGAGTGGCGATGCAGGGCTAGTCTCAAACAGAGAGTTTTAATGTTCAAGGATTTGTGAGCTTCGATGGGGAAAGAAACCTTTACACTGACCTCTAACAGAAACGTAGCATATCCCCAGTGAGGAAGGTAGCAGCAAAACCACATCAGGAGTGCCTGTGACTTGTCACAGACACAGTGTTGTCATTTCTCCTGGCAGTGGTGCAAGCATCTCTGTCTGTGCTTTATACTTACTACATTAGGAAATTCTATAAGGTGTTAGGCCTGCAGCTAGATCTTGTGACTTAATACATTATTACATGTGTGTTGATGTTTTGTTTTATGCATTTGAAGATAATATCCTGAGAAGGTTCTGTAGCTTTAAAAGGTTGCTGAAGTGGCCCATGCCATAAAGATGGTTAAGGAGCCCTAGTCTGATGTAATAGAGCTAGAAGGAGGGGCTAGGAGCCCTGTGTGCACAGAAGGACTGCTGGGAAGAGCCTGTGCAGGACCTGGGGTCTAATCTCTGCTCCTCCACTTATTAGCTTTTGGACCCTAGGTCAATTAATTTACCAGTTTGAGCCTCAGTATCTGTGTCTGTAAAATAGTAATATTAAAATATACTGTTTGGCTTTAACATGTACCTAAAGAAGCAGCAACAGGAAGTTCTGAAAAACATAAATAATCCCTCTGTTCCTGCTCACTGTTCTGCACCCTCTTGTATGCTGTGGGAGGTTTTAATAGACAGCCTCTCTAAGGCTTCTCTTCATGTGCCAAGACCCTCTGTCTTTCCTTGCACGAAGTCCACCTCAGATAGTCCATTGTTGGCCTGTGCGGAGCGGCTGTCTGAATGTTCCACAGGACAGCCAACCTCCCTTTCCTGGTGCAGTGGTGAGAACAGGCTCCCAGACTGTCTTGGCCCTTCTGCTATCCAACTTGGCTTTCCTGGCTCACTCCTGCCTGATCTCATGGCTTGGGAATGCATGGACTGGTCCTCTGCTCCTCAGCACATGCCTGGCAGGGGGCTTTAGGGGTAATGTATTCTAAGACAGGTTCCTACTCAGCCTCTGGGCCAGCTGATAGCGTGGCCTGGGAAACCCATTAATCATTGACCTTAGGGCTCAATAGACCCATGTCCGTACTAGCCGCCTCTCCATCTGTTGCTTCAAGCCAACAGCTCCTAGATGGAAAAATGTAGCCTATTGTTGTCTCGATAAAAGGTGCTAAAATGACAGAATGCTTTCTTTGTACAGGATGTTGGGAGTACATGGGCGGGGCAGTGGTTCCATGCTGTCATGAAACCATATCCTGACTCTCTTTTGTGTTTTTCTTAATTAAGCTCTGAATCAAAAAGGCTTTGTGGTCACTGGGTTCAGATGACATATATTACGATTTTGGTTTTTGATCATTTAACTGTCCTGGTCTTCAAAAGCATATCTCATTTCAACTTGATTTTCTGAGTCCGTGAACATACAGGCTGACCAGTGCACCATTCCTCAACAATGGCTAGAGTTTTGGCCTGATGGGCATCTATTCATGCTCTCCATCTCTCTCTCCCTGCTCTAGCCCAAGCTTCCCTCCAGCTACAAGTCCAGACTCTAACCTCCTGTGCTCTTCATGGCTTGTCAAATGGAGTGTAAGGAAACAAATGTCTCTGAGACCAAGATGAGGCAAGAGAAGTTGATGGCGTGTCTTGTGTCTTACATATCACTGATAGGATGCTGGCTGGAGACTGCGGAGGTGATAGGGACCTTCCCGCCCTGGGATGTAGGAGATGGAAATGTGCTAAAGTTCCACTGAGTAGACTGACCTTGAAACATTCACTTCTGCAGGCCAAGAAGTGAAGTGGTAGAGTGGAGATGGGGCTGGGGCTGAGAGCATGGTCTTTGGGGTCATACCAGCCTAGGCTTGTACCTCACTTTTAGTTGTATGACCTTAGGCCTGCTACTTAATCTCTCTGTGCCTCAGGTTCCTTAGTTCCAAAATAGGGGTAATAATAGCATCCATCTCAGAGGGGGACCCTGAGGCCTAGATAAGTTAATATATATAAAACACTTAGTACAGTGTCCAGCACAGCATCAGACTATCACCACTGTCATTATTTCTGTTTATCAGTGTAAGAGGAATCTGCGTAGAGAGGCTCTCTATCTCTGGCTGCCTCCTGAGTCTCAGTGAGCTGTTCCTCCGTCACCTTTTATCCAGGGGTTAAGTGCACATATCCCTGCCCATGAAGGCTACAGAGCTGGCCACTAGCTGCCTCTCACATTTCCTGCCCCAATGAAAGAAGAGTAAAAACACAAACAACAAAAAAAGAAAAAAAGAAAGAAAAGAAAAATTTCTGCCAAGGAGGTAAATAGAGGAAAGACAGGCTTCCTTTCTGCCGAATGCCTGGCTCCTGAGTGACCCACACTGTTGCCTCCCTCAGAGAATGTCTAACATAGGGTTCGTGTTTGGGCTCTTCTAAGAGGCTTCATAGATTCCAGACATTGTATTCACCCAAGCAGTTGCTGGGTTGGACCATGGTTTTACTGACATGAGACTGATAAGGGTCGCATAATTTAACTTGGTGGTAAGTAAGTAATGACAGTGGCACCTCACCCATTCTGTACTCTACAGCTTTTAACTCCCCATCCAGAGTCAGTGAGGTTGCCCCACTGTACAGGTGGGTGAAGGACTCAGCAGCACAGCCTCTTTGTGCTCACAATATATCTATTTCAAATCTCTCTGCTTGAGGAGGTTGCATTGGAGGAGGGGAGGAAGTAAGGCTTTATGTGACCTAGAGAGTTCTGAAAAGGCTGACAGCTAGAGAATGGGCTCCCTACCAGCTCTCTCAAGACTTTCCTTGTTTGCCTAGGTTTGTAAAGGACTTAGAGTAGCCATTAGCTTTCATTCAACAAAGATGGATGGATGCTTGGAAAGGTGGATGTGAAACAGTCATGATTGCACTATTCTAGATGCTGGTGATAAAGTAGTAAGCTCTCAGTAAATGGTCATTGCTGGGATCAAAACCATTACTATCATGTAGTGCTAGAGGGAATAGTGAAGTAATAGCCTACACATTGCCTTTCTAGAGAGGCCTTCCCCCATAGGTGAGCATCTTTGTTTGCATCCTTTCTTCTTGGTACAAGCCACTTAGGCTTCCTTCCCATCCACGGATGGATCTGACTTCTCCAAGTCATGGCCTGCTTGCTGTTCTAGCTGGGCCTGAGTCTAAGCCTCCTAGCAGCTCTCTGAAGTGTACAGGTGTAAGTCAGCATTTCATGGATGAGCAGACTGAGGCCATGGGAGATCAGGGCCTTGAAGCAGAGGAGCATTCTAGCTTAGTTCTCTGTTTAGTTCTAGTTATTGGAGCTTTCTGCACTGTGCTGCACTGCTTTGTTCTCCACGGTAGACAGAAACGATGTCCAAGCCCATAAACAGGATGCAAAAGAGGAGAATCTTTATGTTTTCTTGAGTTCTAAAGGAAACCCAGGCAACAAACACCCCACTACCCTGTTGTTCCTCCTCTAAACTGCTTCAAATTGAACCTCCACCTCAACCTGCCATTGTGTTTCCAAAATACTGCCAAAGCCTTTGAAATTCTACTCCTTCTCCATATACTAGATGCCTCCCAGGCACATAGTAGGGGCTCAGCAAAGAGGTACTGGAACTGAATGGTTGGTCCAGTTACTCTCATTGGTATCCTAGCCCCTGGCGCTGTGGGGGTTTCTTTCTTCCCACTCAGGGGGAGATGGAAGCTCTCCAAGCCAGCTCTGGGAGAAGCCATGGTTTAAGGGATTAACTGGGGCCTGTACTGTTGCTGGAAACTCGTGGGAAGTGGCTGAGAGCTCCCCAGTGCTTAAGAAGTGGGTTTTGAAAAACAAGCAAGACAAACAAGACCTGCCTACGCAGGGATGAAACAGAGGTTAGATGTGGCTTGAGGAGATTTTTTCTTTTTCTTTTTGGTTTAGTTGAAAACAGACTAGAAAGAACTCTGTAAATGGGCCTTCATCCCTTTGAAAGTAAGTCCATAAGCTTTTTTAGAGGACAATAAGTTCTCTGTATTAAGAGTAAATTTATAACAACTTACATTTGTAAAAAGCGTTATAATTTACAAAGCCCTCCTTTTTTACAAGTATGGGGTGTGTGTGTGTGTGTGTGTGTGTGTGTATTAATACTCTGTGTAATCTCCCCCTTTATAGTTATCATATTTGTTTTTTAAAAATTCACCAACTCTTCATTCTGTCTGTAATTTGGTGGAAAGAACACAAGTAGGCCTTCAGTGTCTGGGCCTCAGTTTACTCATCTATAAGTGAGGATGCTAGGAGAGATGGGGAGAAAAAGGACCTCTCCAGGGTGTAGGCACTGAGTTGGGAGTGTGGAGAATGACCCTAAGCCACCTCTGAAGCCTTGGCTGATCAGGGCACCCAGCACAGGTAATGGGGATTGTGGACATCTGCTGAAGGCAGGTCCCCTCAGGAGAGGCAGCCTAGAGGGATGGAGTTGCTTCTTCTTGGAGCCAGGCTGGGGAGGTTGAATCCCCTTAGCACTTAAGCAAGCAGGCTATATACCCAGCCTGCCTTTCTAAACCTGGCTCCCAAGGTAATCTGGCTAGGTCTTTGGGGCACCACCAGACCAGTTTTCCTTATGGGGAGCCTCTGAAAGGGAGCAGTGTTTCTCCTAAGGGATACTGAGTCAGTGTCCTGTTCGGTGCCCCTTATAATCAACGTTTTATAAATAAAGCATTGATTCATTAAATGACTTCATAGTCAGGGGGAGCATCTCTAAGATTTTCATTTTTTTAATTATGTGTTTCCGTTACTCTCTTTTTCCCCTTTAATTAGTGAAGCATTCTGGTTGGGCACTTACTAGGGTGTGGTCCCTGTTCCCATCTGCACCCTGAGGAGAGCACTTCTTCCCTCCCTGGGGTAGGAGCAGCCAAAGGAGTGCAGAAACAGTGTCCAACCCCCAATGCTTCACTGGATGATCCAAAGATACGCTGCTTATGGCCAAGTAGTCCCAGGCAAGGGTCTTGACTTTTCTGGAACTGACTTGAGATGGACTCAGATGCTGTGGTTTTGAGGGCTTTGTTTTTGTGGTTCCTCTGGCGGGAATCAGCCCTATGTCAGCAGCAGTGGCTGGAACAGGGGACTGGGTGTTGCCTGGTATAGATGAGTCCTCTGTAGCTGTCTGACTCTGCTGCAGTCTGGCAGCTGTTTCCCTTGAAAGTCCCCAGTGATTCCCACTGTCCATGTGGGTGGGCTTCCCAGGACCCCCTCCCCAGGGTTCTCTCTGGTTCCCCTCCACCTTTCTTCATTCCTCTCTTGCTTCCCTAACTTATGGGATAAGTGGGTTGTTCTTGGGAAGGGATGGGTCTCAGGGATAAAAGGAAAGGTTTATATTGCTGGGATCCCCTGGGATGTGTTACACCTCCTCTCACTGGCCAGTGCTGCTTTTGCTCTTCCCCCTCCACCCATGCATGAAAGTGGGCAATCCCCTCTTTCCCTCTAACCCTACCCTGTCTGATAGCCACTAGTCATATGGCTAGGACACCTGAAATATGGCAAGTTCTTCAAGTGTAAAACACTCACCTGATTCCAAAGACTTGGAATGAAAACAAGATTGCAAAACATCTCATTAATACTTTTTATATTAATTATATGCTGAAATAGTCATTCTTTGGATCTGTTGGATTAAACAAAACATTCACATTAATTTGGCCTGTTTCTGCTTACTGTTTCAGAAAAATGGCTATTAGAAAATGTAAGATTACATGTTCAGCTCACATTATAGTTCTAGTGCAATGATTCTTAACTGGTGGCAGCTTGCATCCCAGGGACATTTGGCAGTGTTTGGAGACCCTTTTTTTTTTTTTTTTAATAATGGTAATGAGTTTAGCTTTAATTTGTAGGTATTAGAGAGTAATTTGAGGTTTTTGAGCTAGTAGAGTAAGTAGTGGGTGGGTAATAGAGTTAGTGAGTTCTCTAGTATAGGTTGACAGAGTAGGTAAAAACTTGACAGCAGAATCCAGGATGATATGGAGGTGGAAGATACTATATAACTATATAACATATGCAAGATCAGCAAGAGGCTTGCAGACATTTTGGATTGTCATGTCAGGGAAAGGGGTTGCTGCCAGCATTTAGTTAGTGGAGGCTACAGATGCTACAAACAACCTATAATGCACAGGACAGCCCTCCACAACGAAAAATCAATCTGTTCCAAAGTGTTAATGGTGCCAAGATTGAGACACCAATTCTAATGGCAGTGCTGTTTTACTCTAACCTTGGATAAGCTAATCTGCTCTTAATGGCAATAATTCTGTTGGATCTTAGGGCCAAGTAGAAAGGGTAGGATCAGATATTACAGTGAGATGGGGATGGTAGTTCCAGGTGTCTTATTTTCCTTTAATAGTTCAGCAGAGCTTAAACCATGCCCTTACCTATCTTATCACCCCACCACTACCACCTCCACCTCCCTGAGTCAGAACTGGAGAGGCAGTTTGTTCTCCCTGGTGGGGTACATCAATGATGCTACAGACTTGAGTCCTGGAAATCCCACCTTCCGTGTGTAGACTTCCTCACCCTGCCTGAAGATGCTATCAATGCTTTGGCCATCCTTCTACTAGCCCAGGCCTGCCTCCAGAGAGCAGCTGCTCTGAATGCCCAGGCATGCCTTCCTCTTTGCAGCAAAGAGTTCCCAGGCAGCTCCCAGCGGGCTGTGAGGATAGGCCTTCTAGAAATGTGCCCTTAAAAGATGCTCTGATAAAGGGAAAGTAATGTGTTCTTTGGCAGGTTGTAGGCATCTATCACATGGTAATCATGGGTGGGAATGATGCTGTAGGATTGGAGTCTCCTGCTGTCTAGACACTGTGGTCTAGTCACAGTTTCAAAAACATTTTAATTACAAACCTCCTTACAGTGTAAGGTGACCCACTTGGAGTTATCAAGAATGTCTGAGTAAGTTTGCTGAGTTCTTTTGTAGCAGCCGCAACTTGGGTAAAAACTACATTCCAGTGGTGAGAACAGGTTGTCTGCCTGGGAAAGCGTGTATGAGATGCTCAAAGGACCTCATCTTTCTCCTCTTTTCGGCAAGGCCTCCCGCTCCTTTTCTAGGGAAGGCATTTGTGTACAGACACACTGGGTTTTGCCTTCTGGAGTATCAGGATTCTGGACTTTCCCACATAGCTATGGTCTGCAGTTGGGTAACAGATGGATATTCCACCCCCAGAAGATGGATCAAGGTGCAGATGACCAAATGGCTTTGCCCTTGGGAAACTTGAGGATTTTCTGTCATCTTGAACTGATTTTGTGACACCTTGATCTGTTTCTTCCATCTGAGCCTAGATATTTTCATTGAAAAAAAATTGAGAAAATCCCTGTCATTTTTTGCAACTTCGACTCCTTTCCTCCTTGCCTCACCCCCTTGCCCCAGGTTATACTTTGAAAATTTGTTTATAGACAAACTTGGCTATATTAAGTAACAATCTCTTCCCTCCATTTTTGCAAAGTCTTGAGACACATCACAACCCACTAGCATCTAATCAGCCATGGCTAATCTGTGTTCACACTAAATTGACAAAATCCCTGGCAAAATTAAGACTGTGGGTCCACAGTCAAACAGATCTGGGCTTTACCAGATAAGTATCTCTGAGTGATAGGACCTTAACTTCAGTGTCCTCCCCTTAAATAAAGAGATAGATAGTTCCTATCTCATAAATTAGATTCTCCCTTGTTTAACAGATAATATGTGGAAAGTCCCAGGAGAGCAAATTGGTAAATACTGTCTGTTGTATTCAGTCAGCCTTCAATGTGCATCCCGATTTGGAGTAAAGATGTGATATGGTTTGATTCATGTATTCATTTGGCAAATATATACTGGTATCTGCAATGGATCAGGCAAGGCCCCTGCTTTAGTTTTGCTTATGGTCTACTGGGAGAGATTTAGGGTTGTGATAAGCACTCAGCAGAAAATAAACAGAAAATTGTGATAGAGTCATGGGGCAGGGCTGGGAAGGTATTTTGGAGGAATGTGGTGTTTGAGCTCAGACCTGAATAGAAGAAGGCACCTCATGCTAAGATCTGAGGGGAGGGCATCTCAAGCAGGAGGACCAGCAAGGAAATCCATTCTACTGGAGAGGTATTAAAAATGGCCCCTGGGCTCCCTTAAATATCTTCTTGGACCCCTTAAGGGCAGGGAGTCATGGGGAGGGACTCACTAGATAATATAAGGCAGCAGTTATCAAAAAGCCTAAAATATTGACTGTCTGGTCCTTTGCAAAAAATGTGCTGACCTCTGACCTAAGACCCCTCCCAGCTCAGACAGTACAGCATCTGCAAGTCCAGGGAACAGGAGAAATCAGCCCTGCAACCTCCTGGGTGCTCAGGCTCCAGATGGAGCTCATTCACCTTCTTGAAGATACCCGTGAAGGCAGTATGTGCACCAAGGAATGCAGACTGCTTCTAGCCTAGTACTGCAGGGACCATCATGTGCCTATCCCCAGATGAGATAAACTGAGTCGCAAGCTCTTTCTTTTTTTTTCTTTTGTATTTTTAAGCTGCAAGTTCTTAGAGGTCAAAATGCAGATTTCACTAGAAGGATTCTTTTTCAGGAGGAAAGAAGGGAAGGAGGAGCCCTGATCATTGCTACCAGTTATTGACTTATGGAGTTCTATTTTGGCGGCAGTGGTGTTTGAACTCAGCATCTCATTCTTGCTAGGCAGGGGCTCTTAGCACTTGAGCCACTCCACCAGCCATTTTTTGTGAAAGGTTTTTATCGAGGTAGGTCTTGTGAACTATTTGTCCAGGCTGACTTCTAATCACAGTCCTCCTGATCTGTGCCTCCAGATTAGCCAGGATGACAGGCGTGAGCCACCGGCATCTGGATATATTGAGTTCTTACTGGTACCTGAGGCCCTTTTATGAACAATCCTACAGTTTATTGACTCCATCCTCACAATAACCCAAGTTGGTAGGAACTATGTCAGTTCCTCACCTGCCTGCTCTTCCTGGGCTGTGTGTCCAAAGCGTGTGAGTCTTGACCTGCCTTTGTGCCTGAATGACATCATGCATGGACCACTGAGCCATACTCAGTCAGCCCCTGCCTATGGAGAGAGAGGTTTCGAAAAAGGAGACAATGGAGAGGGCAGCATGTCCTTGTAGTGAGTTTGTACAGCATATTACACCCGCCACCTCCTTCCAGAATTATGCTAAGGCTCTTGGTGGGTGATTAGCTGTGGACTAACCAGTGGTCCAGACATGGCTGTGAATGGTAATGCTGGCCTTGTGCTCCCTGGCCCTGGCTCTGGCTTTGGGCGCACTGCAGGAACAGCTGCTGGACTCAGGTAAATATCACTCCTTTGCTGACATTAGAGGAACAGGAGTTGGTGACAGTTGAAGGGATGCCTGGCCTAGCTCATGCAGATCTATTACCAGGCCTCCTAGTAGCCTCTCTGCAGAGGCCACCTTGGGACAGAGCGTTGTTCACAACATAGGGTCAGCCTTGTCTGTGGCCATGGGAATGAAGTGGTGCTGGCAGAGGGTTCAAAGTACCCACGAGGGAGTAAAAAGCTGCCAGAGGCCAGGTGCTGGTGACTCACACCTGTAATCCTAGCTACTCAGGAGGATCGAGGTTCAAAGCCAGCCCAGGCAAATAGTCTGCAAGACCCCATCTCGAAGGAAATCAAACATCACAAAAAAGGACTGGCGGAGTGGCTCAAGGTGTAGGCTCTGAGTTCAAGCCCCAGTACCACACACACACACACACACACACACAAAAGCTGCCAGAAACGGAAAGTAGACCCTAACTCTTTTAGAGGAAAGTGACAGTGAGGGTCTCGGAAAGGACTGAGTCAGATGCGGGTGTCACAAGGATCTGGTGGTGACTCTTTGCTCTGCCTGTCACTGGCTGTGTGATCTTAGCCAAGTGCCACCCAGCGGAAATTTGTTTGTGCTTCGGAGCTAGGCTACCCACATTTGAATGCCAGCTCCTCCACTTCTAACTGTGATGAAACCTTGGACATGCCGCTTAGCCATTTTGTGCTTTGGTTTCCTAATCTTGGGTGCTTGTGAGGTTCGAGCAGGTCAACACATGTGACACATTTGGAACAGTGCTTGACATAGATTGTAGTTCAACAAACACTAGCTATGTTAAGCCATGAGCCCTAATTTTGCCTCTGAGTCCTAATTTCTCAACTATAGGATGGGAGCAGCAATCCCATTTTTCCACACTGACTCCTGTAAGGACTGAGAGAATGTATTTAAGGCAGGTTTGGCAGCTAATATGTAAGACACTCAGAGATGTCTCTCTTGACCTCAAGTGGCCCTGGCTGCAGCAGCTGTTGAGTGGAAATATTTGTCATTATGTTGATTGACAGCTGCTAGTCGCAGCCCTGGCTGGAGTTCTTAGGACTGGGCAAGTATAGAGTGGCAATGCTCAGCTTGTGTTCTGCCTTTAACACTGGATTAAGGGATCCATGTTGTTGGCTCCTTCAAGAAGCTACCAAGTCTGGCAAGGCAGGGACATCCTGCCTTTGCTGTGGTTTTTCTGCCGAAACCTGCCAGTGACTGCTGTTCTCATAGCCAGCAAGTCAGACTGGCCCCAGGGGTGCTAACCAACCAGGGCCCCCTGAGTATTCATTCATATATTCATATTTTCTTCCTCCCTCCCTTACCTTCTTTCTCCCTCTCTTTCTTCCTCCCTCCCTCCTTCCCTCCCTTTCTCTCTTCCTCCCTTCCTCTCTCCCTCTCTCTTTCCCTCTCCTTCTCCCTCTCCTTCTGGAAAGCATTTTGATACTATTTGATAACTGTAACCTTATTATCTAATAACTCCATTTCAACATGTCTAATGGGAACACTTCAGTGTGAAAACAACATGAAGACTATCCATTGCAGTATTATGGTATAAGGGGGAAAAGTCAAGATAAGAAGCTGATAGAGATTCCTGAGGAATTCAAGCCCTCGTTCCAGTTGTTACCAAGACTGAATCCTCTTTTGACTTGGAGTGCTGCAAACCTTCCAGGGTCCTTCCTTGCTTTTTGTGTGTCTTGTTAGTTTATTTTGTTTTTTCTAAGCTAGTTTTGGTTAGATTCCTATCATTTACAGAGTAAGTCTAACAAAAGAGAAGTCTTCTCAGGGAAGAGCAAGGAGGCAAAGGGTCCTCCTTCGCAACCAGTGAAGAGAAACGAAGGAGACAGGTGGTACATTTGTCACAGCTCTCCAGAAAAGTACAACCAATAACACGTACATGAGATGGGGGGGGGATAAGGAGTTCAGAAATCGCATGAGGGGGTCCCTCAAATGTAAAGTTCCCTCTGTTTTTCTAATGACTCTAGAGCACTTCCCTGTGTGGGCTCATGGCTTGGGATTCACCTGCCTTTGAGGAGACAGACTTGAAAAAGAATTCAAATTCCCCAAAACATGGTGCCATGGAAAACATGCAATTTCCTGGTCTGCTGTCTGCCTCTCCCTGACTCTCTGTAATAGTCTCTATGCATAGAAGTTAAGTGTGATTGCTTGATTGATTGAATTGACTTTTCTAGGATGTTCTAGGCAGAAGGTGAAAGAGGTAATTAGGCCCTGTGTACTTAGTGTAGTGAGGCCATTATAGCCAATCTATAGGAGTACAGAGGGTAGGGTGTGGTAGGTGCAGAAATTGGAAGGAAACCTGAGGTTAAGTTCATATGGGGCCATGAGACCATAGTGAGGCCTTCTGGTTTTGAGTTCTGAGAACCACAAGAGAACATGAGAGGTCATGCATAATCTGGGAGGAGCATGACCTGTCTTTAGAAAGACTGCTGCTGCTGCATGTGGGTGGGGGAGGACTAAAAGGGGACAGAGTGGGAGCAGGAAGTTCAGGATACGGTAGGGTGGGGATGACATGGATAATATGGCAGCATAGAGGATGTGGAAACTGGTTGGGTTCTGGGTCAGTTCTGAAGGGAGTATCAAAAGGATTGCTGGTGGATGACTGTGAGGTGAGAGAAAAGAAGAATCAAGGTTGATTCCCGCTTTTTCATCTAAGCATCTAAAAGTAGATATGCATTTACAGTGATGATAGGAGGAGCAGGTCAGGGATGGGGATCAATAGATTGGCCGTAGATCTAGTTCTGGTGAGTTGCTTATTAGACCAGCTAGAGATGTCAGTGGCAGGTGGCTGTGGGGTTTGAGAGTTCAGGGAATTTTCATGTTGGGGACAATTCTGAACATCATTAACATGTAAGTGGTATATGAAGCCATAGATGTGGATAGTCTAAGGTCAAGAAGAGACTGAGCTCTGGGCACTCCCAAGTATAGAGTCAGGAAGGTGAGGGGAGCAGCAAAGGTGCCTGAGTGTCTATGGGCAGGGTAGAAGATTCATGAGAACGCATTCACTGTTCAAACACTGCTACTACAACTTTCTCCACCTCTAGTTTCTTTTCTCTCTTCTCACCATCTTTGCCATTGATCTGGAACCAATTCTGTTCCAAACTCATAATAGTCAAATGGGGAAAATAAAGGCCACACTCATTGGTCTAACATCCAATACCTACCTGGTTTCGCCTTTCCCTCTGTGCCTAGCCCCACACATACTTCAGCTCCACCTGGGCTCCCTAAATCCTGCACACTGCTGCCCTCTTTCTCAGCATGCCATCTATCCTGTCACTGCAGTTCCCCAGCTCAATTCATCACTCATGCTCCAACTCCTGGACAGACCCTTTTTCAACCAAAGTCACCAATCTATTCCTTCTCCAAATTGCTATAGTAGTCATAGGTAGAACCAAGCAATCTAGCCTTCATTATGCCTGTTTTTCTTCCCTAGTTCTTCACCAGTCAGTGTTCTCAGGTCCTGTTTTCTCAGCTTCCAAATGGCTGTGGATATACATTACCAAGCAACCAGTGGTAACTCCATCTTTTATGCTATTATTCATACAGTTGTTACTATTGTTCTTCCCAGTAGAGGTACACAAGCCCCAGCAGAGTTGCACCTGGATTGACTCTTTGAGATCTTTCCACTGTCAGGGGCTGGCCTGAGGGGGTGCTCATGCCTCACATTTGGGGACCTCATGCTTTAGGTGGGGAGTTGCCATGAGGCATGAACAACACCCAGAGACTGTACAGGTCTTGAAGACTGAGCTTATAACTTCCAGATCAGGTTTTAATAGGAATGTATTCACAAGATCAAGGGGCAGAATGTTTGCAAATGAAACTGTCCCCAGATCTAGACCCTGGTTGCATTAGCACAGAGAATAGGACATTTTTTTCCACTTCCTTTCTGCTAATTTTTGAAGTTAGTAAGTGGACTAACTGGACTACCAGGACTAACTGGGTGTGAGTGAGGTACAGAAGAGAGTCTGGACCAGGGCAGGGTCACATCATTCAGATGAGATTTAGTTCCCAGCCCAGAGTGGCTCTTGAAGTGTCCATGAAGAGCCCTGCCTATCCAGCCCCCTCTCAGCCACTCTTCCACAGCTAGAACCTCATGTGGCCACATCTCTCAGGAGTCCCCTCCATGCTGCCCTGCAGGGTGAGGCTGTGAGGCCAAGAGGCCTAACAAACCCTCGCATTGCAGGCATGAGAGTGGCCTCTTGGATTTGAATGCTCCCCATTCGACGATTCTGAGCAGGCTGATTTTGCTCATGGTAACTCAGTAACAGCCAGGAGCTTTCTGCTTGGAAACTCATCCTAAGAGTCAGAGAGGCTGTGGAGCCACCCCAGGAAGTACGGCAGCACATTCCTGGCACCAGGGTGCTGCCAAAGAGAGCTGGCCTGCAGGTCAGCATGCCAGGACAACTTCAACCACCAGGGAGACAGCACCAGGCCTGATCTCCTGGTGAGTAGCTCGCTGCCAGACCACCAGCTCACCACAGAAGATTATGCTATCCAAGCCCAAACTCCACTGCTGTGGTACCTGGCCATGAGACTTCCCAAGACTTGCACAGGCTCAAGCTCCATCCGGCATGTGAACTTCCACCCCAGGGAAGCATGAAGTCAGCTGAGGCACAACTTCATCCTTCCATGCAGAGGCCCTGTGAACTCAGGCTGAACTCTGGCTCCATTCAGAGGCCACCGTGGGCTCTGCTTCCTTCCCTAAACTCAGGCTTTCCTGTCAGGAAAGCCACTGAGAGCACAGATGTTAGATAGACCCACACTGCCCAGGTTCAAATCCAAACTTGACCACTTCCCTGTTATGTGACCGTGGAGAAATTTCTTACTCTTTTACTCCATTTCATAACTCAAAAACGGAGGTAATCTGCTTGACTTTTCTATACCTAAGCTCCCCCACTTTTAAAGTCAGATGATGCCGATGCTTCCGTAGGTTAGTTGCAAGGATGAAATACGCCAAGTAGTTAGGGCAGTGTCTGACAAGTAGCAAGTTTTGCTGGGCATGGTACTGTTGAGATGTTCTAATCAACCTTTCAGTGGAGGTGCAGAGCAGCTGTGAACAGCCTGCTGAACAGTCCCTTGGGCATCTCCCTCGCACATTCTAGGCCCAGTCCCAACACCCCATTCACTTATGGGCCATGCCAAGGGGAGATTGGAAGATGTGCCATGGCATGGAGGAGTAGGTCATGCTTATAGGGCTCCTATAAAGTGGAATAAGAGTCCTGTGCGAGCTGGGGCTACCTTAGTCGCTTTGTGCCCTGGCTGGATGTGTTGGCCATGTCTCCCTCCCACCACTTGATAAATAAAGAGCTGGTTTTTCCATGTGTGGTGTTTGTCCTCCTTGCAAACATGGAAGCCTGAACTCTGCCGAGCTTATCTCCACTGGATTTCCTGCTGCTGTTGGATATGCCCCACTCCCCAGTGAGTAATAATTCATGTTGCCTGAGTGCACAGATGTGCTGACATCCATGATGCTGGTGGCCTTGGCAGACCCCAACTCCCTCAGTCTGGGTGGGAATCTATAGACATTAACCCCTGGCTGACATGCACCAAGCATCTGTCTTATGGACAGAGAGCCAGACATGAGGGAGCAAGGAGGGGATGGAAAGTTCATTCACCCATCAGCTGTGTGTCAAGGCTCTCACATGCCAGGCCTCATACTGAGCTCCGGACACACAGAAATGCAGAGGACACAGGAAAGCCCTTGAGAGGCACTCAGACTGGCTGCAGATCAGACACAGCGCTGGTTATTGCACACAGGTCTGGGGCAATAGTAAGAACCAAGCCACTGGGAGCACCAGAGAGCAGCACGCAGTTTAATTTGGGGGCTCAAGGAAGGCCTTGGCTGAGTTTTAATGAGTAGCATTCCTTCCTAGGATGGCAGTCCTCAGCAGTGATGGCTGAATGGGTCTGGGGAAAGAGGCGTACTCTTTGGCTTAAGTTAGCTTAACTTGTTTGCCCACTTGCCTGGATTTCCTCCATTGGTATAATTAGGTCCCACTGGTATTTGCTTTGACTTTAGATTATGGTATGATTGGCCTCTCTGAAATCTCAGAGACAAAATTTGTGCTGGGTCCTAGGATGGTGGGAAAGCTAAATTTTCACTGATGGGATTTCGGGTTTAGCCAGTAGGAACAGACATAGGACGCTGGACACTGGCTACTGTTTGCACGCAAAATACACAGCAGCCCCTGGATGCTGTGTCTAGGGAGCAGTGATGGGTCTGGCCCGGTGGACAGAGGGCTGCAGGAACTCCCTTCTCCCTTCTCTGCCCTTCTTCACCCCACACCCTCCAACCCCTCCAGCTCCGGTCCCAGAGTGACAGCTCACAAATAGGAAAAGATGCAGTAACTGCAAAGAAATGCAGTGAATCCAGACTTCACCCCATGGCAAACCTCACAAGTGTGGGGCTTGGAGCATGCTTGGAAACGACCGTCATTGTCTGGCTATGTGGACTGAGGACTGCTTGGGGTGTGAGATAAGGAGGGGAGCTTGGCTTAGGGGCTGTTCTCTCCAGGCGCCTCTGTCCAGGGAGGAAGCCAGTGCCCTGCCCACCCACTCACTCATTCCCTGATGTCTCTGGAGTGAGTCGTATCTCAGCTGTGACTTCATTTCCCCTAATTGGGTGTCCATAAAGTCTCTGGAAGGTTCCAGCCAGTAAACTACACTGATTGCGGTGTGGGAGCTTCTGAGACCCTTGATTACACTTTCCCTTTGGGACTGTGGCGACCCAGTGGTGATAGCTGGAGGATGGAGTATTTGCTCAGGAAGGGGAATGTGTTTTTTTAAGATAAAGTCTGATCCTGAGCAGAGGGAAGTTTCCAGATGCTTTTGTAATGTCAAAGAATGAGAGGTGGGTGCAAGTCCCACCCATTGCTCTGCAGGACAGAGCAATTCTGTCTGGAATGTTGCCAAACTCCTCCAGTTTTGGAAGGCATCAGGGCTCCTCAAAAAATGCTGTTTGCATGAAAGGACTTCTGCTCAGTGCTTCGTCTAGGTCACTGTGTGCCCCCCCTTCTGTCCTGACAGGCTGTGTCTTCCCTGGGCAGTGTCTATTGAGGACTGACTAGGATTTGTACAGAATCCTGTTCGTCACCTCTGCCCTCATGGCCCCATGGCCAACACCACCAAGGCTACACTCTTCACTGACACCTAAGACCTTCAGCATCTGACTCTAGACTTGCTCTACTCTCTCTCTTTTTTCCAAAACTTTCCCCTTATACCCCAATCTTCTTTTTCTCTCTTCAAATGGGTTATGCCTTTAACTGAAATGTTTTTTCTTTTCATCGCTGGCAAATCAGAAGCAGTATAGCATGGTGGGCTCTGGAATGAGAGCATCTGAGTCCTCTTTTTTTTTTGTGGTACTAGGATTTGAACTCAGCACCTTGTAATTGGTAGGCAGATGTTCTTCTACCTGAGCCACATTTCCAGCCCTTTTGGCTCTGTCACTTTCAATCTGTGAAACCATGGGCCAATTTTTTAACTGCATTGTGCATCAGTTTCCCATCTAGAAATGACCATAATAATAATTCCTTCCTATGAGCAATAATAGTTCTGAGATTTTTTTTTCAGAAGGTTAACAGCTAAAACATGTAAAATACTTGAAATAGTTTTTGACACTTAGTGAATATCAACAAATGTAGGCTACAAGGGCAGTAATAATAACTCTTAAAGGTCCTCCTCTGGGAAGTGTTTACAATTTACTAGGCAGGATGAGCTTTTCCCTTTCTGGGTTCCAAGTAGAACTAATCACAGGAGGTTCTAGTTATTTGTTCAAAAGTCTGAATTTATCCCTAGCCTGAGAGTTCCTAGAAGACAGGCACTAGGCTTCAGCAAAAAGAATATCACCATTTGCATTAGTATGTATGTACTGTATGCTTCTTTTCTCATGTAATTTTATTGAGAAGTATTTTGCATACAGTATTAGTCATACAATTAAAGTATATAATTCGATGGTGTTAATGTATTCACAAAGTTGTGCAATCATCACTGTCTAGTTCCAGAACATTCCAAAAAGAAACCCTAAGTCCAGTGGCAGTCTCCCCAATCCTCCCTCCCGTATTCCTTTGCATCTGCCAGTCTACATTCTGTCTCTATAGATTTGCCTACCCTGAACATTTCATGTAACAGACACTTGCAATATACAGCCATTTGAGTTTAGGTTTCTTTCACTTAGCGCAATGTTTTTAAGAGTCAGACAAACATTACAACTTCACTCCTTTATATGGCTGAATAATGTGCCACTATATGGCTAGATCATATTTCATTTATCCATCAATTAACGGACACTTGGATTGATTCCAGTTTGAGCTATTGTGACTAAAGCTGCTGTGAACATTCATGTACAGGTTTTATGTGAAAATATACTTTCAATTCTCTTGGGTATATTTATATGGGACTAGAATTGCTGGGTCATTTGGTAACTCCAAGTTTAACTATTTGAGGGATGGCCAAACTGTTCAGAAATATCCGCACCATTTTACATTCCCACTAACAATGTATAAAAGTTTGAATTTCCCGTCACCAACACTTGTTATTCTCTGTCTTTCTATTATATAGCCATCTGGGTGAGTGGGTGGTGATACCTCATTGTGGCTTTCATTTGCATTTCTCTGATAGCTAATGGTGTTAGGCATATTTTTATGTAGTCACTGGTCATTTGTATTTCTTCTTTGAGGAAGAATCTATGCAAATTCTTTGTCTAGTCTTTAGTCAGGTCATTTGTGTTTTTATTAAGTTGCAGATACTCTTTATATATGTTGGGGCCTTGTCAGATATGATTTTCTGCCATCCTGGGTATTAATCTTTCCACTTTCTTGACAGTATCTTTGGAAGTACCAAAGTTTTCAATTTTGATGATGTTTAATTTATCAATTTTTTCATTACTTCTACTTTTGGTGTTAAGAGACTGTTGTCTGATCTGAGATTACGAAGCTGTACCATATGCTTTTTTAGAGTGATCTTATTTACAATAACACTATGAAGAAAACAACTTCATAAACCACTTCACAGATAAGGAAACTAAGAGGTCAAATGCCAGTGCTAGAATATATCTTTTTGGGGGGTGGGGGTGGGGGTGGGGGTGCTGGGTTTGAACTCAGGCCCTTGGGTTTGTTAGGCAGGTACCCTACCATTTGAGCCATTCCACCAGCCCAGTGCTGAGATTTACAGGGTCACCCTCTGACCCTCATCTTACTGTGCCTTCTCCCCAAATCTCTTTACCTGTGTGTCCCTCCCTAAGCTTGCACCGTGGCTGGTCCATGGTTGGCTCACAGGGATGTGCGCTGAATGGATGAATGGTGGGCCCAGGCAAGGTGCAGTGTGCCCTTGCTAGTGAGTTTTCCCCTCCGTGACAGTGCTGCCTGGACTCTGGAGGCTACAAAGCATCTCTCTTCTCTACCTCCGCAGTGTCTCATCATTGGGGGAGGACCATGTGGTTTACGCACTGCCATTGAACTTGCCTACCTGGGAGCCAAAGTGGTCGTGGTGGAAAAGAGGGACACCTTCTCCCGGAATAACGTGCTGCACCTCTGGCCTTTCACCATCCATGACCTGCGAGGCTTGGGAGCGAAGAAGTTCTACGGGAAGTTCTGTGCTGGCTCCATTGATCACATAAGTGAGTAAAGCCAGTGCTGGTACCCCGTGCAAGTCAACATCTGGCTGTGGGTGGGGCACATCTTGCCACATCCAGGAGTCCCAGATAGTCCCGTCTGGCAGTCTCTGGGGCCCCAGAGACTTTAGTCAAGGCGTGCTTTTTTGCCTTGTCCCAGGTCCTGTGCTGTGCCACGCTAGGCTTAAACACCAGGTAGTCAGGGACTGTAGCACATCTTGTTCACCAAAATTTCTATCTCAAAGACATAAAACAGTGCTTGACACATAGTAATAGTTGTTTGATAAACATTTTCGAATGAATGAATTAAATATGGAAAGCTTGGGTAAATAGCACAGTCTTAGGGAGCTCACCAAGATTTTGTCAATAATAAAATGTGCTTTCATAGAATTTATCACTTACTAGATGAATTCAGAGAAAGAGAGTGCATAATACCATTAAATGGGTCAGATAATTATGACCTAATTGTGCAAAGGAGTTTGGACATTGTGCTGCTGATGTGAAGGACCCATGGCAGGTTTTAGAATAGAGGAATGATGTGATCAGATTTGTATTCTCTGACAGATCTCATACCAAAGTATCCTTGAGAGAAGGCATCTTAGCAAGCGTAGGAAAGGAGGTAGAAAACACGGATTTCAGGCCCAAGGCCGCCCCCACAATGCTCTCGTAGGGCAAGTTGAGTGCCAAGACTTTGGGAAAGGCATCATCCCTCCTCACAGCTTTGTAAGGAGGAGGTCTTCAGCTATTTTATGTACGGCAATTCAGCCCATGAAAGTCAGGGAGGTTAACACTGTAGGGGGAGTTCAAGTGTTTGAACCAACTTGGGTCCAAAGTCTGTCTCATCCATTTCTCTTTGCCTTGAGTCAAACTCCTTACCTTCTTTAGGCCTCAGTTTTATCTCCTGTAAAATGTGCCTGCCTCTGAGAATTGCTGAGAAGATTACATGGGGTCAAGTTTGTATGCTTACTACTCTCCCCAGCACATAGTAGGTACTCAGGAAAATGCTTTGCATCCTATGGTGCACAGTGAGCAACAAGCAGCCACGGTCCCCAAACCTGAGAATCCAGAGCTGCATTCTCTCAACCAGTGCCTTTCCATGGGGATGGGCGAGAGGCGAGCCCGAAAGTCATGTCCATATGAAGACAAGAATTGGTGGGAAAAGAGAGCCACGCCTGGAGAGAATTATCAGCCACAGAGGGTGTAATTTATTCAGGCACAAGATAATTTACCAGCAGTGGCCCCAGAGTTTATTACTGCTTTGGAATGAGAACATTCCATAGTCCAACAAAAAGAAATTTGGATTTGCCCAGAAAGCTGCAAAGTCAGCATTCAGGATGTTCTGCCTTGCCCACAGAAAAAAGAATTTGTCAGTTACCAATGAAAAGAAGTGACATTGAGCATCACTTTCTTGTCAGGCCTCCTGAGCGGATTGTAGGATTCAGAATGATCATTGTTAAGGGTAGCTGCAGTTCCCCCAGGGAGAATTTATTGAGCACCTACTGTGTGCTAGAACATGATAGACTAGAAACATTGACACAATGAGCAGGCCTCCCTTGGAAGGACTGCTTCACAGCAGGAGGTGGCCTGGGCTCTGAAAACCCAGTTGATTGGCTTCCATTCAGACCATCTGTGGACTCCAGCCCTAGTTGCTCCCTCAGGCTTGGCCTTGCTCAGAGTTCCAGTGTATCCTGTGTTAGTGTCCTCCACTTCCCATCATGGTGCTTCTAAACCTCCACCACAGCTTTCTGGTTCTTAACAGATGGCATCCTTCCTGTGCTCCAGGGAAAAGAGGCCACTGGTGTTGCTCTCTGTCCCAGCCCCCTTTCCTTCCTCCTCCACCCAGAGACCCATACCTTCCCAGCATCACAGTTCAAGGCAGAGCTGGCCATCCCCTTCCAACTCCATTCCCTTCTGGCTTCCTTCCCAGGCAAGTGGAAGCATCTGCTCTTCACCTCATACTGGCCCTCCAGCCTCTGTGGGCACCCCACTACCATTCCTTACTTCAAAGTATTTATTCTAGAAAGAGGAGGTTTGTAGCCTTTGTAGTCCTTAATCTCTCTGTCCTAATCCTCCTCTCTTGGCTTCCAGGACCCCAGCACAGGCCTATTCTGTCACTACCACCCCCCCCCTCAACTGCCATGCTCTGCCCCCTCTGTTTACCTATGTTCCCTCCATGACAGGTGTGTTCTCCTACAATGAGCCCTGGCACATCGTAGGTACTCCATAAATGTTAAATTAGCTAAGCCAACTAAATACAGAGGGGCTCTCAGAAAGTTAACTTCTCACTCTGTGGAAAACTGTTTGGAGGGATGTTCATTTATACTAAATGACAGCATACAAAATAAGGAAATAAGGTTCCATTCATTGGGGAAGTTTGGAAGTAGAAGGTGGAGAACCATGAGCCCAGCTTTGTGGGGAAAACTTCCCACCCTGTCCCTATGCACTGGAGAGCAGAGAGCATAGGGATTAGGCCCTGTCTAGTGAGCCATCTGATCACTGATTTCACTTAATGATCTTTTAGCTTCTCTTTGACTACTCCTCTTTCCCTCTTTATCTTAGCAAGTCCAGAGCCCAGCCCAGGAAGGAGGCAGGACAGACCTAACCTCTCTCATTATGGCATCATCAAACAATTACAGCAGAGTCTTCAAATCAGTTAGAATTGGGCCCACATTCTGGTGTTGCTACTCTGTGACTTTCGTTTGACTTGCTTAAGCCTCAATTCTCACCATAAAATGAGAATAACAATGGTCCCAAAGGGCCACTGTTTGGGTTAAATGAGAAGACTCAGAGTGCTTGGCACAAACTCAGTGCTCAATGGTGATTGTTGTTGGTATACTGCTATGCCCTGCCATCATTGAGCCATGATTGTTCAGTATTCTGCATACAGGAGGTGCTCAGACATTGCTATTGACAGTTCCTCTCTCATCCCTTCCCTTTCTAACAGGTATTCGTCAACTACAGCTCATCCTCTTCAAGGTGGCTCTGATGTTGGGAGTTGAAATCCATGTGAATGTGGAGTTTGTGAAGGTTCTAGAGCCTCCTGAAGATCAAGAAAATCAAAGTACAGTATAATTTTCCTTTTCTGTCTTCACATCAGCTATTGCAAAGTGGCAGTTAACACTCGTAGCTCAGAGGAAGTTTCTGCAAGTGTTATTTTTATTGGAAGCTGTTTGGCATACTTCCATCAAAAGAGAGTTTCCCTTTTATGATCGTTGCTATTATCACTTTAGGTTTGCTCTTGAGTTCCTGGGTGATTTATTATTAAGCCATGAAGCCTGTAATTTGGTTATTCTCTACTTTGACAAGTGAAGTCCAGTCGATAGCAGGAAAAAGAGAGTGTTGGTAGTTTGGTAACATTCCTTCATATTACTTCAAGCTGTGTGTGTGAGCTCCCACACAGATATATGGGTGATCGTGCTATATCTGCAAAATATTTTACCATCCAGTAAAGAA
Organism: Castor canadensis; assembly: GCF_047511655.1. Taxonomy (NCBI): domain Eukaryota; kingdom Metazoa; phylum Chordata; class Mammalia; order Rodentia; family Castoridae; genus Castor; species Castor canadensis. The sequence goes on from NC_133386.1 coordinate 150,699,864, forward strand.
AGTAAGGCTTCCCGAGCAACTATAAATCAAAGGGGAAAGGGCTGGGGTTATAACTCAGTGGTTGTGCTTGCTTAGTATGTATGAAGTCCTGAGTTTGATTCCTGGAACTGAAATTAAAAAAAAAAAGAAGAAGACATTCTGATGTATAACATTTTTAACCTTATTGAAGGTTTTTTTTTTTTAATAAGCCATAAACTTTACCCCTACAGGTCTGTCCTGCTTAGTCAATATGTTTCACTTTCTCCTTTTATTATGTTTATTTAAATTCTAATTTTTTTCATGCATCATAGCCACAGATTGTTTGAAAGCCTCTGCATTTTACTTACTGTCAAGTCTTCTACAGCCTGGGAAGAGCCTTAGGTATTGAACCAACTTAGTGTCAGAGACCTCAGAGTTTCCTGAATAGGGTACACCTCTGGTTTCTCCTGTCCCCTGCCTAGTGTATTTGAGAATTTAGGGAGGCTTTCATTACTTTTGTAGCAGGGCAGCCTTTTGTTATTTGGCATTCAGAGACTTGTATGCTCATAACTGTTTCAATACCTCTACTGGACAGTCATTTGATCCTCGGCAAGGCTTTGCCTTAAAATGTGTTTATAGAGGCAGTGTGATGCAGAGTGGAACATTTGAGTAAGAAGTAGAAATTCCAACTAGCTTTGTGACATCCTGCACATCCCTTTTGGTCTGTTTAGCAATATGAAGCCATTGAGAAATATGGGGGGAGATGAAGAGAGCATGGTAGAATCTGATGAGAAGAGGAAGGGGCCATGGAAACTAGTTTGGGAATCACTGAGACTAGATTCCCAGTGAAAGTCAGTAAAACCAGGTTTGGAGTTGGCATTGCTGGTTTACTTTGTCCTGGATTGAACTAATACTAAAGCCTGAGAACACCAGTAGAGTGTGAATCTGGACTGTCTAGGCCTTTCTTAGAGAGGCTCTGTCTGGGGTGTATCATCCATTTCTGCTGGCCAGCTCATCTCATCTTTCTGTCCTGATAGAAATTGGCTGGCGGGCAGAATTCCTCCCTGCAGACCACACTCTGTCTGACTTTGAGTTTGACGTCATCATTGGAGCTGATGGCCGCAGGAACACCTTGGAAGGTAAGGATTCTTTATGAGGTTAGAGATAGGAGGAGTGGGAGGGGAAGGATGGCTGCTGGAAACAAGATGGCAGACACCAAAGCTAGGGTAGGAGTCTTTTATAGAAGGGCAGGGTAACACTCTGAGAACATTGTGGTGAGGGCTGGGGAAGGACTAGTTTATAAAGTGCTTTATAACACTGCAGTGCTATAGGAAAAGTCAATACACATTTGGTGAGCACCTGCTAATGTACAAGCCAGGGTGCCGAGTCCTTCATATTCACTTCATCTAAGATAAACATTTCATGTTCTTAATGGTGTTCTTCCACGTTCAAGTACAGTACTAACCAAAGGAGGAGCCCCCTCCCTTTCTGTAACTTAGGTAAATACTGCCAAGCTGGGAGGGTACAAAACCAGGGTTATCTAGGTTCTAAAGCTGGAAGCATAGCTAGCGTGCTTTCTGCCGGTGAGATCCAGTCAGGTTGAGAGATGGACCCCATTGTGAGGCAATGCATCAGAACCTTGACCCCAGCCCCCAGATTAATTAGCAGGCTGTGCTAATTTATACAAACAGTATTATGAGATACCTTGAGTTGTGAAGAATGCCCCAATGACATCTCTTACACTAGGGACAGTTCAGCTTTTCAAGCTTGCCCCATCAAAGGCAGCAGGCTGTCGCCGTCTGACTGGCAGGGCACGTTCTCCAAGGACCAGGCATACTGTATAGGGCTGATCTCAGAAAATTCAGGATGTGTGGTCCTCTACCTTAGGCTCTTCACATCTGCCACGCAATCCCTGCCCTTTGCCACTCCCCTCTTCTCTTCCAGACTCCCCTCCCCACAATCCTATTGGACAAGGCGTTTCTAAGCTGCCAACTTGGATGCTGTGCTGATAGAATTTATGGGTGGTTTGGTAAAAATGTGAGTCTGAATATTTGAAAATTCAGGATCCACACTCAGCTTGAGTATAGTTCGGCATTTCATGAACATGGAAAGAAGGGTGGAAAGAATAGAACCACCTGAGCAACTCACACCAAATGGGTGGACTAGGGCAGGGTTTCCCAGTGCCAGCCCTGTTGACCTTTGGAGCTGCATAATTCCTTGTTAAGGGACTGTCATTCGTTGCTCAGGTATGTTTAGCAGCATCCCTGGCCTCTACCCTATAGATTCCTATAGCATCCCTACGCTTACCCAAGTTGTGACAATCAGAAATACCTCCATATGCCAAGTACACCCTGGGGGTCAAAATCACCCCAGTTGAGAAATGCTAGGCTCTGTTTAGTATAATGGCCATTTCTCATCTTTTGAAAAAAGTCTAACGAACAGCAACTGAAAGGAGGGTACTGAATAGAAACCTAAGGTTTCAGTCAAAGGATTTTAAGCAGGGATGACTCCCTCATGTGGAGAGAATCAGCGTGAGGCTGAAGTAGGTGGTGAGCAGATGGGGGAGGGGCAGCTCCCAAAGGTAGCTGGAGGAGAAGGTTATGTCTAGCAAATCTGTTCCTGATTGACTAATGTCTTAGTCTGTTTTCTGTTGCTATAACAGAACAACTGAGACTAGGTGATTTATTAAGACTCAAGGTTTGTTTCACTCATGGTTCTGGAGACTGGGAAGTCCAAGAACATGACATCAGTATCTGGTGAGGGTCTTCTTCCTGCCTCAGAACATGGCAGAAGGCATCACATGACCAGATGAACAGGCTTACCAGAGAGAGCTCCCTTGAACAACAAAGCCACCTTGAGATTGCTGGTTAATCCATTAATTCATGAGCAACTCAATCCATTCTTGAGGACAGGACACTTATGACCTAACCACTTAACTAAAAGCCCCATCCTCAAGTATCATTAACATACGAATTTAGGGATTAAGTTTCCAAATGAACTTGGGGGACACATTCAAACCATAGCAATGAATGTTTGGAGCCAAGTCAGTAAACAGCAAGGGGGGTTGTAAGGACTGCAAGAAAAATCAGAAGCTTTTTAAAAAGTGAGGATTAGGAGAAGGTCCCCATTGAAGTGTGACAACCTGCTGTGACCCCCTGTGTCACCACAACTCAAGAGAAAATTTTTTGTAAGCCATTGAAAACTAAGTACCTTGAGGATAAGTTCTGATGTTCTGTTACACAGTAGGATGACTATAGTTAGCAGTAATGTAATGTACATTTCAAAATTGCTAAAAGAAGGGATTTTGAATGGTCTCATCATAAAGGAATGATGAACATTTGACCTGATGATATGCTAATTACCCAGATTTGATCATTGCTTAATATGTACAAGTATCAAAGTGCCAAATTGTATGCCATAAACATGTGGAATGACTGTGTGTTGATTAAAAGAATAAAAATTAGAGTTTAAGAAAGCACTCTGAGGAACTAGAATTCTAAAATAATTTGTTTACGTTTATTGGATGTGTACTAAGTGCCAGTCACTGGGAATTAGTGTGATCGTTTCCTGGGGTGCTCTAACAAAGTACCATAAACAAAGTGGCTTGATCAATAGACATTTATTGCCTGGCAGTTCTGGAGGCTGGCATCCAACATCAAGGGCTCCTCAGGATTAGTTCCTTCCATGGAAAGAATCTGTTCCATGCCTCTCTCCTAACTTTGTAAGAGAGGTCTGATTCTGGGGGTTCCAACATGTCAGGTCCAGTCACTTGCCCCAATATACAAATTAAAGAGATGAGTAATGGTAAAGGTCAAAGAGGGGAGATTTTATTAATGTGGTATCGGCTTGCTAAGGGAAGAGGCAAAGTAAGCACTTCAGCCCATCTTCAGGATACTACCAGGACCTTCTGGTTAAACAGAGAATGAGCTGGGGCAGGGGGAAGAGATATATATAACTAAGCAGTCCCTGCAAAATGTGGCCTGGTTGATTGTTATCTCAGTTCTGGTCTTGTGAGGGGTTCCAGAGCTGTTATCACTGCCATCACTTGTTAGCAATCTGGTTCCCATGAGATGATTGTTCCTGCTCCAGGGTAAGTCCTCTTCATTATAGGTAATTGTCCTCATTTGAAGGGTGGTCTGTCCTGGGAGGCTCTGCTGTTCCTTGGAGGTAGTTTGTCCCTTGCCATAAAGATGTTATCATTCAGTCCTGTCATTCCCACAATCCCAGATGTCTGCAGGAGAGAGAATCAGAGCAAAAGGAGATAGCTGCAAAATGAAGGCAGGGATGCCAGGATTTTAACCTGGGTTTAGTTAATTTGTGTGCTCAGGTAAGGAGTCAGTCCCTTTTAGCAAAAGCAGTCTCTGAGCACCTGATAAAGCTTCTGTTGTTTGCTATAATCTTTGGGGTTCCTTTGCTTGTAAAAGCATCATCCCATCTCTGCCTTCATCTTCACATGGCATCCTCCCTCTGTGCATCTGTATCTAGCTTTTCCTGTATATAAAGACATCAGTGATACTGCAATGTGACCTGCCCTGCTCCAGTATACCTTCTTCTAAACTAATTAAATCTACAATGACCCTATTTCCAAATAAGGTTGCATATTGACATGTAAGTTTTAGGACTTCATAATACAATGCACAAGAAATGGAGTTATAGGGACAACTTATTAAAATCTCTTTCCTGCAGAAATTCAGTCTAATAACCTTATTTTTCAAGAGAAAAAAAAAAAAAAGCCAGTAAAAATGCTAGCAAAGTCCTTTGAAAAACCACATAAGTTCCCAGTGCCTGTGGGTCTTGAGTATATGCACAGCAACATGTCTGTGGTCGACACAGATCACTTTGGCCATTTGTTTGTCAAAGCCTTACCAGGGAATTATGTCCAATAGATTATAGAAAAGGATAGAGCCTGTGGACATCACAAGGCCTCTGCTGATGGCTTCCTCTGTGGGAACAAATATGCTCCTGTTCTCTGGAGATGCAGTACCCTGAATTCCCTGGCTTGTGGAGCAGTGAGAATGGCTTTCTTGGTCATGTTCTCAGTCTTCACGCCAAAGCCAGAGGACTGATCCAACTGTCCTTTTCCTCATACAGGGTTCCGGAGGAAAGAATTCCGAGGGAAGCTAGCCATTGCCATCACCGCCAACTTCATAAACAGAAACAGCACGGCTGAGGCCAAGGTGGAAGAGATCAGTGGTGTGGCCTTCATCTTCAACCAGAAATTTTTTCAGGATCTGAAAGAAGAAACAGGTGAGACCCATTTACCTCTCTTCAAACCAGCCCTGAGCTGTGATTTCTCAGGTGCACATGGTGGCATGTTGGCTTACTTGGGCACCTGGGATTGGGTACTCATTCTGAGAACATGGCGTCAGAGTTTTCTCCTAAGGACACTTGCTGGGCAGGGTTCCTTGAGGGAACGTTCTGGATGTTATGCATGGAAATAGATGCTTATTGATAAACGGTAGACATTTATTGAATGCTTGCCATATACCAGTGCTCTGTAGCTTGAGATACAAAGTCAAGGTTGACACCACCCCTCCTGAATTAGCTCCTGTCTAGAGAGAGACACCCATGTAAAGCCCCCAGTGGACGATGGTCTGGCTGTGCCAAGGTCAGCATGAGATGCAGGAGGTTCTCTGAGGACAGAGCCAGTAACCTGTAGGTAGCACCTGAAGTCTAGGTTCTTTTGTACAGTTCCTCAACTGCCCCTCCCCATGAATGGGGAACCAGGCAGCAGTTGTCACCTAGCCTTGAGCCTAAAAGATAGAAGTACTAATTCATTCACTCAAAGTGGATGGATTTTGAATGTCTACTGCATGCTAGAGGCTGTTCTAGGTCAATGAATGAGACAAAATCTCTCTCTCCTGAGATTTATGTTCTGTGGAGCTACACAACCAATAAACCTATAAGCTGTACATCAGGGAATGATAAGGATGATGGAGAGAAACAAAGCAGAGGGAGGAAAAAGAAGTGTGATCACTTCTTCCCATTTAAGTAAATTCTAGATTCTTTCCTTTCCTTTTAACCTGATAAACACATGTACTTTTCCTTAAAAAGGCAGTGTAGTAATAAAGTCAAATGAAATCTTTATACTAAAAAGAAATCACCCACAGTCTGACCACCAAGTCCCTTCACTGTCACTTGAACATTTTCAGTAATTTCCCACCTGTGTACCTACATTTTACATGGCTCTAGTAGCCATACTCTGGTATTCTGCTTTTCTTATGATTACATTTTAAAGATTGTCCACATTTCTTATTTTCTCCTTCAGCATCACATTTTGAATGTAGTCCTCCAGATGGTCACTTGGGGTGGGAGGACTGCAGAACATCTTATCATACCTTGTCCAGTGCCTTGCCATTTAAGCCAGGAATCAGTCGATTATGACTAACTACAGTTTTTTATTTCCTTTGACTAAAGAATGGGTTTATGTTTTTAAAAGACTGAAGAAAAAAATCAAAAGAGTAATATTTTACGATATGTGACCATTATACAAAATTTCAATGCTCATAAATCAGGGTTGATTATAACACAGCCACAGCGACTTATTTATGTTGTTGTTTATGGCTGATTCCACCATGAGTGGTTGAGACAGAGACCATATGGCCTACAAAGCCAAAAAATGTTCACTGTCTGCCCTTGACTCAAAACCTTGACCTTCAATTTAGACCTTTCGTCAGTTTACTGTTACAGATGAAGCTGTTTCTGTTGAATCATTTTTTCAAGCTCATTTTTCTAGGAATGAGATTAATCATTGAGCCAGACCGTGCCTCTTGCTGATCACGACAATGTGTGCCCATTGCATGACCCTCTGAATTTCTCCACAGTTGCATTATTTTATGAGAGCTTTAGTATTTCCTTCCCAAATATTATGTTCATTTGAATGATTTAAGAATCCACCAACCTTCCTTTCCCCTCAAAAGCCAAGAAAATAAATCCTTTAACAACCAAATATAAATTATAGCAGGACATTGAGCATGTTTTTCCAAATATTTCAATGAGCTTCCTTTAGACTTGGCTGTGGTTGTCACCTTTGGTCATTGTTTCACAATAGTTCCCTCACACGATGGCAGCAATGAATTTCCTCTGATTCTCTTGGGGGCCCTCTTCATTGATGGCTGTTTCCTATTTAACTGTAATAAAGGTGTTGTTATGGCTACTCAGCACACTCTTTGTAGGATGCTGATGGGTCACCATGTGTGTTCCTTCTCTCCCTTCAAATAAACCACTTTGGAACTCAAATGTGCATCAGAACCCCCAGAGAGCTTGTTAAATCATAGGGTGCTGGTCCTAACCCCAGAGTTCCTGATTCAGCAGGTCTTGGGTGAAGCCCTGATTATTTGCTTTTCTCTAAGTCCTTGGGTGATGCTAGTCAGCCCCCTCCACCTTCAGAACATGGAGCCAAGCTCTCATCTCACAGTATGGTTTTGCATGCAGAAATCTAGTGTGTGAAATGATTTGTAGCTGGCTACACAAAGTGGTACATGCCTGTAATCCCAGCGTTGGGAGGTTAAGGCAAGAGAATCAACAATCTAGTCTTCTAACCTCAGTTGTTTCTACCAGTGCACCTGTGTTTTCACATGCAAGGTGAGGGAATGATAGAAACAGTCTTTGAAGAATTCCTGCACTTTGTACATCTCTGGCCACGTGGAGTTTACAATGGATGCAACTTGGAGCCATATAGGGTTGGGTTCATATTCTGGCTATGTCATTTCTTAGCTTCTAGCTGAGGCCATGTCTAACACTTGGACATGGACACTTTTTGCAACAATTCTTACCCAGCTTGGACTTAGAAAAACTGGTCCACAACCCCTGTGAACATTGTGAGTTTTAAAAGACACACACTCCCCTTTTGTGAGACTATAAAAGCTAGTTACCTGGGTAACTTCTAGTCCTCTGTTTCTTGGCTTGTTTGTTTTGTATTTGTATTTGGTGGTACTGGGGTTTGAACTCAGGCCTTTGCTGGGCAGGTGCTTTATTGCTTAAGCCATGCCTCCAGCCTGAGCCTCTGCTTTATCTTTCCCAGTCTTATCTGTCTTAAAAATGAGACCTATGATGAGGCAAGGTACAGTTCCTGGCATGCATTGAGCACTGAGGAAGTAAGCCATAATCTGAATACTTTTCTTTTCAGGAATCGATCTTGAGAACATTGTTTACTACAAGGACTGTACCCACTACTTTGTCATGACTGCCAAGAAGCAGAGCCTGCTCGACAAAGGTGTCATCATTAATGTGCGTACCTCTTGCCTGTGATTTGTCACCTGTCTTTCCCTTTGTGACCTGGGCTATTATCCTGTCTGAAACTGAGCAATGGAGGAGGGGGGAGGAACTACCCACTTACTGTCTGCCTTGCCCTTGGCATTGCATGAGTGCTGGATAAACAAGTCCACACAGGTAGAGATACTCCATCAGAAGTGTGTGGTGGTGTGAGACCTTTACCCAGGTGTGAATGTGGGTCAACTCAGTCTTGCCTCCCTCAGGTCTCACTCAGCCCTGCCCCTACCTGGGAGGTCACATGTCACTTGGAGACAGATAGAAACTCCTCGTCCTGGAAGGTGTCATAGAGACACTTTCACTTAAGAATTTCACAGTGTATGCCCTTGTTACAGGGGAAAGTTCATTATTCATACATCTGAAAGATGAGCTGAACCTTGGGTCTGCACATACTGACTCAGGATCACCAGCAAGCTGCTTATTTTTTCTAAACCTCAGTTTTCACATCTATAAAATAGGAATAATAATTTCTGTCTGAAAGCCTTCTTGAGGAGCAAATATCTGCATATGCACAAACACACAACACACACACACACCCCTAGTAACCTAGTGCAGTGCCTGGCATGTGATGGATGGGTTTATAGACTCCCTCTGTAACTTCTTAGCCTTGTTTGGACATCTGCTCTTTTGTCCTGCTGGCCTCCTGGCTGCTGCTTTATGGCTTTTCATCTTCAAGTATAAGTGGAGATCAGGGTTGGAAGGAAGCAGTCCATGGAAGGGTGGTCCCTAGGTTGCAGCTTCTTGGGTCAGGTCTCACCCTTCCAGAGTCTCTGTTTTTGCCTCTGCTGCTGCAGGCTCAAGATAAAGATCATGCAGCCCCAGGTCAGCCTGCTGTCTAGGTGCCAGCCTGAGGCCCAGGCAGTGCGTGACCATTCATTGCTGCTTGTTAGAGAAGAATGTATCTAGCTTTTTTGCCAGCTTGTGCTGGCAGCCAGCAGATGCTATTAGTAACCCAGCCCTCCCCTGGGCCTCCTCCACATTGCTCAGGCATTTGCTGATAGCCGGAGTCATGGGCAGAGGCTGTGGATGGGGGTGAGGTGAAGCCAGCTGAGCACAGCAGCAGAAATGTGGGCGCTGGGCTTCCATGCCTGCTGCCCACTGCTGACTGGTCACCCTGAGGAGGTGGCATCCCTGAGTTCCATCTGCTGTATGGGCATCCCTCCTGAGGCAGCCTCCTCTGTCTGCAGGGATGGTGCGACACCATTCCCAGTACAGGGAAGCAGGTACAGTGGGCACCTTTGCTGAAGAGGGCCTGACCAGCCAGGCAAAGTGGGACTAGGGCTTTGTGGTTCAGTAGCTGAACACACTAGGGTCCTGGGATGCTAAGGTCACCTTCAGTTTATGGCATTTCTCCAAGCAATGACATGTTGCTTATAGCCACTTGATTCCTTGGTGGTCATCAAAGCACCCCACATTCACATCTCAGGCTTTGATTGTGGTGCAAGTGGATGAGAGGCCTTTCCTTCTCCCTCAGAGGAGTGCGTCGTCTTTATTCTCTCCTCTTCTCAATCATTCTGCTCCTTCTACCATCACCCATTCATCTTGGACCCCCATGGCAGCCCTAGTCAGGTGGACTTTCTCTAGGTCCAGCCTGTACCAGGTCTCCAAACCCCTGCTTCACAGGCAATGTCTTGATCATCTGGTGTCTTCATTCCTCTCTCACGTACCTGGTCTACCTTGGTTAGGTGAGCAGGTGAGCAGGTGGGAGAGTTGGTGGGGAGTATGTAAGACTGCTCCAGTTGCTCGTCCCCCAGCTCGTCCCCATACCTTCAAGGCAGGATCATGTGACTCTATGAGCAGATACCGGAAAGGAAACTCCAGTTATTTCTTTTTAAATCGTTTTATTGTTGTACTGGGGAAGCACTGTGACATTTACAAAAGTGTTTACAATATATCTTAGTTAAATTCATGGCTCCATCATTCTCCTTTGTCACCCCATTCTTAGAACAGTTTCAACATCTCATTTTTCCATTTTCATACATGAATATATAATATATCCACCATATCCACCCTCCTTCATCCTTTCCTTATATCCTCCCCCCTCCCACTGGTACCAACCCCCAGACAGGACCTGTTTTACCTTCCTGCCTCCATCTTTGAAAAAACACATTTTTGTTTGTTTAAGATATCTGCACAGGAAGTTTCATTATGACATTTCCATGTACATATGTATTATATTCTGAATTTGGAGATCCCGTGTTGACACTGTGCTCTTGTTCCAATACTGGGTGCAATTTGCCGGAAGTGTGGTTTAGGTGAGGAAATACTAGAATTTTCCAAACAAGGTACTTGAAATCATGACTCTTCAGAAGATGGAGACAGGAAACCACTCTAGGTATAGAGGAGTTTGTGCCTCTGAAGACCTGTGCAAATGTTCTTGCTGATACCTTGGATGGGTCTGGGTGGCACGCTACCATGTGTCACCATGGGTCAGTGAGGACCTTCCATGTGCCAGACATGGGGCTAGGAATTTCATGTACACAGTCTCTCTTGGTCCTCACCTAGCTCTAAGAAGTTGATTTTGTTATTCCCATTTTACAAGTGAGAAAACAGAGACTCAACTGAGTGAAATAATTTGCCCAAATTTATAGCTAGCAATCAGCTGACATGCAATTTGATCCATTGCATCCTCTGCCCCCCAAAATCTGTGAGCATCCAATGTCAGGATGGATTTCCTAGTCCTCTAAGTACAGGGTTCTCTATGCCCTAGCAGGGAAATAGAACAATGAGCAGTCTAAGAGCAAAGCCAAGCTGTGAGCAGCCCCCAGCCTCTTAGGAAAAGGAGGCACTCAGTCTAGAGAGAAAGTTCAAGAGTTATGTTGAGCATTCATTTTTTTCACTAGTCTTGTTTGACTGCTAAACATAATGTATCTAGGCCACTTGAGCTTAGCTTAGCTCAGCTCAATCCATTATTGTCACACTTACTGACTTGTTCCTTTGTCTTGTAATTGTACTGAAAGTTATCACAAGAACCAGCCATGTGAAATCTGCTCCAAGACCATTATCAAGCACGCTGTTCATTACAACTCTCGATGTTCTCTGTCGAAATTCCTGTGAGATAGATCTTTTAGAATTTAGTGCCAGGAAAAAATTGCCTCCCCTGAGGAATTGCTATGTTTCCTTCTTTCTGATAAAGAAAGCCTTGTAACATATCTCATTTCCCTTTTACCTTGGATGCCAGGAAGCTCAAAGCCAAATTTGGCACTTAATCACAATTCTGTTAACCCTCACAGCTAGCTGATTTTCCTCCTCTTTATTCCCTCGTTTCTGATTTTCCTTTTTTTTTTTTACCTTACTGTATAGACTCATTCCAAGTCCTTTTGCCTAACATGGGTGTGAATCCTCACCCTTTAGAGGAGAGGTTTCTTCACTGTGTTTTGATCTCCTCCAGGACTACATCGATACAGAGATGCTGCTGTGTGCAGAGAACGTGAACCAGGACAACCTACTCTCCTATGCCCGGGAAGCTGCAGACTTTGCCACCAATTACCAGTTGCCATCCTTAGACTTTGCCATGAACCACTACGAGCAGCCCGACGTGGCTATGTTTGACTTTACTTCCATGTATGCCTCAGAGAACGCAGCCCTGGTGCGCGAGCGCCAGACACACCAGCTACTCGTGGCTCTCGTGGGTGACAGCTTGCTCGAGGTATCACCTGCATGTCGAGCTCCTCATTCCTGCTACAAGACAGATCCTTGCATTTCTGCTCTGACTGGTAGCATCTGCTCAGACGTCCTGAGAAAGGGCAGGTGCTCAGCCAGTGGGCAGGCCTCCACCAAGGCCACTTTTGGATGAATTCTAAAAAAACTGCCTGCCTACCACAGGTGGGAGAGCTTTCTCTCCCACCTCTGGCTTCTTCTGGGCTGACATCTTTGTTGAAGTACAAAATTAGGCAGCCCTGGTATGGACCCCAGGGTCATCCTTATCAGAACCAGATGTAGACCCTAATCTGTGCCGGGACTGTTTCCCCCACATGGGTGGCCCTTTTGGTCTCTTAGTGTGGAGACCTAATAGGGTGCAGGAGAGGTGGGGATAGGGGTGGAATGGCCACTGCACTCAAATCTGCAATCACAAGGACTTCAATTAAATGACTGTTTCATTCCAAAGGGACATTTAATTTTAATGTAAGCACTGACCAAACAATTTTTATGTATTTATTCCCAGATTAAGTGTCAAATTCTAAACCTTGCTTTGGGTGCAAGCTGGTTAGACTCAGCTTGGCCTAATGGGTCCTGGCTCCCTATGTGTGTGGACTCTCACCTGGCTCTTTGTGGAGCACTGGGCACCCACCCTGCCTCAATCCCAGCCTCCCTCTCCAGACTTCCTCTTCCCTGTTCCTCCTGTGCTCAGTGCCACACCCAGACAAAAGGGTTCTTCTTCCACCAAGCTCTGGCATTTCTCAGCCGCTGAGCTTTTGCCCACACTATTCCAGAATGGATGGAGACCAGAATCCTATCCATTCTTTAACATCAGTAGAAATGCAACTCTTTTGTAAAGCATTCTCTGGTTCCCATACCTCCACTCTCTCAGAGCCTTCAAGTAGTTTTTCTGTGTGTTGCCACACCATTCATTGCATTTGACGTTGTGCTCGCTGCTGGTGATTGTGGTGAAGTGTGGGAAGCAGGGTGCCTGCCCTGTCACCTCTCTGTCCTGACATTGCCTTGCTTGCCATTGGCCATTGCCTTGCTTGGGGCTGGTAATCGGAGAGTGCTGGGTGGAATTGGGGAGCAGGCTGGGAGTGAGTTGGACAAATGAGAATTGTGCGTGTATTCTTTTGTAGCCGTTTTGGCCTATGGGCACAGGATGTGCTCGTGGATTTCTGGCGGCCTTTGACACAGCGTGGATGGTAAAGAGCTGGGACCAGGGGACCCCACCCCTGGAGCTGCTGGCTGAAAGGTCAGTTTTGACAGCAGAGCTAGCTGGAGTGACATGGGGTGGGTCAAAGGATTGGGCAGGAGTTGGGGAAAGCCTGCTGCATCTAGAGCCTCTGTCTCATACTCCCCTGCCTTCTCATATGTGGCCTGCTTTGATGTCAGGATTCCCAAGGACACTCTCTCCATCATGATCCACCTCCTTCAGAGACTTTCTCTGGTGGCCATGTCTTAGGCCTGGAATGCCAAAGATAACTCTTCACCTAGGGTAGCCCTGCAGTTGACCTCCCCAACACTGCACATCTTCCCGAAACCCGTTGAAGTTGATTTAAAGGAGTCTTTGAGGACAGCACTCGGTGTGGGGTTCTCTGACTTCTAGTCTTTCCCACAGATGAGATTCTGGCCTTCCTCCCAGACCCCTGCTGCTGGCCACGTGGCCATGACAGCTGGCAGACTGGGAGGGTCAGGGCTGGCTGAGAGACACGGTGCTGATGGTTTAGATGTGGAGGCCTGTGGCCACTGGGAGCAGGCCGCAAGAGGCTGAGTGGCAGTTCTAGCTGGACCCTTGCGTCCCTGCCTTCCGAGGATGGGGACAAAGGCTTGAATGACAAGAGCAATCCTCTGCCTCCCTCCAGAGAAAGTCTTTACCGGCTGTTACCTCAAACAACTCCAGAGAACATCAACAAGAACTTTGAGCAGTACACGCTGGACCCAGGGACACGATACCCAAACCTCAACTCACACTGTGTTAGACCCCACCAGGTAAATCCATTCCTGAGTCTGCCTGGGTCCCTGCACTGAGTGTGTGTATGTTGGGGGGAGGGGTGTTTCTTATAAAATCTTGGCCCATTCTTGGGACTGAGGCCAACAATACCTGTTAGCCTGAAGGTGGGACCAATTCTTCTCCCTAGGGGACACAGAAGTACAATTCTTTCTAGTCTACAAGAAGGAACTAGAACACATATTGGGTGAGAGGGTATGGGGGGGGTGTTCATATTTGCATATGTGCATATATTTACACATGTTAGTTTGACATTATACATATGCAGTGCTGATCATACTTCTCTCAATCTGTTTAGCCAAATCTTCTCTCTTCCTTATCACCTGTCCATAGCCCAGGACTCCAGTGTTTCTCCCATTGGTTCAGAGCCACCTAATCCCCCACCTCTTTAGCCAACAGAACAGAGAATGGTATGAAATTTAAAAAGTAGCCAATTAGATCCATTCACTCTCAGTTTCCCAACATTTGGGTGGACAATTGAGGTCCATCCTCTGTGAGTGAGATTTGCCTGGGTTTCTTTGTTGAAGGTCGGGCCATCCAGCAGTGGTGAAAAGCAGTGGCAGGCAGTGGGCCTAGGTTGAGTTAAGAAGCCCCAAGGCCAGGATCCTGGGAATCTGGTGGGCAGGCTTGCCATCTCTCTTACTCATAGGTGAAGCATTTGTACATCACTAAGGAGCTGGACCGTTACCCTCCGGAGAGACTGGGCTCAGTGAGGAGATCTGCCAGCCTCTCTAGGCGGGGTAAGCAGCCCTCGTGGGGCTCCTGGCCAGGTTGCTGCAGTGGGCTTTGAGGGGAAGAGGTCTGCTTGGTGGCTGTGGCAACATAGGTTCTGCAGCCAGCCTGCTCTGCTCCCATCCCTGAATGACATTGGGCTGGTGCCTTTCCTCTTGAACTTCAGCTTCCTCATTTGTAAAACCAAGGGCAGGATCACACCTACCCACAGGATCAAGTGGGGACTCAAGTTAATACATCTGGAGCACTTATTAGCACAGCAAAGTGATCTGTGGAAATGCTTTTTATTTCCCCCTTGTTTCCAGTATGGAGGTCTTGTCTCCCCAAATGGATGACAAGCTCTGAGAACTTCACCCTTCCCCTGATCTTTGTGAGCCTGGCACTGAACTGTACAGGGACAGAGCTCTATGGCAGGGGAGGGAATGAATCAATGAGGAACTCCCCAGACTCCAGCTGCTTCACTCAGGCTCGTCTCCTGCCTGGAGATGCTCTGGCTACCTCTGCCTTTCCAGACTTTGCTGTCTTCCCTTTGTTGGGCAAACCTGGCCCTCCTCCCTTCCCTCCACATGTCACGTGTCTCCCTTCTGTAATACACTATTTACTGTAATAAACCATTTCACTATTACACAACATGGCAAGGGTTTCCTCATTCTTTGCCACTACTCTGTCCTGTTTTCCTGGAAAACCTGCTTTTGTCCCTGATGGATTCCTAGACACTTCAAGAGCCAGTGTCCTGCCCTGAGCTGCACTCTTGCCTAGGTCCCCAGGCAGCAGCCCTCAGGAGACTGTATTCATGCCCTGGTCCCTTGCCTTGCTTCCATTCCTCTCCATCCCCAGACCTGGTAGCAGTGGGAAGGGATAGCTTTGATAAGAGTCCCCCAGAGCCTCACTGCCTGGACTTCCTCTCTGCAGAGTCAGACATCCGACCCAGCAAGCTCTTAACCTGGTGCCAGCAGCAGACTGAGGGTTACCAGCATGTCAATATCACCGACCTGACCACATCCTGGCGCAGTGGTCTGGCCCTGTGTGCCATCATCCATCGTTTCCGGCCAGAGCTAATGTGAGTCTGGGTCCCAGGCTGGACCCTGGAGACAAGGGACACTAAGTCCCTGGAGGATGCAGACTCCCTATTGGCTCTCTCTGCATGTTTCCATTTGAGTTTTGTTTGAAATTTGCTCTTTTCGTTTTGCATTGACAGCAGTGTGTTTGTACTTTGTTCCTAACATATGAGTGTTATGTAGGGCTGGTTGTATAGCCTCTTTCCTAATGCAAAAGGGTCAAAATTGGCTCAGACTCAGTGGTTGCATTCTCGTGTCCCAGCCTCCATCCCAGTCACCATGCTTTTGAAATTTGAGCACTCCCACCTTGCAGCCCTACCCTCAGGAAAGGAAATAAGGGTGAGACCTAGCTCTGGGGAACAGCATGAGAGATTTCCAGCCAAAAGAAGTATGTTCAACACCCAGATCCACTAGCTGACTGCCATTGGATAGCAGCTTCTCTTCTATCAGCTTTAGATTTTATGTCTGTGTCAATGTCTACACACTGAGAATAATGTCGGGGTCGTTGGGAAGATCAGATTACATGGGGAAACACTTGGTAATGCCCAAAGCATGAAACATTCACATTGACATTGACAGTAGCCTTGCCTCACACCAATGTGCAAATCCTTCAAAAAAGGCTGATGGACAAGTGTAAGGCCCTGAGTTCGGTCCCCAGCACCGAAAAAAAAAAAAAAAAAAAAAAAAGGCTGATGGAAACCAATCATAGGTGGTCATTAGTTGTACCTTCAGGAAGTGAGATTGCCATGAAAGAATCTCATCTCTATATGGCACATACAACTTGATTGTTTGGGGGAGAAGACCATATTATCATTATAATTAAAAAGAAAAAAACATAAAGGCAATAATTAAAAGTAAAGTAGTTCCTAAATTTTCCAAAAAGGTTTAACTCATTTTCTGATGGTTTCAGCCTAAATTCAATGACATCATCATGGTCCCTCCCTGACTGGGAAGGGTAGGGTTAGCTTCTTCTGGAGTGACAGAGGCAGGGGTGAGGGTCACTGACACATGGCAGAGAGTCAACTCAGGGTACTCCCTGTGAAGTGTGCACAGCTTGTCTGGCCTCTCCCTGAAGCTCTCTACCTACTTTTGACTCTCCAGCAACTTTGACTCTTTGAATGAAGATGATGCTGTGGAGAACAACCAGTTGGCATTTGATGTGGCTGAGCGTGAATTTGGGATCCCTCCAGTGACCACAGGCAAAGAGATGGCATCAGCCCAGGAGCCTGACAAGCTCAGCATGGTCATGTACCTCTCCAAGTTCTATGAGCTCTTCCGGGGTGCTCCGCTGAGACCTGTGGGTAAGCACCTGAAAGAGGATTTGCCAGGCCTTCTGGGCCCTCTCTCCTCCAGCCCAAGTCTGGCTGCTCCTAACACAGATGTCATCTTCTCTGGAGCTGCCTGGCACCTTCTCCTTGACTTTGAGGCCAAATGGGAGTGGCCCCTAGTGGACCCAGGTTGTGGCCATGGGTCTGGATGGGAGGTACCATGTTATTAGAGCCCCAGCAGTACCCCTGCTCAGGCATTTTCAGCTTTAATCTGGCATGAGAGAATTATTCTAGATGGACTACAGCAACACCTCCCAGTTACAACTCTTTGTGGACCCAGGAGCCAAATCTCAACTGTGCTTTAATCTTCCAACAGATTCTTGGCGCAAAAACTATGGAGAAAATGCTGACCTCAACTTGGCCAAATCATCCATTTCCAATAACTATCTCAACCTTACGTTCCCAAGAAAGAGGACTCCACGAGTAAGTTTCAGCCTTGTTTTTGTTTTCCTCATTGCATGTGGATGGGGTAAGAGGAAGGAGAATTTCACCCCCTCTGTCTGTTTATGCTAATAAAGTACACAGATTGAGTGCTCATAGGCCATGTTCATAAAAGTCACGTAGTAACTGAGTTTTGGGAAGTTCTCCCTGGCACCATGCAGCTAGTTTCAATGACGTAAAAGCAGTTATAGGAAGGGGATGGTGGAGAGTGCAGAGGACATGCTGTGGGCGTGTCTCACCCCTTGGTGAAATAAGCTCTACCTTCTGAGGGATGGGAGAGAGATTTCTCACTTTGTTGAGCAGTTCAGGTCAGTGACAGGATGGCCGTTAGTTGCATGGCAGCAGTATATGGTGACGTGCCACGTTTATACATCAGTACCATTGATTTTACCTTTCATTCATTCAGTAAATGTTTTGGGGCCCTATTTACCAACTTTAAGGCTATAGCTCCTGCTTGTTTTTCATGAGGGGAACAAATATGCAAAAGTGAATAATCAAGCCTAGTCTTGATTTATTGCACCCTTGGTATCTGTGTCACTTTTTTCACAGTGATCTTAAAAGAAGTGCCTAACAGTTTATTAAGTTGGTAAGTCCAAATAGCTTAATCAGAATACTTCTCTGGAAGTTTTAAAATATGCTGGAGCTCTTCTGTGAGTTCACTGTGGTGTCATGGGATACTTTGGTACAGTTTGAGAACCATAGGCCTAATGAGAAATTGCAGTTTTATTTGAAGGATAGCATCTAAATGGAAGATATACAAGTTTCTTGCTTAATATGCTCATTTTGCAGATACAAGTGGGAGCCCAGAGAGGCTGGGTGACTTGCCCATAGTCACACAGTACTTGATTGTACTTCGTTGCCCACAATGCCACACATCCTTTACCGCTATTAGTTTGTTCACTAAAAAGCTTTTATCATGTATTCAGTGACAGGACACACAAAAGTGATGTGAGCCTTGACCTTAAGAATCTAGCTGAGAAAATAAGATATGGCAAGTCAAGAAGAAAACCAAAACCAAGCCCAAAACTCTGGTGAACAAGAGAATTTAGGGGCTGACAAGCCAGCACAGCCAAGGATGAAGATGAAGAAGGGACTATCACAATGTCAGAAAGGAAGTCAGAAAGCCCAGGAAGGAGAGTGTGTGTATAGGATTGGTCAGGGGACAGTGTCAGGCACCAGGGAAGCAGGCAGGGTGAGAACTGAAAACAACTATGGGATTTGGAAGTGTTTGGGCAGAGGACTAGGGCTGGAGTTGGGGGTTATGGGATGGCTGTGGGAACAGAGGAGGGAAGAGGAATCACAGGATGGTACCAGAACAAGGCCACTGGCTGGAACAGGGGCAGCTAGGGGCAGGGCAGTTGTATGAATCAATCCGGAGCCCCTGCTCCAAAGGGCTGCAGGTCTCACTCAGCGTGTCTCTGCCTTTCCAGGTCAGTCCTGCTAGCCCCTCATCCCAGCATGCAGTGGGGCTACCCTGCCTCTATTCTCTCCTCCAGTCACCATGTGAGCAGTGGTCACTTTTTCCACAGAGGTCTGCACTCCCTGCTCTCTGGAATGCTGTAGCAGCTGTTTGCCCAACTCTGGGAGCAGAATACTTCATTCCTCTGCCCCTCCCTAGCTGTGGGAAGGGACTGGCCAGCCAGGCCAGGGCTGCTGAAGGGACATGGAGGTCTCTGAGCTTTTCAGCAGAGCTCTGAAATGATGGGCTGTACCAGGTGCTCTCTCCCTTTGCTGCCGGGATGACTGGTCTCAGAGGCTCTGTGAGGGCTGGTGGCCCACCATGCCACTGAGCCTGTGCTGTCTTCAGGAGACTAACTGCTGGCTTGTCTCACTCCTAACCTAGCCAGTTTTCCCCAGAAGCCCAGGGTTCCATGCTTTAGGCTGCTCCATCTCTAGCAAGCCAGTGTGAACTTCCTGAAAGCTCCTAGCACCAAACTTACCTCCTTCCTCCACTCACCAGGTTTCTCCCACCACTTAGGCCCCACACAGGGAACTGCAGAAGGATGTAGCACCCTTTCCCTCACACCTTTGTTTGCAGAGTAACCCAATTAAACAGTGGCCAAAGCTGGCTCAAGAAGTGGGAGTGGCCAAAAGGCTGGAGTCAGGGAGGCCAGCCAGGGCACTGGGGCCTCACCCCATTTGGGAAGTACTTGTTAGCTGAGGGCTCTGCCCAGCCCAGCCCTGGCCCGTTGTAAACTGTGTCCAGCCTCCCACAGGGTGTGTCCTTTGGCTGCCCATCTTGAGAGAAGTCAAGACCACAGGTCCTTTTCACAGCCCCATTTGATGCCTGGAATTTGCTGCAGTCATTGGATAGGTAGAGATTTGGTCATTCAAGTAAGTGCCAGTATGGGCCTTATTTATCCTCTTTCTCTCCTCAAACCAATGGTCTGAGCCGATGAGGTAGTAAACCTGCTTGATCATCCTCTGCTTTGTTCATCACAGCTTCTCCCTGTTCTGCCATGCCTTTACTTGGGTCCTTCTTGGTTAGATGCCTCCTTGCAATGCTCTTTGATCTACCCCATTCCAATCCTTCACGGTCACAGAGCTATGTCTGTGCACTAGACTCTGAAAACTATACATCTTCTCTCTGTACATAGCGGCTCCACTGCTGTTACACCAAGCAGATGGGGGTACCGTTAGACATGTAACCCTCAGTGCCAAGCTTATGTGTGCCAATGGCATAGAGACACAGGCTAGGCCAGGTCTGCGCAACACCATATGCCATATCTATCATATATACCATGGCCCACCCCCATCCCATGGTATAAGTGCATCTGCATTCAGCCTCCCTCCCTGCTCCCCTCCACAGCCTCCAGAAGAGTGTCCTAACATGGGACGTGTGCACGTTCATCCACAGTGTGACTTCTTTATTCTCAAAGGATTCACTGTTTCCTGCTGAGCTAGTCATAAGAATCTTTTTCCTTCCAGGTTTCTCTGTCATCATTCGGTTTTTCTCTCTTCTCCAGTCTTCCTGATAACATCCAAATTCCAGCAAGGCTTGTCAACTCCAAGCAAAATAAGACATTCTCTCTACTAGGGATCTTGCTTACTTTCAGAGAGACTTACTTCCCCATCCCACTGTGTAACCCACTGGGTTGATCAGCTCTGAAGACTGGGTGGCCTATGCCTGGGAAGCTTGGGGGTTATATTTTCCTCTTTAAAAACCCTTGGGTTTTTAAAGCCAAGCTTGGGGGTTATATTTTCCTCTTTAAAAACCCTTGTTCTGGCTCTGCAAGTCTGCCTATGATCCTTGTCAGCATCTAAAGCATGTACCATTCTTAGCATGGTACAGTTCCTCAGGGGCTCCACAGCTCTTGTCACTGTGTAAACAGGTGACACCTAAACATATCTCCTCAGCCTTAGTCATTCCCGTGTTCACACATACACGCACATGCTCACACTCAGTCTACCTGCCTGTACTCTCCGAGACCTTCCATACATGGGTGATGCCTGTATTTATGACAGAATATTCATTGCACATGTTATATTTTATGCATAGTCAGAGTACCTGAGTTTTGTCCCATTCCAAGCCCACTCCTTACATATAAGTTGCCACCTTCCCTGGAAAGGCCATCCCAGAAACCAGGTGGGTTTCTGGACCTGTTCAGCCAGGTCCTTCTCCAGCTTTGGTCCCTAGCAGAGTGGAGTTCACACATACAACTCTCATGAGTGGTCCTATCATAACTGCCAGCCAGATCAACCAGTGGCCTGTCTCTTCCAATGACCCAGGTCTAAATTTCTCCAGGGTTAGGTTGTCCCAGCTAACTAAATATAAAGGTTGTTTGCTTTGAGCCCAAATCACATTAACTCAGGAAGTATGGGAACATGGTTATCTTATGCAAATCAAATTAGCAATCAGATTGGCAGATGTTATATCTTTGAATTTTTTTTTTAAAGGGGGAAAACAACCAGTTTAATAAATGCCTTTTGGCACATGGACTCTTTCAAATCCTTGGGGAATCATGATAAGAAAATGTTCTGAGGGTGTAAAAGCTGAAAAACTTGCAGGAAAGTAAATTTAAATTATGTTTATTCTCGTGCTGTCTCTTGGCATAAGAAGTGCTTGCTTTCTTCTGTACTTCTAGTTCTTTGTAGAGTGTAATAAGGTCCAAGCAGATGGTGATCCTGGGTCAATTTTGAATTCCAAATTAAATATGCAGATAAGAAAAAATTAGATAAGCCTATAGGTTTGAATTTTCTTCATCTTTTTGTTTTAACCTAGATCTTAGTTGAGACTCGTTGCTTCAATAATAAACCCAAAAGGAAAAGTACATGCATTGCTAACCTTTCCAAGTAGACTGCATTTTAGTGTCCCAGGGTCAAGGTGGATGTATCACTTTATTCCCCCTGAAGGATTTGGAGTCTTCTTAGGAGCTGCTGGCTGGGTCCACTCTCCCTGGCTGCCTTCTGTGAGCCTGCGGGTAACATGGCTGGCAAAGTCTATACAGGCACTGATGGTTTAAACAGTACCTCCCTGGACTGTTGAGTGTGAAAGAGAGAGTAGAATGTGTTGCTTTTTGAGGGAAGAGCCAAGTCCTCATTTAAGATGGAAATAAAAAACAACAGAAAACTCTGAGATTATGCACGAAGCATTCTTGTTGGTAGAACATTCTGTACTTCTCACAGTTCCAGTTTTGGGCCCAGAGTGGCATTCATGAGCTGTCGAGCTGGGGCCCCAGACAGCCTATGCCTCTAAGACCCAACATCATTGAAAATAAGGTCATCTGTTGCTCTTGGTGTTTGCCCAACCATTTGGGCTGAAATTATTTCCATTCACAAAAATAATGATTTATGAGAAGCTGAGGGAAATGTTGAAGGGAAGGCAGGGCCCTTTGATCTGTTGTTTTATGCTGCCTGGGTCAAATTTTTGAACAAATATCAATGACTAAACTGTGGTTGATCTTTTCTTCAGAAAAAAAAAATGATGCTGTTGAATGTGGGGAGGGGCTGGGGGTGATGAGGAGTGTTTTCCAAAGGCACATGGGTGCTGGGGTGCTCAGAGTTCTTGCTATTTTACAACAGCCGTAACTAAAAGGATTCTCCTGTGGTTGGGCAGAACAAGGATGTATGTGGCTGGCTGGGCTGCATGCCTGGTTTTGTGGTGAGTGGGTGGTCTGCAGCCTCTTCCTAATCCACAGTGGAGGAAAGGCTGGGATGTGATCTTGTCCTGCCATGAAGGCCTCCAAGTGTTGGGCGTACATGGTCCATGGGGCATGGCTCCGTAGCCCAGAGGGAGTTAGCTGTTGGGAGAAAGGCCCGGAAACTGGAGGCTGGTAGTTGAGAGGACTAGCCTCAAAAGTGGATGATGGAGCTTGGCCCATGTCAAGGATGGGCTTGTCCAGCAGGATACAAAGGCAGTACTGAATTGAATCTCCACCCCCACCCCAGCCTTATTTCCTCAAGAGATAGCCTGACAGTGATATACCTTTCAAAGCGCTTCAGGTGTGATACAAGGGGCTTAGGTTGAGCAGGGTTTTCCAGTTTTAAATGTCCTCATTCAGGCAACAGACAGTGGGCAACAAGGAGGTCATCATTAGAGAAACCCGGTTGTGCAAACCGGGATATTTTTGATAGTAAAATGGGACACTGTTAATAGTTAATGCTGAAGTGGGGAGGCAGTGAATCAGAACTGTCGAGGGCAAACTAGCCATATGGCCACTTTAGTCCTCAGGCTGTATCCCAGGCTTATTTGAAATTAATTAAATACGATGGCTGCTGAGTTGTAGACTTAATTTGCCACCAATTCCCTGGACAGCTCATTCTAGTCCAGACAATGATCCCAGACAGTGTTGCCTCTTCAGGAGAGGCTCCCGAGTTGCAGAGAGACCCCAGGTGGTCTCCAATGAGGGCATCAGCAGACCTGGCTGTGACCTTGGGTATATGCTTAAACTACTCAGCCCAAGGTCACGTTGCAATAGAGACAATCCCTGCCCTGCTTATGTCACAAGGATTCTGCCTGCTTTGGGATGTTTCACCATGATTCTTTGGGATGTAATTCCCAAACCTTTTGAGCAATCCTTTGGCTCCCTAGGTAGAATAAGGCTCCCTCCACTGTGTCTAAAAATAACTCTGTGATAGCATTTGTCAGGGTGCAGTGTTATTTGTTATTGTGTCTGCCGTTAGACCAGCAGCTATTGACAGGCAGGAAGGCATCCCTGTGCATTTTCAGTTCAAGGCCAGCCCTGTGGCCTTGGGGATTTTTGTGGAAATGAAGCCCTTGACAGTCCTGAGTTCACCATGCTTTCTTGGTCACCGCAGGTAGATGTCCAAACTGAAGAGAACGACATGAACAAACGGAGGCGGAGAGGCTTCAGCAACTTGGATGAGGTGTGTGTGTGCAGGGTTCCACCCAAACAAAGGCCCATTTCCTGCTGACATCTAGTGGATCCAGGCCTGCCTGGTCATGACAGCTCTTCTTTCTGTCACAAACCACTGGGTGCTAGGATTGGCTTGTTGGGAAAATAGTCAGGTTTCTGATCCTCGCTTCACTACTTACCAGCTATGTAACCTTGAAAAACACAACTTCCCCAGGGCATGGCTCATGTCTGTAAAATGTGATGATACATTTGAAATGTATGAAACTTTGCAAGGTTTTTTAAAGATTAATAAGATGTTACAGAAATTGGGTGTGGTAGCAAACACTATAATCCTAGCACTCAGGAGATGGAGGCAGGAAGATCTCAAGTTCAAGGTCAGTCTGGGCTGCATAGAGAGGCCCTGTTTTAAAAAGAAAAATACATACAACATGCCAAATATGGCATCTGATACATGTTAATAATTATTGAATCACAGCAAATAGTAAGCAAAAAAGAAGTGTTGGTAGGCCCCATTTTCTCCCATGGTATTCTTTTCTGCTCTTTCAGTCTTTAAGGCAAATGAACCTGTGCCCACAGGTGCCACCTTCTGGTGAAGGAAGAAAATTGCTGGCAACTTTGTAAAAAAAAAAAAAAAAAGAAAAGTTCTGATCTCACCTACTTCAGAAAAAAATCAGCTGAAAGAAAAAGCAGCTCCTGCTTCCCCAAGTAGCAATTTAAGGACACCTGAGATATACACTTCATTTAAAAAGTCATTCTAATTCTACAAAAGTAATCATACACATGTCAATGAAGTGTAGCCTACTGGCTGATACCAAAAAATGACTTAGAGGCACATGGCTAATTTATACAACATGATTTTCATAGATGTTAGAAGAGCTTTTTGTATTCTGTGTTGTTGAGAGGTTTTATTGATGTATTTCTAGGACATTATTGTTCATGTCTACGACCTACTTCATCTCACAGCAGTGAACTATGTAATCAATGGAGCAGAGAGGCCGCCCTGGGGGAGCGAGGCTGTCCACTCCTCACCCCACTCTCTGATCAAAGAAGCCTGGAGTTCAGTTCACATCTGAAAATGTGAATATACTCATTCTTCCTTCCAAGTCCAGAGCACCCTTGTCTATAGTTTCTGCAGAGTTTTTTAGGCAATCCCAGCAAGAACTGGGTTTCCCCACTCAGCTGTTGTGTAAATAAGAAGCCAGTAAATAAGGAAATAACTCAGTGTTGGAGAGCTATTTTGCAGGGCTAAGTCACATCCCT
This sequence comes from Castor canadensis, assembly GCF_047511655.1. Lineage (NCBI taxonomy): Eukaryota > Metazoa > Chordata > Mammalia > Rodentia > Castoridae > Castor > Castor canadensis. Next base: position 150,724,882 of record NC_133386.1, read on the forward strand.
TCCCCCAGGTCACAGGGTGGCTCTCTACTTCCCCTTCTTGTAGCTTGCTTCTGCCTGTTTCCTCCAGTTCAAGTAGTCTGGGTTAGGGGTCTCTTCCTGCCTTTCACCCTTGGCTTCTTGAGGGGTATCTGTGCTGCTGCTGCTACTGCTACTGCTACTGCTGGCAGCCCAGGAGCTGGAGTGGGAAGAAATCTGTTTTCTTTTGCCCCTTCTGAGATGGCTGTTTTGAGGGGCAGCTGTTTTGCTTAAAGTCTCCTTACACAAAATGATGATTCTTTCTGAGTTATTGCTACTCCAACAACCAGCAGCATCAGCATCACTTGGAAGCTCATTAGAAATGCAGACCTGCTGAAATCAAATCTGCTTTTGAAGATGGTTCCCAGGTCTTTCGTGTGCCCATTGACATCCGAGAGCACTGACCTGTGTGGTACACTGTGTTGGCTGACTTTGGTCTTGTACAAACAGTGATTACTCAGTAAACACACCCTCCTCTCTTCAAGCCTGTGTTGATGTGCACAGTCACACTTCATGCTTTGAAGCAGGGAGCAATTCTTTGCTTTGCACTTCAGAGTGGTAATACACAGATAGTTTCCCACGGGGCTGTTCCTCCTAGGGATCTTATTTAAAAACCAATCAGTTCTAGCTTGCCTAAATGAACATGTCTGTTGTTTTGAGAATGCTATTTCCATGGGAAATTCATTGTCTTTGTGTGTGTGTGTTGCTGAGATCAAACCCAGGGCCTTTCTTGTACATGCTAGGCAAGTGCTCTCCCACTGAGCTACCCCACTGGCTCTCATTTTCTTCTTGAGACAGCTGACTGGCCACTTGGCACAGCACCACTAGGTATGCTTTGAGGTATGTAGGAGATCTACTGGAAGGAGGAGCAAACATTTCTATGAAACACCAGTCATTTTCAAATTTTTATGGTTAGCAGATGAGTTAGAGAAACCTCACATGGAACTCTGTTTTGTAAACTAGCAAAACCAAGCAATCAATGCCTATACTACCATTTAGAAGTTGTATTACAATTGTATGTCCCAACAGGATGGAATGAGAAAAGTGCTTCATGTCTGTGGCATCCTTCCCCAGAACCTATAGCTCCAGGCTACTCATGAGAAAACATCAGACAACCTAGGTTGCAAGATACTTTTGATGAAATGATTGCCCAGTACCCTTCAACATCAGGTCATGAAGACAAGGAAAGACAGAAATTATCACTGCTTAGAAGGAGGTCAAGGAAACATGATGACTAAATGCAGTGTGGGATCTTGGGTTGAAGCCTGGAACAGAAAAAGAGCATTAGTGGAAAAACTGATACAGTCTAAACAAAGCCTTCAGTTCAGTGAACAGTATCAAGCCAATGTTAATTTCTTAGTTTTGATAACACTACCATGATTATTCCCAAGGTTATGTTTAAGGCATCTGAAGGATGCTGTTTTTGCAACTTTTGTATAAATCTAAAATTATTTCTAAATTAAGATGCGTTAAAAGGCAGCAAACATTGAGCAGTTCTGGTTGAAGTTTGGAAGGGGGTGCTGAGGAGAGAAGAGAAAGAAGCCCAGAGCCTGTGCCTTGCCTGACCAGCATCCCCCAACTCTTCACCTCTTTTCAATCACATGATATGTTTTAGAAACTAATTTACACAACACTTCTTTATTCTTCCTTCTATAACAAAGCACAATAAACACTTCAAGTAGGTTGATCCTCCCAATTTATAGATGAGGAAATTTCAGAGAAGTAAACTGCCAAGATCACAGGGAATGAAAACGTCACGATCCGAAGCCTAACTCTGTCTCCCAAGCCTGACTGTGCCCATCCTTTGGGGAGACACATTCACCCTGTGAATGTTGTCTCTGTTGGGTGGCCCTACTTGGTCTGCCTCACTTCCTCAGCCCATGGAGAAAGTCTTGCTTCAGAAAACTGGTCCCATGGCCTGAGACCCTTGGCCCCTCTCTGATACCTGGGCTTCAGAATCCAGCCTCCAATGTACTGTTTTGACCTTTGCAGCCATCAACCTTCACCAGCCGTAGCTTGGTCTCCAATCAAGAGGGCAGCACCAATAAGGAAGGTGGAAATCAGAACAAAGTCAAGTCCATGGCAAATCAGCTGCTGGCCAAGTTTGAGGAGAGCACCCGGAACACCTCAGTCCTGAAGCAGGTGAGTTGTATCAGATGCTCACTCACCTTCCTCCTGGTGACCAGACCCCGCTGGCAAGGAATGATCAGGCTAGAATTGAGGTACGCCAGCCAGACCTGGTGAAAACTGAGACTCAAGCTTCTTGGTCAGGGGACAGCAGGCTTTTCCATGAGGCCACATAACCCCAGTTTTACACTTTAAAGGACATACTGCCCTGTTGCAATGATGCAGCTCTCCTGGTGTGGCAGGAAAGCCACGTTAGAGGATGGGTAAACAAAGAGAGTGACTATGATACCATAAAACTTAATTTATATCTATTTAAAAAAAACAACCAGGCAAGATTAAGAATATGGACCAGAGTTTGCTGGTGTCCATTCTGTAGTAAAGAAATCCATGTCCTAATTTGGCTTTATTTTAAAACTGTGACTTGGTTTATAGCCAACTTTGAGATAGTAGAACTCTAGGGAGCTTTAAGATGCTGGCTGAATGGGAGAGGACTGACCAAGTCCATGGTGAGAAAACTCATCCAGGCTAGAGAAAGCTGACCCAGAGATCTACCAAAAGGATTAGAGCCAACCCTCCAAGTGTTCCCTGGCACTATCCCCGCCCTATGCCCCCATCAGCCTGGCAGGGCTATTACATCTGACCAGGGCCAGTCTGAGGCTGGAGCAGGTTGACTCCTGTTCATTGTCTATGTTGAAATGACTTGGTTTGTCCCCCTGCATTTCTTTGAGGATGCTGTTACCACAGTATAAAAGCTTGGAAGGTGGGTGTTCTGTTTGCCAATGGAGGACACCTGTCCCATTACAGAATTAGGATTCTTTTAGGAAGGTAGACTCTTGGCTAGTTAGCTTTAGAGGCCATCAGAGACAAGATGTTGGTCTTGTTGTGACCCATGCTTCTCCTGGACTAAACTTCCCCAGGAAGTGATTTTGTTTCAAGGACACATTTTCCTGGGGCCTGTAATTCTCGAAAAATATTCTTCTCAATTGCTCCTTCTGGAGGGTTGGCCTCCCTCAATCCTCCATTGTTGGCCAGGGCTATGTTCCATGAAAGGTACCAAAGCATCCCCATGATAGAGTGGACAGTAGGACTCCTGAACTTGCTATGCTGGCCTGGTGTGGACTGGCAGTGATGGCCCAAGGCCCTGTGTCTGAGCCAACAGCAAGGCCTGTGGAATTCACACATTGCCCACAAGGAGAGGACTCCAGGACTCCTTTTCACATGGATGGAGAGTCAGAACTGAAGTTTCCCAGCTGGACCCAGCTTGCAGGAGCTTGGGCAGCTTTCTCTCTGTTCTTGAAAACTGCATCTCACCACTCCTCTTCTACCTCCAAGTGTCTCCATCTGACTCACCTTTTCCTTCCTGTCTCCTGCGGCTGCTTTTTCGGACTGGCCTTTCTTCTCCCAGGAACACCATGTCTCGGGGATAGGTAAGCCCATTCTGTGCTCTTCCTCTGACCGTCCTGTTAACTCTCGCTGCCCCAAAGTGGAGGAGCCCAGTCCCAGCCCACCACCACCTCTGAAAAGGCAGGTAGGGCTCCTTCCAGTGGATGCTGTCTTGGTGAAGTCAGAGGGGACTTTGAGCCCAGGGACAGGGGTCAGTGGCTTTCTCCACTCTCCACATAGGGCTGATTGTAGATTCTCTGGGCAAGCATGCACAGCATGAGGTCACCACCTTTATAGGTAAGCATAGCCACATGTGCAGCACTTAAAATACGTACCAATGATCTTTCAGCCCATCAGAGGGACCTACTGACCAGCCACTACACTCTTGGTGCTGCTGCTTAGGGGAAAACAATTTGTCCTGCTGATTGTGGGGTGTTTGGGGTGATGCCCCTGTGACACTGAGCTTTACATGCAGACTGACCACTTGAATAGGCTGATTTTCAAATCAATGAAAAAGCAATACTGCAATGGGTTCAGGTGGCCACCTGTCTGCACCCAACTGAAAGGGGTGAAGCTGCAGCATGGTGAAGGCCTTCCCAGGTACCTGAGTAGCTGGGGCTTTGTATGGAGGGACTATGGCTTACCCAGGTCCCATCTCTGGGTTTTGAATTTTAACAGAATCACTATGAGTGACCACAAATTCCAATGACATCTGGTCAGCATTAAAATTTTGTGTTTGCTTCCAGGTGGAGTGAGGTAGCTGTGCATCTGACATAGCTATTGTGTGTCTGTGTACACACCTGTGCACGTGAATCACTGGATATTTTTTTAAATACCAGTCTCATACACACTCAGACAATTAAATTGGCATCCTTGGGACTTGGGTCCAGACTTGAGTATTTTCTTAAAGGATCCTAGATGATCTCAGGTGTGGCTAGGATAGGAATCAGGGTTGTGAGGTTTGGGTTGGGGTCTGGGGTGGGACCTGGGGTGGTGTAGTTTAGGTGATCCTAATGTAAGAGCAAAAGGTCAGTACTTGAGGCCAATGTGCAGTCTTACTCCAGGTGACACCTGCTGTGCCTTCTGCCCCTGAAACACGGAGAGTCTTTACAGGAGGTCTATGGAAGTGTCTCAGGAAGGAAGGAAGTTTGATTTTCCCTCTCTCCCAGTTCCCTTCTGTGGTTGTGACGGGACAGGTTCTCAGAGAACTCAATCAAGTATCTGCTGGTGGTGAGTGCCCAACCAGGCCCTGGAGAGCCAGGGCCAAGTCAGACCTGCAGCTGGGTGGGCCAGAAAACCTTCCTGCCCTGCCTCCCACCTGCCATGGGACATTGGCCCTCTCTGGGGTGCTGCGGCGGCTACAGCAGGTGGAAGAAAAGATTGTCCAGGTGAAAGACCACCTTTCCCTGCCTGTGTCTGTGTCTGAGTGGCTTCCTCCCTCTCTCTCATCCTGCCCACAGCCTATCCCTTCTCCTCCTGCTCCTTCCCTGTCTCCTGTCTTCTGTGTGCTGGGTGCAACACAAGCCCCAAACTGCTCCCTTGCCTCCTCTTGGAGGTGACCCTCATGGTCTCTGTCACCATCTCTTTTCTTTCTCCGTTCTTGCTTTGACTACAGAAGAGGGCTCAGAACTTGGCCAACAGGGAATTTCACAAAAAGAACATTAAGGAGAAGGCAGCTCACCTGGCCTCCATGTTTGGACACGGGGATTTCCCACAGGTAAAGCCAGGGCCTTCAGAATCCTCAGGAACCCAGGAGCTGGACATCCAGCCGGGTAGCCATGAACCAGCTTCTACAGCTTGGTTTCCTTCTTCCTCCTCCTTCAGTGACATGAGGAGCCATTTATTTTTCAAGCCACTAAAGAGTTTGAGGTGGCATCTAAAAAGAACCAAATGCAAAGATTCAAGATAACTTGACACATCACGACAAAGGGAAAGTCAGGAAAGTAAGTCCAATAGAAACCCAGGCTGTTAAACCCTGGATAGTTTCTAGGTAGACTCTAAGCTTCCAAAGGGCCAAGACAAAGAGGAAACACTGGTCAGTTGTTAAGACTCACAGTGCCTTTAAGGTGAAAGCAACCCAATTGTTCATGCAGTTTTTTTGGGTCCTGATAAGGGAGGCACAAGATAACAAGGGTAAACCCATACCATAACCTGGACTTCACTTCTCCAAAGGATAACAGCAAGCCAAGAAGGAAAATCTTCCCATAGTGTAGGAAGTATAGGTCCCTTCAAGCCAGCTACTGCTTTAGAAACTTGCAGAAAAGAAGAGGGTGTGCTCGTAGGGAGCTGAAAGAGTGAGAATAAGGCCCCACGGTAGGTGTACATGTGAAGTCATCCACTTGCAGCAAGCCTGTCTCTAGAACATAACTCCTCTGCTGCTTTTTCTCTGCCTCCTCCAGACCTGTGTCCTCTGCTGTTGATGTAGTCATTGACATTTAGAGGGATGCTTGACACTTAGTTCATTTTTATGGTTCCAGCAGCCTCCAGGAGGCCAGCACAGTTGTCTACCCCCAGCTGCAGAGGCCCCTGCTCTGTCCTGCCCCAGAGTGGCCCAGGGTTATTGCTTCATACCAAGCTCCGGGGTGAGGGCTTCAGTAATTAGCTGGAGAGAATGCAGGCAGGAATAGAAGGATGTACTCGAGCTATTTTGGTGTGACAAGGGAGCTGGAACCATGGTAGTAGGATGCAGTGTAACCAGGAGCCACATAATCCTGCCTGGCTCCAAAGACAGGCTTCTGTTTTGTCCTGAACCCACAGGCTTCAGTGTCTTCTCCCCTGCGAGGCGTAGGGCTGCATCACTGTGTCTGCTCCTGGGATAATCCTAGTTTCCTCTATCTCTGTTCTGTGCAGAATAAACTACTCTCTAAAGGCCTGTCTCACACTCATCCTCCGTCTTCTCCCTCTTGCCTTCCATCTCCTGATTCAGCTGCTACTTCCTCTCCATCAACTGTTGAGTCTACTTCTCCAGCCAAAAAGGTAGTCATTTGGCATCATTACTGTCCCCACCCCCTGCATGTGCCGAGATGTCCTCGTGTTCTGCTTGGCCTGCGCAGACGAGCAAACATCTGGAGCCTGGCTTGGCTGGGATGAAAATTTGTAAGATACTTTACAAACAGTCCTGGATTCAGTTTTGATTTGTGTTGAAGTATACAACTAGCAAAATAGGCAGCCTACAAAAACTCTGCCATCCAGTGCTCATTCATCCAGCAAGCTTTAATCAGGAAACCACTGGATGCCAAGCACTGGGCCAGATGCTGAGGGAAGAAGGCGGGTAGTGGTCCTGGGCCTCTGCTACAGTTTGGCTGATGACAGCACATTATCATAGGAAGAAGTCACATTTTTACTATATGGAATTGCTGATGTTGGGCTGTTTGACCTAATGAGATGAGAATTTCACATGGTAAACCTAATACAATGCTATTCATTAATTCACTTAAGAGGTATAAGGACAGGATTGTAGGAAATGAGAGGAGAATCCTGGGAAGGATTCACAAAAGAGGTAATATGGGAGCTGAGTGTGGATGGTTACACAGGAGGATTTTTCTAGAGAGAAGGATGGGTGAGGGTGTTTTACAGAGGGTCTAGCATGTGCAGTGGAAGGCAGGCAGGCAGGACTGATATGAAATGGAAGGAGACTAATCTGGCATGACTCTTACTTTGGGGACAAAGTAATTCTGGGGTGTGGAGAGTGAGAGTAAAAGTGAGCACCATCTGGGTGTTAAGGAATTTCATTTTCTTCTCTGGGTTATAGTGAACCATCAGTGGATCAACTCTGTGTTCTAGAAAGATGACTCAGGTACCAGTACAGAGGTTGGCTTGGAGGGAAATGGGACTAGGGAGCTGACTTTGGTTTAAGTGGATAAAAAGATGCTCCGTGAACAATTACATTTGGGTCTGGGGCACTTTTTCACCTCTCTCAGGTTGTCCTCTGAACACACCTGTCTATCTGGCATCTACCAAGGCTCAGTGTGAAGTGCCAAGTGGCCCTATCAGAAGGACTGCATATTTGAAGTATTGCTCATTCAATTCTGTGCTGTTGGGCTCATGACAAAGCAGCTTTGTGCTCTTGCATTTGTAGAAAGTTACAGTGGCCTTTTGGTGTGTAGTTGGGTGTGTAGGGGGTGTTCCACTCTTGTTGCCCCCCCCCCCCGACTCCATGGGGAGAAGGGTGAGGTAGAGTCCCCAAGAAAGGAGGAAGGAATCTTATTACTGTCACCTTCTCCAAAGAGAGCACTTCAGAAGAACAGTCATAGGTGAAATAGAGGAACACAAACACTTCCACTCTTGAACCGCCACTGAAAACAGCCATAGTAGGGATACCAAGACACCCAGAACCCTGCTCCATGTCAGCCATTTTTCAGCTGTGTTTGGCTTTAAGTCCTCTGGATGTCTGGGCCTCTGTCTTCTCCCTTATGTATGAGTGGTCCCTGGCTCACATTATAGTGAGCTCTGAAAGGGCATAGACATTTTTGTCATCGCCATCAGCAAGTTCTCAGCACAGCATTTTTGCCCAGCTAGGGAGAGGAATCTTACATGGGTGACTTCTTGCTGTGAGAAAAAGTCATTGGCACCTTTGACAGGGACATTTGGATACAAACCAGGCAGTGGCTAATGCCTGGTCAGCCAGGCCCCACCTTGCTTTTCCCTGCCCATCGCCTTTCCAGCAGCCTGGGCCCTTCACAGCAGAGCCTTTCAAGGCCCTTTCTTATCCCTGATTTTCTTCTACCCTCCAGAAAGGTCCTCTCACAGGGCAGAACTAGGGTAAAAAGCCACCACCCTTCATAAGTTCTTTGACTTGGTTTCCAGTATACTCTCTGAGTGATGGCAGGAGTCAGGGTACTGGGAGCATGAGGAGCTACTGGGGTCTGAGAGAGACCCTTCTTGTCAGTGAGCTTAGGCCCTATCAAGGCCTTGTCATCAAGCTATCAGGCAACTTTAAACCAAGGTCACTCAATAAGCCAATACATGAATGTTCATTTATTCAACAAATATTTATTAAATGAACTCAGTGTTGGGTTCTTTGGGCTTTTGGGATACAGAGTTAAATTCCTACCTTAATGAGTATTATATTCTAGTAGGGGGAAGTAAACACTCAACAATAGTATACTATATAAGTACATTAAATAATAAAATGTTAGAAAATAAGACAATTCTTCCTATGGAAGATTTAGAGCCAGTAGCAGAGGCTTGGAGTTCTAGGGGGAGGGGAGCAATTTAAAATGTGGTGGGCAGAAGGGGGTCTTCCTATGAACATGAAAACTGAGCAGTCTTGAACAGCAAATTAGGCTATCTTAACAGTTTCCAACTTACTCATTGCAGATTATTGTGCCTTTCAAGTGTAGCTAGGAACGACTAGGGAACTCTCAGAGGGGCCAACCTGGGACACTGGGCAAGCCACTGAATCCCTCTGAGTGCCTTAGTTTGTCTAAGTAGCCATACTCAACGGGCCTCTGCAGGTCTTACTGTGAGTGAGGCCATTAGGGATAGAGTGGTGAGCTTTCAGTTATAAGCAGTCTTGGAAGGGACCTTGCCAGCTTCACCCTTCCTCCGGTCCTTCCTCCCTCCCCAAGTCCCTTCTGGCATTAATTAGCCACTGGGCTTCATACATGGAGAGTCTGGCAGAATCCTAACCGCTTCTGAGGAGAGAACTGGCTTCCCCTAAAAGCAGATGATGACTTAGTGACAAACAGCTACATTCCATCTTGGTGGAGTTCAAAGCCTGGGGTCTTCCCAATAGATGATGGTCTGTTCTGATTACCCAGTGACTCAAGGTTGCCTCAATTCATGGGACCCTGAGTAAGAAAAATGCACTTGGAAATGGATACTTAGCCCTTGGCAACCTCCCAGCAGGCAGTGTGGTCTTCTTTGCCCTGGAATGTCTATTCCCCAATTTTGAGGATCCAGGACTAATCACCACCTCAGGGGAGTAGATTTGGCCAAACTTATCATGAGGAGCATGTGCTACCCACAGGGACACAAACTTTAGTCACCAGCTTCAAGAGATGCAGTCAGGGCTCTGTCTTCAGACGACACTGCCTTCTCAGCTGACGCTCTGCTTCAAAGTTCAAAGTAGTCCTATTGTTTTGTTGTTCTGAAAAGGCATAGGGAGTCTTGAGGCCCCATCTCTTAGGACCCAAGCCATTGCCAGAGCCTGTTTTTCAAATCCATGTCCAATCTTATGTCCCAAGTGCCATTTTTTTCCTCAATCTCATCAAACCAGCCTCCTTTGGTAGCATCTACTCCCTATAGACCATTGATTTCTTTCTTCAAGAAAGAAGTGTACTATGTTGATTTGGCCCATGGCATGCTGCTACCATGTGCCAAGACTGGTGAGCTCTTACAAAAACAAAATGGCGGCTGAGCATTTGTACAGTTGGGCAAGGGGACTGTTTCATAGGCTGGAGATGCAGTTTAGTCCTCTTAGGTCAGAACAGCAACAAGCATTGCAAAAAGAACTTTCTCTACCCCTGAAGGTGTTTGTTTTAGAACGGGATTTGCAGGGTTTACTCTGGAGATTTGCATGTTAGGGGGAATGGAATCACTGGACAAGTCTGGGCTGGGCAACCTGCTTTTGTTTCATCTGGTAGAAGGATGGATCTGAAGGCCATGTCCATCCTGACTGTCTTTCTTCTGTCCCAGAGATAGAGCCGGGCAGCTTTGTGAGTCCCAGGCTAAGGGATTTGAATTTGCAGATTGCTTGTGTGTGTTGGGGAGGCAGGATCTATAGGGAGAAGAACATGAGCTTGGAATTCAATATCCATTCCAAGTACTAGTTACTCACTGTGTGACTCTGGACAAGTCGTGGGCCTCTCTGCATCTTCATTTCCTACTCTCTTAACTGGTGATGCCTTCAGCTATTCCTGAGGGTGATTGGAATGTTGCAGTGACCCAACATATGCAAAATGCCTGAAGCATCCAGTAAATGTTCTCTTTCCCAGTAGAAGAAACTTTCAGAAGAAAGCTCATTTTTCTAAAATGCATATCTCTGAAAGATTAGGAGTTGCCTTCAGGCTTCCATTTCCATCCTAGCCACTTATGAATAGTGCTACCTCCAGTGAGTTAGACCCTCCCTGCGTCTCACCTGCTCACCTGCCAAGTGGAACTGTCAGACCTACCTGACAGGGATTTGCATACGATGCATATACACAGTGCCCAGCCCCTGGGGATAAATGTGGGCAGACATGGGCTTCCACTGAAAGGTCATAACCCCAAAGGGTGGTCTGCATCTCAGCTCTGAGAATGCAATTCCTGGATGCCCTCAAATAAGAAAGTTTCATTTCTGTGTCTTCCCCTTGCCTGAGGCACATAGCTGAGGAATTGGGTCTAACAGCCTGTCCTTTGGTGTTCTCTCATTAAGGGACTCCTCGGGGATGTTGTCTTTGTCCCAGTGGGCCCTTGGCTCCTCTTCTCAAAGCCTCAAAGCCCTAGAAGCTCCACTCTCCACACTGCCTGACCTACAGTGGGTTTGCCTGATGCTCAGAGCAGGCCACATGGCCACAGGTGGCTCAACTCTGCAAAGAGGTACAGCCTGGACACCTGGTACTCTGGCTGAGTTCCAGACCCCAGGAGGAATGTTCCATTGTTTCATACAGAAAGGGCCCAGGAGCCTACTTCCTCCATGATTCAGAACGTCTTGCCTATGCCAGGAACGTAGAGATAACTAAAACAAGATCACTGACATTAAGGGGTGAAGACTGGAGGGGGAGATAGGCCACAGCTCAATACAGTGTGAGAAATGCTCCCGCATGAAGAATGCTTCTTGGAGAATCAGCCATCTCTGTAGCCTCTGGCATTGGTGCTTGTGATAACAGTTGTGTGGCCATGTTTGAATTGAGGCTAGCTCAGAGATAACAAGGCAGTATGCTTGTCCTGTGTGAGCCACACATTCTTGCTTATGCAGAGGAGAGTGAGAGTCATTTAAGGGAGAAGAAAAGAACATGGAAATGCAAAGTCACACACACAGCAATGCTTCAGACTCATTGACCATTTGCCAAGGGTGTCCTGGGTGCTCAGTACCATGCGAGGCTCAGATTCTTTCATTACTCTTACAGCCCTGCATTACTTACTCTTACAGCCCTTTCATTACTCCCTCAGCCCATTTTATAGCTGAGGGAACTGAGGCTCGCTGAAAGGAAATGGTGTGTGCTGCCTGATGTAATGCAAAATGATGGTCTACCTAAAATATCCAACCAGTCTACCTTGTTCTAATTAATTAGTGGAAAATAATTTGAATTTAAAAGAGGAAAAAAGTAGTGAAAATACCCAAATTCTTGAAACTTACAAGAATATTGAAAGATATAGACAAAGTTACAAATGCAGTCCCATGAGAATGGAAAATTGCTAATTTTTAAAAACACCATTAAAAAAAATGACAGCCGACCAGGTGTGAAAGCATATGGTTGTAATCCCAGTATCCAGAAGGGCCTCCAGTTTGAGGCCAGTCTGGGCTACATAGCCAGCTCAAGACCAACCCAAGGTACATAATAAGACTCTGTCTCAGAAAAACAAGCAAACAAACAAAAACAAGTGACTGAGGCTTGATTGTTTTTGGTGAAATCATCAGATGACCCAATTTCACATTTCAGTAAATTATCCCAGACAAATCATTAGTGCTCCTCTTGACCAGCCCTCCCTGAGAACATGTGGCGCTCACCATTCAGTGTATGAATCTCCTTGTTGAGGGAAGTTTCAGCTCTTACTCTGAGGTCAATACCAGAACGGCTTCTCTGCAGTTTCTCTATGAGTTGAACATTTCTTGATTTCTCAAAGGAGAGACAATCTGGTAATTCCCCAGTTGACCAGAGCAGGGATCCTCAAAGTGTGGTCCATGGGCAGGGACTGGTCTAAGATCCATTCAGTTCAACAAATGAGACTAAGCATGAGAAACACACACAGCAACCTGACCCTACCACACATCCAAATATGGGGTCATTTCCATTAATTTGTTTGTATAGTATCGAGAAATATCAAGCCACAAGAGATCAGAGATTTAAAAGGAAAAAACAAAACCTGGTCTTTGTCCATAGATAGTTTGAGAAGCACTGAGCTATCAGAAATCAGCTGGTTGTATCCTCTTGTGGAACCAATTCTGCCATAGCTGCTGTCAGGTAAAGATGAACACAACTCTCGATTCTTGGTCATCTTCACACTGATCTTTGAGCTTCAAGGCTTGTCTCATCCCTTAAGACAAGTTCTCCATGACCTGGTTTCCCTGTGACCTCTCCAGAAAGTCCTAGTCTACATGTTCTTGATTCTGGGAAGGTCTCCAGCAGATGAGAAGGGCAGAAGGGAGAGAAGATACTTTCAGTTCAGTTCAGGTTTTTGTTTTTTTTTAATGTCACTCAGATTGTATGTGTGTCTGCTATTGGGAGAAAGGAGCCTTTGAGCCCATAATGTAAGGAAGGACTGACTAGGTATGGTCTTCATCTTGAATCCCCTGGCCAGGTAACCTATACAGTACCCTGTGCCAGTGGAACATCTGAGCAGGCTGTGGCTGCACCAGTGTGTTTTGGTGACACCTCCAGCTACCTCACAACCCTCTGCATGCTTCAGTAATTGCTCTGTAAGTCAGGATTGCTCAGAAGCTCAGTGGCACAAAGTGCCTATTAGCTAAGTAGTTAATAAGGTCTCATTAAAGACCTGTATTTAAAGCCTCAAAGAGAGTGTAGTCTCAATCTCTGCTAACCATGGAGGCAGTAATCATGCATGGGTGTCATGGCTTTACCTGGTGTCTTTCTGGGAGAGCACCAGGAGACAGCCACCCAGGGGAAATCTGACCTCTTCAGATTTCCTGTTTATTTTCATATAAATCCAGAAAGTACTTTGTATTCTACAGCTTCTACCTGAGAGGCAGAGTTGGGAGCCCCATCAGGGGATGAAAAACATCAGTCAAACAATGGCTTTTTGTACTGAACCTTCCTGGAAGCAGGAGCCAAGTTTCTTGACATTCGTAGCCTTCTGAAAGAGGCAGAGTGTGTACTTGAAAGTTCTCCCAGGCTGGGCCAGTGTGAGGGGAGGAGTGGCGGGCCTGATAGCTGCTGCTCTGAGAAGTGGGGACTCTGTACAGTCTAATGAGGCCCAATCTGCCTAAGCCTGAGGGATCAGACACCCCCACAGCCTGCAGGGTCCCCAAGAGCCCACACATGAAATGGAGTAACTGTCCCAAAGCTGATCTTAGTGCTGGGCTTCCATAATGTGAAAAGGGGTGAGGGTCCCTGGTACCTTATCATTGTCACCAGCTTGCTCCCTATAGTGCCTGTACTTTTGCTGGAGTCAGAAGAGTTAGCCTCAGGGGCTGGGGATGGCTTCACTACACAGAGCTGTGTGAGATATGCAGCCTGCTGTCCAATGCTTCACTGTTCCTGGACCTCCTGCTTTGTGCTTGAGGCTGTCACTGGATTGATCACATGTGGCCTCCCAAAAGCAGTTTAGATGGAGGGTATCATTTCACCCATGTAAGAGTCACTGTTGTGGTCCTGATGGCTGTCAACCTTTGCCCAGAGGCCCTGCAACCTAAATTGTTTGCTCTGGCCATTCCTCTAGAGCCGAATTTGGAGGCTAGGCAGGGTCTGGAGACTCGCTCTCTCCGGAGTCTGGTGACCAGGAACCATATTTCCAGAATCTCACACAATCTGTATTTGTCTTCCCTCAGAGAAGATGGTAGTGTTCCCAGGTAGGCTTCCATTGCTGCTGGGGAGAAAGGGAGCCAGCTGGGGTCTGCTAAGGGATGGATGTGTAATTGTACCATGTTTTGGTTTTGGTTCTTGGCTCCTTGACACATTTTTAGGGCTCTAGGCATTTGTGGGTACCCTCAGGAGCACAGCACCGATCACCCATCATCAGGTAGTGCTCCAGGGCCTGTTGGAATACTGCCTCTCCAACTCTGAACTAGTCCTGTCCAGCCCCAGCTCTGGCACCCACTGAGCACTGCCACAGAGCTCCTGTTCTCTCTCCACCGTCCCAAGACAGCCCAGCCATACTCTGCACTCCAGCCACTGCTTGTTGGCCTGTGGGCTGGCCAGGAGGGACTCAGGTCAGATACAGATGTCTGCTTCTCAGGGACCCACGGAACTGAAGGGTAGACTGGGTGAGCTGAATCTAGAGGAGGAAGAGAGGAATGAGTCACCTTCATCTTGACCCAGCCACTGCTAAGCTGTACTTGAATACCCTTCTATCACTCAGTCCTTCCTACAAATCCATTTGGCAGGTACAACTGTCCTCATTTTACTAAATGAAGAAACCAAGTTCAGAAGCTCAGTGCTTTGTGCCAGATCTCAGAACCCACCCATGGTGAACTGGTTCCTTGCCCTGCCCCATGATCCACTCAGCAGCTCTTTGGAGGAGGATAGCTGAAGACTGCCTTTCTATCTATGCGGGCTTGGTTCTGGATTTCTTTCTCTCCTTTGCTTGGCCATTTCTATCTTGTAGGCTTTTATAAACTGCAGCAATACAGGCCTTTGGGGTACTTATTGGGCCTGAGAATCAAAATTCCACCTGCTCCTCATGAGAGATACCATGAAGACCCAGACTGAGGGTCAGGAGAACTGAGAACAGACTTGAGGCTTAAATTTATTTACTAAGTGGCTTCAGGTATATCCGTACCCCCTCTGAAATTCATTTACCCGTCTGTGCAACCAGAGGCTCAGTGAATCCCTGCAGGCCCGTACTCCCAATGGATGTGGTTCTGCCAGTCATGTGGGTCACCCTAGCCATGGGGTTCTTTGGTTTTTAATAGTGTTCCAACATTTATTGTGTTAAAATACACAGTATAAAATTGATCATCTTAACCACATTTAAGCGGGTGCTTCAGTGATACCACATACATTTTAGTGGTGTGCAATCAACACCACCATGCATCTCTAGAGTTTTTTTCATCTTGCAAAACCAAAATTCCAAACCCATTAAGCAGTAACTCCCCATTTCCCCATCACCACTGCTCTACTGGTTGTCTCTCTGATTTTGACACTCTTCGTGTCTTATAGAAGTAGGATTGTACAGCATGTGTCTTTTTACAGTATTTGCCACAGGCTTTTATTTCTTTCTGTCTCTCCATCTCCAGAATAGCCACCATCTGCTCCTGGTGGTTTGCCTCTCTGGAACGTGGCTGCTGTTGCATGTGGATGTGGAGCCCTCTTCCATACCTTGCCTTGCCACATTTTCCTTCTGGGTGCTAACTGGCCTCTCCTTTTGTCTCTGTCTCCTTCACCTCTGCTCTTGGCTAGCTGACGGTAGGGAAAGTGTCCAGCGGAATAGGGGCTGCAGCTGAAGTCCTGGTCAATTTGTACTTGAATGATCACAGACCTAAGACCCAGGCCACCTCTCCAGACCTGGTAAGGACGTGTGCCCCCCAGCCTTCACCCACAGACACTGGCTCTGGCCTCCTGGGGCAGGAGCCCAGGATGCAGAGAGGATGACCTGAGCCTTTGAAGGCACCTCTACTTAGGGAACAAGAGGGTTCAGGGAATGGGTTGAACCCAGGCAGAGGTTAGAGGGAAGCTGCATTTCCTAAGATCACCCTCATCGGTCCTAATGGGCCAACTGCCAAGGTAATGTCTGTGGTCCTAAAGAATTGCTCAGTATCAAGTCCTAGAGGCTGTCTACATACACTGATGTTCCTGACCTTCAATGTTTCATGTCCTGTCTGAACAGCCCTGTGCATGGAATTGAGGAATGAGGAGCACATGCCTCACCTCTCATTCTCCCCTTCTCACTCTAGGCCTCTGCTGCCATCACCAGCCGTGTGTGTTGATAGTTCATTTGGTTTCCTTTTGTTCATTGTCCTGGGATCATCCAGGGCTAGCCTGCCCCAGCCTTTCACCTTCCCCTTTGCACATGGGAATGTGACTTGTAGCCTGGGGGATTATAAGATACAGCTGTCCTTTTTCTTCACTCTCTGAAACAGATTTGAGACCACAGACTTTCTTTGCCTGACTTAAGTCACTACAGGGGCAAGGATGCATAAGGTCATCCTCAGCAGAGTCTCAGTCACTCCACTCCAGAGCCCAAAACGTACTCCCCGGGACAAAGTGTCACTAGGCAGACCCACTTGTGTGTTACGCCCACCCATTCAGACCAACCAGTCCCGGAGCAGGCAGCCTGGGGAGCCCGCCAGGAGCTGGAGGCTGGGTCAGCAGTAAACCTTCCAACTGCCACTCTTTGCTATAGTGACAGAGCCCCAAAGGACCCTGATTCCATTTGGAATTTCTAAAAGCCAGGGCCTGGCCTTTGAAGACTCTTTCAGCCCTAGCACGTGCTGTGTTCTTCTCCCCTGATCCCAGGAATCTATGCGAAAGGTATTTCCCGTGAGCCTGGGTGGCAGCGACACCTGCTACTTCTGTAAGAAGCGTGTGTATGTGATGGAGCGGCTGAGCGCTGAGGGCTACTTCTTCCACCGCGAGTGTTTCCGCTGCAGTATCTGCACCACCACCTTGCGCCTGGCTGCCTACGCCTTCGACTGTGACGAAGGTAACCCCCAGGGGCTGGGACAGCATTGCTCTTGGCCTCAGATGCCCTGCCCTGGGCTCCCAGCCCCATGGAGGCTCTGAACACTCAACACTTCCCAGGAGGGGGTGTAATGTCATCAGGATAGATATGTAGGGAAACTGAGAGCTCCTGCTACAGGCAGAGGGAAGCCACGGGTGCCTGCGGCTTATCAGGCCCTTCCTCTACTGTGTGTGCAGAGGACCTGCATACACTTTCTCCTTAGCCTCACCACCTTCTGTGGTCCCTGTGTGGCCAAGAAAATCAAACCTGAAACCTGTGTAGCATGCTCAGCACCATACCTGGCATGTTATAAGGGGTTAATAAATGATGGTATATTAATTTCTGTATAGTATGCATCATAAAAATAAGCATAATGGTAGACCTCTGATAAGTGGCCTACCAGATATCAGAAAAGGAAGTACACTCATTGGAACATGTGATTACCTTCTAATTTTCAACCCTTGAAATTGTTCCGTCATATATGACTCGAGGCAACATAGCACAGCATTTAGGATTACACAGCCTTAAACTAACCCACTGGCTTCAAGTCCAAAGTGTACTACCTAACCTTGGTAGTATATTAGCCTTCGTCGTGTTTAGTAACGGGACGTGGTCCCTCAGTTTCCTCCTCTGTCAAATGAGGATAATAATGGGGCCAGCATGGTGGTACATGCCTGTAATCCCAGCACTTAGTAGGCAAGGGTGGGAGGATTGCAAGTTCAAGGCCAGCCTGGGGCACATAGCAAGACTGTGTCTCAAAAAACCACAAAAGTAATTAGCTCCTAAGGTTGTGAGGATTGATGAATTGTTTATGTGCAGCGTTTAGAACGTGCCTGGTATACAGTAAGTCCTACGTCGGTTTTTCCTATTATCATCATCATTGTTCCTCTCATAGCAGTGAGCAGGAAAGCTTTTCTGGAAGAGGTCCAATGGTCTTAGGCAGTGGCCATTTTCCCAAAGTGTACCCTGCCTGTGTCTTTTTATTCTGGTCATTGCCACCATTTGATCTCAGCTGTCCCCACCCCAGGATCACAGATAGGAAAACTGGGGGTGCTGATACTCATAGCTACCCACTTTTCTCCCTGGCCACTGGTCTCATGAAGAAACTTGGCCTCAGAAGACTTGGTCACCAGACGATTTTAGCCCCAGCCCAGGAACTCCCCCATTGCTGGAACAACAGAATGTGGCTGCCTCATCTCAGGGTCACTTCTTTAGAGCAGGTGACAGAGCTATTTCTCATGATTGAGCTGTGTATTCTGACTGGAAAGTGACGGACACTTGTCTTACACCTCCTGTGACTCTGGTTTATAGAGGAAAACTTTGTGTCTTTCTACAGGCAAATTTTACTGCAAGCCTCACTTCATTCACTGTAAAACCAACGGCAAGCAGCGGAAGAGACGAGCAGAGTTGAAACAACAGAGAGAGGTATGTCTGTCTCAAAAGTGCGGGTCCAACAGGGAAGACCCCTTGAGAGAAGAGGGTCTTCAAGGGCTCCTCAACTTCAATGGACTTTTCTGACCCTGGAGGGTTGGAGACTGCTTCCGGATGAAGACAAGCCTCCCCTTCCTCCAGTTCGTGGTCCTTTTATCTCTCTACTCATTGGCCTCTGGGTTTGCCATATTCCAGAGGCCAGGTGAGTGACTGCTAGCTTCTCATGAAAAGCCAAGAAGGACTTGCCCACATACCAGGGATGGGACTTTTTGCTTAGCTATACAAAAGCCATGGGATTCCTCTCTGTTGGAACCCACCTGGCCACAGGATGCTGCTTACAAGAGGAATGGCAGTTAGGGACAGACCTTCTGTGGTTTCCAAGTCCTTTCCCAAGCTCTTGGAGCTGCCCACTGAATTTATAGATGGTCTGTGGTATCGCCCCCTCTGGCAGCTTGTAGCAAATGCCTTCTTGAGCTTTAAGAATCATCCACCACCAGCTAAGAACACCACAACTTAAAATTTCTAATGATACAAGTCAATGTGGAAAATGAGAAACTAAATAAAAGTACATGAAGAGTTAAGTCACCTATAAATCACTCAATCTTGAGAAAACTCCAACAGATCTTTTGTAACATCCTTTCCAGACTTTCCCCTATATGAATATATTTTAACCTGGTTGGAATCCTAGCTCTACAATGTCATATCCTTCTTTTTCACTAATAGTATATCAAAGAACAATTTGCCATGGCATTAAATATTCTTTGGGACTATAATTTTAATGCTTATAAAACAGATTCTATTTTATACATGGTCATTAATCTATTTCACTTGTCCCATGTTGTTAGACTCTTACATTGTTTGAATTTTTTATCTTGCAAATATTTTTACAGCATCTTCCTCTGCAAATCTTTATATTTCATATTATTTACTTAGACATATCATTGTAAGTAGGGTTGCATTTTGAGGGCTTGTGAACTGTATGGTCAGTTTGCCCCACCCTCCCCTCCAAAAAAAATTGCACCCACACTCAGCACTATGAATGGGGGGTTGGAATTATTTGGGAATTCAATTTTTCTTTGTTTTGCCTCTCTCAGTCTGCTTTGTTAGTAGAGTCCTCTGTGAGGCTCGTGAACTAAATGCCTTCACTGTGGTCTCTTTCTCAGGAGGAGGGGATGTGGCAAGAGCAGGAAGCCCCTCGGCGAGACACTCCCTCTGAAAGTTCTTGTGCAGTGGCCGCCATCAGCACACCAGAAGGCAGTCCCCCAGGTATCTCCACCTCCTTCTTTAGGAAGGCACTGAGCTGGCCTCTCAGGCTGCAGAGGGGCCTCCTCGACCTTCCCCGGGGCCTGCTTGCCGTTCCCCAGAACCTGCTTAACTGGATTCGGGGACTCCTGCGTGCTGTCGGGCTTCATATCAGGGACAATGCTTACAACTACTGCTACACATATGAGCTCCTGAGCCTGGGGCTGCCACTCCTCTGGGCTTTCTCTGAGGTCCTGACCACCATGTACAGGGAGTCCGAGGATTCCCTGGAGAGTATCCGCACCTGGGTGCTAGGATGCATTCCAGCCAAGCTCCAGTGAAGTGCCGAGCCACCCCAAAGTGCCTTAACATTTCCATAGTGTACACGGCCATAGTTTGTAGTTCACTGAGGCTCTGGCCAGGAAGTCTAGCATCTGTAACAATTAGCTCCAAGCCAAAGAGTTTCATATCAGGCACCTCCACCTGGCCTTGACAGGGTGAACATCTGTTCATGGTGCTAGGGCCAGAAACGACATGAAGGATTTTTTTTTTTATAGCTTTATACTGTTTTTTTTAAAATATATATACACCAAAGCGAGCCATAATTTTGGGTTTACATTTCAATTTTTAACTTTCAATAAGCCAAGAGAAAGCATTTTTTTTTATGAGCATCAATTTTTCTAAATGTTCGAAGTTTACCACCAGTTTTCTGGGCCCCTTTAACGTGGCAATGAGCTGTTAAAGTCACTTCCTACAAAGTGAATGACTTGAAGATTTACATACACAAACGTGAATGTGCCATCTCCTGACCGGTGTCTTTCAATTTATGCAACCAGATGGCACCTGGCAACAGTGGGATGCTTTTTTGCAATGTGAATACATGATGATTTGAGAAGAAAATAGAATAAATAGAAGAAAATAGAATAGAGAGGCAGACTAGAATGAAACCCACAAAAGTATATAGCAGTGTGTTGCTGACCGTCCATCCTCCTAGAGGGAGAAGATTTGTTTTGTTCCCTTGTTTTGAAGCAAAATAGTAGTTTAAAGGACTTCCTCACACCAACTCATAGCCAAATGACACAGAACCACTTGGTTTCAACCAGACTGTTGCAAGCATACTTGTAACAATCTATTTTCCTTTCCACTACTGGGTACTACAGTGACAGCCCTTTGGCACTTGACCCTAGAAAGCTCCATCAGGCTGATGCAATGCTGAGGACAAACTATTTCAGCTGGTAGCATTTTAGCCCCATGGGGCTCCCTGTCAGGTCCCTACACCAGGCTGCAGGCTAAGCGAGCCAAGGCCACTCTGGCCATAATGGTCAGGCTGAATGGAGTGGAAGGCTCTGCCCCTCCCCTGGTATGGTTTGAACCTAAAGGTGGTTGCTAAGCTCCTGGGAAGTGTGGCCCACTCAGTGGGCCTTGTCTGCCATGTCCTGACTGCTTAGCCACATGGCTGCCATGCATATTTGGTCAAAAGTGTCAGAAACTATTCCTGCTGCCCTAGCAAAGGAGGAGTGTCTGACCTCCAGGCAGTTCTGCTGTGCCTTGACTGGAGTGGAAGCTGTTTATCGGCTGATTCAAGGAAATTGACTCTATCAGGGGCAAAAAAAATGAGCCTCGGACCCACAGGCATTCTTCTGATGTCTGGAAGAGCCCTCAGCTGTCCCCATCCCATTCTTCCTTGACATGCTCAGCTACAGGGTCTGGTTGAGGAACTGAGGAACTGATAAACTCCTTCTGTGCTGCTCAGTGTATCCAGAGTTGCCAGGCCCGAGAGCGATCTGTGCAGCCGCTATCTCTAGAGACTCCCGTAGACTAAGGAAGAGATGATGAGTTCTATAGGGTGGGAAGAAAGGGGAGTGCATTTCCATAAACACTTCCCTGCAGTCCTTGGAAGCACAGGCATGGTGGTGACCAAGTCTGCGGGAACCAGCATCTCTGTCCTTGTAGGAACTGTTCTCAGTCCCACAAGGGACTAGTGGATGACTTTGCACTGTATTTTCCTCTTTTTTTTTTTTTTTTGGCTGGGATTTTAATGTTCGTCATGATGGGAGGAGCCTGTGATTCCTTTTATGTTTGATTATATCAAGTGCATTCTGGAGGTCTTTGTGTGAACAGCCATGTTACTGTGATGACCACCAGCTCAGGGTGGGTGGAGATGCTTTGTGGAATGTCCTGTGAAGCCAGAGTGGGATCTCTGAGAATGTCACTATGGCCCTAAGCAGACTAGTCTGAATTTCCCTGGTAGACAGGGAACTTGTCTGTTACAAGTCTGAGATGTTTATATGTTCTGAGACCTTGAACCTTCCTGGTGGGCAGCACCAACACATGGGTAGGTCCTAAGGAGCAGATACCTCAGAGCCTCTATCACCTATTCAAGGATGAACATAAGACCCTAGAATAAAATGGGGAGAGAGAGAACATGGGTGGACAGAGTGTCCTGAGGCATCTGAGCATGGAATGTTGACCACATGCCCACCATGTGTCCACTCTTGTAAATAAGTAGCTAGTCACCACCAGAAAGGTTCGTCTCTACCAAGCAAGTGACTTATTGGAGGGAGTTTCCCTTTTTTAATGGTCGCCTTACTTTCAAGCCCAGTGCCACCTTTTTTCTTCTCACGCTAAGTTCTCTTTTCTGTCTTTTTCTCTCTTTCCAACCTCACACTGTGACCATCAGTTCATTTCAGCCTTCCAGTGCTACACCCACTTCTTGGCTGACTGACACACTTCTGCTCTGAGGTGACTGATTTTTCTGGGTAATTTTCAAACAGTGGTACTAACCCCTAACCTGCTTCTGCACCCACACCCCTAGCCCCGCTTCCACGCCAGTGGTTCTGATTGTGCTAACTGTGAATGTCTTTGCATCTAAGGGACTCATTCAGGGGCATGGATGTTAACAGCATGGGGTGGTGTTTAGTTGGAAAGCCATACTCTGATTCTACTTCCCTCTGAGCCGGTAGCCCCGTCTACCCCAAGTGCATGCCCCGCCTCCCCTCTGTCCCCTCGACTGGCCTGTGTGCATGCTTTTCCAGATGTGTTTGTGAAGCCACTTGCCTTTTTGGGAGGGTTCACCCTGATTATGAGATAGTCCCCTATAGGGAGAGCTCTGTCACCTTTGAAAACAACACCTTTGTCTAGCAACCTGTGAAAAGCATTCATGCCTAGCAGCATCTTCCTAAATTGGTTCTAATATAAAGATCACTAATGCCTTTGATCAAAACCATAGGTGATTCATTTTGGAGAGGTTTAAAAGATATTTACTTCCAGGCTTCATCACAAGCCAACCCACACTCTGTGTTGTGAACACTTACGATGATTCTAGAAAACCCTTCCTGTATCACAGCCAGCACTATTGATTCAGGCGGTTTGCTGTGCATAACCTGGGCTCCTAAAGCCCAGAATGGTCCAGGAACCTCATCTGGAGCAATCATGGTCCAGGAGGGGGACAGCCTTGTGAAATGACTCAGGTCAGCCCCAGACCTGACTCTGATTCTGCCTAAAGCACATATTCCTGCTGACTCATTTAACTGGAGCAGCAGGACAAGGAAAGCGCTCCCATGAGAAGCTGCACACCCAGGGCAGCAGAGCTAGCATAAGCCAGGCCTCACACTCTCAGACTGCAGTCCGTGTCTGTCCTGCATGTGGCCAGACCTCCCAGCCCTGCATGCTGCATCCCTGGCTGCATCAGTACAGAGCCTGGCCAGTACAAAGTCCTTGCTCTTATCTTCTCTTGCAGAGTCTCCCTCCCTTTCTAGAATGTCAACAAACAGAACCCTTCTCTCTCTCAGCCTCTCTATAGCTAGCCCCCCATCTCATCGCAAGGCATGTCTGTGACCCTTGGTAATCATTTACAGTGCCACATGGAACCCTGTATTTTGCACACAGCAATGTTTAGCTTTATTTATGGTATTTGATGCTGTAAATGGAAATAAATATGGTTCTTTATAAAGCTCATTGTTTCCTCTCTTCTTTGCCATGGAAGCTTCTTAAACCTCAAACACAGGGATCAGTTTAGGGGGTCCATCTTCCCTAAACTGCTGGCGGGACTTGCACTTGTGGTGACACAGGACTCTGGGGCTGCTCTGAGGCACTCTGAAATATTACCCAGGGGTAATATTTGGAAAATATCACCAACACGCTGGGGCCAGGCTGTGGGGTCTTTTCCTTGAACACCTGTGGTACTTTGCTGTCTCTAGAGTAAGTGAGAGTCAGTGTGACCTTAGGACTTAGGAACAGGCTATGTTGACAGTTGTCTGTACCCATGTCTCCCACACTTCCAAGCCACAGCCCTATAGGTGAGTTTTGCCATCAACCCTATGTGGTTTAGGTTTCTGTAGAACAAAGCAGGTCTTGAACAGTTCACACTGGTCCAGCTGATGGGCAAAAGGTAAGGAAGAAGGACTGGATGATGGTCTCAGTTTGCAGTGAACACAGTAGCTGTCCTCAGCAGATGGAGAGTCACTTTCCATCCTAAGTGACCTGCCTTGCCCCCAAAGGCTCAGGTTTCTCAGTGCCTCGTGCTATGAGGCTCCGCTCACAGGGCCACTGAGCACAGCACCCATGCCAGCCTCCGCTCAACTCCAGGGACTTGGAGTCTCACTCAGCTAGCCTGGGCATTGCCAAAGCTGGCTGCTGTTGCCACAGCTGGGTTTCTGACACCACCTGTGAACTGCAGCAGGACCCTGGTACCTCCAAAGGGGCATTCCTGGGGCCCTGGTCCTCCAGCTCAGCTGCTGGTGCCTGCATCTGCCTTCAGGGCCACCCCAGCTCATGACCAAGGGCCCCCGTACTCCCGTTCAGGAAAGATGTTAGGGACTGGAAGCCAGGTGGTGGGTTTGGCAAGTGACTCATTCCTTTATTTATCTATTCCACAATTATTTGTCCCAAACATTATTCTAGGTCCTAGGGATATAGCTGGGAACTACACAAAGTCCCTAAACCTCCCTGCACTGTAGGGAGTATTTGTCTCAGTATCACTGTGCCGGGTACGATTTCCCTTGTTTATCTGTGTACATGCTCATTCATTCATTCATCTTATATTTACTGCCCATCTACTGTGTGCTGGGAATACCACAGGGAATGAAGCAGACAAAAATCCCCACTCTGTAGAGCTGATGGTTTGGTTTTGATTTTTTGTTTGAAGTTGGGTTAAAGCAACAGTCTCCAAAGTGTGGCACCCTAAGACGTATGTCATGACTAAAGGGTTCCATAGTCACTAAATTTGAGAAACACTTTATGCTAATCTTGCCAGTCCTTCCAAACCTTAGCGATTCACAAGATGTAGTAATGTGATAAATCTCTGAGGAGTCCTTAGTAAAGTCAATTAGTAAAGCTCGAGTCAGCTTTCTAACACCTGCTTAGAGGTTTTGTTGATTTTCTTGGTTTGATTTGGTTTGGTTAGGATAAGATATTACTCATCTTATCCTACTTAAATCCAGAAACACTAAAGACTTTACATTTTTTAAAGTAAAATAATAGAATTAAATATTAAACGGAAGTTCCCAACACCACTCACACCCACACACATATATTTTAAATAAAGTTAAATATTGATTGAATCATGAGGTGATAATTCTCTTAAGTTTTTACACCTCTAACTGAAAAAAAAATTACATTGGAAAAACATGAGATAAATCCAACTGTATACGTTCTTAAATAGCATATAATAATAAAAATTAAAATATTAAATAGGCAATCAGACTAGGAAAAAATCTGAATTAAATGTAGTAACAGGAAGTTCATTTTCATGGTATTTAAGGAGTTCAGGTAAAGCAGGAGTTCCCAGGCTCCTCCCACAGCAGAAGTGATCAGTTAATATTTACTGAGTAATGACCCAATGATAAATGGGCAAAAGCTCTGAACAATTAATTTCCACTTAAGCAAATTTAAAAAGTAAACACCAAAAAGAAATAAGGGAGCATTTACAAAAATGTTCTTTCTTAGCCTTCAAAGGAATGTAAATTAATTATGCTGTACCCACTGGATTAGTAAAGGAAACAGTGCGGTGGATTGTAAGAAAAAAGTAGGAACTTAGTACTGAGTAGAAAGTACATCGGGACAACCTTTTTCGGGAAAGCAGTGGGGCAACAATGATTTAGATCCAGAAAAGGGCTCTGACCTCTTGGCCCAGTAATCTTGCCCTGGGGAATTTATCCTAAGCAAATAATCTAGCAAAAGAAAGAAATCTCTGTACAGCTTGAAAATTGAGTAAGGAGTAGGTCATCCAGAGTGGGTGGGCTGGTCTTCACATCTGTGACCACATTCATTTTTACAAGTTTAACCAAAAATTCCTTTGATAAGTGAAAGAAGTTTCTGCTTCCTTCACTGCCAGCCTCTCCATGTCCAGCATTTTCTCTGTGCTCGGTGCTGGGCCAGGTACTTAAGGTGTAGTTTCTCATTGGCTCCTCACCTCCCCAGGGCACCCCCGAGGGCAGAACTGATATTAAAGTGGATATTATGAAAGCAGCTCACTGGTTCCAGGCAAGCGAGTCAACTGTGACATCTTCTAGCAGAGAGAAGCACCAGGCCCAAGCTTGCTTTGTGGCGAGGACCTTGGATTTGGCCAAAGTCCTGGCACTTTGTTGTCACTCAGTGGCACAGAGCTAGTCCCCTCTGTGCACTGGAGCTAAGGAATTGTCAAACCTAGGGTTTTGTGAAGGTGGACCCAGTAAGCGTGCTCAGTACCTGCCTGGTACCCTGGCAGCCAGTTCTGGGTAGCATTTCCCTGATTCTGCAGAAGGAATGCCCCTGGGAAGACTTTATTCTAGATCAGCTCGGGCCCAATGCCCAGCAGGACATCTGCAGGTTAAGGACTAGACAGAGGCCCCAACACACATTGGACGGTGCCATCTTTTCTCTCTTGTTGTCCGATTCCCCAGTCTCCTGGAAAGCATGCCAGCTACTTCCCCTCAGACACAGGTCTCAGCTCTGGAGCCTCCTTCCATTCTGCCACCTGCCACTAGGACTTGGCTTTGCTTAGAAGTGACTGAGTCTCAGCTAAGAGAGGAGCAGGTCCTGGCTGTTTTTTTCAGCTGCCTCCCCACAACCTCTACCTGGACGGCTTCTGGACATCCCCAGCTCGGAGGTCCATCCCCAACCCTGATTTTCCCCTGAAACAGCCTCCCTCTTTGGCTTTCCCTGTCACTGGAAACAGCAATTCCTTTATTCTTATTTCTCATTCCAAAAGCCTTGGAGCCATTCTTGATCCTGCTTTCGCTTGGCCTCACACCCAGTCCATCAGCAAATTCCAAAAACATCTGGAATCTATCCACTTCTTACCACCTCCACACTTCTTGGCCTTGGCCACTGTCCTCCCTTCTGGACTTTTGCAGTGGCCTCCTGTGAGGCCTCCCTGCCTCTACCTTCACCCCACAACCTATTTTCAACACACAGCTGGAGTAAAGTAAGGTCTCTCCTTTGCCCAGAACTCTCCACCAACTCTCCAGTTCATGCTGTGGAAATGCCAAGGCATACAGTGGTTTCAAAAGACTCTCTGTATACAACCTGGCCTCTGTACTCTGACCTCTCCCACTTCTCTCCCTTACACTGTCCTAGCCACCCTGGCCTCCTCTGCCAGGCGCCAGGCACCAGGCACACTCTGCCTTGGAGTCTTTGCACTGACTATTCCCTGTCAAGAATGCCCTTCCCAGCATCCATATGGCTGCCCTGTCCCTTATTATTCAAGTCTGTTCATGTGTCAGGGAGGTCTAGTTACAGTGCTGCAACCTGCACTCCTTAGTGATCCTCCTAGCTTACCCTACTAGACGCTTGCTCCATAGCATTTATCGGTGTCAGCTATATGTGTGATTCCTTTATTTATTGCTGATTCATGTTTTCCTCTCTGCTAGAATGTAAGCTTCATGAGCACAGGGATATTGGTTGCTTTTGAACACTTTAATCCCAACAGGGAAATCACATAGTCAGCCCTCAATAAATACTTGTAGATTATATGCCCTCCAGCCTGGGCCTCAGAGTGAAGAGCAGGCTTGGGCTGGAAAAGGTCTTGCTGGTATCTAACCATGGTTCAGGAGGGAGACCTGGAGGAGCAGGAGATGGACATTGTGTGTCCTGCCACCTCACAGAGCTTTTTGATTTTGTTTCCATCTTGGCTTCTGAGGACTGTCATCTTCACACACATCTCTTGGAAGAGCTGGGTCCATCCACAGCACAGCAGGTGGGCTTGGGTGGCCTTCTCAAGCATTGGGCAGAGATCGTCTGCAGAGAGAAGTTCCAGTGGGAACTGGAAAACCAAGGTCCAGTGTGGAGTGTCACAGCCCAGGCCACATGCATATTCTCTCTCTCCTCCTCACTGTCTTCTGCTCTGGGGTCCTGACACAGGAATCTAGGGAGGGTAGGGACTGCTCTGTCCCCATGACCCAGGCTAGGAGTAAGACCAAAGCCACCACTCTTACTCCCTAGCCTCGCCAGCCATGGCTCAACCTGGCTTTGACTACATAAGCCCAGCCACCCTGCAAGTTAAGCCAAGACCAAGTGAGGTTGCCTGCCACCCACCCCAGGTAAGGAAGCCAGCTCCCCAACTCTGTGGAGGCCTTTGTACCCCAGGTCAGGTCTTCTCTCTCCATCCCCAACCCACACCAGGCCCAGCCAGGCCAGAGCAGGTTCTTGAGGGTAGGGACCCCATCAGGGGCCTGTAGTAGTGCCTTCCCACCGCCCATCCCCACTCCATGATCCCTTGCTCCCTGGCCCATTCTGGAGGGCTGGAAGGGAATTGTTTATACAGCACTTGGGAGCAGGCTGCTCTCCTGGCCAACCTGGTAGGAGTAGAAGGGTTGTTGGGCAGGGGGACTACTCTCTGGAAGCACAGAAGCCTCCCTACCCAACCTCTAGCAGAGAAGCATGGGCATAGGTCCTGGTTATGCCCAAAGCTGGAGATCCAGAGCTGGCCCGACAGAGTACCTAGGGAAGAAGGGAGAAGAAGAGAACAAGGATCTAAGAACTAGAGCCCCAAATCTGTGGCTGTTAGTAAATCAATCTAGCTTCTTGCTGCTCTGGAATCCACAGAACTGTAGGGAATTCAGTGTGTGTGTCCCACCCTCACCCTAGTGAAGGGCTCTGGTGCTCAGGGGGAGCCTGCTCTGAGGGCTGGTGCCAGATGTGGCCCATCTGAGGCTGGCATTTCCCTGGTATCAGGCCTAGGGTTTAGGTGAAGGCTCTGCGGTAGGAACAGATCAGTTCAGCAGAGGTCCACAGGGAAGGGGTCTGGACCTGATCTCCTTCCTTTCCTGTCTCCCTGCATAGCAGCAGTGGCCTCAGCTCCTAGACTCTGGTGACCCCAGCTCTTCCCCTTGTCCCACTTGCCAGGAGCATCCTCAGTAGCATCTTTTGGGTTGCTGCATGATCCTCACTGCTCCTCCAACAGCACTGTGACTCCTTGCCTGCATTAGAGAACTTTCCTCTGTTGAACTCTAACCTGGGTTCCGCTTTCCTGACTGGCTCTGACATGCTTAGTTCGCCCACACACACTTTCTTTCTCAACTTTGTCTACAGAAAGAGCAGGAGACACGATAGTAGCAACTTTCTTCAAGCCCACGGGCCAGAAGTGGCTCTGGTAGTTAGGAACTTGGAGAAATCCTCCGAGCCTCAGTTTCCTTTCCTGTAAAATGGATTAATAATCTATGGGAGGACATGTTTTCTTGTCTCACTGAGTTCTGGGGGAGGAGAAGAGTTTCCATACTGGAGTGAAAAACGGAGTGCTTTTAGCCAGACAGCAGAGCAGTACAGTCCTCCACTGACGCTGCACAGGGCCTGGTGAGCAAAGGGCCTGGGGGCTTGGCCGCTAGGAGTGGTGTGTGAGGACAGACATTTCTTTGGCTGCTGCTGGCTCCAAGCTTGGAGGTGAGCATGACACCAGAACCAGGATTCCTAGAGTCCCTCTGTCACCGGGGAGCAGGTATCTGGCCAGAGCAGAGAGGAGAGTCAGGTGCTGGGTTATGAGTGACCTTCTTCCCACTAGGAGGCCTGGCAGTTGCTTGGGGAGGTGAGGGGCACTGCCAGCCCCTATTGTAGTCCTGAATTCTCCCTGAGCACAGATGACTTCAGGCACAGTCTAAGATAAAAGCAGCTGCCAGGGGAAGAAGTAGAGGGTAGCAGCATGGGCATTTGGACCAGAGCATCCTGGTCCTGGCCTAGGGTAGGCTGCACACGACTGTTCTGTTGCTGCCCTGCCAGGCACTCTCTCTGAATCTACTTTTGTCCACTCACGCAATGATAATGTTGCCCCATTTGGGTGATTGGGATGTCGGGGATGGTGGGCACCAGTGTTGGGCAGACATGGGCACTCAGTGGGTCTGGTGCTGTCTTCCTTGGTGGTGGTGATGGCCCGTCACTGGTCTCAGCGCGCTAGTCCTTCGTCTGCAGTGTGTGCACATAGACAGAAGCCCTCTAGGAAATGAAAAAGGGGTACCTAGATGCACAAGTTTGAATGGAGATGTTTCCTGCTGGGGTGGCTCTAAGTCCCAGAGACCAGGCCTGGGGGCAGGAGGTTGCAGAGCAGGGGAAGAACATGTCCTTTAGAGCTGCTGCCTCTGCAAATTGGCCAGGGCACCCAGAGGAAGAAGCAGCTTCTTGTCCACAGGTCTCTGCCTCTTGATGTCTTGCCCTGACTCTCCACTGAGGCTCAGGTTGACTGTGAGGACATGGGTCCTGCCACTAGGAGACTAGGGACCCTGGGTCCCTAAGCCCAGGGAGCCAGGCAGAGCCCTCCTCTGCTGTATCTCTCAGACCTGCTGGCAAAGCCAAATTTCTGTGGAGAGAAGAATGGGAAAATCAGGACCCACATGATCCTGCAGGTTTGGTCTGGTGCCTCTGCAGCCTGGCTCACCACAACTGCCTGTTGTGCAGGCTGCCTCATGCTGC
This sequence comes from Castor canadensis, assembly GCF_047511655.1. Taxonomy (NCBI): domain Eukaryota; kingdom Metazoa; phylum Chordata; class Mammalia; order Rodentia; family Castoridae; genus Castor; species Castor canadensis. Next base: position 150,755,440 of record NC_133386.1, read on the forward strand.
CAGGCTGCCCTCTATCACACTCCTCCCCCTCCTTGTGGGTCCCTCAGGCTGCTTGAACTCTGCCATTCAGTGATCTTTCTATGAGGCTAATCTGACAGTGCTAGTCCCCAGCTGAAAACCCTACAAGGGTTGCTTTCGCAGTGAAATCCATTTTTTTAGTGGGGGGATGTACTAGGGTTTGAACTCAGGGCCTCACACTTGCTAGGCAGGCACTCAATTGCTTGAGCCACTCTGCCAGCCCAAAATCCATTTTTTAACCTGCTTTTCAAGGCCCTTCTTAATTAGATGTTAGTCATTTCCCTGTCCTCCAGCCACACAGACTTATTTTCAGCTCCCATGCAGACAACAGGAGTTTTTGCCTCAAAGACCCTGTCCTTGGAGCACCACACCTCTTTGCTCTGATTGTCAAATCCTGTCCATGTTCAGTTAAAATGGAGCCTTTGACCCCAGTGTCTACCGTATGGAAGTCAACTCTCCCCACTCCTGCCTCTTCCCTGCCTTACTAGTAGATAATTTAATGCCTTTTAATGTAGATATCTGTGAACATGCCTTCTGCCTTCTGTCTCCTGTAAGACAAAGAGTTCCTTGAAGGCAGGGACTATGAGAGTTGATTCACCTCCTAATCCCCAGCAAGGGCCTAAGTGGGAGGAGGGCACAGTAGCATTCATTGGTTCTCTCTCTCTCTCTCTCTCTCTCTCTCTCTCTCTCTCTCTCTCTCTCTCTCTCTCTCTCTCTCTCTCACACACACACACACACACACACACCTGTACACAGATATAGGTGCTACAGTATTGAATCTCTGCCCTATGTAACAAGTCTTTCAAATCTCAGAAATGGTAACCTGTATTTTTTTGCTCATGAGTCTGGGGGTTCTGCTTCAGACTGCAAGTCTAAAGGTGATCTGGGCTCTGGGCCATACATTGGCCCCAGGTCTGTTCTATGTGATGTGCCCCCAACCAGGGATCCAGATTTGCAGCATCAGTGGCCATATTGAACAAGCTCTTTTCATGGTAACCCAGGAAGATGAGTGACAAGCCAAACCAGCAAGTCCATTCAAAGCCTCTGCTCATATCACATACACGAATTTCCACTTGCTTAGACCACACCTGCTCTAGTGGGGAAGGACTTCAAAAGCACAGGAGAAAGTATAGCTCTGTTATAGGGAATGAGTAAAGAATTGGGGTTGTATTCAAGCCAAAACTCATGTTCTTTCATGCTCATAGATACATAAACTGGTCTCCATCCTCTGAGGGAATGACTGACCAACTTCTTGTGTCTACTTCTCCCTGCTTCCATTTTCTCAGTAAGAAAGTGGGGCTGACAATAATGCTTTTCTCAGAGCACTGTGTAAGTTTAATAGACTCAGTACATGTAGAATGATCAAGCAATTCTTGGTAGATATACGGAACACCCAATAAAAGTCAGCTGCTACAGCTCTTCCTTTTATTATTTCCACTACCGTCATCAACAGCAGCAACAGTAAAGAATCTAATGATATCACTCATATAACTCCACTACAAGGAAGTATAGATTCATGCACACAAGCCAGGGTATACAAACACCAGGGCTTTTTTTTTTTTTTTTCAGAGGAAGTAATTTTATTTTACATTTGCAGGAAGAAGGGAGCTTCCTTATCAATTTTTCTTTTTTTTCTTTTATTATTCATATGTGCATACAAGGCTTGGGTCATTTCTCCCCCCTGCCCCCACCCCCTCCCTTACCACCCACTCCAAGGTGGTTTTTGCTGGTTGAGATAAGGATAGCTATACAGGGCATTGACTCACATTGATTTCCTATGCATGGGTGTTACCTTCTAGGTTAATTCTTTTTGATCTAACCTTTTCTCTAGTTCCTGTTCCCCTTTTCCTATTGGCCTCAGTTGCTTTTAAGGTATCTGCTTTAGTTTCTCTGCATTAAGGGCAACAAATGCTAGCTAGTTTTTTAGGTGTCTTACCTATCCTCACCCCTCCCTTGTGTGCTCTCACTTTTATCATGTGCTCATAGTCCAATCCCCTTGTTGTGTTTGCCCTTGATCTAATGTCCACATATGAGGGAGAACATACGATTTTTGGTCTTTTGGGCCAGGCTAACCTCACTCAGAATGATGTTCTCCAATTCCATCCATTTACCAGTGAATGATAACATTTCGTTCTTCTTCATGGCTGCATAAAATTCCATTGTGTATAGATACCACATTTTCTTAATCCATTCGTCAGTAGTGGGGCATCTTGGCTGTTTCCATAACTTGGCTATTGTGAATAGTGCCGCAATAAACATGGGTGTGCAGGTGCCTCTGGAGTAACCTAACACCAGGGTTTTTAAACTAGCAGTCCACTCACTGGCTGAGTCTGCCTACAGATGTGTTTTGTTTGACCTTAGAATATTTTTAAATGTCACATGAAAATCAGAATTGCTTGAGCTATCTTCAAAAGTGGGCAATACAGTTAGGGAGGAGGTAAAAAGAGGAGTGGGCTCAGGTGGAAACTGGATGAACCCAGGTTTCAAGGATTGGCTAGAAGACTGAATGGCCTAGGTGGAACAATGGAGAGATGAGGAGAGAAGGTGTTCCTTGGAGCAGGGAGAGGTCAGGAATCAAGGATCACAGGAGGATCACAAAGCCCTGTGAATTGAATTTAGCAACAAACAGGCCCCTGCGACTTTGCTGGGGGCAGAATCGGTGTAGTGAAGGTGTAGGTGGGATTATAGGGGACTGATAAAGGAGTAAAGAAAGTGTGGGCAGCAAGCCTTCTGGGATTGGCTGGGAAGAAGGAAGAAGCGTGAATGGGCTGAGTGTGAAATCTGGGATTAAAGCGGAGGATTCTTAAAATACCATCTGCATCTTTCAATACTGATTGAAGACCTCTAGTAGGTGAAATCAAGAGCACAGGAAAGAGGGTTGATGAGGACCTTTATTGGGGGTGATGTGTGAGAGAGAGCCAGGTTCAGCTAAGGTCTTTCCTTAAACAGGAATGTGGACACCTGTCCCATTGAGAAGGGTTCACCCACCTAGCTAGTGGCCAAATGGAGCCGGGGCTCATGTGTTTTATCCATTCAATACATTTATTGAGCATCTACTATTTACTGGGCATAATTCTAACATCAAATAAAAGGACAAAGAATCACTGCTCACATTATAGTCCTGAGAGGGAGATAATGAACAAAATTTAAAAGGAAGTTGCATAGTTTATTAGAAGATGAGATGAACTGTGAGTAAAAATAAAGGAGGATGGGCATTGCTGAGCCTGTGGGCTGCAGTTTCAGCAGGGTGGTCAGGGTAGGCTCACTGAGACTCACTGAGAGGACATCCAGTCAAAGTCTTGCCAGTGGAGAGGGAAAGAGCCACGCAGGAAAGAGACTGGGTAGAGTATCTTCTAGCAGGTGGGCAGTTTTCTGAAATGGGGCCTTCCCAGAGTGCTGGGGGGAACAGCAAAGAGGTGACACAGCTGGGGATGCCCGTTCCACTGTTGCTCTAGACCCTATTCTCTCAGCAGATGAACCCACCTTCCCCAAGAAGCTGAAAAGTATACCTGAACCTTCGTGGAAGGTTGCCAGCCCTGTGAAAGATGGAGCCATTTCTCCCATGTCCTCCGAGTGGACCTCAGTGAGAATCAGCCCCGGGGAGGATGCAGCTGGGCAGAATGTGCTGGCTGTGCGTGTCCTGGTGACCAGTGAGGACAGCAGGTATGCCCAGGCTTCTGCAGGTGGGGGCAGCAGCAGGGTTGGGGAAGGGCAGCAGTTGGGATCTGGTCTTCCCTCCACTGGATTGCAGAGGGGCCTCTCTGGGTCTCAGTTTCCTCATCTCTCAAATGGAGATAATCCTAGGACCTGTCTCAGAGGGAGTTGCAAGGGTCAAAGAATTAAACTGTGTAAAGTGTGTAGAACAGTGCCCAGTGCATAATAACCACTGTAAGGGTTGGTAATTGTAGTTTTCTACACGGTTGGAAAGGCCCTGGCCTGCTACTTTCTCTCAGGAGGCAACAGTCATTCAGGCTGCAGCCCGGGGAAGAGATGGGTGTCGCCTGTCACCCCCTACCCCTGAGAGTGTTTCATAGAAATGCAGACTCTGAGACTCTTCTAGGCATGAGTTCAGGAAGTCAATCAACAACTATCCATTGCTTGTTATTTAGTAAACTGAGCGTACATCAGTGACCCATACAACACAAAGTCCTTGCTGTCACATATCTTTCATCAAATTGGGTAACTAGCCAGTAAACAAGGAAACATTTAACAAGAAAAATGCCACATAGTATCAGACAGAGAAGTAAAGTGGAAGTATGTTATAAAGAGTGACGGGTCCAAAAGGCCTCTGTGGCAGTTATTGATGCACAGTAATGCTGATAGCTAAACGAACCCCAAAGTGAGTGAGTTAACCCTGGTCATCGCACCCTGACTGTGTGGACCAAGAGCTGAGCAGACTCCACTGGCAGCCTTGGTTCACCCAGCTGAGTTCTGCATCTGGATCATAGCTAGCTGTCAGCTGGGGTAACAGAGGGCCTTTGGGCCGTGAGTCTTCATCCTCCATCCTACAGCCCGGGCTTGTTCAAGAGGGAGTGTCACAAGGTCTCTGGAGGCCCAGGTTTGCCCAGAATTATGCCCATTGCATATGATCGGCCACCACAAGTCACATGGCCAACCCAGATTCAAGGGGTAGAAAGCAGGTTCCACCCTTATAGGAATTGCTGCATTCTAGGCGACATCTCATTCACATTTTTCAGAGATCTGAAGGCTTTGGTGTAGAGAATGGACGGGACATGAAGGGCAAGAGTGAAAGCAGGGAGAGCAGGCAGGAGCCTGTGGCTTGGCAGGTGAGAGCAGTGGCCACAGACAAACTGAATATGCAGGAAAGAGAGAGTTCAAGGGCAATTCCCAAGTTTTGATTTGAGTCACTGAATGGATAGCACAGACATTTCTCAAGGTGTCTTGAGGTGAGGTGGATTCCAAAGAAGATGTAGGTTGTAGGGAAAACTAAGAGCTCTGTGTTGGAGCCGTGGGGTTTGAGACATCTGCATCTTTGTGTGGATATCAAGTCTGCAGTCAAATATGTAAGACTGGAGTTTCTAGGAAATGGGTAGAAACGGTGAGTCCAGAGGCTATTAAACCAAGGGATCTGATGAGTTGCTTGTGGAGTAAGAATATCTTCCTATTGATAAAGAAAAGCCAGGCCTACAAGAGAGCCCCAGGGCATTTGCACATTCAGCGGGTAAGCAGAGTTGGAGCTGGAAAACCCCAGAGCCCAGGCAAGGGAAGGTACCTGCGCTAGGTCACCCAGCCTTCCAGTCATCAGCCCTGGGTTAGGCAAGACGATTCCCATAATAAGAGGCAGAATGCCAATTCAAAGTAGCATCAGTAACAAAGGCAGATGCATTGGTTGTGCAGCCAGGAAGTCCGGGGAGCTCCTCATTTCAGGTCCTCTGTGCAGGAACAATCCACAGGAAGCTATCTCCACATGCGGGGCTCCTGACGATCAAGGGCCTCCACCCACATCCATCAATTAATGTCCATGGTTCAGGATCTCAAGGAAGCCTCCAACTGGTTCTCCTACATCTCACACCCACCACTGGGGCCAATTGGTGCCAAGCTTGGGCGGGCTAATGGATGGAGTCCACCACAGCACATAGGTGGGGGATGGGCAGTGACCTTGCAGAAAAGGCCATACAGCGTGTACATACATAAAGAAAGGAAATATATATCTTCACTAAATGTCACTGCCCATCAGATTTGTGCTTTCCCAGCCTGGAAGTGGCTTGATCTGTCCCCTCTGCCTGTGACACCCCCACCCCCACTTCTCCACCATCTTAATTCCTGCCTGTGTTTAAAGCCATGTTTAATACTACTCTTGCCCACTCCAAGGTGTCCTTTCTATCCCCTCATCTAGTCTGGGGCATTTCAATCCTGGAGTTTTAGGACCAGGTCCCTGTGGAAGAGTTCATTTGGTTCCAGAGCTTAGAAGCCACACTGAGGAATGGGTGGGTGAAGGTGACAGCAGCCTTCGTGTGAGAGAATTTAGAAGACATTTGCTGGGATCTTCCTCCTGCTGTGATCCAAGCCTGTCCATCTGCTTGATCTGTCAAAACAAAGTGTCACACTCTGGGAGGCTTAAACAACAAATTCGTCTTCAGGGTTCTGGAGGCTGGAAGTCTGAGAGCAAGGTGTGGGCAGAGGAGGTTCCTACTGAGAGCCCTGAGGGAAGGGTCTGTCCCAGGCCTCTCTCCTCCACTTCCTGTTCTCATGACATTTTCCTTCTATGCACGTCTGTGTCCAGATTTTCTCTTCTTCTAAGGACACCAGTTGAATAGGATGAGGGCCCATCCTAACAACCCCATTTTAACTGAATTACCTCTTTAAGGCCCTATCTTTTTTTTTTTTTGTCATTTTATTATTTTATTTTATTTTTTCTTTTTTCATTTTTCTTTTATTATTCATATGTGCATACAAGGCTTGGGTCATTTCTCCCCCCTGCCCCCACCCCCTCCCTTACCACCCACTCCGCCCCCTCCCTCTCCCCCCCCAATACCCAGCAGAAACTATTTTGCCCTTATTTCTAATTTTGTGGTAGAGAGAGTATAGGCAATAATAGGAAGGAACAAGGGTTTTTGCTGGTTGAGATAAGGATAGCTATACAGGGCATTGACTCACATTGATTTCCTGTGCGTGGGTGTTACCTTCTAGGTTAATTCTTTTTGATCTAACCTTTTCTCTAGTTCCTGGTCCCCTTTTCCTATTGGCCTCAGTTGCTTTAAGGTATCTGCTTTAGTTTCTCTGCGTTAAGGGCAACAAATGCTATCTAGTTTTTTAGGTGTCTTACCTATCCTCACCCCTCCCTTGTGCGCTCTCACTTTTATCATGTGCTCAAAGTCCAATCCCCTTGTTGTGTTTGCCCTTGATCTAATGTCCACATATGAGGGAGAACATACGATTTTTGGTTTTTTGAGCCAGGCTAACCTCACTCAGAATGATGTTCTCCAATTCCATCCATTTACCAGCGAATGATAACATTTCGTTCTTCTTCATGGCTGCATAAAATTCCATTGTGTATAGATACCACATTTTCTTAATCCATTCGTCAGTGCTGGGGCATCTTGGCTGTTTCCATAACTTGGCTATTGTGAATAGTGTAAGGCCCTATCTCTAAATGCAGTCACATTCTGAAGAACTGAGGGCTAGCCCTCAATATATGAACTTCACGGGGACATAATTCAGCCTAGGACAAAGTCTAACACTGGCTGGGCACAGAGGAAACTAAGCCACTGGTCTTGCCCCTGGACTCCAGGGTCTGCAGAAGTTGGTAATGGGCAGGGCTGTGTGGGTGTGTGCCGGGGGTGGGTCCAGGACTGTGGGCTCATCCTGCTCTCCTCTCCTTTCTCCTTCCAGCTCTGACGCAGAGTCTGACTATGGTGCCGCTGAGGCCCCCAGGGCAAAGGCCTGTGAAAAGAGACCTCAGCGACCAGAATCCCCACCTCTACCAAAGCCCTTGACTCGGCACATGTCTTTGAGAGAGCCCCTGGCCAAGACGGTCTCTCCCCAGGGTCCTGAGGAGTCACAGATGGTGCATGGTGAGCAGAGGGTCCACAGTGCTTCATCCTGGGTCAGTTATTCCAGGTGACAGGGGAGCTCACCTTCAGGCTCAGAGGCAGGGGGCTGGAACCTTTGGAGAGTGAGGTGCAAGTGGGCCTGAGGGGTCAGGCCCCAGGCGCCATCCTTCTCCATGAAGCTTTGGAGTCCCAAGTGAGAGGACATTAGAGGGGCCCAGACAGCTTTTGGAGGTCACAGACCAGTGGAGATAAAGGGCCCAGGGCCTTCTTGCTTGGAGCAGCCTTCCTCCTGCCACTTGTGTGAGGCTTGTGGGATGTTCCCATACTTTACATGCACAGCACCCAGCCTTTTCCCACACAGCTCCACTCCATCCCCAGGTTGGCCCTGTGAGGTAAGTAGCATGAAGTCCATTTGCAGATGAGCCCTCCCTATGGCTCGCAGCGAACACTGTGGCCCAGCCCTGGTCACTGCACCCCCTAAGCTTGGGCCTGCTTAGAATGACTTGTGTTAGCAGCTCAACTTATTTTAGTAAAGGAATTGTTTTAATTCAGTCATCAACCAACAACTTGTGACCAAATTGTCTGACTTATGGGTAGTTCTGGAAGAGCCTGAAAAGAACCATGGAGACAGAAACTTGCCACCTTCAGAACCAATGGCCTTAGTGACCCTGTGAGAGCCAGAGCACAACTTGTCCTGCCCTGCCCTCTGGTGGACAAGAGTAGAATCTCCATGTGGTTTCCCAGCAGACCAGGACTGGGGCAGGAAAGAGCTCATACAGATATTTCTAAGTTCTAGAAATCGAATTTTTTGCCCTTCCATACAAACCTTAAAAAAAAGGACAAATTGTCATCAAAGCACATTTTAAGTACCATTTCTAGGGCTATCCAGAAAAGTTCAGCACAGATAGTGAACAGCATACTGCCCAGCACCCAGGGCGTCTAGCCCATCTGTTTACCCATAGCCCTCGGACCCCTTCCACCTCCCTGGGCTCCAACCTATATCATGTCAAATAGAGATCAATATATGTATTTGATCATCTCTTGAACAATGGCCTCAGAAACTTCAGCCATAGTTTTCCCAATAGTTTTGTAATAGCACCCTGTGCTGAGAGGGGAGGGCATGACAAAAAAAGAAAAACAAAAAACTGACCATGAGTCATGAGCTTGGGTCTGAGAGACTAAGGCAGCCTGGCCAAAACATTTTGTTTCTGACAGTCTCCATTAATTCCAGAATAAAATATTGAGCAGACAGAGAAGTGGACAGACTGCTTGACTTACAATCCCTTGTTGATTTAGTATTCATCTATGATTTGGTCATTAGGTATACTGCATTATAAATTTAAAATTTCCGACACAAATCTAAGTGCTAGTGTTATAGTTTGGATCCCCAGTGTCCCCCAAAAAGTCTTGAGCTGAAGGCTTAATCCCCTGCTGGTGGCACTATTGAGAGGTGCTCGGATCAGGAGAGTGCTAGCTTCATCAACAGATTAACCTATTAATGAGTTAGTTCTGTTTGAATGGGCTCTTAGGAGATGGGGCCTCCTTGGAGGTCACTGGTGGCATGTCTCATGTCCAGATCTTCTTAGCACACTTTCTGCTTCCTGGCCACCACAGGGTAAGCAGATCTGCTCTGCTACTCCCTCCACTATGCCCTCTCCACATGAAGTTCTGCCTTACCACAGGCTCATAGCAATTGGAGCTGACTGGGGATTGAAACCATGGGCCAAAATAAATCCTCCATCTTTAACTTGTTTTTCTCAGTGCTGTTTGTCACAGTGACAAAAAAAAAAAAAAAAAACTAACAAAGCTGGTTATGGTAAGGCCCTCACTTTCCTAGATATGATATGATATGATACAATATGATATGATATGATATCCCATGAATGGATGTTATTGAACTTTATTAGCTACAATTCTCACCTGGATAAGATCAGGATACTGCTTTTAAGACTCCTAGTTTGTACACTTGTGATCCAACAGCATATTCACAATAGCCAGTAGGGGGAAACAAACCCCTTCTTCTGCCTCTACCCCATCCCTTGCTTGTTCCTGAGCTGTCTCCTTTTATATTACACTGGTAAGTACTTTTATGTTATGTACATTTTACTACTATTTGACAACAGATTTCCAAGACTGCCTCAGCATGTCAAGAAACTTCTCACATCCTCAAAATTCTTTAACACAGAGCCTACCCAAAATGAGGGTATGACGTGTAACTTATACTCAGTTTTACAAAACCCACAGAGAACGTTCCTTAAAACACCTGTGTTTTAGTGCTTTCTACTGTGGTGACAAAATACCTGAGATAAACTGCTTATAAGGAGGGAAGATTTATTTTGGCTCATAGTTTCAGTGGTTTCAGTCCACGATCACTGGGCCCAGCTGCTTTGGAGCCTGTGATGGGACAGTACATCACAGTGGGAGCACATAGCAGAAAAACTGCTCACCTCATTGCAGCTGGGAAGCAAAAAGAGGAAAAGGTACACATGTGGGTATTGGAGAACATTTAAAACTCAAACCACAACAATCTGATTCAATGGTTTTTATAAATCTTATTTAAAAGGATATCAGAGTCAGATGCCATGCTAGAGGGGGCTGAGTGTCTGCATTTGGTGTGAACATCCCAGGTGCTTCCTTGCAGATGGGCATCTCACACTTTGGACATCACAGCTGGGCAGCTTCCTGGAGGGTCTCCCTGGATGAATTAACTATGAAATGCAGGCCCAAGCAACTAAATGGATGGATCAAGTGCTTAGGATTCTTGGACGGAAACCAATTAGATTTAGGAAGGCAATCTGCCCCCAAATTATTCTGGCATAAAAGAATTGGTATTTATCCAATTTTTTTTCTGGCAATAATTTGGTAACAGGATGGTCCAATGGCATGAGGAAGACACCACTGGTTTGTAACAGTAACGTGAGATCAGCGGTAGCATATGGCAAAATGCTTGCCCTCTTACTCCTTTTGCAGCAGGTCACGTGCTCCTTTAAAACTAATACAAAATAAATAAATACACATAAAACAGATGCTAAAGAGAAAGAATCCAGCCGTGCTTGGTTCTGTTCCAGTCTATCAGATCAAACCATTCCTATCCACCCTCTTGTTCCTGATGTAAAAATGTGTGCCCCATCAACACCAGGGATGAAAAATCTCTCCTGAATCTTAGCCACTTCTAATAAGTTCCACTCCACAAGTCAAAAGCAGAGGAGAAACTAATGGAGCTTCAATACATTGTCCTCCTCATGTAAAATATCTACCCTGGAAACTCAGCACACTTCATGGACTGTTTGTCCATAAAGGGAGGTGGGGAGACTCACAGGCTCCTCTGCAGCACCCCAGACTGGATTTTCAGAGCAGGTCTATGGGACTACCAGACCAGGCAGGCACACTGCAACTCCAAATGGAGTAAGGGAGAGAGAGGAGCCATGGATCTAAGGAGCCAAAGGATGTTGACCTGAGGAAGGAAGGGGTACTGGTCAATGGCTGTGCTCTACATCCCAGCTGGCAAGAAAGAACTGAGGCCCCACTCAGAAAGTCAGGGAATGAAATATCTAGGATTGGAGGGGGAGGGGAAGGAGGGGAAGGAAGGGGAGGAGAGGAGAAGACAGAGAGGAGAGAACAGGAGAGGAGAGGAGCACTGGCCAGGACTTGACTCGAGGAGTTCTGGGTTCAAGCCTTCCCTCCCCCACCCTTCCACACGCAGATCACTCCTGTGAACTTGCTTTCCCTCCTTGCCTCCCAGTCCCACTCTCATGCACATCAGACCCATTCCTTGTCTCTGTCTGTGATGGAGGCACAGGAGCCTGAGAGTTTTTAACTATTATATATATGAAACATTCGTGTGAGGCCTTAGCTTTGAAGAACTACTTCCAAGCCAGCATTGGTGGCTCATGCCTGCCATCCTAGCTATTTGGGAGGCTGAGATTGGGCAGATCACTGTTCCAGGCCAGCTCAGACAGGAAGTTTGTGAGACCCCCATCTCAAGCAATAACTGGCATGGTAGTGAGTGCCTATCCCAAGCTATACAGGAGGCTGAGATTGGGAGAGTCCTGGTTCTAGGCTAGCCCACGCAAAAGAGTTTTCAAGATTCTTTCTCAACAGATAAAAGCTGGGCATGGTGGTCCATGCCTGTGATCCCAGCTATGGTAGGTAGCTTAAAATAGGAGGATCAAAGTCCAGGCTAGCCTGCGCAAAAAGAGATACCCTGTGTCCAAATAACCAGCGCAAAAAGGGCTGGAGCATGGCTTGAGTGGTGGAGCACCCACCTAGCAAAAGGAAAGCTCTGAGTTGAAACCCCCGGTACCACAAAAAAACTATTTCAAGAAAAAGAAATGAATACATATATGTCTGCATGCATACATGAAGACATGTTTGTGTCTACATATATGTACATATGCATGCCTGAGAGGCTGCTTACTGATCAGTGACAGAGTAATGGCTCACTCTTGGAGGTGCTTTCTGACAAAGGGCAGTATCTGTCTTAAAGCAAGTTCTCAAATATTTGATGACTGAATGAATGAAGAAGGGGTGTGGGCCATATATATCACCCTATACCAATATTAACTCAAAATGGATCAAGGATCTTAATATCAGACCACAAACTCTAAAGTTGATACAGGAAAGAGTAGGAAATACTCTGGAATTAGTAGGTATAGGTAAGAACTTTCTCAATGGAACCCCAGCAGCACAGCAACTAAGAGATAGTATAGATAAATGGGACTTCATAAAACTAAAAAGCTTCTGCTCAACAAAAGAAATGGTCTCTAAACTGAAGAGAACACCTACAGAGTGGGAGAAAATATTTGCCAGCTACACATCAGACAAAGGACTGATAACCAGAATATATAGGGAACTTAAAAAACTAAATTCTCCCAAAACTAATGAACCAATAAAGAAATGAGCAAGTGAACTAAACAGAACTTTCTCAAAAGAAGAAATTCAAATGGCCCAAAAACACATGAAAAAATGCTCACCATCTCTAGCCATAAAAGGAAATGCAAATTAAAACCACACTAAGATTCCACCTCACCCCTGTTAGAATAGCCATCATTAGCAACACCACCAACAACAGGTGTTGGCGAGGATGCGGGGAAAAATGAACCCTCTTACACTGTTGGTGGGAATGTAAACTAGTACAACCATTCTGGAAAAAAATTTGGAGGCTACTTAAAAATCTAAACATTGAGCTACCATTTGATCCAGCAATACCACTCTTGGGGATATACCCAAAAGACTGTGACACAGGTTACTCCAGAGGCACCTGCACACCCATGTTTATTGTGGCACTATTCACAATAGCCAAGTTATGGAAACAGCCAAGATGCCCCACCACTGACGAATAGATCAAGAAAATGTGGTATCTATACACAATGGAATTTTATGCAGCCATGAAGAAGAACAAAATGTTATCATTCGCTGGTAAATGAATGGAATTGGAGAACATCATTCTGAGTGAGGTTTGCCTGGCCCAAAAGACCAAAAATCATATGTTCTCCCTCATATGCGGACATTAGATCAAGGGCAAACACAAGGGGATTGGACTATGAGCACATGATAAAGCGAGAACACACAAGGGAGGGGTGAGGATAGGTAAGACACCTAAAAAACTAGATAGCATTTGTTGCCCTCAAAGCAGAGAAACTAAAGCAGATACCTTAAAAGCAACTGAGGCCAATAGGAGAAGGGGACCAGGAACTAGAGAAAAGGTTAGATCAAAAAGAATTAACCTAGAAGGTAACACACACGCACAGGAAATTAATGTGAGTCAACTCCCTGTATAGCTATCCTTATCTCAACTAGCAAAAACCCTTGTTCCTTCCTATTATTGCTTATACTCTCTCTACAACAAAATTAGAAATAAGGGCAAAATAGTTTCTGCTGGGTATCGAGGGGGTTGTGGGGGAGAGAGAGGGAAGGGGGGAGAAATGACCCAAACATTGTATGCACATATGAATAAAATAAAAATTAAAAAAAAAAGAAGAGTTGTGGGCCAGATAGGGAACTGCGTTGTGCAGGAGAAAGGGATTCAGTCAATCATAGTTATTCATCTACTAACTTTTCATAAACAAAATATAGGAGAAAATTCCTCTTATTGTACACATTTCACACTCTTGCTCCCTCCCCCATCTCCCCTGCCCTTTTCCTTTCCCCCCCACAGCTCTGCAACGGGCCAATAGCTTCCAGTCTCCAACACCAAGCAAATACCAGAATTGGAGAAGAAAATTCCAGTCCAGTGAGTCACAAGTTCTTGGGGGGGGCGGGGGCAGGACTTCTCTGGTTCGTTCTCAGGGGCAACTGTTTTCATTCCTTACATGGTGTCTTCTCCCGCATGGCCTCCAGGATGTGAGGGACAAGGGAAAAAAAAAACCATAAAGTTGACTTGATTTCCGCTGCTGACTCAAGGAAGCATTCCCCAAGGGATTGGGACCTTCCCATTCCCCTCCCCCCATTCTGGAATTTTGGAGTCTTAAAATTCTTCAATTTCACCCTGAAGGGGCCTTAGCAATTATGGTCTGCAAGCGTTCTGAAACCCAAATGAGGGAACTGAGGCCCAGAAACTCTACATGATTCGATTCAGAAGGGAGATTGGGGCTCAACTTTTTGACCCCATGAGATTGTGGACAAAGCAGTGACGGATGCACACATGCACACAGACTTGCTCTTTTTTAGAGCAGGGTTGGGTGAGTTCCAAGGCCTCCACAAGGGGGCACAGTGACTACACACAGCAGGAATCCCCTCCTGGGCTCCTGGGCCCCTGAGTGAGGGGCTGTGTGGCACTCTATCCGGTTTAGTCCCTTCACCCTTCTGCTTCCCGCTGCGCCCACACTCCCTCCAGCCTCTCTCTGGGAGAAGTGGACCCAGGAGTGCCTCGGGCTCAGAAATGTTACTGCAGTTGGAGGGCAGCCCTGTAGTTTCCCTTCCTTCTGAGTCAGTGCTGACTCCTGGCCAATGAGTCATTCAACCCCTAGACTTGCTACCTCTTGCTGGATCAGGCTGGAACAGGGTCCACCTTTGGAGTTGGACCAGGGTGCATACCTGGGCAGCCTACTTCAATCGTGAACAATCTAAATGACACTCACATCACATGACAATCCCAAGGCATGGAGGGAACTCACATTTTTCATGTGTCCTCCCTCACTGTCCTCACACACACACACACACCCCATCCTGAGTCACTGGGATCCTGCTCTTGGGCAGGTTCTTGTGGGTGCCAAGCCCATCGCAGTTGTGCTCCTTGGGAACCCCTGCCTGTTTTGAGAACGAGACTGATGGAGACCCCCACTGCAGGGTTGGGGCACTGGAGGAAGCACAGGACAGAGAGGACTGCTAACACAGCAGCAAGAGTGGATCTGGAGACTTCAGCCTTTAGTTGTCAGGAACATTAGTTCCTAAGTGTGTGGGAAAGCTGGGTTTGCGGGCGGGGCTTGTGTCTGCATCATGTCTGTGGACCTAGTGCCCAGAGGAGTCCTTGTTTGTCCAAGGAATGAACTAGGGAACAAGTTGGCTGGGCTAAGTGCAAATGGAGAACATGGGTCCGGGCTTCCAGAATGCTGCCCCTAGAGGGCACTCCAAGCCTTTGACAGGGATTTGAATCTCACAGAGCCTCTAAATTCTGGGAAGCTATACCCTGGAATCATGATCCTCATGAAAATCTCCAGAGCCAAGAGCTGTCAGAGTCATCTTTTTGGTTATCTCCACTTTTGCCCAAAAGGGGAACCCCCCCAATGAACAGGGCTTGTCCTATAGTAGGACACAGAATGTAGGGCACCCTCCTGCAGCTGACCAGGCTCACCAGATTGACCACAGTAAGGGACCCAAGAGAGGCAACACAAGCAATTGCCTGGAGTACAGCCCCCAGACCCTGCTCTGTTCATTGACCCCCTTCACCCTGCAGGCCAGCAGCATCTAGGTCCAAGTTCTCTGGAGAGGGCAAGAAAGCCTAGGTGGACCACGCCTAGGTTTCCAGGAAAGGGCTGGAGAGGAGAAGATGAGTTAGCAAATGAGTTCCTGGGCCCAAGAGTTAGAGACACCATGGGTCACGAGTTCAGCGTTATCTTTACTGGACATGGCTTGTGTACATGAGAGGAAGGAAAAGGAATGGAATTCGTAACATGTAGCACTTGTGCCCTGCACTGCTGGGAGCCTCCTGTGTCCCATCCCATGAAGCAATGGAGGGATTAAGTGACTTGCTCAGTTCAGGCATCTGGTATGAGGGTGCAGGGGTTGGGACCCCAGGAACCCTTTTACTATCTTCTGAGGGAACCCGAAGGCATAACTAGTCTCAGGCAGGGAAGACTTCCCCTTGGCACTCAGCTCAGCTTTCTGCTGTCTTTCCCTCCCCAGGCTGTGCCCAGCTCCCAGGCACAGACTTAATGGCAGCTCAGGGACAAGTGGTCAGCCTGAGCAGGGGCTCTGCTTCCCCTGTCTCCTCAAGTTGCCTGTGAGTCCTAAGTCTAAAGCAGGGCAAGAAGACCATGAAGGGTAGGGCTGGGGATTAGAGAAAGGGAAAAAGGATAAGCTACTTCTGGGTCATGACCTTGTGAGCCCCCAGGCTTTCCATCAGTCTTGTGTCCCTGGCTCTGTGTCATAAGGTCTCCTGAGACTCCTCAGAGGAGCCAAGGCGACTTTTGAGACAAGTTTAGGAGCTTGATTCAGAAGATGTCAGGGAGAGGAGAGTGAGGGGGCAAGGAAAAGGGAGAGAAGGAATTTGGCAGGAATTTAGCAAGCTGAGGAAAGCAAGGCAACAACTGCCTTTTTAGGCTCGAACCATTTCATTGTGGGCTGAGTCGGGGTGCGGGTGACAGGCAGCAGGCCAGTGCCTCCCCCGCATCAACTCCTGGCAGCCAGTGGCCCCTTCTCACCCACTTTTATATCAGCTCTGACACTCAGCTTACCTTTTCCCTCAGAAGCATCTTGGGGGGCTTCCCTGTGAGCACTTGGGGACCATATGGGTATGCTGGCCTTCTTTTTAGAATCTAAGTCTGGGGAACACTGTGTGACATGTTTGTGTTTGGGAGTGAGGAAAGCAGGGCAGAATATTGAAAATCCACCCCTGTGGCTGTTCCCCCTATAAGAATGTGTCCCAATGGAACTGTTCTTGAGAGGGACACTTGGGTTCAACCTGGCCCCTATGGAAGTGTTTCACATCCACAGATTTGGGGAAACTGAGACCAGGGCATTGTGTTGATCTAAGAAGTGAAGTAAAAACTTGCAGGGTAGATGCCTTGGAGGGAAGTTTGCTGAGCAGCTGAAGCAGGAAGTCAGGGTGTCAGGCCAGAGAGTGGGTTAGTGAGACCCAGGGGTCCTGGGAAGTGTATGGGAGTCACTGTTCTGTGCCACATGGTGGAGCTGAGTGGACTGAGGATCAGGTACTCAGTGGGGCCACGAATGGTGGCTCATGTCTGTAATCCCAGCTATTTGGGAGGTGTAGATTGGGAAAATCTCAGTTTGAAGCTAGCCCAACATGTGTGTAGTCCCAGCTATGCAGGAGGCAGAGGTAGGAGGATCATAGCCTGAGGATGGCCTAGTTAAAGCATGAGACCCTACTTGAAAAATAACTAAAAAAGCAAAAGAGCTCAGGTATATCCCAAGTGTCAGTGATTGCCTAGCAAGTGCAAGGCCCTGAGTTCAAACTGCAAGTACTGAGTTCCAGTACTGTCAAAAAAACAAAATACTGAATGGGCACAATTGAAATATGGCATGGCATTTTTCTGACTCCTAATGGTCCAGTCTGGACATAAAATACTTGGGATTTCAGATTTTAAGATTACCATATTCAAGGAGAGGAAGGAGAGAGGCAGAGGGACAGGAAGTGAGAACTTGAGTGACACACACTACAATGTCAGAATTTTGCTCTCACAAAACCAGGTGACTTCAGTTGCCCATGGTTTCAGAACTGGCCCCTCTCCGGAGCCCAGCCACGCTCCTTTCTCATGCATCTCTGAGAAGATACACTTCCTGTTTGTTCCCTGAACAGGAGCCTGGCAGAGACACTACTCCCTGGGCTCCCGATGATTTGGTATCACTATAACCTCTGCCTCTCCAGTTCCCTTAAAACTGCAAGCTAACCAAGTTGTCCGAGAGTCCCTTGGCACACTTGTGGGAGGCAGAGCTCATTTCATTAGTAGCAAAGGTCTGTCTTGTCTGTGCCCACAACTAATGCCCCAGCATCTTGTGGGAAGAGACCTCAAATGGTTTATTGATGGAGTAATTTAAAGCAGCCCAGCTTCTGACCACCATAGCTTTAGGGAATGCTAGAGGTAGAGACTTAATCTACCTCTAAACGTCATGTTTCTCAGGAACGTTCCCACAGGAATTTGAAACACTATAGTGTTTGACTTCTCACCCTGGGGCATTCTTTCCCCCATAGGACCCTGCTTCTCCTTCACCCATTCCTCCGAGTCCCAAACTGTGGACATAGGGAACCTCTGAGTCCTTCCTCAACATCTCCCTCTTCCTGGCTCTGCTTGCAGAACTGGAGCTTCCCTTACAACCTCCCTTTTCATAATGAAGTCAGGTAACAACAGCTCTGTAATAAAGTGTGTGCTCTCTCCTTGACAGATTTGACACCAGTGAACAAAAGAACTCTGTCACCTCCAAAGGAGCCTTCTCTTCCTCCTTCTTCATGGTCTTCTCCTTCATCTTCTCTGCCATCTTCTTCTTCAGCCAGTATCTCTGGGCATCCTCCAGATAATTCCTCTCCACCTCAGGTAAGTGCCCCCGAGGGCCCTACACAGCTGTTAGGAAGGGAGCTTCCTGTGCCCCTTCCACCTTCCACACTTATCTCTGGGTCCTTAGCACTCATGGGTCCCCCAAGTGTAAGGCCAGGACTGGAGAGAGGCTCAGCCAAGGTCCACTCTGTGCCTTCTTCACATGTGCCTTTCATGCATTCGCATCCTGCCCCTTCTTGGTCACTACCAGGACACAACCACTCCCTCAGCAATGTTTTGGGGTGTGGACTCAGTGTCAGGTACTCGGCTGACCATGGGATGCTGAGATGCTAGGATATATGCTCTGTCTTGAGGAGCTCACAGCTGAGAGATGACAGGCACAGAAGTAAGGGTGCCTTTAGTAGCATCCCAGGACCTTGGGAGTAACATCTTCCTTGAATAGAAAATGGCTGGGCTCTTTATTTCCTTTTATCCACCAGGCCTGTCTTAGGCTCTGGGAAGTAGAGGACTCGTGACAGGAGATGTCTGCTCTTATGAAGCTCCCATCCTATGACCTGCCCCTCAGGCACCAGAGCCCTTGGCAGGGCACAGACACTCCTTCCAGAGTCTACTTGTGTTCTTCCTCTGCCAAGAACCATATTATAAATGGCTACTTTCTCAAGGCTGTAAAGAGTGACATTTAGAAGGGTCACTGGACTGTCTTATAGGCCATCCTTCTGCCACTGCCATTCCAGCCCAGAAGAGTGACTGTCATTCCTCGCCTTGATAGCCTGCAAGGAAGAAACTAGGGTGTCTTGGGTGTTAGAAGAAGGGAAGCCTGTGATAGGGACCATGTTTGAGCAGGCCATGGAGATGTTGTCTTCTTCCATGTCCCTGGTCACCCTCAGAGGCCGGCCAGCCCTATGCTCACTGGCCAGGAGCTTGTCAAGAATATCAGCCATACCTTTCCCTCCCCTCTGGCTTCCTTCATACCAGACCAGGATCCAGAATGGCCTTTGATCAGCTCAGATTTGGGGACTCAGGTAGATCCCAGCAGATTCCAAGCAGCCACTGAGAACAAAGAACAGTCTTTAAAATCCTCTTAGGCAAAATTCTTTTTGACTTTGAGTGTCTAAGATGTGAGGAAAGAAAGGAAGTGGGGTATGGATTGACTTTTGCCTTCCCCATAAAAATAACTGCTGCGATTTTTCAAATACCTACTTTCTGCCTATCCTTTCTAGGTGACAGCTCACAACCCCCACTCACAGGTCTCTAGAGGTCATTTCAGTCCTTCTACCCCAATCTATCTGAGGCGAGCGAGAGCCCAAGGGTTACTTAAGGAAATCCCTCTGTATCTGCCTCATGGCCCAGTGCTGGAGAGGGCAGAATATTGCCTGGTGAGCCCTGGTGCAGACAGCCTCACGAGCCCTGCAGAGGTGGCTTCTGAGAGGTGCCAGGAAGCAGAGGCCCCTCTTGGGGGTACCAGAAGCATCCACAAAGAGCCACAGCCCATCAGGGGTGTGGACAGGAGCTTGCCAGACCAAAAGTTATCTGCCAGACCTGGAGAGGACACAGGAGAAGGGAGTAAACTGCCCAGGAGGGGACAGGAGGACAGGCCAGAGCTGGCAGAGGAGAGGAAGTCAGGCTTGAAGAAGTTAAGCCTCACTCAGGAGCAGAAGCACGTGTTGCTGGACTGGGATGACTCCCACCCTGAGACTGTGTGCCTCAAGACAAGGGAGCGCCTCTCCCAGGAAGGTGATGAGGGTGGCAGAAGAGGTCATGTGCTAAAACCAGTCCACCCGCTGACCCTGCCTCAGACAGCCAGAGAGCCACTGCCAGCCCAGGCAGAAGCCCTGGAGGAGATGCGGGGACCAGCTGTGCAGGGTCCAGGGGAGCGAAGTGTGCCTCCACCCAAGTCCCCGCTGCGGCTCATTGCAAATGCTCTCCGAAGGTCCCTGTTCCCCAATTCTGAAGGTGGGAAGAAGGCCTGGGCCAAGCCAGAATCAAAAACTGTGTCCACGGGCCAGCCACAAGCCTTCATGCGCTCATTTAGCCTTCGGAAAGTCAGTTGCCATAAAGATGGGGGCCAGCAGTCCCCGGGGAGACACGTGACGAAGAGGGCCTCATCTTTCTTCTCCCAGGGCACCCCAGCTGCCAGAGCTGCCCAGCCCTCAGACCTCAGCCTTCCTGACCCTGCTCTCCGCTCTCGGAGTTTGCCCAATAGGCCATCCAAAGTGTTTCCTGCACCCTACAGCAAGGTTGAAGATATCCCCCCGCTCCTGGAGAAAGTTAGTTTGCAGGAGAACTCACCAGATGCTAAGAGTCCAAAGAGAAAACTCACACTGTTTCCGTCCTTCAGACTCAAAGACAAATCCTTTGAGAGTGTCTTTCAAGATCCTAAGCCAAGAAAGGACCTTGGGGACCTGTATAGCAGCCCCAAGGGGAAGGTGCTGCCCGATGACACGGTTCCATCCCTGGAGAAGCTGATACAGCCTTTCAGAAGCACCTCCCTGGGGCCAGTGGCCCATCCCACTCCTCCAGCTGGAGATGCAAGTAAGTGGTTCTGTAATAAAAGTCTAAAATTCCTGCCGGGTGGCTGGCTACACTCATTGCGTTAACATGCGGGCACCTTGCACTTGGGTTTGCTTCTCAAATTAATTCTGACAAAAGTAGGACAACTGGAAGTTGAAGATTCTGAAAAAAGTGAAAATTTTGAAAGTATGCTATAGAAAAAGTATTGAATCAACTTGAATTCCACCCCTTTCCCGTTTGTTGACTATATTAATTTTTTACTACGTTATAAAATTTGTATCTTTTAAAAATCAGTCTAATGTGGAAACTAGACATATATGCTGAGGCCCTCCTCACTATGTATTATGCTACTTACCATAGTTTACATAAACATAATTTAATAGATATTTTACCTTGTTCATATGTTGTCATTTAATGAACCATTTTGTTAATTATTTATAGATATATTGTTATAGACATATGTATATATAATATGTAGGTTAATATATTTATAGTCTGTGCATGGTGTTGCATTTTTATACATATAGAATTCGCTTCCCTTTGAATTACTAGCCTAAACACTTTTCTCTATATTTGGTTGCCACTGGAAATATAGCCTTTTTAATATTTAAATCTGATTTTTAATTCTGAAATTAATTAATATATCAAAGAGAATCATCAAACAATATGGAAATATTTAATAAAAAGCAAGCATGCTATCACGTCTTCACTTGTCTGAGATTCCATAACTGCCTTAGACATAGTTGAAAAATTTATATCACTTCTCTTTTGTTGCTGAATACTTGTTTGATTGCTTTAAACAAACTGTGATCCTGCTATTTCTGATGTTGAGCAATTCTGTATTTCTTTATATTTTTATCTTTTTATTTTATTTAATTTTTGTTTTGAAACTTTAGTTTTTAAGCAAAACATTATTTATCTTCTTTCACACCCTATCAAATAGGTTAACAAGAGACTTTATTCACAGCCAAGGTCGGGATAAGCATAGACAAGTTGAAGTAGAACTACTATTCTCTTTAAGTCATATATGATAAACTTTAATCCTATGCATTTTTCATAGACAATACATTCAGGTACGTTAAAACTAAAGAATACAGGCAGGCTTGGTGATACACATCTGTAATCCCAGCTGAGGCAGGAGGATTTCCAATTCTAGACCAGGGTGGGCTACAGAGCAAGATCCTGTCTCAAAAAAAAAAAAGTTAACTAAGGCAGGTGCCAGTAAGCCTGTAATCCTAGCTACTTGAGAGGTTGAGATTGGGAGAATCATAGCTCAAGGCCAAACCAAGCAAATAGTTCACAGGACCCCATCTCCAAAATAACCACAACAAAATGGACTGGAGTGTGGCTCAAGTAGTAGAGTGCCTGCTCTGTGAGTGCCTGCTTTACTAATACGAACAAGCCCTGGGTTCAAATCCCAGCCCCACACAAAAAAATATTAACTAAGAACTTAGGCCATTAGGCATATGTGTGAATTTATCTGTAAGATAAACTCCAAGAGGTGGAAATACTGAAGCAAAAGATGAGTTTCCATAGCTCCTGCCCAGGTGTCCTCTGTCACAGTGTGCTGGTCCCACACTCTGGGGGCAAACCATGAGAGCACTGTCTCTGCACTTGCAGTCACCACTGTGTTACCCAGCTTCCTTCCCTTCTTTTTCTTCTTCCTCTTTTTTTTTTAAGATCTTTACCAATCTATGAGTGCAATGTAAATCTTGGAAGAGTTTAAATTCCATTTCTCTCTTAATAAAGATGATGGCAGCTTTCCATATGTTGAAGAGCTGTTTGTCCTTTTCTGTGAACTGTTGCTTCCTTCCCTCGTCCAGTTTTCTTTTGGTTTGTTGGTATTTTCTTAATAATACATAGGGACACTTTATTTAAAGGGAAATTTAGCATCTCTTGTGGTGATATGAATTATAAGTATTTTCCAGTTTCTTTGTTTATGCAGTATTTGTTGCATAAAGTTTTTATTTAGTAGTTGTAAACAGCCTTTGTGGGGAGCAGATTAAAGCCTATGAGAACTGCACACAAGCAAGCAAGATGCAGTTAGTTGCTTTTACCTGTAGGCCAAGATAGGCACAGCCCCAGCCACAAAATAGAAAAAAGCAGAACAGCTGCATCTCCTAAGTTTGAATTCAGAGAAGCAGGAACGCAGATCTCCTGTTACAATGTCATGCCCCTCCCCGTGGCTCCACCCTGTTTGCCACTGTTTATAAAAGACCTGCTGAAGGAAGGCTGGGAGTTTTGCTTTTGCCTGTTGGGGCTTTACTTTGGACTCTTGGGCTTTGGGACTTTTTGCTTGGCTTTTGGCTTTTTGCTTTGGGGGGCTTTTTGGCTTTGAATATTAGAAAGAAGCTTTTACTTTGGTACTTTTGGTATGGGAAACTTGTGGAAGGGAAAAGAGTTATTAAAGGGAAAAATTGCTGAAGGGAAAATGTTAAAGAGAAAAACTGCTGAAGGGAAAAGAACTGTTGAAGGGAAAATGCTAAAGAGGGCTTGATAGAAAGTCTGCACTGAGAACTTTAACATGGGCTTCAGAAAGCAAAGCTGAGAAAGAACTTCATACAGAGGCCTTAGGAAAGCTAAAGCAAAAGAAAAGCCAAAGAGAACATGGGACGGTGCACAGTGCAAGTCTAAGGACCAGGACCTTAAGAGGTATGCACATGCAGTTTTTAGGCACGACTGCTGGTTTACAAGTTTGAGCACTGAGGCTTTGAGAGAGCTAAAGAGAGATGGGACAGTGCAAGACTGGGGGCAAAAGATTTTAAAAGCGATTAAGCTAAAGATAAGCTGAGAGAAAACATGGGACAGTGCGAGCTTAAGGAAAGAGGTTTTAAGCAAGGTTTTAAAGAACTGCAAGGAGCACGATAGAGAAAAGAAGCAATGAGGGTTGTGCATCTCCAGCCAAGTGTACAACACACCTGACCCCATCTTTCTGTCTGTCTGTCTATCCTGTGTCTTTTCTAAAATCTCCAGTCGCCCCCAGTTAAGCCCAGTTAGGTCCAGTAATAACCAAGGAGCGAGTGAGAAAAGCTCAGGAGTGTGAGAAACGGCGCCCCCTTCAAGCGCTCCATTTTATGTTTTGTTGGTTTGTTTTTTTGTTTTTTTGGTTAGAACTGGAGTTTGAACTCAGGGCCTCATGCTTGCTAGGCAAGTGCTCTACCAATTGAGCCATTTCACTAATACCTTTTGCTTTTAGTTTATTTTCAGATAAGGTCTTATGCTTTTTCCCAGTTCCACTTCAGACTGTAATCCTCCTACCTCCCCCTCCCTCACTGCTGGGATTACAGGCATGTCTCACCATGCCCAGCTTGTTTTGTTGTTTTTGACTTTGACAGTACCGGGGTT
This sequence comes from Castor canadensis, assembly GCF_047511655.1. Classification (NCBI taxonomy): domain Eukaryota; kingdom Metazoa; phylum Chordata; class Mammalia; order Rodentia; family Castoridae; genus Castor; species Castor canadensis. The sequence goes on from NC_133386.1 coordinate 150,779,498, forward strand.
TGAACCTGCCATTTGAGCTATACCCCCATTCCTTTCTGGTTTGGTTATTTTTTTAACAGGGTCTTGCATTTTTGCCACATGCCATCCTTGGACCAAGATCCTCCTACCTATGCCTCCCACATATTTGGGACTACAGGGGTGTACCACCACACCTGACCCCTCACATCCTATTTTATTAAGAGTATTTTGAGGCTGGAGGTGTGGCCCAAGAGATAAAGTACCTGTCTAGTATGTGCAAAGAAGCCCTGAGTTCAAATCCCATACCACCAAAAAAGAGTAGTTTAATCACAATGGATGTTGAGTTTTATCAAGTATCTTTTCAGCACCTATTGAGATGTTTGATTTTTTTTTTCCTTCCTACTTTGATGTCATGGATTTTATAATAGATTTACTGATATTGAACCATCCTTGAATTTGTGAAATAAATACCACCATGCCATGGTATCTATCAGTTTAATATATTTTTCATTTATGTGTGCTAACATTTTAAGATTTGTGTATTAAAATCATAGTTAAGATCAGCCTACAGTTCAAACATAGCATTCATGTGTGTTCTTTGTGCTAATTACAATGAGCTGGGGTAAACATATTTTCCTGACTTATCTACCGTAGAGAGCTGCGTTCACTTATATCCATTAGGAAATGGGTCAACTTCCTTAGCTTAGACCATAATAAGAGGAGTGACTCAAGTGGTAGAGCACCTGCCTAGCAATCGTGAGGCCCTGAGTTCAAACCCCAGTACTGTCAAAGTGGGAGGGAGCATGGCAGAAGAGTAGAGGTAAGGCCCATCGGTTTCCTTTTATTTCCTTGTCCCTACCCATTGCAACACATACTCTCTCAGAGATACACACTGGCACTGTTGTCTCCAGTTAACTTGTGAGTGCACACGTTCATGTGCAGGAAAGAGTAAAGGGTGTCCCCTATTCAAACAGAAGCACCTCAATTTATGATCACTTGAATAAGAACCAGGCTGAAATTTAATTTTTTTTTCATTTTTACATAAATTTCCAAGTAAATTAAAAGTATACACAAACTTATCAGAGTATATAAATGACTTAGAGGTAGAAACTAATCTCATGTACTTACTAATACCCATTTTACAAGTAATGCTGGTTATTACTCTTCTGTATAAAAAAGCATCATGAAAACCCTTTTTTTGTAATGTGAGTATAAACTTCTTATTGCAGTATGATATACATAAAGTCCACAAACATTAATTCTACAATTTTCAATCCTCCTTCCTTTCCCTCTGAGTGCTGGGATTGCAGGTGTGCACCACCATGCTTGTTTGTTTACTTACAAAAATCAAATCATTCCACATTGTGGTCAGCAGGATTCTGAGAGGGCCGCAGGCTTCCTGCCCCCTAGTCTATCCGCCCTATCTAATCTCATATTCTGCAATATGGGGGTGGTGTGAATATGATGAATTTCACTCCATCCTGTGATTAGGTTAGAGGTTTTTGCAAATATAATTAAGTGCCAAACCAATTGACTCTGAGTTAATCAAAAGAGAGAGCATCCTGGGTAGACCTAATTGATCAGACGAGCCTTTAACAAAGACTTCCTGAAGTCAGAGATTGGATTCTGAGCCTGAGAGTCATGATCCTGCTGGCCTGGAAGAAGTAGTAAACTGTCATGTTGTGAGAGGACCGTGAACACAAGGCATCTAAGAGCTAACATTGACCTGCAGCTGGCAGACAGCAAGAAAACAGGTCTTGTTCACTATAACTTCCAGGACCCCTGAAAGGGTTATCTTTTTCCAGTCAGACACAGTCTGTCTCAAAGTCAAAGATGAAACAGAAGCTGAGCACCAACAGCTCAAGTTTATTCAGTGGCCAATGAATGGAGAAGTGAGAGTCCAGCTTGCAAATCCAGTTCTCTACCTGTTGAGGGTGGGGAAGTCATAGGTAAAGGGTAAAGAAATGAAGGAGGCTGATGAAGAGGATGAATGTGTCTGCCTTTTGGGGGAATAGGCAAAGATTTTCCAGAAACTGCACACCACATCCATTTCCTCCTTCTTTGGTTCTTTCTTGTTGTGGTCACTGCAATTGTCAACTGTCATGGTGCTGGGGAAAAAAGATATCATTTATTATACAGATGAGGTTATAATGAAGTTAGGGGTTGTGTGGTGGTTACTCTGGTAGCCATTTTAGATCCAACTGCTTTGGACTACCCTACCTGAACCTACCTGTAGAGGAACTTTTGGCCTTCAGGCATCCTGTCCTCAAACAAGATAATGGCAGAGGAGAAATTCAGCTAGGTCAGCTAGGCAGTGGACAGAGTAACAAATTCTGCCAACAAACTGAGTGAGCTTGAAAAAGGACCCTAAGCTACAGATGTGAACTGCAACCCAGCTAAGACCTTGAGCTCAGCCTGTGAAACCCTGGGCAGAGGATCTGTAACCAGAGTTTTAGGCCACAGGCCCAACTCCAGGGACTCCATATGTCAATTCTGGCAACTCGCCCCAATACATCAACTAAAGAAATAAGTAATGGTGAGAGGCAAAGAAAACAGATTCATTAACACAACACAGGCATGCCACAGGGGAAGGTGAAGTCGGCACTTCAGCCCATCTTCAGGGTTTAGGTTTAAGTAGAGGAAAGAATTGGAACAAGAGGAAAGAAATATACGTAGTTATTAGAGTCCCAGGCAAAGCATGGGGGTTTGGCAAAAGTTATCGCTGTCATCAGTTGAGAGCAGCAGTCTGGTTACAATAAAAAAAGAAAAAGTCATTTGGGGACAGTTTTAACTTTTGCCACAAAATGTTCATCCATCCTGTTCTCCCTAGATTTCAAGGTAATGGCAAAGTTGCTGTAAGAGAGAATGTCTCAGAGCAAAGGACACAGCTATAAAATGCAGACAGAGAAGCCAAGCTTTTCTCCTGCTTTGGACATTTGCAGGCCCAAGTAAGGAATCAGTGATTTTCAGCAAAAGCAATTTCCATGTACCTATTGCAGAGCCACGCCCACACTTCTGACCTGCAGGGCTATGAGATAATAGAGTGCGGTCATAAAGCTACTAACCGTGCAGTAATTGCTCACAATAGAAAACCAAGAAGTATATGTGCTTTTGTGCCTGGCTTCTTTCATCAAACAGTTATGTGGAGGGATGTGCCCATGTTGCTCTGTGCAAAGTAGGTTTTTGGTTTTTTCCATTGCTACTTCCTCCCATTGTGTGACTGTATCACAATTTATTTGTGCATTTTGTTGCTGGGCATTAAGATTGTTTTCAGTTGTTTTTAATGAATAATGATGCATTGTGTACTCTTATACATGTCTCTCGTGCACATATGTACTTGTTTCTGTTCAGTATTACCAAAGATAAATGAAGCCAGACCCTACTTACAGAGGCAAGGACAGATTTTAATCAGTAATAGAATGCTGCAATAGGGAAGAGGTTCCAGTGTGAACTGGACTCAATTTCAATTTCCACAGAAGTGATTGGGTGTTTGCAGGGAGAATGAGGGAGTAGAGAGGGGGTCAATCAGGAGCCCCATAGGTTCAAAGAAGTAAAATCTTACAAAGGGCTGGTCAGCCAAAGGTTGATTAAGCCAGCTGTGTCTGTAGCTGGCAATTAATGAAGAATTCTGTCTGAGAGACAGTGGCCCTGACTTTCCTGATGACTGCATTTAAAGGAAGGGCTTTCAGATCCTGGAGAAAGGCACTCCTGAGTTGTAGGAAACACATAAACATTTTAAAGGGACAGAGCTCTGAAGGAGTCACAGTTGTAAGCACCTGTCCTGAGAACAGGTGGTAGTGGGGCCTATCATCAGGTGTTGGCTAAAACAAACAGCAAATTCTTTTTTGGGAACCTGAGCCTCAATCCAGTACTCTACAAGGGTCTTGTAGAGGTAGAGTCATTTTATGTATTGGATCTTTAGCTGTTAGAAACTGTTAGCATTTACATCTTTAATGTGGGAGAAACAGGGCAAGATAATCATTTGTGTTCAGAGACCATACCTTTTATAGGCCAGGGTTAAGGACTAATGGAGAAATGGGTTTGGAGGTGTCGGAGTTTGACCAAAGAGAATCTTTGTTAGTGTACACTGAAGGATGGAACTGCGAAGTCGTAGTAGAGACAAGTATGGTTTTAATAGATATGGTACTGACAGACAGTTTCTAAGGGGTTTTATTAATGTAGATACCCTCCAGCAGGCCAGGAGCCCTCCCCTTGCTCCACACACTTGACAACACTTGGTAGTCTCAGTTTTGTTGTTTTGTTAATGTTGCTATTTTTATGGGTGCATTAAGGTATTTCACTATGGTTTTATTTGCATGTACCTGAGAGTGATATTGCAAAACTTTGCATGTGTTTATTTATAAGACTTCTTGTATGAAGTCTTTTTTTTTTTTTTTTGGTGGAACTCAGGACTTTGTGCTTAAAAGGCACGCATTCTTCTACTCGAGTCACACCTCTGATCCTGTTGTATGAAGTCTTAATATTAAGTCTCTTGCCCGTACTTTTACGTGCTAGCAGTCTTTTCCTTATGGATGTACAACCTCTGTGGATTCTGAATATAAGTCCTTTGTTAGATATATGTGTCACATATATCTTCTCCCATTCTTTGGGTCACTTTCTCAGTCCCCACAGGCATCTTTTGATAAACCTAAGTACTTATTTTAATAAAACCAGATTTTCTATTTTCCTTTTTTGTTGTTAATGTTTGTATCCTGTTTATGAAATCTCTCCCTCCTCCAAGGTCATGGTGTTCTACCCTACCTGCTAGAACTGCTGTCCAAACACAGTAGCCCCTATTTCATACTTGAGCTATGGCTAAGGTGAGAACTGTATTTTTAAGTTTTAATTTAAACAAATTTAAATTTTAAAATTGAAACAGCAGGAACTGTTCTTCCATCAAACGACATTATTCTTTTGATAGTATTACATTTCACTTTAACAATTAAAACTTTAGCATTGAACTGGGATATACTACAGGTATAAAATGTGTTTCAGAGCCAAAAGATTTAATATGAGTGAAGTGCTGTAACACAGCTTACTCATAACTTTTGTATTATGTAAAAGTGGTAATTTTTAACTTAAAGATAAATAAAATTTATTAAAATTACTTAATCTGCTTTTTACATTTTAATGTATGAATTACATGCATGGCTCATATTGTATTTTTGTTATAGAAGCTTTACTATCTTACCTTTCACAAATAATTCCACAATCAAACCAGACAGATATTTGTGGGGGGGTTGTGTGTGTGTGTGTGGTACTGGGGTTTGAACTCAGGTTCTTGCACTTACTAGGCAAGTGCTCTGACACTTGAGCCACACGTTTAGTCTGGTATTTATGTATTCTTGAGATAGGGTAAAGGTTTATTTTTCCCATGTTGTTATCCAATTGATTCAGTAGCACTTATTTAAAAAGCCACTGTTCTCATTTTTGTCATAAATTAGGCTGCTCTGTTTTGTAGAACAAAACGGTTCACTGGTTGTTTTTTCTGTTCTGGTGCCTAGTTCATGCTGTTTTCATTAAGAGGTTTTATAATAAATCTTCATAGTCTGGAGCAAATCCTCTACTTTGTCCTTCGTCAAGATTAGTCTTGGCTGTTCCTCACCTTTTGTATTGCTATGTGACTTAAGGAATCAATCCATCAACTTCTATAAAACTATTTGTAAACATTTCATTGAGATTTCATTGAACCAATAGATAAGTTTGGAGAGAATTAACCCCTGTGCAATATTGAGTCTAGAAATTCATGGACAAGATACATCCCTCAATTTTTTTATTGAGGTCTTTCTCAGTTTCCTTCAATGTTTTATATTTGTAGAGATCTTGCACAATCTTCATTAGGTGTATTTTCAGGTATGTGATTTTTTTATGTGGTTATAAATGATGCAATTTTTAACTGATTAATTTAGAAACATTTGATAGCTCTGGAATATTAAGTCTTTCCTTCTAAGAACATGCCAGCCCTCTGTTTAGCCAGTTTTTAAAACATTCTTCACATTTCAGTCTTGTTCACATAAGCTTCCGGTATTTCTGAAGGTTTAATCTTGTGTAGTAGTTTTTCTTGCATGGGAATAGATATTTTTCCATAGATATTTGTTATTGCCAAGTATTGTTAATTATAGGAAGGCGATTTTTAAAACTTTTCATTGGAGTATAATACATAAAAGGAAAACAGGCATGCGTATAGAGTTTGATGACTCACAAACTGAACACAGACATGCACTAGGAAACAGAACGTGGCCAGAATCCCGGAAGTCCCCTATGTTCCCTCTACTCCCTTATCCCCACATGGCCACCGCCCACCACAAGGGGGAGCCACTGATTTCCGACAGCAGGCATTAGGTAAGTGAACCTTTCTTTCTGGTTTATTTCAGTCAACCTAGTGTTTGTGAATGTAACCTTATTGTGCAGCTATATTATTCACTATTCCGGTGGTGGATATTCCATTGTGGGTATATATCTGTGATTTACCTATCAATCACTCCTGCTATTGATCACCATTTGGGTGGGAAAGCAATTAATTCAAGTACTCTACCAACATGTAATTTCTGTTGAGGTATAAACAGAAATACAACAAAATTTATCCTTTTTAAATATATAGTTTCCTTTGTCTGATAATTATATAGAGCCATAAAACTGTCTCCAAAATGAAAATCTAGATATTTCCATCATCCCAAAAGGTTTTCTTCTGGAATCAATCCCCTTCCCATAGTCCTACCCCTGGCAAATACTGATGTGTTTTCTGTCCCCTTAGTGTTGCCTGTCCTAGAATGTCATAAAATTTAAATGTCACTTCATTTGTGTTTTCATGTGTGTCTGACTTCTTTCATTTGGCTCGTTGCTTTGGATATTCCATGTTGTTTCCTAGATCAATAATTCATTCTTTTTTATTGCTGAATAGTATTTCATTGTGTAGATGTACCTCAATTTATCCATTAACTAGCTGATAGTCATAGGATACGACTAAGACTATTTTAAAGATTAATGTCTACATATATAAGAAGTATATAAGATAGCTAAGATAATTGGGAAATACATATATGTATATATCTGTATAGACAGATCTATATAAACATATGTATATGTTTATGCCTATCTACATATACATTTATCTTAGCTGAATATCTTAGACATGTGGTAAGTGCATGTTGAATTTTAGTTTAAAAATTGTCAAGCTGTTTTATAAAGCAGTATCCCCTATAGTCACATATGAGAGTTCTAGTTACTGCACATCCATAACAATACTGGGCTTGTCAGTCCTTTTCATTGTAGCCATTCTAGGCCATGTGTAATGGTAACTTACGAGTTTAATTTACATTTCTGTAATTACTAATGATATTGGGCTCCTTTTGATGTACTAACTTTCCATTTGTTTATTTTCCTTGGTGAAGGATCTGTTCTAATCATTTGCCCTTTTCTAAATTGGGTTGTTTCTCTTAATAGTGAGTTTTAAGAATTCTTAAGAGTTCTGGATTTAAAACTTTCATCAGATATATATTTTCAAATATTTTCCCTACTTAGTGGACATTTTCATCACAGTCTCTCCCAAGGAGTAGAAAATTTAATTTGATGAGGTCAAATTTATTGGGTTTTTTCCTTTTATAACTTTGCTAAACTCAAAGTCACTCCTATGAATTCCTCCTATGTTTTCTCCCAAAAGTTTTATGGTTTTAAGTTCTCAGGCTTAGGTCTATAATCTAATTCTAGTCCATTTTTTTATGATGAATAAAAAGTCATGTTTTGTTGTTGCTTCTTGCTCATGGGTATCAAACTGTTACAGCACCTCTTATTAAAGAGAGTTCTCCTCCCCCATTCAGTCACTGTGGCATCTGTATAACCAAGTGACCAAATAAGTGTGGTCTCTCTAACCTCCATTGATTTGTGTGTTTATCCTTACAACAGAAGCACACTGTTGTGTTTTGTTTTCTCCAGTGCTGTGGATTGGTCCCCAGGCCTTGCACATGCTAAGCAAGTGCTTGACCGCTGGGCTCCATGTCAGCCCAAAAGCACATTCTTCATTACAGCAACATCAGAGTCATTCTTGGAAACAGAGAGTGGAAGTCCTCCAGCTTTGTTCTGCTTAAAAATTAACTTGGCTGTTCTAGGTCTTTTGTATTGCCATACGAAGTTTGAATTAGCTTATCAACTTTACCAAATAAATGTGAAATTTTGCTGATAATCTGTAGGTCAATTTGGGAAGAGTTAACACCTGTTGAGGCTTGTCAATCCGTGATGATGGTATACCTCTCAATTCTTTAATTTCTTCAGTTTCTCTTAGAAAAGGTTTTTAGTTTTCAGGGGATAGCTGTGCACATAGTTTATTAAGTTTATTCCTAAAGTATTTCATGTTTTATAATGGTACTATGAATTGAATTGCTTTCTTAGTTTTTATTTTAAATTGCTCATTGTTGATATAGAGAAATAAAATAGCTTTTTATACTGAAGTAACTAAACTCACTTATTTTTCTAGTAGCTTTATTGTAGAATTTTATACACAGATAATCACGTTGACTGCAAAGAGAATAGCCTGACATCTTCCTTTCCAGTTTGTACATCTTTTGTTTCATTTTCTTGCCTTTTTGCATTGCTGGGTCTTCCTACACAATATTGAATTCCATAGTGGTGGAGTAATACACACCACTGCTCTTTCCCCAATTATCAAAGAGATCATATTTCACTGTGAGTCTGGTATGTGCTGGAGATTTTTTTGTTGGTACTCTTTATTAAATTAATGAAGTTTTTTCTTGGTTTCTTGAGGCAGGGTCCCACTAGCCAGCCCAAGCTAACCTCAAAGTCATGATCCTCCTCCTTAGCCCCCCAAGTGCTTGGATTCCAGGCATGTGCTGTCACGCCTGGCAGTGAAGCCCCTTACTGTTTGTAGCATTATGGTTCCTAGAATGCCATTAATCATGAATGGTGATAAAGTTAAACAAACTCTTCTTCTGCGTTTATTGAGATAATCATATGTTTTTTCACTTTAATCAATATTCACCAAGTTAAATTGATTTTTTAATTTTTGATGGCACTAGAATTTGAACTCAGGGCCTCATGCTTACAAGGCAGGCGCTCTACCATTTGAGCCACTCCACCAGTACTAAATTGATTTTTAAATGTGATTGTGCTCCTGGGGTAAACCCAACTGGGTCATAGTATCTTTTTATGTATCACTGCATTAAATTACTGATTACTTTTAGGAGTTATGCACCTATATTCATAGGTGATATTGGCCTGAAGTTTTCATTTCTTGCCATACCTTTAGCAGGTTTTGCTATCAAGCATATGGTAGGCTTATAACCCAGGTTGGGAAGTGTTTCACCTTTTTCTACTGTCCAGAGAGTTGTTTCTTAGGTATTGATGTTATTTGCAAATGAAGTCTTCTAACCTACAGTTTCTCTGTGAAATGTTTATAAATTATGAATTCAGTCCCTTTAATAAATATAAAAATAAATTTCTAGTGTATTTTCCAATGAATTTACCCATTTTATCGAAGTTTTCAAATTTCATAAATTACATAAGCTTTCTTTAATACTCTGTAGGACTTTTTAATTCCTGTTTTTGGTAATTTGTATTTCTTTTCCTATTTTCTTAATTATTCTTGTGGGAGTTATTAATTCTGTTTGTATTTTTTAAGTCAAGTTTTTGTTTGGTTGATTTTTCTATTTTATTTCCATTTTATCTTTATTGTTTTTCATAATTTGTTCTTATGTTAATTTGTTCCTTTTAGTCTTTTACTTTCTTTAGGTTCAATCAGTGGTTCTTTCCCTAGTTTCTTGAGGTGGATCTTAACGCATTAATACTCAACTTTTCTTGTACCTAATGTGCACTTTACTTAATGCTCTAAATTCTCTATAATCAGTGCTTTAACTGTATCCCAATCATTTTATTGTGCTCCAGTTTTATTTTCTGTCAGTTGTTTCATCTTTGCCATACCAGGGTTTGAAATCAGGACCTTGCACTTGCTAAAAGGGTGCTCTACCACTTGAGCCATGCCCCCAACCCATCATTCACTCAGTTTAAGTTTATTTTTATTTCCTCTTTGATCTATAAGTTGTTTAGAAAAAGTGGCTTAATTTCTACATCATTTTATTGATTTCTAGGTTAATGCCATTGTAGTCAGAGGACATACTACACACGAGATCTGTTGATGCTGGGTTTATGGCTTCTCATATTACCTATTTAGTAAATGTTCCACGTGTTTAAAAAATGTATATTTTCTAAGTATTGGATGGGATGTTTTATATACTCATAAATTAGGCCAAATTTATGAGCAAATAGTGTTTGCTCATATCTTCTATATACTTACTGGTTTGTCTTTTGGGGTTTTTTTGTACTATTACCTGTGAAGACAGCTATGTTTAAAATATTTTAAGATGTTAGAGGGCCTGATTATTTTTACTTTTATTTCAATAAATTTTTGCTTTATATATTTTGTGGTTGTGTTATTAGGTACATACAAATTTATGATTGTTATAGATATTTTGCATTGATGTTGTGGTCATCATGAAATATCTCTATTTTTATAATATCTCTTATCTTCATGTCTTTGATGTTTTGTATTGTCATGCTATCATTCCTCTGGCTATTTTTCACATGGTGTCTGGTTTTCCCCCTTGTTACTTTAACCTTACTATGTTCTTATATTTAAAGTGTTTTTCTTATAAGCAGCATATAGTTTGGGTTTTTTAAAAATCCAGTTTAATAGTCTTTGTCTTTTATTTTGTGTATTTAGTTCACTTATCATTTACATAATTCTGATCTATTTGGACTTCAAGCTGCCTGCTTACTGTTTTTCATTTCTCTCATCTGATCTTTTCTTGCTTTACTTTGGATTAATCAGAAGCTTTTAAGTTCAATTTCCCCCACTTTTATTTATTGTTTATGCTGCACACAATATATAGTACATATAAGAATGGATGGCTTGTTCATAATTATTTTGTTGGTTCCCCAAGAGACTAAATCTTAATTGATGGTCACAGTGAATCTATGTTACATTTGTTTTCTTATCTCCTGGTTATCCTAAGGGCTTTGGAAAACTTTAAGTTCCCTTTACCTTCTTCCAGTGTTTGTGCTATTATTGTCATGTATTATATTTTATGAATATTTTGAGCCCATGAAAATTATAATTCTGGTTTTAAACAGCCAGTTTCTATAGGTTTGTCGCATGTTTTCCATTTGGGATAAGAGCTGTATTTCTTTCTTTTTTCTTTTCTGTTATAGTATTCCATCTTGGAATGGTTTTCTTCTCCTAAAGAATTCATTTTTGGCATTTCTTTTACAGAGGAATTATCTCAGGTTGTTTGTCAGAAAACACTTTGCTTTTGCCTTCATTTAAGAAGGATATTTCTCCAGCACGCAGATGGCATGTGGGCAGTTCATGTTGTCTTTTATCACTTTAACACTATCATTCGCTTGTCTTCTGGCTTCTGTAGTTTCTTTTGAAAGTCAATTGACAGTTGGCAGTCTTATTGTTACTCCTTTGAAAATAAGTCATATTTTCTAGTTTTTTATGTTACAAGCTTATGTCACTGGTTTTCAACCTTCCTTTCCTTCTAATAAAAACACTTAAAGACATACATTTCCCTCTATGTGCTGCTTTGGCTGTGTCCTGCAAATTTTAGTAGATTATGTTTTCATTTAGTTCAAATTGTTTTTAATTTCTTTTGTGATTTCTTCTTTGACCTGTAGGTTATTTAGAAGTGTGTTATTAAATCTCTAAATACTTCAGGATTTTCCCAGATACCTTTTAGTTACAGATTTCTAATTCCTCCCTCCCTTCCTCTCTTTTTTTCTGTTTCTTTCTTTCTCCTCTCCTTCGCCCCTTCTTCCTCCTCCTCATCCTCTATCCTTCACTCCCTCCCTCCCTTTCTCTCCCCCTCTCCATCCCTTCCCTCCTCCCTCTCTCCCTCCCTCCATTCAGTATTACCTCATTCTTCCAAGTGCTTGCTGATTCCTGAGTGTGGATACCTCCTTTCCTCAGCATCTCTGGAGTGTGGCCTACTCATTGCTATTCTTCTATATAAGCACTTCTGTTTCTAATTTTCTTTAATCTGCAGTGTCAGCTAACATATATCTATTGTCTCCTCCATTTCCCAAATTTTGCTGCTAAACCTTATCAACTATTGTCTCCTTTCCCTTTCACTGTCCTTGTGGATTTTTTTGTTTTTGTTTCTATATTTTATTTTTTAAAATTCTACTGTCATTCTGTTTCGGTTTGGACAGTAATGGTCATAAATTTGTGTGTCTGATTTGCAATGTTTCATTAACCCTTTCTTGACTGCAGCAGTAGGTCATGGTCAAGTTTAGTGTAGGCCTAGTTAAAATGTATGTAATTATATCCCAACAAGAATTTCTCTCATGAGGGCTGGCAGAGTGGCTCAAGTGGTAGAGTGCCTGCCTAGCAAGCATGAGGCCCTGAGTTCAAACCGCAGTACCACCAAAAAAACAAAAAACAAGAATTTCTCTTATGGTAAATTTGTGGACTCATGAGTGATCTAATTCCCATATAGTTAAAGAATATACATCTTATGGTTTCATTCTCTTTCACTTTATTGTGTTCTAGCCCAGCATAGAGTCTACCTTAGGGAATGATTCATGTGCTCTTGAACAGAATCTACTGTTGCTTGGCAAAGTGTTCCATAATATAAACTAGATTAAGTTAAATATATAGTGTTTAGGCCATATATATTTAATGAAAATACCGATCTAATTGATTTTCAGTGTACCTTCTTGCTATTTTTTTCTACTTGTCATCTGACTGTATCTTCTTTCATCCTTTATGTTTCTGTCTCTCTAAGTTACATGTAATAGTCAAAAACCAAGAAGAGAAATTACTATGCTGGAATTATTGATTTACTTTAGTATCTTCTACCACAGAACTTCTCACAGTTTTGTATGTATATCTGCTAACAAGTTGTTCTAGCTTTTGTTTCCTCCCCCTGCCAAAAAAAGTCTTTATTTTGCCTCCATTTAAAGGGAGGGGATAGTTTCCCTTAGTATAGAATTATAAATTGGAAGTTCCTTTTTTCTTTTAGCCCTTTAAGGATATTGTCTTGCCTTATTTAGGTTCTGAGGGGATGGATGTGTATGGACATTCTTATCTTTGTTTCTCTGTGTGCAATATGCCAATTTTCATTGTCCGCTTTGAGGTTTTCTGTCTCTGATTTTCAGCAATTTTATTATCATGAGTTTTGCCATGATTTTTTTTATGTTTATCCTGTTTGCAATTTATTGAGCTTCTTAGAACTGTGGGTTTTAATTTTTCATTCAGTTTGGATGATTTTCAACAACATGGCAAAGACTGCCTTTTTTGTTCCTATCTCCTTTGGACTCTCTTATCATGTGTATTTTATACTACTTGATTTTGTCACTGAGGTTCTATTCATTATTTCAGTTCATCTTATTCATTTTTTCTTTGTATTTCATTTTGAATAGTTCCTCCTGCTCTTATTTAATTTCACTGATTATTTTTCCCTTTGTAGTATTTAATCTGCTATTAAAGTGACCCAGTGAAATTTTCATCTCAGTTTTCTACTTTTCATTTTTATAGGCTGTATTTGGTTCTTTTCTTATGTCTTCTACTTCTGTCTTCATTGAGTTCATGTGCTATTTTTAAAGTCTTTATAATTAAGTATTTTAATGAAAAAAATTATACATACACAGTGATGCTTTACAATGTATATCTTGTGGAGTAGCTCAGTAGAGCTAATTAACTTACACATTACCTTACATACTTGTTTTTTGCTGTGAGAATACCTCAAATCTATTCTCCTAGTAATTTTTAACACAATAAAACATTATTAAATATAGAAACTTTGTTGTATGATAGAGTTCTTGAACTTATTCCTCCTATTTAAGTGAAATTGTATCTGTCCTTTAACCAGCATCTCCCTAATCCCCACTTCTGCCTCCTAGGACCTGGTAACTACCATTTGAGTCTCTGATTCTATGAGTTTCTGTGATTTCTTTTTCATATAGTCCATTGCTAATGTGTAGAAATCCTGCTGATTGGAGCTGGGAGTGCAGCTCTGCAACAGAGCCTGTGCTTAGCCTGCAAAAGCTAAGTGCTAGAAAAAAGAAAAAAAATGCTACTAATTTCTACATGTTAATTTTGGATCTTACAACTTTATTACATTTATTTGCTAGTTCTAACAGACTTTTTATAGCATTCTTTAAAAATTTTTAAGTACATTTATATAATCTTAAATACTTATCTCCTAATTCTATTATATCTGTCATTTCTGTGTCTATTTTTATTGACCAGTTTCTCTCTTGATTGTCAAACTTATCCTGCTTTTATACATATGTACCTAGTCATAATTTACCAGCTGGTAGATCTTATGAATGTTGCAGTGTTGAGTGTCTAGATTTTTTTTTTATTTAAAGAGTGTTCAACAATAAGTAAAGAATGTTTGGCAGGCAGTAATGATTGTCACTGTGTTCCTTTCAATGCTTGTTTTTAAGATTTACTTGGTTGGATCTTTAATATCCTCTCCTAGAACTAACTTACCCTGTTTAAGAAAAGTATGACACTTTTAACTAATGTGTCAAATGTCTGTGCTACCCTGGCAAGGAAGAACTCAGACACCTTTCAATCCTGTAAAAGCTTTAGAGATTGTTCACCCTACAACTTCCCAGAAGTTATCTGTCCAAACTCACAGAGTTTCTCTCTATGCATCTATAGTTTGCTATTAATCAATAGATGCAAAGGGACTTCTATGTTTATTTCTGAAGTTCTTTGTTGTTGTTGTCCTTGCCTAGTTCCTTCCTCTCCAGTGCTGTGCCTCACACTTTCCAGCTGCCTTAGCCTGCCCAAACTCTGAACTGCCTTTTCAACTCACTGAATCTATTCTGTTTTGTTTAGGTTCTTCCTCCCTGCACTGTGGTTCAGAAAGGACCTCTGAGCAGAAAGCTGTTTTGACTGTAGGGCTTTCCTTATTGGCTTCTGTTCTTGCCTTTTACAAAGTTCTGCACTGCCTGTTATCCAATGTCTGGAAACATATATTTTGTCCTGATTTCTAGTACTTTGTGGCAGGAAATCAATTCCAACATCAGTCACTCTAATATAGCAAGAGTAGAGCAGTGCTGCAAAATCTTAAAAACTTTGCAAATGAAAAGTGAACTCTACAATGGTTGGTTCTATGATGGAGAGGGAAAAGGAGGGAGAGATTCAGAGGCTGCTGGATGACTTCCTTCATACCAGAGGTTGAAAAATGCATTGTAGCCGGGTGCCGATGGCTCATACCCATCATCCTAACTACTCATGAGGCAGAGATCAGGAGAATTGCCATTTGAAACCAGTAGAGGCAAATGATTCATAAAACCCATCATAAAAACCCAAAAACTCAAAAAAACCCATCATAAAAAAAAGGCTGGTGGAGCGGCTCAAGTGTAGATCCTGAGTTCAAGCTCCAGTTTCACACACACATACAAAGAAATGTATATTATTTGGAAGCATTTTCCTCTTGGTTTCAAAGTACAATTCGTTAAAAATATTTATTTTTTTTTTGAAGTTAGAAGTTTCAACTTTAGGTTTATACTTCCATAAATGAAGGGTAATTAGGCAGTTTAGTAAATTGTCATGTTGTTATTTGGGTCAGTGATGATGGTGGTGGTGACAGTGATGATAATGATGGTGGTGGTAGTGGTTATGATGATGATGAAATGATGATGGTGGTGTTATGGTGGTGGTGACGATAATGATGGGTACGATGAACACAACATTCACTTAAGCACCTCTAATCAGTACCTCCAATGTACAAGGTACTGTGTTGAACACCTTGCATTGATTTTGTTTCCTCTTTCACAACAACACTGCAACTTAGAAAGCTCAATCCTGAGAAGTCAGGGACATTAAGTCAGCTCCTCAAGCTCCCACATTAAGTGAATACTCAGCGACTCAATCCCTCTGCAGTAATTTGATGGCTAAAACTGGGAAGCAATTTCTGCTCACACACACAAACCGCTTCCTCCTATTACTGTGCTCTCTCTGATTCTTTCTTTACCTGAGCTTTCCCATCTGGCAAATTAAAGTGGAAAACAGTGAACTGCCTCCTCAGAGAGGCTGTGTTGTTATATACATGTTTTGCATTATTTTGCTTTGAATAACAGTGGATGTAAATGTGCTCCTGGAGGTTAAATTACCCTTATTTTGTAAAACTTGGCCTCTCCCACTGGGGTGAATAGTTGAAAATTATGGGGAGGAGAAGGCAGGCTGGAGAGAATGTTAGCTGACTTGGAATTGCTTCTCCTCCTTTCTACCCACCCAACACATATTTCTATGCAGACACGGCAGAGTAGAGTCAGTTTCCTGTCATGGAGTCCTAGCTGGTTCTGCTATTTACTGCCCAGGGTAGGTTAATTCAGTATTAGTCACTGACTCTGCATTAAGTGAATGTAATGGGGCAGATGTTGTTGCTGAGAAGAATGAAAGCATCCTGTGGCACCTGGAAGCCCTTGTCACACTTGGTCCTCAGCCCATCACAAAGAGATTTTGTTTAACACAAGCACATTGCTGCCCTGACCATCTACCTCTTATTCAGAGTTTGGCATGACCTCTCAACTTCAGCTTTCCCATGGGCCCTGCATTGTTGGGTCATCCCTATCTTAAACTGCCTTTCCTGGCATTTGAGTCATCACTTCAATGATGTGATAATATCTGCAAGTTGGGAAAATAAAAGTGGCATTTGTTTAGCCATAATTAATGAAATATTTATGTTGCATGAGACTATGTGATAAAACCTTAGGCTTAGAGTCCTTTTGCTTCTGATTACATTTGGGATTTTTTTTTCTATGACCAGACATTCTGACGCCAGCTCTTTTACACTGAGCAGATGTCATGTAGTAAAAATGGGTGCCAGATGCTGTGAGCCGCAGAAGGGCGATTTGTTTAAGAGCTGGCTCTGACTTTTTTTGCATTCAATTACTCTGCAGAACGAACCTTACACAAGCAGTTAGGTAACTCCGCTAACTTCAGACGTGCATTTTAATAATAGATTTCATCTCTGAATGCACTGCAAGCAATATGCCATGTAAAGAGTGTTTAAGGAATTAATTGATTTCTGCATAATACCTTGTATTTTTAAAAAATGTGCAGAGAGAGCTTCCAAGCTCCTGGCATGGATCCAGAAATGTAATTAACATGGAAGGCCAAATTTTCAGTTGCCCTTAGGTACGGCCTCCTCAAGCTTCAGGCAGGTGCAGTGAGGGAGGGGGCGGGAGGAAGGAAACAGGGTGTGTGGGAAGAGCGGGAGGCAGCTCTGGGACATGAAGCAGAAAAAGAAGCTAGTAGTTTAGTGAGTTCTTCTGCTTGCATTTCAGGCTCCAAGCACATCCCTGTTGGAGTGCAGGTGACAGCAGCTGCCTCTTCTCCCTCTTCTACCACCTCCTCCTCTGCAGATGAAGAACTTGATCCTCAGATCTCTTCAAGGTTAAAGGTAACATCGCTTGGCAAACCAAACAGGGCATTAACCCATGGGGACCAGTTCCCCATCCAGGTTTCAGAGCCAATGTGGGCTCCAGCTGTGGGTCTCATCACGAGGATCATGTTGCCTTGCATCTGACAGCAGCCCTTCTTTTTATCTGGAACACCCCAAGATTTGTCTCCTTAAAGAATATTTTCTCAGAGACTCAAATTGGGGAAGGGAAACAAAAAAAGACATATTTACTTGAAACCATTTGGTGACTGCAGCTCTTAAAGTGGCTTTAATATGTGGTCCAACAAGCAAACCATTGAAAAATTACAACAAGCAGATGCCTATTTCCCCGAGGGAGGCACAGCTTCATTTGAGAAGCACTAGAGGCAGATTGCATGGAAAATGTTACGTTTATTCTAATCAGAGCTATGAAACGAACCATACAGTCCCACCGAGACATGGACACTCAAGGAGCCTACTGTAGAAGGGAAGAGCCATGTGCCTACTGTGGAGGTGGTCACCCTCTTCACTTAGTGAATGTTGGTATTTCTATTAAAAACAAAAAACAAAACACTTTAAACAGCTCTCGTACCCATAGATAACAAACACAAGACTGTCATGTCTGTGGTGTCTGTCTGTCACATACACAGAGACGTACATCCACAATGAAAGCCCACTGTTGTTCTGTTTATCCACTGAGGCTGCAGCTCCTCCCCTGGGACTAAGTGGGGTGGGGTACTGCATGGATGGACCTACAGTGCTTACCGATAAGTGGTTCACTACTCTGGTAATGTTCATTTTTTGGAGCAACGAGGATCTGGGGAGGGAGGATCCTCAGATCCTCTGGGGAGCTTTGGCATCACCTCAAGTCACTCAGGGGTTCCAACTCCCCGTGGTCCAGTTTGGAGCAAGGCAAAAGGAAGCTGGAGAGATGAGGGGTGGGGGAGAGACAAAGAAAGAGAGAAGCTCATGCTTGGATTTCTCATTGCTAAATGTGAGCTTCTCTGATTAGTTTGATACTCAACACAAATAGATTGTGTGGTGTTGATTTCTAGAGTTTTCTTACTGCCCTTAAATGACCCTAAGTTAATTTTATATTGAAATGAAACAGAGATTGCAGCATCAGTCATCCCAATACTCAGGAGAAGAATGGGGTAGCTCAAACACATCGAAGGCAGGACCATGGTATCTTGAACTAGCCTCACAAATAGCTCCTTGTCTTCCTGCTGTCATTTCAGCTTGCCAGGTAGTAAGACATGCCCACTTTGCCTGGCTTCTAATGTGGCCAGCTCTTACAGGAAGGGAGGCTGGCAAGCAGTCTCCTTCTTTATGACTTCCCAAGGGCTCACACTGAAGAAGCAAGGGGAGGTTTTTGGCCTCTGGTTTCTTTGTCTCTTCTGTCCCATGCAGGTACGTCCCCAGCCAGGTGGCACAGAGCCCACACCAGCTCAAATGAACCTTTGTACAGGAAACTGGAGGCAGGATGTGTTCTCTCTGCTTCTTGCTTTTCTTTGCCCCTGCCACTACTGCCTCTCCTCCCAAACTCTCTCTGGATCTGAGAGACTGAGATGGAAGATCACATGGCAGCATGGCCTTAGTTCTGTCGACCTTGCTTTTTTTTTTTTTTTTGGCAGTACTAGGGTTCGAACTCACGGCTTCACACTTGCTAGGCAGGTGCTCTACCACTTGAGCCACTCTGACAGTCCATCTGCTGGCCTTCTTGCTTTCTCTTTACTGTCTCTTTCCTTCTCAGCCCTTTGCCTCTTTCCTAGCTTCTGTTCATCATCACCAACTCTGAGGATGTAAGAGCTGGGCTTGTATCTGGTAAGGCTCATGAGTTTGCTAATAAAGTGCCCTTCGTTTCTGCATTAACATCTTTTTTCTCTTTTTTATTAGCATATATTAATTCTCCAAAGGTGTGTCATTGTGATATTTCCATACATGCATATGATGTACTTTGATCACATTTATCCCCTTACTCTTTATCCCTCCTGCCCACTTCTTAAACAATTTTAATGAATTTCATTATTCGTTTTCCTACATGCATCTGAAGTACTTCGGTCATATTCACCCCCCTTCACCCTCTCTTTAACAACTTTTTAACAAAAGCCAGTAAGTGACTTTCTTCTCTCACCCCGGGCTCTGTTTTGCTGACTCTCAACAAAGCAGCTGAGGTGAAAGCTTTGCTGCTGAGAAAGACCACATGGCTCTGTTGAGGTAACACACCCCACCACCACCAGGAAGCTGTATTAGATGGTGTCCCGTTGGGGGGAGTGCTGACGTTTCTTTTCTATAAAGCAGGGGTCTGTGATAGGCCTGACCAGCAATAACCACATAAAGAAAGGCAGTGCAGATGGGAATGTGGGTACAGGGTTCGAGCCACCTGAGCTTAATTCCTGGCTCTACCAATTATTAATTGTGTCAACTTGGGCAAGTTTTTTAACCTTTCTAAGTTTTAATTTGCATATTTATAAAATAAGTACAATCTGAGGAGGAAATGAGATGATACGTGTAAAGTCATTAGTTCGGTGTCTGGCACGTAGCACTCAATAAATGCTAGGATTTATTATGCGGGTTCCTGTGATGGGAGCTCCAGAGATGCTCATTAAATAAATGAACTGGCTCTCCATGTAGACTGAGTTAGATAATCTCTGGATAGTAATCACATTGATCCCTACCACCTCTCCCCCACCTTGCCTTTTCTAAAAGATCCTAGCTGCCTAATGGAGGGTGCCGCATGCAAAAGGCCTAGAACCCCCTTCCAAAGAGACTTCCAAAGTCTATCTGGAGGTCACTTCCTAGAAACAATGTGGACTATGTTGACTTTTAAGAACCAAAACTTTCCTTCCAAGGATAAAGAAGATCCTTAGGATTCTAAGTCCTAAGGAAAGTTCTAGACAAATTTCATTATGGAGATGGGTGTTTGCACTGATGGTCTGTAGAGGTTCTGAGGCCTCAAGCTAGATGCTTTCTTAGGAAAAGCGATGGTTTCTCCATGCATATCCACAGGGTGAGGGACAGAATGACAAGGTTCCCCAGAGCTCTGGGATATATGTGCTTTCAAGGTACAGTGTGCCCTGCGTTTAGGATCCATGTTGCTCTGGCAGGGGGTCTTTGAGGTCTCCATTTCCCACTTGTGGATTTATGAGCATTTAATGAGCAAAGAATCAGTTCTAGTAGATGGATATGCTCAGAGCAGGCAAACTTACAGATGTTCCAACTGGAACATCTACTTCCACAGTCAGGATGTATATGTTTGTATAAAAGATACAGTCCCACACACAGAAAAATAGACCTTGATAAAAAAAAAAACTCATGCTAATTTATTATACAATACCATGTACTAAATATTCATAAATATTCATCCCATCTCTTCTTGATACATTCTACCAGAGGCTTGGCCTGTGGCATCTCATTTACTCCTTATTGTATTCCTGTGAGGTGGGCATGAATTTTCTCATTACTCTAAGTGCAGAGAGTTGAGGGACCTGCTGAAGCTTACACAGCTCAGCTGGAACATGATGGCAGCTTCTCCTGTCTCCTGGGCCCAGGGCGCAGCAATTTCTCTACTGCCTCTCTACTCAGAAAAACTTTCCAATAGGTAGAAGTGGCTGCACCACCACTTCTCCTTTCTTTGGAGAAAGTGATGCCAGCAAGATCCAGGCATCTTTTACATGTGTTACCTTTAAATGTGATTTGAAAAATATTTTAATAAGTCCAGACACACACACACACACACACACACACACACACAAACACACACACATACCCACACACAAAACCAAGTGCTGATGATGCTGGATTTGTACCAGCAAAGTGAGGTAGGAACAGAAAATAATCTTAAGTAATCTCAAACAAGAAACACTTTCATTTGAGTCATTTAGATATATTCTCCTATTCATAGGTTTAGTTAGAGATTGTAGCCCTAACCTAGGAGATATTTAAAGGTGTTCATTGGTTTTCATGTAGAAAGTGTGTGTGTCTGTCTGTCTGTCTGTCTGTCTGTCTGCCTGTCTCTCCCAAACCCATTATTTCTGGGTAGTATGGTAGCATCCATGTAATCCCTCTCCTCAACTGAGCCCTGTCAGTACTTGATAAGACCACTCCCTACTACTACTAGTACTACACACAAGCTTCCCATTTCCTACTAGCCACAGGTGGCTACTTAAATTTACATTTATATTTAATAAAATTTAAAATTCAATGTCTGATCCACAGCTTATTTCTAGTGCCCAACAGTCCCATGCAGCTGGTTGGCATTCCTATTTCAGATCACTTCAATCATTGCAGGAAATTCTATGGGATATCATTATTCTAGAAGCTCAACCATGGCCAGGAACCATTGGAAGGAGAGGACAAAGGATCTGATGATATTTTGTAAATCTCAACCCTATTTTTCTCAGTCCTTTTTCTTCTCTTGGTTTTTATAGGAAAAGAAGACACTCAGAAGAAGAAGGAAGTTAGAAAAAGCAACAAAGCAACAAGTTAAGCAAGAAGAATTGAAAAGACTCCATAAGGCTCAGGTCAGAAAGCAACTGGAGAAGAGTGACTGGGCCAGGGGCCTGCGGGGCCTGGGAATCTGGATGGGAAAATCCTTTGGGAATTCTGTACTATATTGAGGGAGGCAGACTGGGGACAGGCTTGTCTCTCTTATCCGAGGGACAAGGTTTGTGGCCATTTTAAAGGCCCTGGCTCAAACCCCAGTGGGACTCTGGGGCCTGCAGAGCCCAGGTGTTGAGCTGGCTCACTCCCAGCCATCTTTCCATCTATAGACATGTGTCCTGCAGAGTGGGGGTGGGACAACAGCCAATGTGGCCTTGGGCATCATCCTGAAGCCTGTCTGCTCATAACAGTGACCATAGTTCAGTCTTCTACCAACTCTGTGTCTTTTCTAAACTGACAGCTATTAGGGGCCGACTCCACTTCAGAATTAGTTGAAAGAATACATATCTAGCATTTCAATATAGATTCCTGGCCTGATGATTTACTATAAACATATCTGACCAAAGTGAGCAGCCTATCTCTGTCACAGATAAGCAAAATGAAGCAGAAAGTCTAGGCATTCTCCATCTCCCTGAAAACCCCAAGCCTTGTCTTGAAGAACAGTTGGATTTTTAGGACATAAGAGATGTCCTTGAGATGACCATTCATGTTAAGCTATGTACCCTTCCATCACTTTCTCCAGTATGCTCTTTAGTTGGCTATATAATCTTATGTGTTAATCAGCTTCCCATTAGTGTGGCAAAATACCTGAGGCAAAAAACTTAAAAAGAAAAAGGGTTATTTTATCTCACAGTCTCAGAGATTCTAGTCTATGATCAGTTGGCCCTGTTGCTTTGGGCCTGTAGCAAGGCAGCACACCATGGCTGGTAATGTGTGATGGAACAACCTACTTACCTCATGGTGCCTGGAAAGCAAAGAGCAGGGTGTGGGGGTAGGCTGGGGTTCCAATATCCCCTTCAAGAACACACCCCAATGACTAACTTCCTTCTACTAGACTCACCTCCTAAAGGTTCCACTACCTCCAAGTAACATCATGGGCTGGGGACTAAGCTTTTAACACATGGGCCTTTGGGCAACATTCCAGATGCAAACAATAGCGTCCTGTAAGTTGCTTCTGAGAAGTCACTAATCCAACCTACTTTACTCTGACTTCCCAGTGACTGGCTCAGGAGCACTCATGAGACCACACCAGCCTTCTTCCATTCATGTCAAGGACAGGGACAACTCTCAACTCACCTCTGTCTATTTTCAACTTCTGAAATAGGTTTCCTTGAAACATTTCAACTTTTCCTTCTAAGAACAAAGCAAGTCTTTATGATACCAGTTGACAAACTCACACTTTCTCACTGCAGGCCACCAGTGTAATAGGAGAACTACAGTCCATTCGAGTCCTACCCTGCTAGCACCATGGAGGCCCTCCCTTTTGAATCTCTGAGAATTTCACCTTTAGTTTGTGAACCATGACCACTGTGCTGGTTTGCTTGGGCTACCATCACAAAAATACCACAGACTGATGGTTTTCTATACCCTACCAGCAAGAGAGAGGTTTATAAAGATATAATTGTCTTTAAAAGACTCAGAGAGGAAGAGGGCATTAAATTGCAAGTA
Organism: Castor canadensis; assembly: GCF_047511655.1. NCBI lineage: Eukaryota > Metazoa > Chordata > Mammalia > Rodentia > Castoridae > Castor > Castor canadensis. The sequence continues at coordinate 150,802,978 of NC_133386.1, forward strand.
GTTACAAATAGAATTCCCATCTATTTCAGATTCTTATGTTTGGGCTTAAATATTATAGCTGGAACAAGAAGAGCCAGGTGTCTACTCAGGCCCCACCATGTCTTCTTAGCACTGGAGGTGCTTCTGCTCTTGTACCCATGGTTTCAGGGGAGATTTAGAAAGATGTAGGGCTAGTGAGGAAGGGGAATGAGACAGGGTGGAAGTGGTAGAGGAGGAACACAAGTGTCCTGTCTGTCCAGACAGCTGACAGTTCCTTTAATAAACTCTGCCCGGTGCAAAGTCTGTTCTGCCAAGAGGTGTGCCTTTTAAAAGCAGAGAGAGTTGATAGAGATGAGCAAAACTTAGACAGGAAACACCTTCCCCTAACTTCCCCTCCTAATATACACAAAAGAGTAATAGCTAACAGGAAAAATAAATGGATGTAATTGCAATCCCAAACAATGATCCTAAAGTTAGTTAGTGCTAACGAGAGCACAAGCCATCCTCTGGTGAGCTAAACATATGTGTCTTGTCTTCATAATCTGCTGGTGACAAAGTCACAAGCATGTCTACAATGACAGTACCCTGGGCATCAGTCAGATGTACAAGGAAAGAAGAAGTGCCATTTGTAGCTAAGGACAGGGACAGGACAACCTGGAAAAGGCCCAGGAGCTAGCCCAGGTCTTCTATCCATCCCACCTTCTTAGAAGGTATCTGCTGCTTCCTCCTGGGAAAATAAAATATGCCTCTGAGGAGTGGCAACAGCTCTGGGCATTGTGCCATGACCATAATCCAGGAACCATGAGGACCACCCACCTAGCCCAAGAGCCCTTGTCTAAGAGGACTCTGCTACGAGTGGACGTGTTAGAGAGGACCATTTTGATGCCTACTGGGGGCAGGTTGACAGTGCCCACAGATGCCTTGTTTTACGTTACATACTAATGGGGGAAATATCAAGATCCACTGTTGGGGAACTCAGAGGTCCCCACCACTTTATCAGGGCAGTGGCATCACTAGTGACAGTGCCTCTTTCCCCTGGAGAGTCAGTGGCAGAATCGCTCCCTCACGTGCCTCTATGTGTCCAGAGTCCCCTTGTGACATGTGATCCTGGCATTGCAGGCCATCCAGAGGCAGCTGGAAGAAGTGGAGGAGCAGCAGAGGGCTTATGAGATCTACGGTGTGAGGCTGGAGAAGGCGCTGCGAGGAGAAGCAGGTATGGCATTGGCAGGTGTAGCACAGTGGGTGTGGGTCTGTGTCCATGGTCTGAGAACAGTGCTGGCCTATCCCCAGTGCAAAACAAAGAGACCTTGTTATCCTCAGGGAGTCTGCCAACACAGACATATGGCGCTACATCCAGGCTGCTTCACGCATTAGGACTCAAATTCATGGTTCAACCTGAAACTCCTCTGGCTGTTGGTCCAGCTATAGGCCTTGTAGTGGGTCACTGGTGTGCTCAGTCTTTCTTGCCTGGCGCAAATGTTTTCTGCCATTCAGAGGTTAGGATACATTTGGGAGAAATATTTGAGTGTTAATGCAATGTGAGTGGTCAATGCCCAGAGTTGGAGTCCTGCTTTCTCCCTTCACTACCTGTATGACTTGGGTCAGCCAGATGATAATAAACTTTCATAAACTTTTGTCTTCTCATCTGCAATGGACAAATAATGGTTTCCTATCTTATGGAGCTGATATAAGAACTAAAGAAAAATTATGATTCGTTTAATTGGCGCATTGCCTGGTCCATGGTAAGGCAATCAATTGTGACCATCCCACTAACTCACTGACTCTCAATGCAAGCTGAGCCTCTCTGGGAAAGACTTGCCATGTGCTGGACATCACGACCTGGGTGTGTGTAATAGGCAGTAAGTTGTCTACTGAGGGACACAGACAGGTAAATGGATAAACCCCAACCTGGTACAACATGTGCTATGCTAGGAACAGCATCAGAGGGCAATGGGAACAGAACGGAGATTACGGGGGGAGGGCAGCCATCAGGCCAGGCCTCCTGGAGAGAGTAGTGGGTAAAGATACCTGGGGGAGGAAGAGCTAGAACACGCCAGTGAAGGGAGAGATGAATGAATGGAGCCTGCAGAGACCACCACATGAAATACTTTAACAAATGAGGGGCCTGTGAAGAGTTTTCAGGTAAAACATGGTTGAAAGATATCTCAATGTATCCAACACCCTCCAGCAGTGGGAAGTCAATGAATTGGAGGGGCCCTTTGAGATTTTGGGGGTATTGTCTCTTTAGTTTTACAATATAATGCCTTTGGTCTTCTGTGTTTGGGATATAAAATGTGAAAAATCAAACACAGAACACACATACCTCTGTGCAAACAACATGTGACTTTGTTAAACAACCTAGTGAAAGGTTAAGATTTCAACTCTTTCAAAGTTTGGTCATTTGAGAATCATGACACTAGCAGTGGTAGTTCCAAAGCTCACACAAAGTCATACTGCGAAAGTGTGAGCAATGCTTCCACAGTCCTGCAAGGGCAACCAAGTGACTGCCCAGAGGCTTCAGCTCAGGAGCCAAGTAGCTCATTTGTCACTAGCTGGAGGTAGACTTTCCCCCTCTGTGCCTCAGTTTCCTTGTTTGTGAAGTAGGAACAATGATTATACAAATTTGTGGTGAGGAGTTGCTAAAACAACTTACGTGAAAGCCTTAGCCCAGGGCCTGGCATGGAAAGGATGATTAATCAGTATTTATTCCTTTTCTTACTAAAATACACTGTGTGTTTCCTTGTAAAGAGAACCTGCATTGGATTTTCATCAGAAGTTGGCTTCAGTACAAAAACGATGACTGTTTCTTGCTGTTTGAACTGAGAGTCATGGCCTGTCTCTCCAACTACTTTGGGAACTTTTGGCAAAGTGAACTGCTCTTGTTTGGTGTTTGGTAACATTCCCAATCAAGGAGGCTCTGGCATTTGTCGTGAACAGTTTTCTAAATGCAATGAGGGCCTTAGAAAAGGAAAGGATACACCACAAAAATTACAGCATGTTTGAATTTACCTCTACCAATCCATGGTGACCTGTGGCGTGGTGAGAAAGTAGACTTGTAAGCTTCAAAGAACCCTGTGTTTAAATCTGTTCCAGTCCATTTAGGCTGGGTAGACCTAGGAAAATAGCTTAATATATAAGATTCCTTATCAGGAAAAAACAGAGACAATAATCCTTACATTCTGAGGTCATTTTCAGAATCGGGGTATTGGTGGCAAAGTATCTACCAGAGTGTCTACTATAGGTAGGCTTTAATAAACACTACTTAGTATTATTTTACTAAATATCATTAAACATCCACAGAAGACACTTTAAAAGAGATATCTACCTCTGTAACCTTTACTGCTTGAAATTTAAATTATAGATACCAATTTTAAAAGCTTCTTCTGAAAATCTCCCTCCTCCCCAAATGTAACAAAAAAAAAAAAAAAGAAAGAAAGAAAGAAAGAAAGCTATTTTGAGACATACCTAAAGAAATCCTACCAGCTGACCAGGTTTTCAAAGGTGGGCCAAATCAGTCAGAAGATAGATCCCATTCATTCTTATTATATCTATGGTAATTTAATTCCTCTGTTAAAGTTTACTTTTTCTGCTTGAATGTCCTTATGAGGGTGACAGTCACAAATCAATAAGGGGGCTAGAGATGAAAAGAGTCGAGTCACAGAGTGTGTCCTCAAAGGAAACCAAATGGAAGGTCTGCAAGCCAGACCATCAAAATTAATACACTCTAACTTGTAATAACATTTGTGCAATAATGATATTCCTTTGCGATTCAGCATCCTCCCCAGTCCCTTTAAGAGACTGCCCTGTTGTTTAATGAATGACCAATGCTTATTAGGTTAAGTTGTATTTGAGCTGGCCTGTGCTGCTCCGGTTCAAGTGACTTAATGGGAATTATTTAATAGGTATTATTAGGATAATTAGAAAATGATCACAGTTAGGCAATAATATTGAGCCATAAAGGTTGTGAATAACCAAATTTAGAGACAGGCCTGCAAACAGGAGTAGCCTGCGACAGTTAGGCAACGCTCCTCTAATAATTACGTGAGCTGGTCTGAAAGGGTCTTTTGTTCCTGAGAATTATTCATTAGTGGGCATTGAATTAGAAGACCATGCGGGGGTGCAGGCTGAGGGCCGTGGTGGCTGATGAGCAAAATGAGGCTTTGATGAGCTCCTAATTGTCGTGACAACAATTCCTGCTTTCTTTTTTTCCAACAGTTAGAAACAAGTTCCCCCGCCCCCCAGGATGGGTTTTTCCCCCATTTTGTCCAGGAAAGGGAAACAAAGAAAAGCCTAACAATCCACCCCGAAGAGCAAACCATGTTTCACAGGGTGTGTGCATGTGCATGTGTGTGAGCCTGTGTACACACGTATGTGTATCTGTGTCTGTGCATGCATGCATGCATTTGTGTGCACACGTCATGCATGTCTGCATGTGTGTGTGTGTGTGTGTGTGTGTGTGTGTGTGTGTGACAGGTGCCTCTGACAAAGGCTGCCCAGATGACGGACCAGGCTATGCAGGGCCTGATCCCCGTGGGCCCCACAACCTCTGTGAGAAGACCAGGCCCGGCTTTATCGCAGCACTGTTTGCTACCTACTGGTCTGTTGGATGTCATTGTGGTGGTGAGTGCTATAAACTGAGGCCACCGAATGCCCCAGTTGAGCAAGAGACCACCGTTCAAACTTCGATGGTCTAGATGGCAGAATCTGAGCTTTCTTCCCATATCTGGAGGCAGATGAAGTCTGACGAAAACTGGGAGACAAGTGAGAGAAGAAAGGATTTATCCCCAGGGAAGACAGAGGAGAATTTCTTCCTCCCTTAGTTGACAGAGTGAATAAGCTTATTCACTCTATGAACTGGCTTCTTGCCTGATGGTTTCTCCTACAGAATGAGGGGTTTACAAAGACAAAACAGGATGCATGTGGCTGCCAGCAGGGGGAAACAGAAGCACATGTTGTTACCAGAAATCTCAAGAAAAACCTTAGCCAGGAAGCAGGAAGTAGTTTGACTTCCACTCTGTGGTTTTCATCTTGACTGTGGCAGAGAAACAGAAGGAATAATACTTTCCTGGATCATGTAAGAGTGAGGAGTTCTGGAAAGAGCACAGGCACTAGAGTGAGACACTCCTGCATTTGAATCTTAATGTCTCCATTACACTGTAATTACCTTTCTGCCGAATTTTCCTCATCTGTAAAATGGGACTAATAATACCCACCTCATAGGGAGGACATGAAGAAAGGAGTGAATGTTATAATGTTAGTAAAGCACCTGAAAAAGGGCCTAGCATATAAGTAAGCGTTCAAAAAAGATCAATCCACTATTTTTCCTTTTATATCTCTATGATCATAAAACCTAGCTGGTGGTGAGGCATGGTGGCTCATTCCTTTAATCCCAGCCACTAGGGAGGGTCAAGGTTCAAGGACAGCCCAGACAAAAAAGGTAGTAGGACCCTATCTCAAATAACAAAAAGGGCATGGAGGTTCATGCCTATACTCTCAGCTACTTGGAAAGCAGAGATAGGAGAATAGTGGGCTGAGGCCGACCCCAAGAAGAAACAAGAGACATTATCTGAAAAATAACTAAAGCAAAAAGGGTTGGGGGTGTGGTAAAGCACTTGCCTAGCAAGCATGAGGCCCTGAGTTCAAACCCCAATACCACAAAAACTCAGCTGGGAAGTTAAGAATTTCTCAAATTATATTCATTTGTTTGTTCATTCATTCTCATTCATTTATAACTATATTTCCTAGATAAGATTGAGATTTAAGATGGTTTCTGTAAGTATGAATTTCACATGCTTGGTCCATAAGGAATCTCAGTGTAAACTGGGTGTAGTGGTGTATGCCTGTAATCCTATACTTGGAAGGCAGAGGCAGAAGGATTGCAACTTCAAGGACAGTTTGGACTACACAGTGAGTTTCAGACCAGCCTGGATTACACAGCAAGACCCTATCTCATATCTCAAAACAAAACAACAACCAAAAAAAGACTCTCAATGTAGACTTTTATTAACCCCCAATAAAACAAGAGCAATTCAATTCGTAAAAGCAGTTCAATAATGAGAGCAGAGAGCTTTGGTTTGGAGGCATGTCTCTTTGACAGTCTGCCGTAATTTAGGAATGGATTTGAGGTAATGGATAGCCTTTACTCTACCTTCCATACTTATTTGTTCTCTGAATGTACCAAAAGATAGCTCAAGGTTACACATGTGGCTAGTTATTGTGCCTTCACAGGTCAGCAAAAGGGAAAGAGTTGAGAGCCCTCCATGATACTTGAGGAGTCTGAGTGTTCATGTGACTATAAAAATGGAGCAATGAGTAATATTTTTTCACATAATAAAATGGGATATTGTCAGAAAAGAACTCTAACCTTATAGAGTTACTCCTGGGAGGAGTAACACAAATCCAAAGTTGAATGAAGCAAGCAAGGAGTCAGGGTTTGTCACAACTGTATAGATGCTAAAAGTAACCAGTGAGAGTCAGCCCATCAGGGAAAGGGCAGGCGCCTCAGCATAGTGGCAAAATCTGACAGTATGAAGTATTTGCCAAGGACGAGGAATAAGGGTACCATCATTCAATGTCAAGAATAAATTGTCACACTTTGGAAGACCATTTGGCTTTATATTTCAAAGCTAAACATTTGATACCCTACACCACAAGAACTGCATTCCTAAGTGTATCTCCCAGAAAGAGTTGCCCACATGGACCAGAAGACACATGAGGATTTTCATAGCAGCATCACTCACAATACAGAACAATAAGGACAACCCAGGTATGTATTACCCAGAAACTAGGTGCTGTGACTTAGTCATACAACTAAATACACACACCAAAGAAAATAGATGAGCAACACAGCTGCAACCTTTACAATACAATGCTGAATTTAAAATGAGCAAGTTATAAAAGGCTACGATGATATGATGCCATCTCAATAAAACTTAAAAGCAAGAAAAGTTATTTTTTAATGGTAAACACTATGTAGTTAAAAACAAAACAAAAAAAACAGAGTAGTTTAAAAAGGAAGAAGTAGGGCCAGGCACTGGCAGCTCACGCCTTTAATCCTAGCTACTTGGGAGGCTGAGATCCAGGGGATCACAGTCCCAGACTGGAGGTGGGGGTACCATGACATGTCGTGAGATCCTGTTTCAACAGAAAAGGCTGGGTGGGACTGGTGGTGCATGTACCTATCATCACAGCTATAGTGGGAAGCACAAATAGGATTGAGGTCCAAGCCAGCCTGACAAGAAGCATGACCCTATCTCGGAAATAACCAGAGCATAAAAAGCTGGAGGTGTGGCTCCAGCAGTAAAATCTCTGCCTGGTAAGCTCAAAGTTCTGAGTTTAAACCCCAGTACCATCAAAAAACCTTTTTTTAAAGGGCTAGAATTGTCTTTTAGTGGCAGCCCCGAAAGGAACCATGAGCTAGCTACCAGCTTCCTGGGATTGTCAAGATTAAATCAGGCCAGATCCACAGCAAGGCTTCCTGGGTTATTACTGTCATATGTAAGGAACCTGTGGGAGGCCGATGCACCCCGAGCTCTGGGTACTGAAGAAACTTAAATGAAGCAAGCCAGTGGATAAGCACTGGAGCTGAGAGCTGACCAGCAGAAAACAAAAGGCAGAGGCTGTACTCCAGCAAGTCTGGGGGAGATGCCACACACAGTGCTCCTGGGGATCTGGCCACTAATGCTCATTAAATGTCCCCTTAATACCTCAGATCATTAGTGAGAATGTCAAGTGCATTAACAAAATTGCAGCAAACACCAAACGAGGACTTCTCACAGATTCTAAGAAAGGATAATCACATGTAAAGAATTCGTTATGAACCAGACAGCAAAACAAGACTCAACTTGGAAAACCACTCAACAAAAACAATCAGAGAAGTATTCTGCAATACCTACAAAGGAAAATGCTTTTTTAAAAAAGTGACTTTAAAGAGCAGATTGTTCATTTGTTCTGACGCTATTTGTTCAGAATAAAAAACTACTAACTTATATGCCAGTCTCCTGAGGTAAGCAGGGACTGAGATGTACCAGGCTTGGTGATTTGAACCTGATTGGGCAGTCATTGAAGAATTTGAGCAAGGAGTGATATAATTTACTTTGAATTTGGAGAGCTCTGTTGGACAAGAGTAGGTCAATATGAATGACTCTATTAATAAAAAGTTGTTTTGTGTTGAGTTTTAATTATTTCACCATAGCAAATGGGATACTTACATTTAGTCTAGGAAGAGGCACAGAGCAAATGAATTGCTGGTTGACAGAAGACCGAGCACAGGGAGAGGAGGAGTTGAACAACTAGCTGTGTATTCCCGGGCTGAGGCCACTTGCCTCTGGTCACACAATTCTAACTGCAACCTGATTGCAGATGGAGGAGTCACAGCCATGTCCCAAAAGAGTTCTCAGTCCAGCAACCCTGGAAGCAGTGCCAAGCACTCCACTAAGCATTTTACACAAATTATCTTACATAGTACCCCCAACCAATAATGCGAGACAGTACTGACCACACCCCCATATCCTACAGGGGGAGGCTGAGGCAGAGACATGAGGTTACTTGGCCAATGTTGCACATTTGTAAGTGGCAGGACCTGGCCTCATTGATCCGAAAGTCTGTGTCCACTTCACTCTACTGCACCTATGGTCAGGGCAGTGCTCTCTAGACTTCATCAGGACCCACAAAGACAGAATGTGAAGGGTGACAGTGAATTGTTGGAAATCTTGGAGGAATGTCTTAGTGTATTACTGAATTAAGACAGACAGCCAGGAGCCAGTAGCTCACACCTGTAATCCTAGCTACTCAGGAGGCAGAGATCAGGAAGATCGCAGTTCAAAGCCAGCCCAGAAATAGTTCATGAGCCCCATCTTGAAAAAAAACATCACAAAAATAGGGCTGGTGGAGTGGCTCAAGATGCAGGCCTTGAGTTCAAACCCCAGTACCATGCAAAAAAAAAAAAAAAGAAGAGAAAAAAGAAAAAGAGGACCCCTGCACCAGATGCTTTGGAAAGGCAGATTCCCTAGGAATCTGCACAAGGAATCATGTCCAGCGATCCTCCAGAGTGACTGACTGCTGATGAAAGGAAGGCTCTAAAAAATGAGCTGCGGCCAATAAACTTGCAAATTATTCCACTGATAAAAGAAAATTAAAATAAGTGATTCAGTTCAACTTGTATTTGCTCAGTACATGTCAGTGGAAGGCAGTGTGGCAGCACAGGGAACTCTAATGGGCCAGATTTTAGAGGGACACATGAGATAGACATGCCACCAGGATAAAAGCCTGGCTAGTCCAGTGGGTGTCATGCAGCAAAGAGGCTGACTTTGAAAAACAACCACCAAAACCACTCAAAAGACAGCAAAATAGTGCTTTACAGCTTTTTCTTTTGGATTGGGAACAAGGAAAGGTTAGGTCCAGGGCTGTGTCAAATGGTATAATCTTAGATGGTAAGGACAGGCAGAATTTTCAGCACTCAGCTTTTCTTTTTTCTCTATACAGAAAATAATCCCTAATCTAGAAACATTAAACAAATATCTAGAAGAGAAATTGAATCTGGATAGATGATAAAATAGGAGAGCTGTAATTCAGGTTCCTAAGTTCAGGTGAAAGATGGTATATAGAAAAGTGTCTTCAACGCATCATTGCTCCATCAAACCAATTAAGCCCCTGCTGCTGTAATAATGTACAGATATGATCTTAGTGTTGGGAAACTTAAGGAGCATTCCAAAACTAAAAGACTAGAGCATAATACATTTTCCACATTTCATTTGGCAAGGAAACATGAACTCTGATCTTTGTCAAAATTCTAGAACACAGTATTGAAGAAATAGCCTCTAGAAGAAATTTATAGATTACTAGGAACCACTGGTGTTTACTATGGAGCAGTGAAAAGTGAAAGTCATTTCCTTTTTTTGGGTGAAGTTTCAAGGTTTGTAGTGCCAGTGAACATGGCAGATGTTGTGGGACTTGATTTTAGGAAATTATTTTGTTATCAAAGTTTCCTTTAACAGCCTCATGGACAAGATATAACCATATGTGGTAGGAGATTCCCACTGGGTACATTTAGAGTCAGCTCAACTAAGTCTGAGAAAGGTCTCCAATTATGGGCCAGATGTCTCTGCTCTTGGTTCAATGCCATCTGACATTTTGTTTTCCAATGTCACATAAAGGTACAGGATGCTCGTTTTTAATTCTACAGAAATTCCAGACTAGAGAAATGTGTCTGTTGGATAAAATAGTCAAAAGATTTTCTCATAATGAGACAAAATAACCAGGATGGTTATAAAGAAGACGCATATGAAGTCTTGAATTAGGTTAAGAAAAAGATCAGTTGCACAAATAAAACATAATTACCACTGCACCATCACTATTGTAGGAAGACTGGAGTTCATTTGTGAGTTAATAAGAGCCCGTGACCAGGGCTGCTAAAAAGACTTCTGCAGGATGAAGGTGTGAGAGGGTCTCCCTTCCTCCTCTGTATTTCTGGAATGCTTTTTGTTGCTGTGTTGTGACCGTTTTCTAGTGCTTTATTCTATTCTAGCTCTTTGAGTCCATCTGATTCAAAAGATTATCTGACAATATTTTTTAGGTAGGTGCTATGCCTTACTGTCTTCAAATTTCTTATGATATATAATATATTATAATATATTGCTGTATCCCAATCCCTAAGATAATATCCAAAACACAAAGGTACTTGATAAATAGGTGTTATTGAATGATGAATGAATGAATGAATGAAAGACCAGAAGGCAGGGCCTGTATTCTAGCACAGGTTTGCTCACAAAAGGCCTTGCATAAAAAAAAATCTCATTGGGCCCCACTTTCCTTATCAGCAAAAAGATGGTCAAGGAGACAGGAAGAAAAAGGAGCTGACTTTTCTGGGTTACTTGCTGTGGACAAGGCAATGTGCTGCAGGCATGATTTACTTTACATGGCTACTTGGAGGGAAGAAGAGAACTACATAGCTGTGAAGAGTACAGGTTTAGGATAGGCACACTTAAATCCAAGTCCTAGCTCTACCACCTCCTAAATGTGAACTTGGGCAAGTTCCTTTACTCTTTTCAGCCTCCGTTTCTTTAGCTATTTGGGTGGTAGTAAGAGAATGTACCGGTGAGTTTATTGTGAAAGTTAAATGAGACGTGTATACAAGGTACATAACCTGTCACCTCATGATTGCAGCATGATAAATAGTAACTCGTTATTATTATATTATGCATAGATCTTATTATTCCAGTTTAACCAATGAAGAAGCAAAGGCTTGAGTTACACAAGTTTCCAAAGGTCCCACAAATCTCCTGTCTGCATTGTTTTCCCCTCTGCCCAGAGAACCCTCCAGTGCAAATCCTTCTAGAACAGTCATGGGCTTTCCCATACAATGGGTGTTTGCATCTCAGGTTCAGTGTTAAAAAGTTGCCACTATGTAGCTGCTTCTCAGCTGTGCCCAGATCTTTACATTTTAGTATGTAAAAACACTTAGTATCTAACACCAAGTATCTAAAATGCAGTATTAACATGATTATTCTTCTGTTTTATAAAGGTCATGATCTAAGCTGTAAGAATATGTGGATGTAACTTTCTCCCCATGAGACTCAAACCTAATTTCATTTTTTTTCATTATGTGGCTTTTCTTTGGGCAAAAAAAAATCCAAAATGCCAGTCACCATCCTCTAATCAAATGTGGTATGAGCTTCCCTGACCCATAAAGGGACCACACACCACCTGGGCTCTCCATAGGCATTTGATTTGGGGAGAAAAAGAAGATAGTAACCAGCAGTTAAGACTTCTTTGGTGGAGGATGTATATACCTTAAGTTTTCTGGAGGACAGACAAGTAGGCAGGAGGAAGGTCCTTTGTGGTGGGTCGTTATCACAGGCATATGGAGCTGAAGGAATCATGTCCTATGTGCCCAGGAGGACCTCCCTCTAAGGCATGCACAGGTGGTTTCATTTGTCATGCCCATGACCTTGAGGCATCCACAGGGTGCCAGGAGCTGCTGCCTGCTGAGCTCTTCTTGCCACAAACATGGCCCGATAAAGTGGCTTCAAAGCAGTTTGATCATGGGGAGAGAAATGCCAATCTAACCCATTTGCCATTGATTTCTTAAGCAGATTCAGGGACACAAGATGAAGCACAGCTTTTGCAGGAATGGTTTAAGCTGGTGCTGGAGAAGAATAAATTAATGCGATATGAGTCGGAGCTACTAATCATGTAAGTAAGACAACACAGATAACAGTGAGTCCTAACAGCAAAGAGTGGGAGCGGGGATGCTCACTGTCCTCGGCTGAAGTCCCAGGATTTTTCCTCTTTGTGCATACAGAATAGTGATTGAGGCAAATTGGTATTTTATGTCTTGCATATCATGTTGACATTAGCACAAAGAATCTTTAGTTGTCTGTTCTCTCTGCACAGTGCTATGGCTGAAATAGATTTCAGGTAATGGGTCAGGAGCTGGAGCGAATTTAGCCCCTTCCTGGACACCACGCCTGCAGTGGGGATGGTTATGTCCAGCCTCTGTGTGTGAATCATGGGAAGGGTTTCGTGACATCTGCCTGGCCACTTCCTGGTGACTTTAAAGGAATGGGGGTTGAGATCTGACTGGCCACCCTCTGTGGCCAAGGGCTTGCAGTCTGATTGAAAGGTCAGAAAGATGAACCTCATCACACTCTTCTGAAAAAGTTGAAGGTCACTGTACCTGTCACTGCTCTGGAGGGAAAGAAAGTAACAGTTAATGTAAACCAACTAAGTGCCACACATTGTGCTGAGAGCTGTCATTTATGTGGTCTTATTTCATTCGCTCCTCTTTTGGGTGGCTTTTGAGGGATCTACTAATTATTAGCACTCTTCTGTGCCTGAGGTCTAAACCAGGAAATAAGACAGGTCAGTGGACAGGTCAGCAAGAGAGCTCACATGGCTGAGCAGAAGACCCCAGATGGGCTTGTGAACTTTTGCAATTTCTTAGGACTGCAGTAACAGATCACCACCAAGTGGATGATGTCTCTCACAGTTTGGAAGCCTGAAGTTCAAATCAGGGTGTTGAGGGAGCCACGTTCCCTACAAAGGCTCTAGGGAAGAACCTCCCTTCCCATGTCTACTTCCTGTGGCTCCAGGTGGTTCTTAGCTTGTGGCTGCATCATTCTGGTCTCTGTCTCTGTCCATCTCCACAGGATCTCCCTTGGGTATCTGTGTCATCTCCTCTCCGGCCTTTTCTAAGGACACTTGTTAGTGGGTTTAAGACTCTCTGGGAGGGGGTGGGGGCAGGGGGGAGAAATGAACCAAGCCTTGTATGCACATATGAATAATAAAAGAAAAATGAAAAAAAAAAAAGACTCTCTGGGATAAACCAGAATGTAACTATCTCAAGGCCCTTAATATCTAAAAAGACCCTTTTTCAAATAAAGTCACATACACAGATTCCAGGATGTAGACACAACTTTTTTGGAAGGGAGGCACACCATTCAAACTATGATACTAACAAAACCCCAGAATTAGACATATCTACCAGGTAGTGGACCGACCTGCTCTGTTGGGGAAGTCTTTTATTCTGGACCCCTGGATCTCATCAAAGGTGACAGCCCCAGAGATGTTTGACAATGGCTGGAGATGTGTTTGGTTGTCACACTTGGGTGCTGCTGCTGACTGATATCATGCAGGTCAAGACCAAGGATGCTAATCCTCCTACAGTGCAGAAGACGGCCCTCTCCTTCCACCAACAAAGAATTATCTGGCCTAAAATGTCAATAGTGTCAATGTTGAAAAGCCCCAACCAAGACCTACACAAGGCCAGAGTAATTGAAAACACATATTTGCTGAAGAGAGGCTGGGCTTGGGAGAGAAAGGGAGACGTGAGCTGGGCACATCTATTCTATTTTCCCCAAATTTATCTGAGAGTGTGGAAGGGTGGGACTGGCAGAGGAAGCCAGGAGTTTCACTTGCTGAGCTCTATGGACTTGGAAGAGGGTGCCAGGAATGGCATAGAGGGGGTCCTCACCACGAGTCATTTATTCCCTTGCAATTTGTGAAGTTCACACACATACTGAGACCCAGAGCAATTAAGTAATGTGTTCATACCTACATGACTACAAAACCTTTTTTATTGGTGTATATTAATTGTACAAAGGGGTTTCATGGAATATGCCCACCCATATATAAGGTGCTTTGATCAAATTCACACCTTCTATTTCTTTCTCATTCCCCCTCCCCTTTTGTTAATTTTAATGGGTTTCATTGTCCTGTTTTTACGCATACATGTGATAAATTTCAATTGTGTTCCCTCCCTCCCTCACCTGTCACTTTCTCCCCTCTCACTGGTTCGCCGTCCCCCAAACACTCTTCCTTTTACATTCTTGTCTTTTTTTTTTAGGTCTGGATCCCATACATAAGAGAAAACGTGATATTTATCTTTCTCAGGCTGGCTTATTTCACTTAACATAACAATCTCCAGTTCTATCCATTTTCCTGCAAATCACATAATTTCATTCTTCTTCATGGCTGAATAATACTCCATTGTGTATATATACCATATTTTCTTTACCCATTCATCAGTCAATAGCCACCTAGGCTGATTTCATAGCTTTTCTATTATGAACAGTGTATAAAGTTATTTTTAATACACCATACTGTCTGGGTTAGGGCCAGGTCTGAATTATGGCAACAAAAATTTATTAAACACATAGTCTTTGCTTCAGACTATGCTTGGTTCTATGGAAATATGTATAAGGCCACTGTGCCTGTCTTCTAGGATCTTGTGATTTCTGGGGAGAAAGGTAAACAAACACATAGCACAATAGTGATTTAAAGAAAAAAAAACAAATCTATGAGAACTCCTTGAAGGTTTTCGGGGGCATCAGTTGTTGTCTGCCTGCTATGACTATGCGGGAGAGATGTAGGCGCTGCTACCATGGGCTAGTGGCCATGGCTTCCTAGCTAGTACACTGGCAGGGGACTTTCTCCTCCAAAAGAGGCCAAACAGGAGAATTGGGACATGTGTGCTGGACAGAGGCAGGTTGAAGGATAAGGTTTTATTTGAAGAAAGCCCTGGACGAACAATAAGAAATGTCTTAGATTGGCATGTCACTTCAGATCCTTTGGGAAGCAAAGGCCAAGACAGAATCAGAAATACAAGAGCTTCACTGGGGGAAATGCCTGAGTCAGATAAAGGGAAAGGGGAACAGGAGTAAGAAGGAAGTCTCTGGACCCCACTGCAGCTCTGACTTTTGAAAAAGGAGAGGAAGAAGGATGGAGACTTGAACAGGAGGAGCCCAGGTGCAACGCAGCTCAGCCAGGCCAGTGAGAGATCAGAGCAAAGATTACCCATCAGAGGAATTTCATGGTCCAGCTCTCATAGCTCAGTGGTGCTCAGTCATTGGCTGGAAGCCGCCTGGGGACAGAATGCCCTCTGCATGACATCGAAGGAGATTCTGTAGCAGGCTTATACTCTTTTTAAAGGAAGGCCTTAGCAGTCCACCTCCTTTCGTTCCCACAGATGGCTAAGAGACCTTCAGTGTCAGTAACAAAAGGCAGGATATTGAACAAGGCAGGCACCTTGGTCCAAGTAGTAGTAGTAGTAATAGTAAAAGTAATGGCAACAACAGTGCATAGTAAGGTGACACCACCACTCATCACAGGTGCACAGGTAGACTACAGGTCAAGACAAAGTGGACAAACTGTCTGACCAGGACAAACCCAGGCATCTGTCCCCAGTCCTCAGCCCGTTCAGTGAGTCTAGAGCAGTGAACACCCTTGACTCACTCTCTTCTCTCAAGCATCACTCTCTTAGTTTCTGTGATGCTGCATTACTTTTTTTATGCTTCCAACATAGGGTTGCTTCTTCCCTGGCTCCACCTCTTCTGTCTGACTTCTACATATAGGAATCCCTGGCTTCTATCTTCAACCCTTTTCTTTCTCTATAGTCTCTTTTAGGGCTCGCATAACTCCAACTCTAGCTTCTTTATATTGCCACATCTGCCTAGGTCCTTATTTCTCCCAAGAACTCCAGAGTGATGTTTGGGAGTTCCCAGCACTGCATGGGTTGGCACATAGGGACCTGACATACACACTGGGAGTTAGGCAGGTGCTCTACCACTTGAGCCATACCCCCAGCCCGTTTCACTTTTGTTATTTTTCATATAGGGTCTGGCTTTATGCCCAGGCCAGCTGGACTTTGATCCTCCTAGTTATTCTTCCTATCTAGCTAGGATGATAAGTGTGTGCCTAGTTTTTATTGGTTGGAATTGGGTTCCATGGGCTTTTTTGCCTATGCTGCCCTCGAACTGCCATCCTCCCAATCTCTACCTCCCAAGTAGTTAAGATTATACACATGAGCCACTGTGTCCAGCTAGAAGTGATTTTTGAAGTCTTGTTGTACCTAAAAGGAGAAGAGTTTCGGATGATCATTGCTTTCCCCCTAGACCATTCTAGAGACTTCTATGCTATTCCCTTACCCCAGGTCTGTCCCTAAATGGTGCCCTGGCTAGCCTTCCAAAGGGTGTATGAGATCACTTCATAACCTTTAGCTGCTCAAGTCTAGCACATCTCAGCAATCTTTCTAGGTACTTCCAAGGATCCTTGAATTAGTGAAACTTCTCTTTTAGAGATATTCTAACATCCCAGGGTTAATAAGGAAAAAAAGAATGCAGTACTTACTATCAATGGGTGTCTCATCTTTATTTCTACACAAATTCCTCATATTACAGTTTGCATATTTTCTCATACCTAGGGCCCAAGAACTAGAATTAGAAGACCATCAAAGCAGACTGGAGCAGAAATTAAGAGAGAAAATGCTCAAGGAGGGTGAGTATAGTGACCTGACTTGGGCCCTTCATAACCTAAATACTTAAAACGTATTTCCCCAGAAGGATACTTGAGCAGAGCATGCGCCAAGTCCCAGACTGGGGTGCTCTTCCTGTCCTGCACAGTGGAGTAGGCAGTCTGCCTTTTGCCCACAGCACAGCAATTCCCCACTTAGGTTCATTCATTCAGGCTGTGAGGGCAGCACTCCCTCCATCCCATGTGCCAATAGGAACTGAAATATTTCCAGGCTAGGCTGGAATTTACCATGCAACCCAGACTGGCCTTAAACTCACGATCCTCCTGTCTCTGCCTCCCGAGTGCTGGGATTACAGGTATGTACCATTATGTCAAGGTAGAACAAAGTCATTTATTCACTTACTCTTCCACTTATCCATCCATTCATTTAGCAGACATTTGTTGAGAACCTAGCGTGGGCCTGACACATGGCGAGGAGCCCCCGTGGAGTTTGTGATCTCATCCAGGAGACCAATACCCAGAGCTGTAACCACAGTACAGAGAGGACCATAAGAGATATGTTGAGAACACAGAGAAAGACACTAGAGACTGCAAAGGAACATTCTACCCCAGCATGGGCTGGACCAGGGCATCACATATGAGAAAATCATTCCACTGTGAAGGAGGAACAGTGGAAATAAGCTTAACTGACATGATGTACTCATCTGTGCATTCACTGGCTTCAACCAGACAGGCATACCACTCTTTTGTGCCTGTGTGTTTGTGGGCAAGGTCCATGAATGACTTTCCTACATAGGTCTAAAAGAACAAGTTAAATATCACCTTTCTATCTCATAGACTAACATTGCACCAATCTGGCCACAGGGCAAGCTTTTAGTCTATATTAGACATCATTGACAATTTTACTTAAGTATTTTGTCCCCATTTTACAGGTTAGAAAACCAAGTCTCAGGGAGCTTAAATAGCATCCTCAAGGTAAGTGATAGGATTTAAATTTAGGAACGGACCACAAACTCAGGGTTTCCTTTTTTCCCCCTCCATTTGGAAGTGATTTGTGCAGACTGTTTATAGGAACAGAATTCTATTTCTAACAAACCCTTAAAAAGAAACACACTGTATAGAACTGTTAAAAGTGGTAAATAGGGCTAAGCATATAACTCAGTGATACAGCTCAAGGCCTTGGGTTCAATTCTCAGCTACCAAAAAAAAAAAAAAACTGGTATATATACGTCTCTTATTTGTCTGAAAGAGTTCAGATAGGTCCATCTATGACAAGCCTAAACTGAGAGGAAAAATTTTAAATATTTCTTGTTGTTCATTAAATAAAGAATACCAATAATGGAATATACCTAAATTAACAAACCATAGTGTATAATCTGACTTATATATCTGGTAAAAATGTGAAACTTTCAGTCTTGGCATATTAAAATAAATACTACTGAAGACTATTAGGTAGCTTTGATTTTTTTTTTTTAATTCTTGCT
This sequence comes from Castor canadensis, assembly GCF_047511655.1. Lineage (NCBI taxonomy): Eukaryota > Metazoa > Chordata > Mammalia > Rodentia > Castoridae > Castor > Castor canadensis. Next base: position 150,821,190 of record NC_133386.1, read on the forward strand.
AAGAACTGAAAGTCTAACATATATATCTCATATATTTGATACATATATGTCTCATATGTACGAAAACAAAAAAAGAAGTTTCGACATTTTATCTATAGCTGAGCTCATCTTCCACACATGCTTCCTCCTGGCAGCTATCAATGAGAAAAATAAGAACTCTTTATCCTTCTCTGGTAAACTTGGTCTGATGCAATCATTTAAATAGTCCTTGTAGGACGTGCTTGGTCTCTGTGGGATGAAAATACTCAAGTTCTGTGTTTGTCCCAGGAGTGTCTGTCAGGTAAGAGGAGAGAGAGCTTTGTGGTCCTGTGGCATAAGGAGTCTGCATGGGGGTGGAGGGTAGGGGTGCTCTGACTCATGGAGTCCCAACACAACTGTGTCCCATCATCAGACTGCCATTCTCCTGATGGCACTTGCAGGGAAGCCATGTGGCTGGCTTCACCCATAGCCTGGCCAAGCCCTTGGCTCGCTTTGGAACTGGGTGGTGTTCCCTGGCTCACCCCGCCTTGCCTCAGCACATGCTCTGAGCAGCATGGCCAGACAGTTCGCCATATCGTCTCTGCATGGGGCCATGTCACTCCTCCATAGGGGGCCTGGTGGCAGGCCCACAGACCAACTCCTCATGGTGGTTATAGGACAAGTGGGCACCTCTCTGCCCACTTGGGAACCCCCTGCAGGCACTTCCCTGCCCAACCAGGAGTTAATGCCCATGTCCCACATAGGGGTGCCCTTCCCAGCTGTCTTCTGCTCAGAGTGGAACCCAGGGCAGGAAAGAGTCCACCAAATGATGTAAGATATTTCCTGCCTGCTTTGCAGTTTCCAGAGCCCAGGATGGAGAGACAGGAAGGGACACAGGACTCTGGTCCTCCACCTCTTCTGCCTCTCTCTCATCCCTCTCACAAAATGTGATGTGCAAAGGGAATAGGGCTTCTCTATTTCCCTTTCATCACATCTACTTGCTTCCTGAACAGAGCCAGTAGGAGACAGTGTCACCTTCTCCCCTCTGGGATGGGGCTCCAGTCTGGTCCTCGGTGCATAGATGGGAAGGGCTGAAAGAACATAGAAAGGCTTCTTCCATGGCAAAAATCTGGTTGGCAATTCTCAGTCTGTCTTTAAAATCTTGTGTTGAGCTGGGGTGTAGTTCAGTGGTAGAGCCCTTGCCTAGTATGTATGTGGCCCTGGGTTTATCCCTAGCACTGAGGGGAAAAAAATCCCATGTCTGAAAGTCATTATCACCTGCTTCCTACTCTCTCTCTTCCTTCTGTAACAATCCAATCTCCCCAGGCAATTGTATGCCTCAGACTAATTAGAAAGGGAGGGTTGTGCTCTCAGAAACCTCACCCTAGGATAGCCATGACAGTCATACCCTCACTTTGCTTCTGTGTAGTCCAAAGGTTACAACTTGACTAGGCATGAGAGTGCACACCTGGTAATACCAGCTCTTGGGAAACTGAGGCAAGAAGCCTGAATTCAATACCATCCTGATCTACCTACCCTGTCTCAAAAAACCAAGGTTTAGGGATGTAGCTCAGTAGTAGAGTATTTGCCTAGCATGCGTGAGGCCCTGAGTGTAATCCCCAGCAACACACACACACACACACACACACACACACACACACACACACACACGTATAATTTGTCATTAAGTACAAATGACAAAACTATTCTTGTTATTGAAATAGTAGCCACTGATGTTCCTTAGAAACTTCTCTCATAGATTTCTTTGCTGTGGCTCAGCTAAGTTATAGAAAGCAGCCTTTGCAATAGTCTGTTGGTTTCCTTCTTGGGTGGGAGTGGGGATAGTTTGGGGGTCTTGGTAGGGTGTAGCTGTATTAACTTCTTTTTCTCTGCCACTGCCACTGCAGACATATTGTCAAGATGAAATCTGAGCTGACACCTATACAAAGCACCCAACTCTCTAATCTGTGGCTTGAAGGGCAGTTCCTTGGTATTAAATTCATTTCCTGGTTTTCTCCATTGAAATCACAGAGCAGAACAACCAAGAATGCCCAAGACAAGAGCTCCCCTGGGCCCAATCTCACCTGGGGCCTGATGTTTTTCTTTTTTCTTTTTTTTTCTTTAGACAGCCAGAAAGATGAGAATGACCTAAATGAAGAAGAAGAAATACTCACTAAGATGATGAAAGTGATTGAGCAAAGGGACAGACTCGTGGATTCCTTAGAGGAGCAGCGCATCAAAGAAAAGGCAGAAGACCAGCACTTTGAAAGTTTTGTCTTCTCCAGGGGCTGTTCGCTGAGCAGGACATGAGGTGCCCCTGCCTCCCCCTGATGTGAGACCAACACACCACTCTTTCTTTCCCTGAAATGGAAACTATGCCCTACTATGTTTTTTAAAAATCAAAATTCTCTTATGTGTACTACAACTTCCTAAGAAACTACAGTGAAAAAAGCACAGACTTTTGAAATAGGCAGTCAAGGTCAGCCTGACTCTCAGACTGCAGATGTACTTGGCAATGATCAGACACTGTTTTCCCTAGGAAGTTCCACAAAAACTTGACTTTCCTGCTGCTTTTATCGTTCTTCTTCCTAATTCATTGAGTTACATGTTTTAAGACTTTTAAGAAGCTGCCTTTTCATTAATACATCCATATTTGTCTTTTTTGCATGGATGACCGGTTTCCAAATGTCAGAAAACGGGCAGCAGGAGCTTAAAGATTAGGTTAATATTTAAATTGTGTATCTAGAGAAAGAGGAGAAACCTTGAGATTACTGATTACATAAAGCAAATAGTGCATATAGCAGGTGTTAATTCAATCCAGGGTGAATTTAATTTATCAGGTGTATTTATAAGCCTTAATATAATATACATAAGTGATGAGAATTTAATAGAACATTTGAACCTTAATTTTATTCTTAAAAAAAGAAAAAAGGAAATAAAACTTTAACTTCCTACTGGCAGGACTGCTGGTTTTTGCCAGATCCTGTTGGCTTAGAAAACCTTTTGTTCCCACAGTGCTCTGCTTATAACCCCCGAAACATAATGACAGATGCTTTTCGAAAATGATTTCGAAGTGTTTTTTGAACAATTGTTGGTGATGGCAAAAAGAGAAAGTTCCATTTGTTGATAAAACATCGGTGAGACTGGTGCTGCAAAAACTGACACACTAGGTACCAGAAGAGGCGTGTTTCTCAATAGTCATTGTCATCTTAGGCCCACGCAATGTTCCTGATTCTCCCCAGGGACTTCTCAGGACCACTTCTGGACAAGGACAGAACCACTTCTGACTTCCAGGTAGAGCCGAAGGCAGTGACCCCATTTATCCAACCCAAATTGGGTCATGGATTTTTTTTTTTAATGGCATTTATCAGATGCAAAGAAAGCTGGTGGGTGGAGTTTGTGTGTTGACATGCTGGGCTTCGGGGGTGTTTTCACCATGCCTATTTGGACCAATGAAGTCAAGATTCAACACAGTGATGTGTTGTCATAAAATATTTGATTGTCCTTCAGTGGGATTCTTTGAAGATTTAGTCTGTTATTGACAAGACAGACTATAGAACTCTTTGTTGTATATCTGGCCACTCATTTCTGCAAGTATTTAAATTTGTCATTAGACAAAAGTGCTTTGCGACACTTGACTCTGACTTGAGGCCAAATTTTTCTTGTTCTGATTTGACTCACTAACCACTTCTGTCTGAAATGCTGCCTGTGTGCACTGATCTGGCCAGCTGAGAAGCCAGAAGTGAGATGCATACAGACTTCCCAAGCCAGCCAATGTTTTGGGTGGAATTTAAACACAACTTTTCCATGGCAACCAAGTTTGTTCTCTTCCTTCCTTCCTTCCTTCCTTCCTTCCTTCCTTCCTTCCTTCCTTCCTTCCTTCCTTCCTTCCAGTGTCTTGAATCCTATTATTTTGGAATATGTGGAGACCTCTTTTTGTCTACCTACCTACCTATAAAACTGTATCACTTCTGGCTATTTATTTTATTTATTTGTATATTTAGTGGAAATGTGATTTCCTCATAATTCTGTTTTTCAAGTGTTATAATTTGGAGAAGACATTTTAGCACTAGGATACTGGCATAATAAGCTATTTAATATACAAGTAACCCAAGTATTTGGGGCAATAAATTGTGTAGTATTAAAGATATATTGAACTCATCACAATAACATTTTCAGCCACCAGACATCTAGAAGTACAAATATGGATGCACAAGAATGTTAATTCATTTTAAGAAAGAAATATATAGTCTCTGTTTTCATTCTAAAGTATGAAGAATTGGTCAAACCCAGTCCTTCCTGCCAGCTAGATAAAAATGCACTGTTTGATGATATTTGCATATATTTAATGGATGGTGCTCAAGTGTGTAGTATCTGGCTGTTATTGTGCACAAGTATTACTTCCTGCTTGTTTCAATTTGTTATATTTTCAACTAAAAGAAAGATTCTCCAAAAGGGCCAGAAAGAAGGTGAATTAGCCTTTTCACTTTTTCCACAGACTAGGTTCTGCGGTTTAAGACTTAACCTTATCTAGTCAAATTTAAAAATATAAACCTCATATTTAACAGTTTTCTACCTATGCTGGCTTTCAATGATACTGAAAAGCCATGTCAATGATATTCCCAAAAGGACACAAGTATTCTGGCTGTTGAACTGCTTAAAATGTTTCCAGTGCTTACAATGGAGAACTTAACATTGTACATTTGGAGACAGTTTACTTGTATCCAGTGTGATCAGGATTATGATGAAAACTCAGAGCCTTCCCTGCCCCACAGAAGAGCACCAGCAGAGATGGTCAAGGTGAAGCAATGTAGGGCTCTGAACAGGAACATCAAGTTTCAGTTTCACGTCATATTTCACAGCTTCCAAATTAAGTCAAAGGGCCTATGATAGTTCTAAGCTCAGAATTTCGCTTGAATTGGACCAAGAGGGCAATTCTTAGGTGTGCTGTTCACAACCACTCTCTGAATGACTGTGGGGTTCTTCAGCCCTGTGCTAGATGCTAGGATACAGAAAGAATAGTAATCTTTCTTCTACCGCCAAATAAATACAAAGATCAAGAAATAACTACCACCCCCAAATACAAGGATAAAGAGCTACTTTTTATAAGCTCCAATCTATTCTACTCACGTTTATCTCAAGCTTGAAGACTTATATCTTCTATTATTATAGCGCTTCTTTGGCAATAAAAATAAGTGCGTGTATCTAAAACTGTGAAAAATAATATCAGGTTGTACTGTTTGATTCAGACCTTGACTTTGGCAGCGTTAGGCTGCTTGGAATCAATCAATGCTGAGATGCAGCATGTTAATTGCAACTGAGAAAGGAAGTGGCAGGTGTTTCTAACTCTGATGAGTTGCAATGAAATTGATGTTTTCTGCGTTCAGGGAGGCAAATGACAATTCAGTAATGTCTCTCTTCCCAGGAAGCAGATTTACAGGCTTTTCCTTCCAAACTGAAAATGGCAGCATGCCCCTCCCAGGTGGCTGATCAGAGAACTACCTCAGCAGGGCAGAGGTGGCAGGGGGCAGCTGGCACCACCACATGAACAGAGAGAGTAGTAGTCACTGGATGTGGGGAGCTTAAATGTGGAAGTTGATTGTCCACAGAAGGTTCGAACACAGGGGAACGTGTACTATTTCACCTACTGTTTATCTTCTAACCTCACCGCTGAGAAGCTTGTGAAAGATTAATTTGCTCCAACAATTGGGAACTATTCATGTGGATGGAAATGTGTTATAAGTGTACTGCTCTAAATACTGAAAAGAACCAAAAATAAATGGTTTTGTGTCTCACGAATCAAAACATTTTCACATGGGCTTGGTCTGGCTCCTCTGAGGGCAGAATTCATTTCATCTCTTTCTTCTCAGTGAAAGAACCTGGACAAAGCTTTGATTTCATGTGGGAGTCTGTGAATTAATGTGGGATGTTTTATTATACCCAGGCACCTGGAAGGATTTACCTGAATCCCTTCCCATTAGGTTCAACCGGGAGGAGGAGCAGAGGTGGTTCACCTTAGGTGCTTTCTCTAAACAAAGAAAGCTATTTTCAGGACTAGGGAAGGGAAGGGCTGGGACTGGCCCGAGTCCTCAACCTCTCTGTACCTGAGAAAGGCTGATCTTGGATTCCACTCACTCACCAGCTCTGCACAGAGCTGGCCTCTTCCTTCAACTCATGCTCTTCCAACATCGAGTGTGTTTTTCCTCTGCTCTTAACCCCAGTGTGTGCAAATTTGTACACGGTAAGGCAATGCACCAGAATTGCCACTTCAGGTTAATCAGGTGGTCAGTGCACACTAAATCCCCTCTGTTTGAAAGCTTTTGTCTCATCAACTATTTAAAAGGATTCACTTTTTCACTGAATGAATATCAATGAAAAATGTACACAATTGCTCCTGTTTTGCAAGCATCGACCTGCCAAGGGAAGGATCCCAGGAGAAGCCAGCCACCTTTGATGCAGCTTTACCAGTTTTCCTTGGGCACCTGCTGGGGCTCATCTGCCCTCTTCCTCCTCCTGAGCTGCAGATGCTCAGCCTTTCCACACCTGTGAACTGCAGCTCACCTTCCGGAGTCTTCAAGGCAGTTGGGTAATTTCATGCTCACTCCCTCTCTCAGCTCATTTCTAGGAAAAAAAAAAAAAAAAAAAGCAAACAGATGTGTAAGGTCCTGGGTTTGAACCCCAGCACCACAATTAAACAAACAAACAAACAAATAAATGAGTAAAATGGCAAAACCAGTGGCATCACAGCTCCCCAGGGGAACCCCTGGGGACCCAATCATGGTGATAGCTACTGTGAACTCAGCTCTTCTCACCTGGCAGGGGCTGTAATAAGCCTGCACATGTGTTACCCCTCTAATCCTGAAAGCAAAGACTGTATGTATTATCTTCATTTTTAGAGGACAAGACTGACACCCAAAGAGGCTCAGGCACTTACTTAAGGTTGCTCAAGTCCAAAGCAGTGACTGGGCCAAGCTGTCTCCCTCTAGACAGACAAGAGCCTGGACTCTTGGCCACCAGGTGTACAGCTGCTCAGCGTCCTCACCAGCCTGTGCCTCGTGTTAACTGCTCTTTCCCTCCCTACTTTGGATGGGTTCCCATCTCACTCCCCAAACATACACACTAGTGCCAGGGTAAATCTGGGAACAGAAGTCAAAGCTGTCACTTTGATATGGTATTTTGTGTTTCCTTCTATGCTTATTTATATATACTGTAACATGAAAATAACTGTTCAACACATTTAAGTTACCTGACTGCCACCCATTGCCCCCCGCCCCAACACACAAGTCTTCCAAAACTTAATAGTCTAGGGAGACATCTTTTCTTTATCCTTAGTGGTCAAGTGGGCCTGACCAGGTCATGAACTCCAGGGGATGCGTTCGACTAAAACTAAGAAGCAGGTGCTATACAATCACATCCCAGTTTTAAGGACAGAGAGCAAAGAGCACAAGCCAGGAGTCGTGGGAGGCACAGCACTAAGGGAGTGTTTGGGGGACCTGCTGGGAGGTGAGTGACTTTTTCAGTCCCTGAAGGAAACTGTGCAGAGATAGGGGCAGAAGGGTGGGGGCAGGGCAGCAATCATTGGAAAACAGCCCTTGTGAACAATGGCGCCTGATTTCAGTTCCCTTCCCATCCCCAGAATAATAGAAAATGTGTCCACAATAATTTAGGGGAGATATATGTGTATATGTAAACAAAACCATAAGTGTATGATTTGAAAACAAATGAGTAGCTCAAGAAAAAAAATAATCCCAGAGTATTCTTATTCTAAACACAGTAACCCACGTTAATCGTCAATGCCATTGCCCACTGGATGGCACTGAACAGCTCCATTGTGCCTCAGTATCTTTACCTGTGAAATGGGGCTGACTCCCCCTCTAGGGTCCTTGCGAGAGGCAGTCTGCTTTATGTAGACTCCAATTTTAAAACAGAAATAGCTAAAATGTAACTTTGGAATGGCAGCTCAAATCCCAACGGCAGAACCAGGAAACACTTCCAATCTCAGCAGAATGGATCAGAACAGGCACATTCCGCCAGAGAAGATATAAGATGTCCTCTCTCTGATGCAGCCCAACTGGCCTCTGCTGATCAGATGTCCAGCCTCTTGCTCACCCATTGGCCATTAGTGCTTCAGGTTTACCCTGCAGTGTTTCCTGAAGATGCCATGTGGCCCTGGGGATTGAGTTACATCTCACTGCCAGAGGTGATGCTTCTAACCTTTATTCCTGCAAGGTGACATCTAAGGTCTGCGTAGCTATCACTCAGCAAAGATGGACACAAAGACTCTCCTGCAGCCACACAAGTCTGGAGTTGGAGATACAACAATAGCAAAGAAAACCTGGATCACAAATCATTCTGGTCTGGAAAGAGGCAGAGGAGAGGACAGTGAAGTCCTCAGTATAATCTCACAGGCCAGTAGACTCACAGGGGCCTCAGGTGTTCAGCCTTGCCTAGGTGAGTATGTAGTGGCTTTTGTTCATAAAATCTTAGCTCTTCTGCCAGACTGATGGTTTACACTTATAATCCCAGTTACTTGAGAGGCGGAGATGGGGAGGATCACAGTACCAGGCCAACCCAGGGGGAAAAAAGTTAGTGAGATCCCATCTTAACAAATCAGTAGGGTATGGTGGTATATCCCTGTCATCCTAGCTAGGATGTATTACAGTCTGAAACTGGCCCTAGGCAAGAACTCGAGAACCTACCTGAAAAATAACTAAAGTAAGAAAGAGCTAGGGGCATGACTCAAGTGGTAAAACACCAGCCTAGCAAGCTCACGGCCCTGAGTTCAAACCCCATGAGTCATTCCCCTACTGCTGATATCCCAGAGTCCCTAGGAGAGACATGCAGCCAAGCTTCTCACATAAGACCTCCTACTCCACGGCCTGTTACCTCTTAACACCTTGTTACCAGTGATCAATGAGGTCCCCAGGGGGCTCTATGGGCTTCCCTGGCCCCCTCCTGCTTTGATGTGGTCAAACAGTCTCTGATTATTGATTGGGATCAGAGCTTTTATAAACCTCAGCAGGGTCTGTAGGGCTCCCTTTGTCCCTTAAATAGTGTGTTAGTGTCCTAGGGCTGCTGTCACAAAGCCTCATGACCGAGGTGGCTTAGGACAGTAAAAATTAACTTTCCCTCAACTGTGGAGGTTAGATGTCCAAAATCCAGGTGTCTGATGAGCTGAGTTTCCTGAGACTCCAGGTGAGGAACCTTCCTTGTCTCTACCAGGCATTCCCTGGCTTGTGGCCAGTGGTCATCTCCTTCCTCTGTAGCTTCCCTCTGTGCCTGTGTCCAGATTTTCCTTTCTCATAAGGACGCCATTCTTACTGGGTTAGGTGTCTATCACACTTCAATATGAACTGACATGTTATTTCATCAACTAATTACATCTTCAGTGGCCCCAAACAAGGTACTGGGGGGTTAAGACTTCAACATTTCCTTTTTAGAGGACACTGTTCAAAGTGGCATTCACATTTAGGAAAACCTTTCCTAGTGAAAGGTTTGAATTCTAGATTAATAAATTTTGAGATAATTGGTTTACCTTTATCCTGAGTTTTTAAGTGACACAATAAAAAGTTAGAGTAAAATAGAAACAGAATGCAAGAGAAAATTGTCAGATATGTGACAAATATGGATTACATACACAATTTATGAAATGTCTGAATGAAGCACCCAGACACTAATTCTCTCTCCATTTTTTTTGTACTCTTGGTTACTCTTTTACTGAATTTTAATGATTACCCTGGCTAATACAACATGATCCTCGATTTGTCAAAGTCCAAGGTCAATTGTTACTTTTACTTCTTCACAATGTCTGGACCTTAAAACACTTAATTCCATGTACTCATGTCTCAATTTGAATGCTTCTGCTTTTGTGTATTTTAACTTGATTTATGTATTTGAAACCCAAGAGACATTCTTTTTGCTATTTTGTACAGTTAAATGTGCTTTTAGACTCACCCATATATTATCCTTTTGCTTTTTATTCCTCCCATGTCACCATGCTTCTTACATCTGGGATAATTTTCCTTCTGCCATACACTTTAGTGCTTCCTTTTGTTTGGGTCAACTTAACAATTTTTCTCAATGTATTTGTTTTTCTTTTTTCTTTTCTTTTCTTTTGAACTCAGAGCCTCATGCTTGCTAGGCAAGTACTTTTACCGCTTGAGCCACTCCGCCAACCCCTCAATGTGTTTTTTAACTGAAAATGTCTTTATTTTCTCTTCATATACTGGAGTGGACTCTGGTAGAGTCCAAACCAAAGCAAAACAGAGCTTCCTTGGAGCTCCAGCCCCCAGTTTGGTGGCATTGTACTTTTGTTCACTTATCCTTGTGGGGTACCAACTGCCCTTGCCCAACCTCTCAGCTTCTCAGCTACCTCACTTGAAACTGGTACATGCCATAGCAAAAAAGCTCCCAAATGATGGATTCACCTCTCTGGGGTTCCTCCCTTGTCCTGTAAGATCTTGGCTCTGGAAATTTCATTGCTTTCCAATGTTCTCAGGAAGATTTATTTTATATTTTACCCAGCTTTTCTAGTCGTCCTCAGTGGAAGGGTTAGTCTGTGTCTCATAGTCTAATAATACAGGAATGCCCACTTCCTGTCTGTCTTCTAAGATGATTCCTGGAAACTGCTGTTTAACACCTGTGTGTACACACATTGGTCAGAACACAGTCATGTGACCGCATCCGCTGGAAAACGTAGTCTTTAATATAATCTGAGATCATAATGTTGATTAAAATCATTCCATAGGTAGTTGGGAGAACAGATCCTAAGGGCTATGGTCTCTGTCTCCCAGTTATTGAATATGATGTGGTCTACAGCAAGTTATTTAAAGTCTGAGTCTCGAATTATTTGTCCTTAAAATGAGGGTGATGATAATAACATTTCTGAATCTCAAAGAGATACCAATAACCAATATCTATTGAGCTAAGACTTACTGTTTACCAGGCACTAGTTCTCTCAGTCCACCCAACAACCTTATGAGGTAAGTATTCATTTTATGATGAGAAACAGAGGCACAGAGAGGTTAAAGAGCCTGTTACACAGCTGTCAGGTGCTAATCCTTCACTATTACCTGATCCCACCCTGTGAACCACAAAGCCTAATTGTTGGAGTTGTTGAAGGAAGGTGACAGGACCAGCAGAGGAGCCTTGCTGAGTGGCTGAGGGCAGCACAGGGCAAGCTAGAAAGGTGATCCCCTGAGAGAAGGACTTGGCACAGACCCTAGTTTAGGACCTGTCAATTTTTTTTGGTTTTCAAAAACAACTTTATTCATGACATATTTTTTTTAAAAAAAATTTCTACCCCTTGGAAAAGAGCTAAAAAAAAAACTCCACCTCCTACCTCCCTGTTCCCACTTCATCCCATTCCCTTCAAATAAAAGTGAAAAAAAGGCAAGGAGAACAAAACAAAAAAAACCTGACAAAACAACCCCCCCCCCAAAAAAACCTCCTAAAACATAGTAATAAATTTCTTTCACTGGAGCTCAAAGATCTTCAGGCTATAGAAATCTGCAAAGACACTCAAAACAGAAAAAGAAACATAAAAGGAAACAAAGTAGGTCACCAGGCAATCTGGAGGGCAGGGAGCCCAAGAGAGGGATGGGGTGGGCAGTAGACCTGGCAGGAAGGGAGCAGGCAGGAGGGAACTGTGAAGAAAGGCAGGGAGAAGATGGAGGGAAGGAAACAAGCAGAACACTTTGGTGTCCTTCCAGAGCCCTGGGTAAAAAAAACAAAACAAAACAAAAAAACCCCTCCTATAACCCATACCCATCTACCCTTGAGCAGCCCCCAAGGATGTGAAAGACAGCAGGGAAACACAGGGAACACCTTGCACAGTGGAGAAGTCTCCGTCCCCTGCAGGACCTGGCAGTTTTTGACTGACAGGACCATCTATGGAGCTAGAGAAAGAGATAGCAGAGGTAACAGGGATCCTACCAAGAATATACTCCCATGGCTTCATTTAAAAAAATCATTCTGTGATCAATTTGTAAATTTTTATTAAAGTAAAACATGCATAAAGTTATTCAAATTATTAAGTGTATACTCTATTTTTAAAATGAATACATCCATATGACCAGAGCCTCGATCAAGAAACAGAACATTAGCTCCAAGTCTCCCCTAACCCCCTCTCCACTTTCGTCTCTGCCCCTCTCATGGCTAGTCACTATCCTGAATTCTAACATCATAGATTTGTTTTGCCTGTTAAGGATGCTGTAGGAGTAAAAGGATGCAGGGTGTTTTCTTGTGTCTGTTTTTCACTCAACATTGTATTGTGAGATACATTCCTATTGCTGTTTATGGTTGCAAATTGGTCATTCTTATTGCTGTGGCTATCACAGTTTTGAGTGCTTCAACTGTTCATAAGGCATTCAAAGGGTGCTGTTAGGAACTTTCTAGAATGTGTACTTGGGTGCACAAATATCCTCCTTTTTGTGATTATATAGAATTTAAATTGATGATCCTAAAGAATGTGTGATGTTCAATTTTGACAGGTATGGTCTTGGCTTCATTTTATAGGTTGATAGAAAGGAAAGTACAGAAAAGAAAAAGATTTGTCCAAGGTCACCTTGTTACTGAGCTAGAACTGGAAACTGTGCAGTTTGTCCATGCTAGATTTCAAGAGAGAAGCCTCACAACACATGTAATGTATGAGCTGTCCTGTGATCTAACCTCTGCTGGGATGGAGACCAAGCATTCAAGGGCAGCTGTTAGGTAGGGACATAACTGTAAACACAAGTTCATATCAGAGGGAGCTGGTGCAGGGGCTGCTCCACATCTTATGGAAGAACAATGGATGGCATGTGTCTCTCATTAAGTAAGAGACTTCAGTGCCAGGCCCTGCGCAAGGCACTGTCCTGTACATTATCTCAATTTTTGGAACAAAACTCACATCAAATCATATCCATAAGGATTCTAAAAACAATGTAAAAAGAGGTGAACATTAAGAGGTGACGTGAACTCTTAAGTAAACAGCAGAAATTTAGAACAGTGCTTCTCAAAGGATGTATGGAAAAGGACCATATTCCTGTATCAGACCAGATACAAGAATCATTACAAGATCATGTATCTTGTACAATAAAAAAGAATTTCTAGAAAAGTAAAATAAAAAATATTCAAAATATAAGCTTGCAGTTTTTTTTTATTAAACAGGCATACATTACATTGTTAAATTGCTATCAAATTTTCTAAAAGCACAATTCTGTATTAGTATCTGTTGACTAATAGGATTTAGATCAACACTGGTTTATGGACTATTGTTCAAGTAGCACAGATTTATAATTCATCCATTTCCTATTGCCTTTCAAGAGATGATAATTTACCTTAGAGGCAGAAAGGCTTGAAAAGCAAGACCTGTGGAAATATGGAGACCCTGGAAACACACATACAGGCCTTGCCTACATGAAGCTTTTACCATTCCCCTTGAGATTCCTGTGCAAAAAAATCTTCCCAGGCTAGCAGACCGTGTGACTCTGCCAGGTGAGATGCACAAAGTATATTTTTTTAAAAAACGCAAAATTATGACTAAAGCAAAAAGAAAAGGAAGGAAGGAAGGAAGGAAAGAAAACGAATGGCTGCTGGTCAGTTTGCTGCTTAGACTGCAAACTGGTTATTAGAAGTAAGGATTCCTGGGAAGGAGGCGCAGCTGGCCCTGGAGGGACTGCAAGTGGGGCTAAGAGATTCAAGGTCTAGGTGGTCACTTCCCCCTGTTTTCCATTAGTCAGACCACATGGCCTCTGGAGCACACCTCTTTCCTTCCTTCCTTCAGGTGCCCACTCACCAGCACGCATGTGGCAAAACCCCACACACCCCAGCCTAAAACCGTGTGATCATCAGCCCAGTGCTCAACCTCTGACAATGGTTTCTCAGGCTCAGTTCAGATTCTTGACAGAGACTACCCCTTTGGCTGCCAAGTGCAAGGTCAGGTGTTCAGTCAGATTCATTGAGCTGTAGCTAGAGGGGCAGGGACCACCGGGAGGAAAGACTTGCCAAGGTAACTGCGAGTGTGTGTAGAACAGACAGACAGGCACAACAGCCCAAGTAAGAACTTAGGGCCGGCAAGCATAGTAAAACGTGCCTGTTAGTATAGTATGTGTCTGGAAGTCACTAGTGCTTTTTTTTAGGCAGGGTAAGTTAGGGGAGGGGTGTCTGACAGGAGCCCATGGTTGTGTCTTCCCCCACGCGTGTTTCTATAACATTTGGGACCTTCCTTTGTACAGGCCATTGAGCTGCTAGAAACACAGATTTCTTGCAAGAATAAGCAGGTCCCTGCCCTCAGGTGCTTCCAACCTCTCATGTTGGAGCGGGTGGAGAAGAGGGGCTGGCAGCCAGGGAAAGGTTGGTGGTGCAGTTCGGTGAGGCCTGAGTGCATTCAGTTTCACTCCAGTTATTTCTTCCAGGAGCTGGCTTGCTTCTATCACGGGCACAAGACATGAGCCTAGTCACAGCTGGAGCAGCCATGCAGGGGAAGATCCAGCCGAGTAACAGACTTGGTTCCTTTTGGATCCTGATTTGTGCCAGGAAGCGCGCTGCGTGCGTGCGGAGCAGGGGGAAATGAAGCTTCCAGGCGCAGGGCTCCCAGCCAGGAGGGTCACCCAGACATACACAGGGACACACAGACAGGGCCGCACGTCCTCCAGCCTGCGCGGGCAGCCCCGGGGCGCAGCTCCTTCCCTGCAGGGCGGAGGGCGGCGCGAGGGAGGGAGCGAGGGAAGGGAAAGGCGAGCGGGAGCTGCCTCAAATGCTTGGAATAATTCCGCTTCCGTTTGGAAAGCCGCAGCCTCAGTCCCGCCGCGTCCGCCCTGCTCCAGCTGCAGCTCCGCGTCCCGCTCGGCCCGCGGCTGCCCGCTCCGCCGCCATGGCCAGCTCCCCGCAGAAGTCGCCCTCTGTCCCCAAGTCCCCCACTCCCAAGTCTCCCCCGTCCCGCAAGAAAGATGACTCCTTCTTGGGGAAACTCGGAGGGACCCTGGCCCGGAGGAAGAAAGCCAAGGAGGGTAAGCGTGGCCTGGCCCCGAGCGCCGTAGGGAGGTGGGCCGAGGAGCCGGCCGGGCGCGCGCGGCGGGTGCCCGGGGCGGTGGGGCGCGCGGAGGGGCGGACGCGCGCTTCCTGAAGCCGGGCGGGAGCCGGGCGCGCCCCGCACTGCAGCCCTGTGACCCCTGCGCCCCTGGGCCGTCGGGGCCATCGAGGCCGCGCGGCCGCCCCTGCGCTGCTGTCCTGGGCCTGGGACCAGGCGGACGCCCCCGCTGGGCCATGGGCAGGCGCCGCGTGGCTTCGGGAGGCGGCGGGACCCGGAGCCCAGGCCCAGACCCAGACCCGGCCGGGCCCGGCCCCTGAGCAGCGCACTCCAACAGGCCGGTGTCCCCGCCCTCTCCGCGCCCGAGGGCTGGCATTTCCCTAGTTTCTGCTGAAACTTTTCTGGGCGCCGTCACTCTCCCTCTTTGCCTTCATTGGTCTTTGAAATCAGGTCGTTTCCAGGATTTGCTGAATCTTTTTTCTGCAACGTTATCCGGTTAGCCTCTTTGGATCTGAGCAGTATCAAATGTTTGTTGAATGAATGCACGAAGAACTGGCCGTACCAGTGGTTCTGCCTTGTAGTGAATGGTAAACATTCACCTGGTTTGGATACAAATAGCACGTTGGGCCATGACCCTGCTGTGAACTCAAGCCTTCAGGGCTTTTACAAAAAATCATTTTCTTTTTCCCACCAGGGTGAAAAAAGAAACTATCCTGTTTCTTTCCAGGATAGTTTGGAGGATAGTTTGTAAAATACCTCGTCCTCTAAGCAGATTTAGCATCCTGGGTTTTGGTGTGAAAAATGGGGTGGTAGCTCTCAGGAAGCAGCGGCCATGGATGTGTGGATAGAAGTTGCTGGGTTAAAAGTGTTTTCAGCTAGGTGTGGTGGAGGGTTTCTGAAATCCCAGCAGGCTGAGGCAGGAGGATCGTGAGTTTGAGGCCACCCTGAGCTACATAGGAAGACCTTCTCAGTGGATTGGAAATAGCCCTTTGGAAAGCTGTGATGGTGAGATGCAAAACAACCTTCATCTTCTCAAGCTATCTTAAAGCATAAAACCAACTTTGGTATTGAGAATTAGCAAACTCAGACAAAAGAACTGCACATGTGTTCTTTAGATTAAAGTAAGAAGCAGCAAAACACATCCTCAAAGTTCTCCCTCAATTTTATTACAGCAGTTCCCCCCCCCCCCATCCTTAGGGAATCCATTCCAAAATTTCCCTTGAATGCCTGGACCCTGTATATACTGGTTTTTTCCTATGTACACATACCTATGATGAAGTTTAATCTGTAAGTTAGGCACAGTAAGAGATTAACAACAGTAACTAATAATGAAATAGAACAATTATAACAATATATTATAATAAAAGTTATATGAATGTAGTCTCTCTCAAAAAGTCTTACTGTATTATACTCACCCTAGTGATGATGTGAGATGATACAGTGCCTAAGAGAGGAGATGAAGTGAGGTGAGTGGCGTGGGCACCGTGGTGTAGTGCTAAGCTACTACTGAGGTGTTATTTGAACACAAGCACTGTGATACTGTGACAGTCCCTCTGATGAGACAATAACCAAAGTGGCTACTAAGTGACTGAGTGAGTAGCATATACTGTGTGGATACACTGGGCAAAGAGATGATTCATGTTCGGGGCAAGAGGGGCATGGGATGATAGGAGATTTCATCATGCTATTCAGAATGGTATGCAATTTAAAAGTTATGCGTTATTTATTTCTGGAATTTTCAATTTATTATTGCCTGACCATAGTTGACTGCAGGTAACTGAAAGTGCTGAAGGCAAAACTGGATGGGAAGGGGAATCTACAGTGTTTTGGTAAACCGTTGATCAGTGTACAGTTGGTGGTTAACCATGAAATCCTCTAGAAAATGGCAGAAAATAGGAAAGTGCCCTTGACTGCTTAGAGCACAGTGTCTGTGCTAGAATTAGGGAGGTGGCAGTTCTGTTCCCATTTATTGGTTGGCTTTGACTACTACTGTACTGTGTTGACTTCTGGGTAGCTCACTTTGACAGGTTCTCTTAAGTCCTCTCCACGGCACTCCATCTTCTGTCATTTTTTAGACTGTCCTAACTTTCCCAACTGTCCTAGACTTTCCTAACTTTCTGTGTTCCTGATACAGACTCATGCAACTTAGACGGGTGACTCAGAATTACCAAAGCTCGAGAGTGTTTACCCCACCTTTACCAATGATGGGAAAAGTTCACAGTTAGCCAAAAGGTGGTCTCTCTGTACCCGCTACTATTTTGAATCTGAAGATGGCCATTTACCCTTTTCAAGTAGACTACTGCTTTCTGGAGGCTTCCCTTGGCCAGGCTGCATATCCTTTGTCTCTAGAGAGCTGGTTGTTATAGTTAGGATCCTAAGGCTCTCTGACATCCTGTCTCTTCAGTTTTATCAGGGTTCCTGCAGGAAACAAAGGCCAACTTAGTTGAGATTTTGGAAATAATTAGCAAAGATGTTATTTACAGAGCTGCAGGCAGGGCTGGCTTTGAACCACAATCCTGATCTCTGCCTCTGAGTAACTAGGATTATAAGTGTGAGCCACCAGCACCTGGCTGGGCAGGGTTAAGGGAACCAACAGGGATGCTAACGTACCTGGGGTCTAGCAACAGTGGGACTCTGCTACGCCCCTAGGCCCGAATGGACAGGGAAGCAAACTAGAATCCAGTACAAGCTGGAGCTTGGAAGACTGTCCTGCAGGAACAGAATTATATAGATTGAGGGGGAGAGAATGGGGCAAAAAAGGCATGTTCTCTTTCTTCATGCCCTTGAATGTGCTGGTGCTTCCCATTGGCTGTAGGACCAGTGCTTACATATTCTTCAGCAGAGGCTAGATGGAGTGAAGCAGAGAGGACCTAACAGAACCTGTCGGAATGAGCTACCCAGAAGTCAACACAGTACAGTAGTAGTCAAAGCCAACCAGCCCAAATTGGAACGGGATTGTTGCCTCCCTAATTCTAGCACAGACACTGTATCCTGTTAATGCAGCCAAAGGTACTTTCCTTTCTTCTGCCAGCCACATCATACAGTGTCTCATTGAGCTTGTTTTCAGCTTACTCAAAGGCGTTTTTGTATTTGTGGCTCCTAAATCATGCCCTTCCCTGTCTCAGATTTACTCAACCGGGTTTTCGAAACCAAGTGTAAGGTTTTGTGTTATCCCTGTTATATTTAACTGTGAAGTCCTGTTTCTGTCATCCAGTGGATTAGCAAATGCAGGAGCCATAAATGGGTGAATGGGAGAGTGCAGGACTACAGGAGCTGGTCACCACCCACCACCCTGCTGTAGCTGCTTGGTGCTGCCCCACGGTGACTCTGTGAGCCAGGCAAAAAGAGGTAGGGGTTGCTGAGAAATGACTGAACCTGGTGTGTGCATGCTGGGCCTCAGGGACCAGAGCTGCCCCTCACCCAGGGCCCACGAACCGTCACTAACGTAATACGGGACTGGGTCTTGCTGTGCATCATGCATGAGTTCACAGCTCTGTACTTTGCAGACTCTGCCCTCTACTTTCATCTCATTCTTTGATTCTCTCAAGTCACTGATGGCAATCTGTCTATATATTATCCCAGTGCTTCTGCATAGAATTCTCCTGGGCCCAAGAATTCCAGCTCATCATTTGACACCTGCTCTGTCCCACTGTAGGACACACAGATTGGAAAGACATGACGCATGTTAGAATGTTTAGGTCAACAATTTCATATAAAAATGTCTTCCTCAGAATATTTCTTATATATACCACAGAATAACTGGGTCTCATAAAAATATGGTAGAGTCTCCACTCTTGTGCTTTCAGAAGAAAATGATAGTGCTAGAGAGACGAGAGAATGGGGATAAAAGCATGGCCTTTAGGATCTACCACATTTGGGTTTGATTTCTGTTCTAGCCCCTTACTTAACTGCTGTGATGTAGGAGAAGTTCCTTAAACCTTTAAGCCTCTATTTCTTTCCTCATCTTTAAGATGGGAAAAAGAAATCCTTTCAATTTGATTTATATTTTTGCTATGCTGGAGTTTGAACCCAGGGGCTTTTAGCATGCTAGGCAAGTGCTCTACCACTGAGCTATACCACTAGCCCCCTCTCCCCATCCAATTCCTTCTTTAAATGGAAGTTGTGGGACTTAAGCAAGATAGCACATGTAACATACATGGTATGACTCAACTAATGGTAGCTATGAAAATTGACAACTCTGTTTTAAATAGTCTTTGAAATGTGAAATAATCTTTTTATTGTGGACTGCAGAAAATTCTATAGGTCTTCTAAGTAGTCAAGTAGCCATGGACTCTATGAAGTTTATGTGACACTATTGGTCCCATTAAGAAAGGCACAGGGACCTTTCTTTGCAAGTCAGGCCCTCCTGTTTCCTAGCATGTCACATTTCAGCATTTCAAAATGTCTGTGCCCATTCTCATGAGCTATAGTTAGGTGACTTCTGTTTTGCTCTGGGGATCTTCTCTTTTGGGTTCCCGATTTCCCGTTTGGGTTTCAGTCCTGTGTCAGTGCTTAGACTAGTTGTTCAGAATCTACCTGACAGAGGGTCACTTCACCTTCCATCCTCCAGATGTGTCCTGAAGACTTACTCTTTCAGGAACACTACCTTGACTTGTCTCTGCCTGCTTAAGGCTCCCCTAAGTAGGTTATCAGCAGGAATGGGACATTCCTGTCATTGTCCCATTTAGTTAAGTTCTTATTCTCACGGTGTTACACTTAGCCCAGTGTCTGAAGGGTCTTATGAAGGTTCTCATGTCATAAGCCTTAAAATAATACTACACTTACCCTTTGGTTCTCACTGGCTGTCCAGCATTGCTAGGGAAACTCCCCAAACCCTGCAGTAGATGCGTGGTGTCTAGAGTGAGCAGAGCCCTCCGCACTGTAGAACATTGCGTTTCTTCTCTCCTAAAATTCTCATTTTACAGAGTGCCTCATCCACCCCTCACCACTCAAGCCCTGCACTAGACCTTGAGATCGAGAATCAAGGGCCAAGAATGAGCAATTGCAAGTTCCCTCCACTCCACTCACTCAATCCCACTCATGTGCGCAGCTCTCCATTCATGGTCCCTTCCTGTCCTAGTACCTCCTCTTCCAAGGAGGTCCCTTCTCTCTGAACTTGCTCTTGAGGCCTTTCCTTTCAGCTTCCTCCCAGACTTGGGGTAGCCAGATGCCCTACTTCCTGTATCCAGTCTTTTTCTTGCTGTTCTATCCCCCTAACGTTATGTTAATGTTTTTCCCATTTGAAGGAAATCGGATACTGGCTGCCTCTTAAGCTGCTCACAGAGGTCTCAAAAGGACTGTCTCTCCCTTCTGCTAGTCATTCTGTGGTTCAGAGGTCCCATTCTTTCTCCAGTTATTTTTTGAGGGTTTTCCAAGTATCAGGCTGTGTGTTAGGTGCTGGAAAGGAAAATACGGACAGAAATCTCTGCCCTCACAGAGCATACATTCCAGAGGAGAGGGCACAATAAACAAGATAACTTGGTAAAATGTGGGCATTTTGTTACAGTAGTGATAAGTGCTACAGAAGGAAATAAAGGAGAGACAGGACAGGAGAAAGAGTGCTGTGGAATGAGGGATGGTTGGGGATTTTAAATAGGATGGCTGGAGAAGGCCTCACTGAGAAGGGTGTATGGAGTCAAAGCCTGAAGGACACGAGGGAGACATATGTATTTATCATGGAGAGTAACATTGCAGTTTGAGGGAATGGCACATTCAAAGAGCCTGAGGCAGGAATGGCCCTGGTGTATTACTAAGCATGGGCCAGGGAGGCGGTCCATGTGACTGGAGGGGAGGTCCAGGTGGGATAAGAGTAAGAGTCTGGGAAGTTGCATATGGCTTTGGAGGCCACTGTAAGACTCAGGCCTTTGCTGAGTGAGACAGGAAGGTTTAGGTGGGTTTGCACAGAGGAATAATATGGTGTCACTTCTGACTTAACAGGCTGTCTTTGGTAGTGTTAAGTGAATGAAGGGAGGTAGGGGTGGAAACAGGAAGGTGAGTCAGGAATCTCCTAGAATGATCCAAGTGACAGACGGAGGCTAGGACAGAGTGGTAGTAGTAGAGGGGCAAATGTCGAATTCTGGATCTAGTTTGAAGGTATAGCAGGTGGGAGTTACTGAAAGACTGAATGGAAGATGAGAGAGCAAAGTCAAGGTGACTCTAGGGATTAGGGCATGAGCAACTGGAAAAAACGAGTTGATTGTAACTGTGGTGGAGAATTCTTTAGGACAGGCTGTTTGAGGACCTGTCTTGGTAGAGGTGCCTGTTGGACTTCAATGTGGAGACGTTGGGTTTGTGTTGGTTCTGAGTCAAGTTCAGAGGAGGGTCTCGGTGGAGATATAACTGTGTGTATCTGCATTTGAAGCCATGAGACTTAATGGGCTCATTGAGCATTAGTTAGAAAACAGAAGCAGTTCAAGGACTGAGCCAACAGTTCCCCATGCTTAGAAGCTGGGAGATGAGGAACCAGTGAGAGATGGAAGAGGATAGGAGCCAGGGTGGGAGCAGGAAAACCAGGGGAATGAGTCCTGGAAGCCAACTGGACACCTGATTTCTTTTTCCTACTTAAAAGTGACTCCTTGGCTGAGGTCTCCAAAATGCTCTGTCTGCTTTCCAATCCTGATTCTCCTTGGGCTCCTGGAGGTATTTGGCCTTGGTCCTTTTTCTTAAAGTATCTTCTTCCTTGACCTCACCCGTACTGAATCTGGTCCCTGCATCTGTCCTCTTTTTCCCACTCCTCTTGGGCTTTTCTTATTCTGTGTTCTACTCAGTAGTGTGTCCTGAGCTTTGGACTTAGCTACTTTGCCCTGTTTATTTTCCCTTGGTGGTCTCACCTACTTCCACAGCCCTGGCCACCACCTGCCTATCATTGACTCTCAAGTCCACATTTCAGGTCCTCATCTGTCACCCATTGTCCAAATACACCTTCCCACTGTCTCTTGGATGTGTCACAACATACCCTCAATGGAACTATTATTTATTCCACTTTTCTCTGTCTACTCTTTCCCCATCCACCAGCCACCGAAGGCTAAAATATTGCAGACATCTCCTATTTCAGAGGTCAGTGGCTTTTTCTTAAAGGGTCAGATAATAAATATTCTAGGCTACAGAGGCCTTGTGTCCCCAGTTGCAACTATTTACCACTGCCTTTGTCATCATGGACAGTAGGTAGGTGAATAAGTGTGACTATGTTCCAATAATACAGTTTTGGACACTGAAATTTGAATGCCACATAATTTTCATGTGTCATAGAATAGTTGCCTTCTTTTGTTCTTTCTCAGTCATTTAAAAAATGTAAAACCCATTCGTTCTCAGTTCTGGGGTTGTACAAAATAGATAGCAGGCTGTATGTGACCTGTGGGCATAGTCTGGGGCATTTCCTCCTCACACAGTCATCGCTCATGCAGTCCTGTTGATTCTACCATCTAAATAGCATGGCGTTAATTCAGGGCTCAGAAGTGCTCTTTGTCTTCTTTTGGACTGTTTATTTATTTTTCTTTTTAAATTCTGCTCTTTTTATCTTCTCCCTGAAATATTGCAGTGTCTACCCAACTAGTTTTCCCATCACCAGCCCATTTTTCTTCAACCCATCCTTTATTCTTTTGCCAATATGTTTTTAAATCATAAAGTTAGCTTCGGCCCAGGATAAACTTCTTAGCTGGACGTTCCAGGGCTTCTCTGTTCTCTTTCCAAGAAATCTCCATTTTAGCCACAGCAAACCTTTCATTCCCCAAATACATCCTGTTCTTTCGCACATTCTTACCTGTACACATACTGTTTCATATTTCTAGAAAGACTTTCTTCCCTTTTCTACTCAACAAACTGTACTTAGTCCTTAAGATCTAACTCATGTCTCCCTTTCTGCATGTCACCTTCCATAGCATCCCCAGGAAGGGTGAGATGCTTTCTTCTCTGTGACCCACGGTACCTTGTCCCTATACTGTTGTGACATGGGGCATGTTGCATTACAACAACATTAAGTGACTCTAATGTAACACACTATCGGGAGACTTCTTCCTATAGCTCTCCTTCCTGGCATACTATTTAACATATGTCAATTTTGGAATTTCTGTGAATTTTGTGAATTTCCCCTATGTTTGCCTTGATGAAAATAGCTCACCACTAACTGGCTGTATAATTTCAGACAGGTCTGTTCCCTTTTCTGGTGTTATTTGTCCATTTCTAACATTAGGGGATGAGGCTGAACAACCTCTTGGGTCCCTTGCAGCCCTGCTATTCTATGATTTCTGAGCTCTTATTTCACCAGGCTTCTCTCAAATTCAGTTTTATTGTCTGTGTAGGGTGGTCTGGGAATTACATCATCACAAAGACCTCTTTCTTTTCTCCACTAATGAAGGCACCTCTGTGTCGGGAGGAGGAGATGGATGCCAGGATAAGTGGGCCTCGGCCCAAGGACACCTCCATATTAGGGATCAGTCTCCTTGTCTCATGGAATATCTCTATTTGGTTAACAAGCACAGTTTGTAATTACATTGCAGCCATTAGTACAGAAGGCAAGATGAAGTCCTCATGTAAACATGGGTAAACATCTAAAGTTATCACTCGTTGTGGAAGAAGAACATTTGAGGAAAGCCCTACAATAATAAAATACTTTAAAAAATAAAACACTTTAAAAATTAGATGTAAACATTCAATATGTTGTGAAGCCCTAGTTCAGTAGGAAATCCAAATGAGAGCTGTGCATGAGGACCAGTGCCTGGACAAGTAGCTTTGCCAGGCTCAGGCCCTGGGCCTCAGCCCTTCCCTCTTGTTCTCCTGCACAAGCTGTGCAGGCAGGGATTGTGTTTGTTCTACCTGCACTTTATCCTGATGTCCACCATAGCACCAGGGACTTAGCACCTGCTCCATAAAATGTTTCCTGATTGCCTGAGTCATCAATGGGTATCTTATTCCCACTGAAGGAGTCCCCAAGTTACTCCAAACTCTTCTAACCTTGGATGGCTTTTCTGGCCCCTGGACTCCATCCAGATCTCAACCTTTGGCTGTGTGTGTGTGTGTGTGTGTGTGTGTGTGTGTGTGTGTGTGTGTGCGCGCGCACGTATAGCTTATGAAAATGCCTCCTCCCTCTCCCCAGGACTTCCTTTGCTGTTTGTGGGAGGACATTATCAGTCCTATTATTTGGCAAGCACACAAAGGGTCCTGGAACCAGAAGTTTGGGTCCTAGAATCTGTGGTCACTGACTATGGTGCTGGCAGCGAGCCTGTAAGGAGGTTTTCTGGTGTGGTGGGGGTTGGAGGGCAGTGAGATGGTATGTAGAGGCCAGAAAAGCTCGTACAAATTCATGTTAGAATGTTCCAATGCAGAAGGACTAAGGTGAAGTATTCCTCTGATAAGAGACGCGTGCTGACCAAAACTACAAGAAAGATTCAGAATTCTTGAATTCCCCTAAGTCTGTCCCATTGCCCTACTCTTCCCTATCCCTTCTTGCTCACCTCAACTTCATTTTGTCAACAAAGTGCAAAGCTAAAGCAACTGAAAGTGAGCCATAATCCGGGCTACTACATTACTCCTCAGCAAAAAAAAAAAAAAAAAAAAATCTATCAGCCAGGTGTGGTGGTTCATGCCTATAATCTCAGCTACTCAGGAAACTGAGGTAGGAGGATTGCAAGTTTGAGGCCAGCCTGAGCAACTTAGTGAGACACTGTCTCAAAGTAAAACAATGATAATTTTTTAAAAAGGATTGATGACGCAGCTCAGTGGCTTGCCTAGCATGTGTGAGGCCCAGGGTTCAATCCCCAGTACTGGGGGTAGGGAGAAAGAGAGACAAAAAAAAAGAAAAAAGAACCACCTACAAGGAGAGAATGGCTAAATACACATCCTCCCTGTTTTTCACCTTGAATTTCTTCATCGCAGCTGCTTAATTTCTGCTCAGGTCTCAGATAAATGTTTGCATGATGTGTGGCTCTCTAAAGGACCCGCCTGATAATCTAGTTCTATCAACATTTACTAAGTGAGAGTTCTGTTTGCTTGGAACAGCCCAGCCTGCCAAAGCCTCAGCAGACCGGTTTTGTGATCAGTCATTGTCTTCACTTTATTCCAGCCTTAGGGAAATGCCGCACCATGATTGGAAAAAGTAATAAACTTTATCAGTTGAAACAGAAATATTATTAATTGTTGCACATTCTATTGGGAGAAAGAAGAATAAATTAAATAACTTAGCATCCATTTTTTAAAAAAAAGTTTTTTCTTCCCCCACTATAAAATTAACAAATGCTTATGGGACTTACAGAAAACTAAGAAGACAAAACAGTGTGGAAAGTTCCATTCCCAAAGACAGTTGTTATTTAGCATTTCAGTTTATTTCTTTCTATTTTTCTTTATTATAACTTTTTCCTTTTTAGAATAGTGAGTATACTGTGTATGTTATATAGACAAAATCCCTTATCTTTTTTCATTTATTACTATAATGTAATTTTTCATGTTATAAATTTTATTTAACAGTTTTTATAGGCACATAATTGTCCATTAAACGACTGCCCTATTGTTAACCATTTCTTTTGGGTTCCTTTTTTTTCCTTCTAGAAATAATGTTACCTAACCTTTTTAAAAAAATTCAGAATAATTTCCTTTGAATGGAGCCCCACAAGTACAATTAAAGGTTCAAGGAGTAACAGATGCTTGTTTACATCAGTAGAACTGGCTAATCCAGGGGAAATTACTACTGTTGGCTCAGGGGTTTCTCTGATAGGTGGTTTGAAAGTAAAATACACCACCTTAGGCTGGAAGTTTCTCTTTGGGTCTGGCTGGCAGGACCAGGTCAACTAAGAGCTGGGTGGGAGGGTGACAGGTCAGGGGAGCTCAGATGTCCAACCTGACCAGGCACAGGCTTAGAGTAAGGCATTAGAACAGGCAGCCCTTGATTTTTAGAACTTCGTCTTAGGGCTGTTCTTCCATCCATGCCGTGGGCGTACCGCAGTGTCCCCAACCTTTTGACAGAGTCCAGGTTGTGACTGACTTAGGCCTAGTCATCTGTGAATGTGCCCAGGGAGTCACAGCTCCGATGCTCTGTCCCCTGAGTTCTCACTGTCCTGTAAGACCTGGTGGGATTTGGTCTAGTAGTCTTTCCTTTGTCTTGTGTACTTCCTCTTCACAGCCCAACTCCTGAATTCTTGGACTTACCCCAACTTGGTAACCACAGACACATGGAGGTGATCAAGGGACTGTGGGCCTGTGCTATGGGTAGACATGTTTAGGCCCACTCTAGTGGGGAGCCTACAGGCAACATGGCTCTTTTACATTGTGTCTTGAAGCCAGAGAAAGACCCCCCTCACAATCCCCCAGGCAACAAGGGAGGGGACAAACTTGGGGAGCCTGTTGAATTTCAGTGGGTCTTGACAAGTGGGTTGGGCTGATGCCTCAGGGCTGAATTTCCTTCACCCGCAACAGGAGTCCATTTGCAGTTGCCTCACCTCACTCTGCAGGAAGGACCTGAGCCAGCTGGAGCATCACTGCCACACCAATGCCTCAGGGAGGGTTTCTGGGAGTCACTTGCACAGGCAGATGCTCTCCCTGGGAGGGATGGGTCCAGGGCATTTATTTCATCTATGAATCATCCTCCATTCCCTTCACTCATTCCCTTATCATTTTTAAAATCCAAAGGCAATGCCTCTCTTCTATTCTGTGAAAAACAGCCTTCTATGTGAATGAGGCTCTGTGGGAAAATGCAGCTGAGCTCTTTGAGGTGATACTTGGGCTATGAAGAGGTGGCTCCTACAGTGACAATGAACACAGGTCAAGGGGCTCCCCATGACTCATAGGCACTATGCACTTGTCTTTCTAGAATACATTCATTGGTAGAATAATTAATCTGCCAATTGCAGTATAACATTGACTTTGCAATTCATAACAATTATTTCACAAGCAGTTTTTTTCTTCGCCAGCATGGTTTTGACTGTGGAGCCTCCTGGGAGCCCTGATGAGGAAGGAGGAGGAGAGAGGAGTCCAGAAGGGGTCTGTAGTCCCAGTCTGAGTTTAGGGAGTAGGGCATGCCAGGTTTGTTGAGGTGGTAAAGTACAGGGCTTCTGAGCAGAGAATTCTTGGTACCTGTTGAGTCCTTGAGTCCTGAATCAGGGAGACTATCCCACCAAGTCCAGATACAGGGTCCTGGAGACAGAAGCAGGTAGAATTTGGCAAGCAGACAGGTTAGGACCCTCACTGAGTAGGTAAGGGGGCTGGAGCAGCTGCAGTCTCACTGTAGAATCAGGACTCATTGGCCCCACAGAGTGCAGGAAGGCGGAAGATTGATGCTCCTGGGGGAGACCCTGCTTCTTGCCCTGCTCACCCCATCCCTTACACTTGGATATAAACCTTCATTTCCACTAGGAGGTTTTTTTCCTATTGACCATATGGCCGAGCCTCCCTGGGTTCTAGCCTTGGTGAAGCAGACTTGCAGAGAACAGGTAGTTAATAGTAACAGCTGGGAGAAGCCTGGGCAGCAGGAGCTGACAGTTTTGATGCTGTTTGCAGAACATCGGGGGGGAGGGTAACACAATTTCATTGTGTAGCAGCTTTCAGATATAGGCAGCCCTGGTATAGCCACTCCTTGCAGGGAGTTGCAGCTGCCTCTTGGCTGAGGGTTGAAAGGCCTTTTGATGGGCTCAGTAGCCCCTCCAGCACTTGCCCAAATTCCCAGAGAACAGAATGATCTCTTCACTTGCATTTCCTTCACAGCCATCATTATGGTAGATTGCAAGGCTCCCATGATGACAAGGGAGAGGCAGATTGATTTGTTCCTTCTGATTGTCACTGTGCTGAACGTGGCCAGGATGATGGGCACCCAGATTTCACACCTTGTAATGGCCTTGCCAGAGGTGGATGTTAGCACAATTGGGATCTGACACTTCAATAAATCTGAGACATTCTGCCATAGAGATCAAAGTTCAGAATTGCTTAAATTGGTGTTGGAGCAGGTAGGAAGGAGGAGCCCAGGGCCATGAATTGCTTGGATGGCAATTGCTGTTTAGTTTATAAGGCCTGCATGTCAGCTTTTCAAATGCTATGACATCAATTTAAGTAATTTGGGCTCCTAGCTACCTATCCCTTTCAGTATTACTGGTTCTGGGAAGTATGATTCATGGTTTAGTGTATATTCTCACGTGAAAAAAAACCAAAGGAAAACAGCCCTGTTTGCGTCTCTGGGGTTGGTATCATTGGGTTGTCTGTTTTCATGGGAGTGTGGATGAAAAGTTTATCACCTAGTTGGGAGTACCAGTACTCCCCAAGCCACTCTTCCAGTCATGACCTTAACTTTAGACTTGTCAGCATGTGTGTGTCATGGCACTTGCACATGGGGATCGACCTGGACCTTCACATAGGGCAAGTAATTTCAAAGGCTTCTGATGAGATTGGAATGGGCTCCGGTTTCTGATGGAAGGTCAAGTCCAGAGGAACAGTATTTGATCCATATGGAGGAATGGGCACTTTTTTAAAAAAAAAGCCTTATTGAGTATATTTCACTCATTTGAATGGTACAAATCAATAGTTTTTATTATGCTGTTGTATAACCATTGCTGTAATCAATTTGGATTATTTTCATTGCCCTCTACCCATTTCCAGATTCTCCATCCCTAAGTAACTGCCAATCTACTTTCTGTCTCTATAGATAGCCTATTTTAGACATTTCATGTAATTGCAATTATAATATGTGGTCTTTTGTGATTGGACTCTTTCACTAAGCGCATATATATATATATATATATATATATATATATATATATACATATATATATATTTGTATACATATAATTTTTTTTGGTAGGACTAGAGATTGAACTGAACTCATGCTTGCTAGGCAAGTGCTCTAGCCCTTGAGCCATGTCCCCAGTCCTTTTGCTTTTAGTTTGTTTTTCAGATAGGGTCGTGTGCTTTTGCTGAGGTTGGCCTTGGACCAGATCCTCTTAATGCCTTACAAGTAGCTGGGATCACAGGTGTGGGCTACTACAGCATACTGTTTTAAGGTTCATCCACATGTGAGTGTGCAGCAGTAATTTGCTTCTTTTTATGGCTGAAAAATATTCTATTATATAGTTATGCTCACATGTGGCTTAGCCATTCATCAGTGGGTGGACACTCAGATTGTTTGCATTTTTTGGCAATAACAAGTAAGCACTGAGTTTTCATGTGTAGACTGGCGTTTTCATTTTTCTTGAATGTATACCTTAGAGTGGTGTGCTGAGTCATTTTACTCTGTGTTTGAGTTGCCGCCAAACTGTATTCAAAAGCAGCTACACTGTTCTTCATTCTCACCAACAATGTATGGTGGGGGTGAGGGGGTGGTAGGGGGGTCCTGTTTCTTACCATCCTCACTAGCATTTGTTATCGTGTGTCTTTCAGAAGATAGCTGTCATTGTAGGGGTGCAGGGTTTCTCATTTTGATTCCTGATGGTTAATCTTGAGCACCTTTTCATATGCTTTTTTTGGGTCATTTGTATCTCTAATTGGGCACCAGTTTTTTATTTTTATTTATTTGTTTTCTTTGAAGAACTGTGGTTTTTTTTTTTTTTAATGTTATTAGTATATATTAGTTGTTTCATTGTGACATTTCCATGTATGTTTACAATGTACCTTGGATAGAGTCACCTCCACCACTGGTCTTTTAAAATTCATAGAGTCCACTGCACATCACCTGAGTCCTGATGTCATGGGCAGTCTGGCTGTTAACCCAGAAAGGTGACCATCGAGAATGTCTCCTTTGATTCTCTTAACATTGACTGGGAGCATTGGAGACGTGCTCTGTCTTGCGCTAGGTGCATTTCGTCCTGTAGAATGACATTATTCCTCAGATATTTCCTGTTAAGCAAATTGTCACAATCCTGCTATGCCACTGGCTTTCATTATTAAATTGGAAATTGCTTGCCTGGAATACAATTTTATCTTCAAATTGTAAAAAAGTCACACCAGGAAAATAGCAAAGATTTAAAATTTGTACACTTAAGTGACATGTGGAAATTTTTGATAATATACTGCATTAGTCAGCTTCCTGTCACTAGAATAAAATGCCTGTGATAAATAACAGTTTGGGAGGTTCCAATCCAAGAAGAGGCAGAACCATTGCTGTGGGCTACCAGGGGATGTGGCAGATGGCAGTGGGGGGGAGTACTTGGCAGAGAAAACTACTTATCTCATGGCCAGGAAGGAAAGGGGAAACTGGGGCCCCACAGTCCTCTCCAGGGCACACCTCCAATGACCTAAGGACTTCCCAGTGGCCACACCTCCTCCTGAAAACTGAGGTATGTGGCAGAGAAACCAGGTAACTTTCCCAAGGTCAAGGCTAGTGTGTTAGTTAAGATAACACTAGTTGCTGTAATAAGTCTCAAATTCTCTGAAGCTCAAAATGATAAAAGTTTACTTCTTGCTTCCCAGCAGAATCAGTAGCATTGTTTTCGATTGGATTGACTTTCATATGGTCATTCAGGGTTCTAGCTTGCTTTTGTCTTATGGCTGTGCTGCCTTCTGGTTCTTTCAAGTCCTCGCCACTCCTCCTGTGGGCAAGAAAGAGAGGAAGGTTTTGGGGAGCCAGCCTTGGACATGGTGCATGTCTCTTCTGCTACTTACCACTGGCTGGAACTCAGCTATGTGCCCAAGCGTAAGTGTAAGAGAGGCTGAGAAACATACTCTCAGCGTCCTTGCAGAGGGAAAGGAAATGGGTTTTCATTAGCAAAGTGGAAGACACAGGATTTGAACCCAGTCAGTCTAGCTCCAGTGGCTTGCTTTTATTCAGCACACTACACTACATTACTATGAGTGATGGCCCAAAGGTCTGAGAAAAATGTGGAGAGGTGACAGATTTTTACTCATTCTTCCCACATGTAATTGTATTTGATTGCCTGGATGCTGTCAAAGTCATTTTTTCAGAAAATGAGTAACAGTAAAAACTAAAGTGAATGTTTGCTGTGCCAGGTGTTGGTCTAACCATTTTACATGTTCTGTTTCATTTAATTCTCACCATAACTCCCTAAGGTTTCATGTTGAGTATCCCTGATTCAAAGTGTTTGGGACCAATAAGATTTCAGGTTTGGGAGTTTCAGATTTTAAAATAGCTACATAGATTTCACTGGTTGAGTATCCCTAATCTGAAATCTGAAATGTTCTAAAGACTAAAAGTTTTTGAGTACCCATAGTGTACTTCCAGGAAGCTGCAGTAGAGAGTTTGGCTCTGTCTTTAAATCCATATTATAAGAGGTGTCACCGGTTTGAATATAGGGCTGAAGGGAAAAGGAGAGAAGATGAGAAAGTCAGAGCCACTGAGATTGTAGTCAAAAATCTGGTTAGACCTTCTTGGGGTCCTGCTTCCTACAGTCAGCAAAGTGTAAACACTTCCGGGAAATTAGGTAATTGTTGAGTTAACAAAGTTTCACATCTTATAGGATGGGAACATGATGTAGTAGTTACCTTAAAAGTTCCTTATTTTAGCAAGGTGTGGAGTTCATGACTGCAATTCCCAGTTATTTCGAGGTGAAAGAGGAGGATCTCCTTTCAAGGCGAGCTGGGGTGAAAGCCCAGGACCCTACCTGAAAAACAAAAGGACTGGGGTATGACTCAAGTGGTAGAGCATTTGCTCACCAAGTACAACACCATGAATTCAAACCCCAGTACCACCAAAAAAAAAAAAAATATATATATATAATATATATATATATATATAAATTATATATATATATAATATATATATATATTTATAATTATTTTAGCCAGGTGTGGAGGTATACGCCTATAATTCTAGCACTAGGGAGTCTGAGTTAGGGGGATTACCAGTTCAAGGCCATCTGTGCTACATGATGAGGTCCAGGCCAGCCTGGGCTGTATAACAAGATGATGTTTCAAAACAAAAAAAAAAAAAAGAAAAGAAAATCATTGTCTTTTCAAGGTGCATACTAAAATGTTTATGGGTGACATGATAAAATGTCTTGGGTTTGTTTGAAATAGTGCAGTGTAGTGGCTAAGGCACAGGTGGCATAGGAGTGGGCACAGGTGGTTATTGTAGAAAGGGAGTGGTACATGGAGGGCTGTTGTACCACTCTCCCTATTTTGGGTATATTTGAAACTTTCCATTTTAATTATGATAAAAACAGTTGACTTTAGCGAATCAGGATGGAGCACTGAACTCATTTGCAGAAGATCAGCTGCTGTGTATGTTTTCAGGGACTCTCCCTATGAACCGTTGGCTGGGTTTTGAATTCTGACTCAGGAGGAAGCATTTAATGTGTGGTGCATTTCTCTCCTGAAGGTGAGCTCTGGAGCCTCCAAAGGTAGATGCATGGGCTTCCTAAGCAAGGGGGAGACTAATCACCTTCTGAGCTCTGGCCTGAGCGTGGCCTGGTTGCACAGTTTATGACAACTATCTTGCTGAAGGATACAGTACAGCCCAGGCCCCAGCTGCACTTTAATTAAACAGTGAAAATCCATCAAAGACTCCGCCTCCTCCACAGCCAGTTCTCCTGAGTCCCAGGTGAAGCTAGCTCACAACTGGCCAAGGGTCAGGAAGAAGGTAGGCTGAGGGCCCCCAAAGTCCCTACCTAAAATCAACAGCAGCACTCAGCAACTTGGCTTCCCACCCGATGCAAATTAAGTGTGGCATTTGGAGATGGTATTAAATGGCCTAAGTCAATATTCCAGAGGCAGGATCAGAACTATTAAAACCCTGCCTTCCACTCAGATCTTGGAATATGTGTGAATATAAGTTGTTCAGTTTACTCTTAAAGTTCAGCAGAATTTCAGTTGAAAAGATGGGGTCTGCCTGGCAATGCTCTGAGCATAACAGATTCCATTCCCAGCCCACCTAAGGAGCTTTCATATGTGTTGGCACATTTATTCCCTACAGGAACTCCAGGAAATCGTCTCACCCTTATTTTACAGACACACAAAAAACTAAGGCTCAGAGAGGCGAAGTGACTTGCCCAAGGTCTCTGGGCGACTGAGACAAGGATTTCAATCAGTTCCGCCAATGAAACTTAAAGTCTGGCTGCCCACTATGATATCACTAGCTTTTCTGAATACTGTTAGTAATAATAAAGACAAATCAGCAGTATCAATAGTAGTAATTTAATAATTTCTAGTTTCCCTAGTCTTTAAAGGTGTTAGCAGTTTTTCTAGTGTGTTAATTTGTTCAATGAACAGTTATTGAGAAGCAGGCCTGGTAGGGAGGTTTCAGGAATCAGGTTGCCTGGTCTTACCACCCACTGGCTGTGCAACCTGAGACAAGTTCACCGTTTTCTCTGAGCTCCAGCCTCCCTATCTACAAAATGGGACCTTAATAACACCCACCTTGCTTCATAAGATCCTCATGAAGGGAACTGGTACCTGTCAGCATTAAAACAGGGCCTGGCCTTCCAGGGAATTGCATCAATATGAGCCCCTGCTGGACACTGCCCAGGCTCTGTGTTTGCTCTTGAGGAACTTTCTTCTTGTTCCCAGTGTGTTTAGGCAGTAGATATTATTCTTGCTAAACTAAAAATGTATATGTTTATGATTTAAAAAAAAAGTCTAAGGGGCCAGAAATATAAACTGTAAAGTGTGGGCCCCTCTGTGCCACCTCACTCCCAGACTTTAGAGAGAATAGTATAGGTGTCAGCATGACAGTGTCCTCCAAGCTTATGTATTTGTTTATTTTTATACAACTGAAAGACTATTGTTAAGAACATTTGATTTGACTGTTAATTCTTTTCCACTTATTTGTTTGTCCTTGTACCTTTCACATATGGACTTACCTCATTTAAAAAATTTAATTAATTAATTTATTTATTTGCTGTGCTGGGGTTTGAACTTCAGGGCCTACATCTTGAGCCACTCCAAGAAAAAGCCACTCCATTTTTTTTTTGTGATGAGGTTTTTTTTGAGATAGGGTCTTGCAAACTGTTTGCTCGGGCTGGCTTTGAACTGCAATCCTCCTGATCTCTGCTTCCTGCATAGCTAGGATTACAGGGATGAGCCACTGGCACCATACTAGGACTTACCTCATTTTAAAAAACTGCCTGGACATGCTACTCAGTGCATAAAGGTGTTTAACAGGTTCTCTGTGGATGAACATCTAACAGTTTTGAAATATTTTGCATACTTGCAAATAAATAAAAATATCCTGATCCAGTTTATCTGTACAATATATTTTTAGAGCTGAAATTGCTGAGTCAAAATTTGTTAGACTTGAATTTTGCTGGATATTACCAAGTTGGTGTTCAAAAAGAAAATGCTAGGCAAGAAAAAAGGCCTACCCAAGTTTTAAAACTCTTTCTTATTTCTTATTAAGAATTCAATCTTGAAAAGAGGGGGTGGAAACTCAAAGTTCTCCTGAGCTCTAATTTTGTTGGAAATGCTTCTCCTTGGCTGCACAGTTTGGAGACAACAGATTCCCTGGCTTCTGTCTTCAGCACTTGGTGCAGATAGGATGTTCTAGAGTTCAAGGCAAAGTCTTGTGTGTTCTTAACTGTCTCCCCTCTCCCAGGCTCTCTGCCTCTGTTTTCCAGGGGAGGGTCTTTGTGTTCTTCCTTCAACTTTCAGGGTAAATATTTAGAGAGTGCATACTCTTCTGGAAGGCTCACTCTGATGCAGGGGCCCAGAGTTCTACTAGGGGAGGAAGTCACAGAAGAACAGACCCAAGTGGAGGTCTGAAGCCAGTGTGCCAAGTGTTGGTTAATCTAGCATAGGCCTCTAGAATTCCCTTGGGCCAGGAAACAGCTGGGCCCTGCCTGTGTCCCTCCTTCTGCCTTCAGTCCATTTGGCAGAGAGAGATGGGACTTCCTAACAGACTGATTTCCTTTTAGGGATGACTGTTCCACCAGCCCCCAGCCAACCAGGAACAGAAAACCCAGTGACGAAGATAATAAACTACATCCAAGGCCATAGTTGGGAGGGGTGGTAAAATGACTCATGGGTCCCTGCATACTCCTGTTACATTCCAAGAACTGCTTTCCTCCCTGCTTAGATCACCCTTGAGCAACATCCCTAACAGGCTGCAGAGGAGGGCCTGCTGCTGTTTGCTGGCCTGGGTGAGAGGGCCCAAGTGAGGGCCCTGGTTTTTTGAATAGGCAGGCAACCTTGGTTTTTCCCTGAAATGAGACACAGGACATTTTTGCTCTTAAGGGCTTGAAGTGTGCCCTGCAGGAACTCCTGTCCTCTGTTCCTAGCTCAATGCTCTTAGAGGGATACACAGGCCTAATAGCTCGGTGACCCTGGCACATCACTTCATTTCTCTTTTTTTGTTTTGTTTTGTTTTGTTTTTTGGCAGTACTGGGGTTTGAACTTCATTTCTCTGAATCTCAGTTTTCCCATCCACAGAATGGAAATGAAAAAAACTTAGTACAAATCTCCATTGTTGCTAATATGAAGGCACTAATTCATGTCGAGTGCCTGGAACACATAAAGCACTTAAAATTATTGCTATTATTTCTGCCAATCCCGTTGACCCATTTTGCAAATAAAACATTCAAAAATGTGGTTGACTGGCCTCACTCCGCCTCACAGCTTATTTTATACATTGATCTATCTATCTATCATCCATCTATCCATCCATCCATCCATCCATCTTTAATCCTGTCATACCTTATGAATAGCTATGAGGTGGGTCTTGTTTTTATCCCTTTTTATGTATGAAAACTCAGGACACAGAAGGGTTGAACCACCAGTGTACAGTTAGTAAATGGTGGAGCCAGCATTCAAACCAAGATTGTTGGTTCCAGAATCTACTTTCTTAATTGTTAGGTTATCCCGTCTTTCCGTATATGTTTGTACATTTCTATACAAAAGTTTCCTACAGATATAGCAGTAAAGGACTTTCTGTCTTTTTTCTTGCACTTAAAAAAATAGGGAGGAGGAGAGAGAGGAGTTAAGAAAGAGTAATAAACATGGGGTGAATCAAAGTACATTATATGCATATATGTAAATAGCACTATGAAACTACGATTTTATGATAACAATTTTTTAAAATTAAAAATAAAAATGTTTTGAAATTACAGTGTTTTTCTCTAATAGCAATATAATGTCATAAAAATTTTGAAACATATAGAAAAGAAGTAGAAAAATGTTTACCCAGGGCAGTTCTTCGTCTCTGGTTCTTTGAATATGAGATTCCTGTGCGTGTGACTACCACCCAGCTTGTTTAACCCGGAGTGTGGAGCAGTCAAGCTGGTCTTATCCCATTCACAAGACTGTTCCCTGGTATGGGCACGAGGGGATCATAGCAATGTCAGGTAGCTATAAGCTTCTAACTGCTTAATAAAAAATTCCTTTCTTGTCGTGGACACCTAACAAACAGCTCACAGTGTGGTACTGTTTGCACATCATACCCTGAGCCACGCTGATTTAGGCAAACACAGTTGACAATTGCCATATTTGTTTTCAGTGTTTTTCTGATTGATTTTGTTGTCATAGCTTATAGTCTTTGTATACGTTTGTATTCTTTGTTCTCATGGCATTTTCCATTCCAGTGTTACTGTGAACAATTCTTGAGTATAATTTTCAATGACTTTAATAGAGTAATATTCCATCTGGAAGATGTATGTAGATTACCAACTATTTCCTCAGTAGTAGGCCTAAACTGTTTCCAGTTATTTGCCATTATGAAAATACATATAATATTTTTATAGACATATTTTTCCATATTTAATATTACTTCTGAAGTGTAGGTTTCATAGGTTGGGATCACTGGTCAAGCATTATGAAACCTTTTAAATTTTTTGATAGATATTATCAAATTACTTTCTCAAAGGCATGTGCCAGTACACATTGCCAGTTCCCTCTATGCCAGTGCCTGTTTAACTGTATCCCTTTCTGCATTTGTTATATAATTTCTTTAATGGGAACAACTGTAATTGTTTTTATTTGAAGTTCTTTGGTTCCCAATGAGGCTGAACATTTTCTCTGCTTATAACCATTTCTTTTTCTTCTTTTGCTTTATATCCAGTTGGGC
Organism: Castor canadensis; assembly: GCF_047511655.1. NCBI lineage: Eukaryota > Metazoa > Chordata > Mammalia > Rodentia > Castoridae > Castor > Castor canadensis. Next base: position 150,858,074 of record NC_133386.1, read on the forward strand.
ACGAGAATAAAAAATTATTACTTTGAACAGATTTCAGACTAGTTCAGGTTTGAGGCCAAGTAAATCTGTACAGAAAGTCTGTGTGCAGTAACATACGTTATCTTCACTGTCTAAGGCTTTCCCTTTTGCTCAGCTGCCAGAATTGGGGCCTACTTTTGTATGAGCTTGATTTGCTGGTCCTCTTCAGAAAACCCCACCTGAATTCATACCAAACTCTAGGCATCCATAATGTAGCAAGCTTCTGGGACTTTGCTTATTTCCAGTGCTTTCTTCAGCCCTATTTTTTTCTCTTTTCCTCCCTTCCCTGACTTATGGGATTTGGGCCGATTTTATAAGCATTACTTGCCAGCTTGAATGAATCAGTTTTTGCAACTATTTATCCATTGGCTTTTCTGACATATTTTTGTTAATTATGAGAAAAGTATAAAGAAGATTTGAAACCTGGGTGATTTTAGGAAATCCTAAATGCCTGAACGTGAACATTAAGTGGTCTTCCCTATGTGCTGTGCTAGCAGTGATGGCAAAGTGAGGCCCAGGAGAGGCCGAGGAAGTTTGGGGTGGAGTCAGGCAATAAATGTTGACCTATATTTCATCTGATCAGGGTTGTTGAAGGCTTCTTTGCTTTTTAACTACCTTTAGGAGATATTTATCAATAAGACAATGATTCTCAATGTGCTCCGAAGGGCACCCAAAATGTATGCAGTGGCAGGGTGTAGTTACGACTGTGACGTCCCACCACAGTTGATTCCCACCTTCACAAGCTTCCCTTCCCGGCCTGATAGGTATTTTTAAGCAGTGCAAGAGAGTATCATTGAAACCTAGAGTGATCTTACATCCAGGCAAATAATTACAACAATTAAAGGAATTTAGAATGAAAGTTTATGTCTCATTTTATATTTCCCAAGTGTGAAATTAATGTACACATGTTATCTTTAAATTAATTTGGGAAAAGCTAAGCTAAAGAGGCTTTTTATCCTGCTATTAAGGTTTAATATATTTTCTGAATGTCCAAAGCAAGGGTAAAGTGAGACATAGTGTATTGTTTCTCCAAAGATGTTTTCGCTTATGGGATCCTATGTTCCAGGAAGCACTTGCTAAGCTCCTTGTACTGTAGTGTTCTGAGGTACATGACAGATAATGGGACAGGCTGGTGCTGTGAAGCTTTTGCAGTATTGATGTTCATCTTGGTCATGAATCTTGTGAAGTTGGGGTTCATTGTACTGAAGCATAGAATCATCTTCTATGAAATGGGGATGCTGGTGGTTTGGAAGGTTGGTTTGGAAATGCAGCCATGTACCACCAACTCTTCCCCACACCTAGTGGCAGAGCAGACTCTACCTTTAGGGAGCAGTGTGACTGGGAAACTGTGATCACAGCTCAGTATTTGATGGCACTTAAAATGGTTTTTTTCTTTAACTAAAATAGGACAACCAAGACAGCCCAGTGAGTTAAGACATTTCACACAGCTCTGTTCCAGGGGCAATACCGCCCAGTCATTAAGGGGAGGATAGGCAAAGAGTGTGACTGTCTGTGTCAGATCCTGAATGTCACTTTGCTTACCCATGTAGCCTCAGGCACTTAGTCACCCTGTCAGAATCATCAGGTTTCCAAACTTAAGACTGTGGCTTAATTTCACTCACTTATAGTATGAATGTGGTGATTAAAGATCATGTTCAGTGTTATAATCTCTTCTATCAAGCAAGGTCCTGAAAGGGAACAGTTGGTATGCTCTGTGGGGTAATGGAAGAAAGAAATGAAGGAACCATTTATAAAGGGTAGGGTTAGGGGAAACCAGTGATGGTGAAGTACTCTAACACAGTAGGGAGCAGTTATTATCCCTAGGCCTGGAGGGACAAGAGGACAGGGAATGGACCTTTATCCTGTAGCTGGGGAGAACATTGAAGGTATATAGAGGGCCCCTCAATACAAATTGTGGCCCTCAAAAGAGCAAGAGAGTCACTGTCAACTCATGGCCCAGTGGTCAGGGAGTAGGTCAGGAGTGAGGAAAGAAACACTTATTATTTCTGACCTCAAATTGGCCAAATCCAACCATGGTAGAGAGTAGATTTCGAGGGGCAAGTGGATAGTCAATACAAATAGTAAGGGCTCAGTAAGGGTTAGTGACTGTTGATTCGTTCTGTGCAATTAACTTCTCTTTTTTCCCCCTCGTCACAAGAAATTCTATAGGATTTTTCTTACAATCGGTATAACTTTTGGAAAATTGAAGATCAAACTTATTATGCTTCAGCTTTCTCTGTCCTCAAAGGGGCTTCTTCTAGTGCCTTTCTCATGGTATAAGAAATGAGTTAATACATAGAAGGCATGGAGTCAGTGCTTAGTAAATGTGAAACAATGAGCTCTTTCCCTTCACATTTTCAAAGAGATGTCAATGCATACATTCTGCTTTGTTGCAGAGACTTGCACATATACCAAAAGGAGCTTATTTTCTTCCTGGGTCTGGCCCTCCCTCCAGAAGTTCAATGCCACCCTCATTTTGTGATTCAGAGTTGTCCAGTCTCCTTTCTGGTTCCCAGCTCAGTTCCAGAAACCCAAATACATTTTTCTGATCCTATGGTAACTTCTCTGTAATGTACTTGGCACAGCAGGAGAGTTGTTCTCTATCCCACTCTGTAACCTGTAGTTAACTCTGCACATCAGATCTTTGTGTTACAGCACACATCATCGACCTGCTGGTGTGGTGCCTTGGCTACCTTCTTTTCTAGAGGCCAGCATAGGGCGGCTCTGAGGTCCTGTCCACTCTTCTCAGTGTCTTCTTTTCTTCTCTTTTTTCCAAGGGTCCATTCTGAAACCCCCACTTTACTCTGTTTCTCCGACTCCTGTCCACTTCACGTACCATTTCTATTTATCATAATGGTGGGCAGGGGGGAGGAAGAGCCCTCTTGCTTTTCCAATTTTGCCATGAGCAGCCAGGATCCTTGGATTTGAGGTTACCTGGGTAGTGAGCAGGTGCCTTGATTAGTCCTGTAGTGGGTGATGGGAATCTATGACTGTCAAGGGAGCTGATTCTCAGAGGCCTCTGACTATGACAGTTGGAGCTCCAGCCTTCCTTGTGCCCACCCAGAGCTCTGAGCATCTCTGCTGTGGAATTGAGAGGGTCTGATGTAGTGGGACACAAATAATATCCCACCAAATACTTGAAGCTCATAACATTTGTTGATGGGGAGAAATTGATATTTACATTAACGAGGCTAGTAATGTGTTCAAAAGTAAGACATGTATGTTCAAAAGAAGAGATTATAAGTGCTTATTTCATGTGATTTTCTGCCCTAAGCAGATCAGATTTATCAGACGTGTCACTTATCCTCACTCAACAGCTGCCCTGTGTAGGGTTAGTTTGGTTTCAGAATGTTAGCCAACCTAGACATGATGATTTCAGGTCCTATCAGCTGGCTGGTTTTGGGGTTGGTGACATGGCTTCTAGTTACACCTTGCAACTTGTACATTTGGCAGTATGAACACATTAAGAGGATTATGCACCCCCCCACACACATACACCAAATGCACTTATCTGTATTTTTTGACAGAGGTGGGACCACTTTCCATTCTATCAGTTTCGAAGGAAGCAGTATGTGGAAATCTGAGTTAACTGGTGCCATATTTTCAATTTATTCCTGGGACATTTTAGCATTTCTTATAATCATGCACCCCAGGCAGCCACCGCTAGCTCACCATTTAATATGGCCCTTTTTTCTTCCTTAGGGATTGCTTGGAGAGCAATCACTAGTATGGCCAGCACCTCACTAGTATGGCGTACACGTATTCTGTCCATGCATTCATTCAGCAAACACTGGATGTTATTTCAGCCTGCATTACCTTCGTATCTTAGGATGACAGATGACCGCAGGGTATTCCAGGGTGCTCAGGGTGGAGAGCTCATGATTTGGGCAGATCAATAGGGCCCAGCAACCTGAGGATGATAAGGCAGTGTTAGGAATCCAGGAAAGGGGTCTAGTCTAAAGGGACTTAAAAGCAAGGTCAGTCTGGTAGCTAGGAGGAGGAAAGAGTTAAGCCCTTTGGGCTAGTGTGGGTCCTAGTGTCCACAGAGGAGGAATTTGAAGTGGCCAGCAGTAGGTATTGCTGAGTGATCTGCACTTGGGTCATCCTTCATGGGCATGGGGATGGCACCTAGCCGGGCCCTGTGTCAGTAACTAGGTGGAGACTGCAGAGGGTGCTGAGAGTGGAAAGTGAATTTGGCCCAATTGGGCAGTGTGGGTGGCCCTGCTCACTTCCAGCTGTGGGATTTGGGTCATCAGGGGCCCTGCCAGGATGCTTTGGACACGCGGCAGAGCCCAGAGTGCCTTGGTCTTGGCACCTGACCCTGGCCATCCTAGTCCTTCCTGGAGTTTAATGACCCATTGTCCACAGTCATTGTAAAGGCTATGGAAGGCCAGGGAGAAGACCCTGTAATGTAATTGACATGGTTCTCCCATGGTCCATATGGGACCAGTAATGAAAATCACTCCCATGTGCTCATTTTACAGTTTACAGAGGAAAGAATTTAGGTTGTGTCAGTAACTACCAGCTGGGTACCTTGGTGTTGCTAACTTAAACCTTACTAGCCTCAGTTTCCTCATTTGAAAAACAGAGAAAAGTCACTGCCTTGCCCACCAAACAGGTTTTTTATTCAAGAGAGGAGGCTTTTTCCTTCTGGGCAAGAAGGCAAGGGGTATGAAGCAGAATGGGACAAAAAGAAAAAAAAGGTTTTGCTGAGACAGGTCTGGAGGAAAGAATAAGATTTCTGGCTTGTAGCAGGTGAGATGGTAAGGAAAGCTTTTGTCCTTTAGGTTGTCTAAAATTGTGCAATATACCTGTTAGTGGACATTGAAATTACTTTATTGAATGCAAATCACATTGTAATTATTGTTTTCCCTGGTTACAAAAGTAACACATGCTTCTAGGAAAAAAAATTTCAAAACACATTAAGTATAAAGTCAAACATTAAGTCCTAGTCTTTATCCCACTACTTTTGGATGTTTTCTTCTCTCTCACTGTTCATACAGCTAATATTTTAATAATAGAGTTAGAGTCATACTGCATATTCAGTTACAGGACCCAAGCTTTTCAAATGTTATTTGTACACAATACGTTTTTAGCTTTCTTTTCACAAAATTAGAACCAGATTGTGGATCAGTCAGGATTCTCCAGAGAAACAGACCAACAAGGGATATGCATGAAGATATTTATTTTCAGGAGTTGGCTGAGGTGACTGTGAGGTTGGCAAGTCTAAATTCTATAGAGCAGTCAGTCTCCCAGGCTGGAGGCCCAGGCAGCTGTTGTGCTGCAGTTTTGAGGCACAGTTCCCTCTTCTCTGGGAAAATTGGTTCTGCGGTGTGGGCCTTCAACTGACTGGATGAGGTTCAGCCTCGTTATAGAAGGTAATCTCCTTTACTTAAAGTCAACTGATTGTAGACGCTAATTATATCTACAAAATGTCTTCACAGTCTAGATTAGGATCTGATTAAATAGCTGCATGCTACAGTCTAGTCAAGTTGGCACAAAACTAACCATCACATATTATATATATACCTCCCCACTTTTGTCTTTTGACAAAAACACACAAAAAAATGGGGTTCAGCCATTCTAAAAGAACTCACTATTTAATGACTCTCTTCAGGTATTATGACTAAATGGCTTTACCATGATGCAGTTAGAAATTTCCATGTTGTTGGAAATGTAGATTTGACCCCATATATATATACCATGTCTTTGTGTGCATCTTCCTTTTGTGTGTTGTTCCTTATTAATAGCCCCTAGAATATACTCCTTAGCAAGGAATTACTGGATCAATAACTATGAAGATTTTAAGCTTTTAATATGTATTGTTACACTGGCTCTGGGATGTTGCTTCTCAAAGTGTAATCCTTAGACCAATACCATCAGTAACACTTGGTGGTTCATGAGAAATGCAGACTATTGAGCCTCACCCTAGACTCACTGAGTCACAGTCTGCATTCTAGCAAGATCCCCAAGTTAGTTATATATTAAAGTTTAAGAAGCACTGCCCAAGAAACCTCTTACCAACGTAAAGACCTACCTGAAGCACGCAGAGACACTTGTTCTGCCCGTTCTCCTCAAAACTGACCGTTACTTTTGTCTTCCCTAGTTTCTTAACCAAAAGTGATATTTTAATTGTATAATAAATTACTGAATAGGCTGACTTCCATAGGAGTTTAGTCAGGAAAGAGCTTTCATTTTTATTCCCAGTGCATGGTCCATCTGGGACCAGTAATGAAAATCACTCCCACTATAAAACTTTCTATGGCATCTCAAAGTGCACAGCTCTCCTCTCTCTTCCAGTTGCAAGGACGGTCTTGTTTGGTAATGCTGACTCACTTATTGGTATAAAGGCCTAGTGTAGTCTGAAGTTCAGTGCCTTAGGTCCATGTTCCCACCCTCTTCTAGCTTAGCCAGCCCATGGCCAGGCACTTGTGGCGGGGTTGGAGTTGGGGGAGTGGGCCTTGTGCGGTCCTTCACTCTTTCTTTGCTTTTCCTTCTCTTCTATATTAGTCTGTTCAGGCTACTATAATAAAAATTCCATTGACTGGATGGCTTATAAATACCAGAAATTAATTTTTTTTTTTTACAGTTCTAGGGGTTGAGTGGTCCAAGATTGCAGTGCCAAAAGACTTGGTGTCTGGTGAGGGCTCATTTTCTCATAGACTGGTGCCATCTAGCTGTGTTCTCACATGGTAGAAGGTGTGTGGGACCTTTTGAGTCCCTTTTGTAAGAGCACTAATCTCTTTCATGAAGGCTCCACCCTCATGACCCAATCGCCTCCTCTTAACTGCACCACACTGGGGATGAAGTTTTAACATATGTGTCTGGGGGAACAAGCATCCACACCATAGCCTTCTGTTTCTCTTATTTACTGCCTGGGCCATGAAGGAGTATGACGAGGAGGGACAAAAGTCCTCCTATGTTGGTGGTGGTGGTATTATTTTCTCTTGGCTGGTGTTGGCTTGCTGAGATCCCATATTTGGTTCCTCAGAGGCCCTGCAAGGAAGTTTTAAAGGCCCTGTGGTTAGCCTGGCTGGATTTCAGTCACTAGAATCCATGATTCGATGTCCCCAGTCATACATTGAGTCACGGCCTCTGGGGCTGTGAAAAAAACAAAAAAACCCCACCAGACTGCCATCCATCATTTTAACTGTAGAGCAGTCTGGAAATTCAGATGGATAAAATATGCATGTCTGATTATTAGAAAATGGGAAGGTCAATTCCTTAGAGGCTGGAACCACCTTTTTTTTTTTTTTTTTTTTTTTCATTTTCCCTTTAAAGGCTCATTTCTACCTTGGATTCCTTCAGGAAATGTAGTATACAAATAACAGTTTTCTACTGCAAGCATCAGGGGTAAAACTGAAGCTAGGAAAAGGTCATAAACCATAGGTTGTTATTCTTTGGAGTTGAAGCATAGAGGAGATAAACCATGAAGGTTTCATTTAAAACATGCTCAGTAAATACAAAAATTCTTTCCAGCTGGCTTTTCAAGCTGTTTTCTGAGGTCAGGAAGCTGTAAATATTCACCTTGGGGCATGAGAGGAGAGGGGTGTGCTCAGGCTCCAGTTGCATGTTACAGTCCCATTTTTTTCCTCTTGTTCTGTTCTTATACCCTCCCAGATGTCCCCAGCTGCTCAGATGAGCACCCCTCTAGAGGAAAACAGTCTGCTACTCTCCAGACCTACAAGTGTTAGGGACTTCCTGTGCCACCCTCAGAATATGGTTGCTCAGCCCTCTTGAAGGGCCTTAGATGAGGGCAGTGCCTAACCCAGGAAAACACAGTCCTGCAGATAGCTTTGCCATGCAGAGGTATTTGCAATTGGAGACCATTTTGGCACCCACTCTGCCTGATGAGGAATGGCTATTATTGCCATTCAATCCATACTGCCTTCCATTCCTAAAACATAGGCTCACCTGCTACTCAAGAACTTTCCGTGACTCCACATCCTTTTAAAGTATAAATTCATCAGTTCAGCCTGCAGAGTCTGACTCTTAACTTGATTTTGCTTTCCAGTTTGCATCATCTGCCGATTGTCTATTACCTGTGCCCTGCCAGTTTTTGGGTATACACCTTTGCTTGGGCATTGCCCTGTCACCTTCACATGCTCCCTCACAACCCCCCAACCCCAGCTCTACTTATTAAACCCAGCTCCCGTGGCCCCCATTGTGCTCTCTCCTTGTGTTCTGGCCCTGTAGTCCTTCCTGTTACAGCAGTGAACCCTGCACGGTTTTGCCTCCAGGTGCCTCATGTTTTTGATTGGTTTCCCCAATTTGATTATGAATTCCTGGTTTGCAATGACCACATCCTTTTCTCATAGCCCTCCCAGTTGAGCATGCAGACCATACTTACTGATCTTGCAGATCCATTGGGGCCTGCTCTGTCACTGTTTCATGGTACTCCCCAAGGTGGGGACTGCTGGGGAGCTGGACCATCATCCATCCCTACATCTCTCAGCCAGACTGTCTGATACAGAGGTCTGGGGATGGTTCCTGAGAGGCTGGGGTGTAGACCACATCCTGTGTTGGAATCCCAGCTGAGGAGCTCTGCAAACTTGGCCATATCAATTCATTTCCTCACTTTACACAATTCAGATTTGTGCATTTAACAACTACCTATTGGGTGCCTGCTAAGCCCTATGTTTTAGGAGTTGGAGATACAGCTTTGAACAGGATAGGCTAAGTCATGTACCAGATAGACTACATAAAACAAACAATTAGAATTTTAGATGGGTGGTTGGTGGGAAAGGGGGTGGTGACATTTGAGGATGCGATATTTGAGCTGCAATCTGAATAATGAGGTCAGACCAGCTGTGCGAAGATCTCAGGGACTAATGCTTCAGAAGGAGAGGTCATCCTGCACCAGACACTTGAGGTCCAGGAACCAAAAGAAGGCCCACATGGCCGCAGTGTATGGGGAGGGTGGTAAGAGGTGGGCTGAGAGGTGGGCTGAGAGGTGGGCCATGGATAGAACCCATAGAGCCTTTCAGAATTTGTCCCAAGGACACATGGAAAGCCACTAGAAGATTTTATCAGGTGAGTGTTGTGATCTGGTTTATTAACTGCCTGCCTCATTGATAGTACAGTTAAATAGGGTAATGTATGTGCAATATGTAGTAATGATGCATAACAGGTGCTTGTTAAGAGACAATTATTTTTTTTCACATTTTGGAGACAGGATTGTTATCTCCTATAATTTGATCATAAAAGATGAAGTTTGGGTAGATGTGATGGCTTATGTTTGGACATAAAATGTCCCTAAAGGCTCATGTGTTTTGAAGACTTGGTCATGATCTGGCACTGCTATAGAGAGGTGATTGAATCCTAAGGCTCTAACTTCATCAGTAGGCAAGCCCATTGTTGAGTTCAAAGCTGCATGGACTGTTAAGAGGTGGGACCTAGTTGGAGGAAGTAGGTCATTGGTGGTGTTTCTTTTAAGAGTATATCTTGGGGACTGGCAGAGTGGCTCAGGTGGTAAGGTGCCTGCCTAGTAACTGTGAGGCCCTGAGTTCAAACCCCAGTACTGCCAAAAACAAACAAACAAAAAAAAATGAGTTTATCTTGGTCTGGAGGTATGGCTCAAGCAGTAGAGCCCCTGCGTAGCAAGCATAAAGCCCCAAGTTCAAACTCTAGTATTGCAAAAAAAAAAAAAGTATATTGTGTCTTGTCCCTGACCTCTTCGCCTCTTCATCTCTACTTCCTGGCTACCATGAAGTCAGCAGCCTCCTCCATCACACACTGCCATTGCCATGATGTTCTGCCTCAACTGACTGTGGGCTCAAACCTCTGAAACTGTGAGCCAAAACCAATTTCCTCCCTTAAATTATTTCTCAGGTATTTTGTTACAGCATTGAAAAGCTGAAGAACATAGCAAAAAATGGCACCCCCAAAATTTCCTAAGCTCTGGAACCTGAAGAAATGTTAACTTCCATGCAAAGGTAAAAATGGAATTAAAGTTGTAATCAGCTAACCACACAATAGAGAAATTATCCTGAATTATCCAGGTGGAACAGGATCATCACAGGGGACATAAAAAGTGGATGAGAAGACAGAAAAGAGAACCAGAGGGAGCTGCTACCAAGGAAGAAAGATCAGAGAGAAGTGACATGACAGGACTCAAAGATGGAGCAAGGGGACAGACTAAGCAATGTAGGCAGTCAGTAGTAGCAGAAAAGGGAAGGAAAGGGATTCTCTTTTGGAGCTTACAGAAGGGCATGCAGCCCTGTCAACATCTTAACTTTAGCTTAGTGAGACCCAATTTTGACTTCTGACCTCCATGATTCTGAAATAATGTATTGTTTTAAGCCAATTAAGTATGTGGCAATTTGTTGCAGTAGCATTGGGAAAGGAAAACAAGGTTTTTGCAACAAATAGTCTAAACTTCAGTTTAGTACATTCCAGTGTGACCTATGACCCAAGAAGTTGTAAGTCTTTCTTTAGTTCATTGCACATTGACTGGTGCCTACTGCATGCCAGGCTATGTAAGACAGTATCCTGGCTTTGGGGGCATGACTGTAGGGGACTTCTGGTGTATAGCTTCTAAGGGTACCAGATTCCAAATGAATCCTGCCTTTAACTGACCTTGGAGGCTGGGGCTAGGGTACAGAGCTCCAGGTGAGAGATTGGACTCTCAACCCCAGGACCCTCCTGTGGCCTGCTGGGTAGCCCAGGGCCAGGGACTGCACAGTGCCTCAGGCTGGCCTGGGCTCTGACTGAAGTCCCTTTGTCTGCTCTGTTCCAGTATTCAGTGCATAGCCCCCAAGCTTCCTCCACGAAGCACCCCTGCTCCCTAGACCCCAGGAAGTACTTCCTCTGAGACCTCCTATTCCCCTGCAGGGGTCCTGGGCCAACTGCTGTACCTCCTGGGCCACAGCTATTTTCCCTTGCTATCATTTGAGTCCTGTCTGCCGAGGCAGGCTCCTTCCAGACACACATTTGGGGCTCAGCAATGCCCGATTGGTCAGGGCTGGATCCAAAGTGGTCCCATGCTAGGGCTTTTGCTTTGTCCTTTTAGGGAAGTTGGTTCTCTCTGGTTGCTTCTCCTCCTCCCTTTGGACACATCACTAGAAAATCTCAGCCCTGGGGCCCAGTGCCCACGCCATTTCACAGTTCACACTGTAACTGCCAGAATGCTCACTTCAAACCCAAGTGTGACTGTGTCCCTTTTCCACTGGAAATGTCTGAAGGACCACCCCACACCCATCTATAATTGTGGCTCCAAATGTTAAAATAAAATCAGCGTATATGTAGCCTGTTTTTTCAATGAAATATCACATGGAACTTCAGGATATAAAACTGAAAGTCACAAGGCAGCAAAGTGTAGTCATCATTCAGCATCTGAACTCTGGCATCATAGACTGATGTTCCCAAACTGAGACTCTGCCATCTACTTTTATGACCTTGTACAAGCTGTCTGACCCTGACCCTTTGTGCCTTGCTTTCCTCTGTAAAATGGTGAGGTAAAAGGGACAGTTCCTAGTCTGTGGGCTGTACTGGAGATCAGATGTGACAGGTCACAGAAAGTATTGAGTAGAGTGTGCTACTCAACAAGTGGTGGTTAATGTTACCAGAGGCTAAGTCAGTTTTCTAAATTCCAATTTATAACATGTAGTCATCATAAAGCCCAGTCCTTCCTTTCCTTTGGCTATTGGAGGAACAAATAACTTTGTAATAGGTTTTATATTTTGGAGCAGTTTTAGATTCACAGAAAAAAAAATGTGGAAATAGTACTGAGTTCCCATATACCTGGCACCAGTTCCTCTACTATTAAAATCATACTCTGGTATAGTACATTTGCTACAATGAATGAACAATCTTGACATATAGTCATTCACTAAAGCCCATATGTATTCAGATATGCATAATTTTTACCTAATATGTTCCTTTCTGTGCTCCAGGGGCCCATCCAGGGTTCCACATTACCTTAGATTGTCATTTTCTCTGGTCTCTGGGCCGTGGTAGGTTTTCAGGCTTTCCTTGTTTTTGATGACATTGGCGTCGTATTCAGGAGGACTGGTAAGATATTTTGTAAGATACCCCTCTACTAGAATTTGTCTTGATGTTCTGAAGGTTAGGCTGCAGTTGAGCAAAGAGACTGGAGGTTCATGGATTATGGATGGCCTACGACAGCTTCCTCTTAGCCTCAGCATCCATGAAATTAGAATCAGATGTCTGTGGGAAGCCTAAAGTATCCTTTCAAAAACCACCAAGGGAGAAGATCAAGTCCACACCCCTTGGTGTGGCCCTCTAGGTCCGTCTCCATCCACCCTCTGCATATGTCACCAGTTCCCTCTCTCTGTCCTCCTCCTTTGAGCACTCCAGCTTCCTGACAGTTCTCCTTAAGTCAAGCTTTGGGGCATGTAGATTCCCCTCCCTGGAGTGTCTTCCCTCCTGTCTGCCTGGCTCATTTCTGGTCTCTTAGGAAAAGACTTCCAGGTCCGATTGTTTTTTTTTCTCCTTCCCCTGAGGTGAGGGCGCTATTCCTAGAGCTCCTGTGGCACATCTCTTCCTGTGGTCCCTTTCAGGTCTCCTGTTTGCCTCCTGCTCTATGGTAGAAGCTTCTTGAGCTCAGCGGCTGAGTCATAATCTATTCCTCATGCCACCCTGGCCTGGCTTGTAGATGCTCAAGAGACATGTAATGAATGGCTGTGAGGTCAGATTTCCAGGCCAGATTCCACACAGAGCACCCTACTTTTGTCCAACAACATGGGGTGCTCCAGTGGGTGGTGGATGGCTGTGATTAGCCTGGGTGGACCTTTTAAGGCCATTTTCTCCCTGCCCCACAGGGTGTGAGAACTTGGTGTGAATATGGGAAGGGCCACCAGGGGGCTCCAGGAGGCAGTTCACAGCCAGCCTGGGAGGAAGGCTGGGATGGCTGCAGCAGCAAGCCTTGGTATGGCACACTCCTCAAAGAAAGTGTGTCAAAAGAGAGGACTGTTTTGCCACCCATGTGCCAGCCTGTGTAGCAAGTACAGGATGTACCAGCCTGTACTGCAAACATGTGTGGGCCCCAAATGTCCTTTACCCCAGAGGTCTTTGCCTACAGAGAAAAGGACAAAAGATACAGAGAGCCAAGAAATAATATTTGTAGGAACAAGTGGTCTCGTTGCATGTGCGAGCAGACCCTCTCTTCATTTGGGCATCCTGATTTCCCTTTCCACTTCAGTGTTAATAGTTCTCCTTGGATCATAAGCTCTTAATGGATATTTCCAAAGCCCAAGTTCCCACTGAGAAGTTGGGGTTCAAGATCTCAGGGCTTTTCTAAATTTTTATTTATTTTTTATTGAGTTCTGTGAAGAGGAGGGGAAAACAACTGAGTTAATTTGCAGTAATGGAACTTGAATTAGCAAATGCTTTCTCAAGTCAGTAACATCTATTTCTTTGTCTTTATTGTTGATATTATTAATATTTTCAACATAATGATAACAGTAGTGCTCATGTATCAGGTGCCTACTCCCTGCCAGCCACTGGGGCTAAAGCATAGACATGCTCAGGTGTTGGTTTGCCTTTGAGCACAAGGAGACTTAACCCAGTGTTAAGTACTTAAGTTAATAGTACCTTCCATTCTACTCCAAAGATATCTGTGTTTCATAGAGAGGAGACTGAGACTTGAGAACATTAAATGATTTGTCTAGGCCATAAATCAGATTCTGTCTGACTTCAAGACTTGTATTCTTTTCTTGTCACATGAACACACCCTGAAAGGATGTAGCAAGTTGCCAGTCATAAAGTACATGATGCCCAGGGGAGGGGAAGGGTTTGTCACAGGAGGTGGAAATGTACAAGCATGACAAGTCAACCCATCATTAGTAATGATGGTAAAAAGAACAATAATATCCTACCTTTCTAGGCTATGAGCTTCCTAACATTCATGATAGACAAATGAATTAGAGGGATAGGTGTAGAATTTAATACTGTTTGTATTTACCAGACTTTCACAGCTTACTGTAAAAGCAAAGGAAACATGGAACCCTTTACACACTGCAGAGGTGGACTCTTCTGAGGTTTTGACCCAGCTGCTCCTGACCTTGCCTTTGCCTCTCCCCTGTCTGAGCCTTCGGGGACTCTGTGTGTGTGTGTGTGTGTGTGTGTGTGTGTGTGTGTGTATGAGTGATGCCCCAGGGACTCTGTGTGTGTGTGTGTGTGTGTGTGTGTATGTATATGAGTGATGCCCCAGGGACTCTGTGTGTGTGTGTGTGTGTGTGTGTGTATGTATATGAGTGATGCCCCAGGGACTCTGTGTGTGTGTGTGTGTGTGTGTGTGTGTGTGTGTGTGTATGTATATGAGTGATGCCCCAGGGACTCTGTGTGTGTGTGTGTGTGTGTGTGTATGTATATGAGTGATGCCCCAGGGACTCTGTGTGTGTGTGTGTGTGTGTGTGTGTATGTATATGAGTGATGCCCCAGGGACTCTGTGTGTGTGTGTGTGTGTGTGTGTGTGTGTGTGTGTATGTATGTATATGAGTGATGCCCCAGGGACTCTGTGTGTGTGTGTGTGTGTGTGTGTGTGTATGTATGTATATGAGTGATGCCCCAGGGACTCTGTGTGTGTGTGTGTGTGTGTGTGTATGTATATGAGTGATGCCCCAGGGACTCTGTGTGTGTGTGTGTGTGTGTGTATGAGTGATGCCCCAGGGACCCTGTGTGTGTGTGTGTGTGTGTGTGTATGAGTGATGCCCCAGGGACTCTGTGTGTGTGTGTGTGTGTGTGTGATGCCCCCCAAGCAGGCCCAGGATGCTGCTAGCATGTTCAACTCTCTGCACTGAAAGCTGTCTTGCCACTGTTTCTCAAGATGAAAATTCTAAACAGGAGAGCTCAGAACCAAACTTGGAGCCCACTCGCCCCAGCTGAAAGACATTAATCTCCCATAGACAGCTTTCTTAAACAGGAGAAAGTTTATAACCAGAGTACAAAGCAAGTTCTTGACAAAACGGTGACTCAAGGAGGATGTTCAAAAACCTCTTGGACTTTTGTCCCACGGAATAGCTCAAGTCCTTCCTGAAGCCACTGTAGGTCTCAGAACTTGGAGTGCGCCCTGTCCTCAGCTGGGCCTGAGGCTCCAGGGGCTACATGCCTGGCACATCCATTTGGCCAAGCTCAGAGACTCCATGGCAGCACAGAGCTATTAATTATTTTTCTTTGTCAAACCTTTGTCAGCAACTTCATCCCAAAAGAAGTGGTTTATTTTCCCTTCAGCAGTGTTTGTGACTCTAGTAAATAAGAGATAATTACACTCCAGTTCTTAAATTAAAACAAAAAGCTAGTGATGCCAGTTAGGAGTTATTTACATTTTATAGCAGTCACTTCCCTAGTTAAAAATTCAGCAGTTAGCTTGCTGTGTCTCGAGCTCACTCTGAGCACTTTGAGTGGTTTCAATGTGAAAATTTTCTTTTCTAGAGGCTCAAAAGTCTTTCTCTTTTGCTCTAAGTTAGTATTAAATAATGCTTCCAATTCTTTTGTCTTTTGGCATCACTACAATCAAAATGTGAACATTAAGAAATTGTAAGATTAAATGAGAAAATGGATCAGAAAGCTTTTGGAGATTTTTTTTTTCACCCTGTTTATCTGTATCATGCTTTGATTTGATGGGGAAAAAGACATTCTTACATTTTGGCTCCCAAAAATTTCTTTTCTTTTCTTTCTTTCTTTTTTATTTAATTCCTTAGTTTATGCTTGGAAAGTGAAAAATATATTCCAATGAATCCTTAGAAACATTTGATCCTGTTTTCCTAAGAAGCAAAAGGAATTGTAGAAAGCAGTTTTTAAAAATGGAATTAGATACTTACATCATTTGCCATGTGAAGCCATCTATGGATTGGGGGTGGGGGGGTGGTGATATCCTGGATCTTTGTTAGCTAACATCTAATTAGTGGGTCTGGTGGGAACTGGTGAAGCCTTGTGACATGAAGGCTTTTGGGAGGAGAAGACATTTTCCTTCCAAAGGAGGAAGTCATGCCACAGAGTAAAGAGCCTGTTCTTTGCAGAAGGGAAGGCTGGGCATAGATAACATGGTATCGACTGGCAAGAGCCGCTGGGTACAGGAAGACTGGCTTAACCCCTTGCTGTCCACCACTGACCACCTCCCCTCCCTAACTCCTTGATGAAGTGATGTTTTGAGGGTAGTGAGGGCAGCAGCGAGGACTTCAGGACTTACAGAGTTTACATCTTACAAGTCACCTGTTGGCTGGACTTCCGCAAAGGGGGACTAGAAATCTGTGAATACCCCCCAAAAGATGTTGGTGGGCACATGGGACAAAGGGAGAATCAGAAACTGGAAGCTAGGATTCCGGCATGGCAGAGGGGAATAGAATAAAGTTTTGTGGGCCATATGCTAACCTTTCTCATAGGCCTTTCATTTTCGTAAAGCATAGGAGAAAAGCGTATTTTGAGAGCTCTGTATGTAAGCCATACAAACCACTTTGGCTTCGCAGCCATGACCTTGACCTTCCTGCGCCCATCCCCAGATGTGCTCTGATAACCAGGCAGCACTCCCTGATGTCAGCGATGCTGAGATTTATTGAGAGGGGACAGGGAGAGCTTTAGCTGATGAGAAACAACGGCCAGTGTTTACTCTCCAGGGGGATCAGCCTTTACATCATCTGAACTCAGTCGGTCTCCGGACCGCAATATATATTATCACAGATCTTAATTTGAGGCATCGATGTTAGAATAATTTCATTTTGAAATATGGGAGTAGTAAAATTCAGCATTAACATGAGCAGTCAGTAATTCAAATTTTATTTGCTCTGATATCAAAGAGATATCTCTGTGCTTCCACCAGCCAGAAGGAAAAAAAAGAGAAAGAGAGACTTAGCATATTGCTGATAACACTACTTTTTCAGCCCAATTCAGTTTTTTTTCTTAAAGAAGAAGCTTTGTAATTGACTTGTTTGGTTTCTGAAACGTACCAGAGCCCTGCATAGCTCCCTGGATCTTTGTGAAAGGCACAGCGCCTTCTCCATTTAGCTGCTGGCGCTAATCTGTGCCTGCCTTATTAGGCACAGAAAGTTTGAAAACTTGGGAGAACTGTTTATAGTCTCCATTTGTTTCCCCTTTCAACATCGTAATACCATGGTGAACTGGCTGTTTTGGCAAAGCGGTCGTAAGTGGAATGATTGAGGGGAATTTTCCCCCTTGGTGAAGTTGATTGACCAGCCTGTGTGACTAGCTTTAGAAAAATTTTCATCTGTAGAATAATTATGGCCATTATGAACATAAATGGCTTTGTCACCCTTTAGCAGGCAGATGGAGCATGTGTTTCACATTATTAATCCGAGGCAGCTTTAGGGCTGGTGGAGCAATTTCTAAGAGAGCTGAGTCCACAAGTCTTCATCTTGCTGTACTTCCACTGCGAGAGGCCGGGTTTAGACTGTCCAGGCCGAGAACAGCCCCTCTGATGGAAATGCTGTGTGACACAAGCCCTGCCAGAAATGAACAGATCGTTTACAGGAAATAAGAAGTTAAAGAGGAGGATGAGTCAGGAGACTTCAAAGGAACCCATTTCCACAGAACTTAAATAATGAGTACCAAAACCCAAAGATTTCACAGACAGCTTATATGGCTCTCTGCACAGCTGGAACTTTTGCCAACTCTGGCCCTATCTGCCCTAATGCAGAGTTCTGCTCCAGGGAGAAGGAGAAAGGAAGGAATAGAAAAGAAAGGAGAGACTGGGCGTGTCTGTAGTCCCAGCTACTCGGGTGGCTCAGGTGGGAGGATCACTTGAGCCCCAGGGGTTCAAGACCAGCCTGAGCAAAATATTGAGATCCTGACTCATAAAATAAGAAGAAAAGGACAGGAGGAGAGAGAAAAGATGGAAGGAAGGAAGGAGGGAGGGAAAAAGGGCAGAGATGACAGTTTAAAAGATGAGGGACAATCAGAAGGTAGGTCGCTAAATCTAATCTTGCATGAATTTTGTGTGGCAACTATCCATCCTGGAACGTCTGCCATGTGGGTCTCTGTTTAGCAGATTACTAAAGTCAGAACAAAATTGTGTATCTTTAAACGCCTCTGAGTCATTTGTCAGCTCACAGACAAGGGCTTTGAATTTTGTTTTGGAGCTATTTGTAGTGGAGAACTGTGTTCAAGAAAGCCAAGGACTGGTTTAGTTTAAAAGCACAATACCTAGGTCTGTCACTTTAAGGAAACTTGCATATCAATGAAACTAGATTGAGTAGGGAGATTTTTGCATATTGACCAAGCTATTCCACATTTAGGAATGTATTATTAAGAAATAATTCTGAACAAGAGGGTAAACCCTCGTTTATTCACACTCATGAAAAACTTGAAATACATTATGTCTATTAAGACAGGCTGGTTAAATCACTTATGATATACCTTAATAAAAGATATCATCCTTAAAAATACATTTTTGCAGCTCACTATTATTGAGGTGGAACCATTTTTACAGTATATTACCTAAAACTTTTTTCAAAGACTACATATTTGTATGTGGATCTGTATAAAAATGTGTTTATATTTGCATTGAACAAAGACTGGAAATGTAGACCTAATGCATCAAAAGTCATTGGAATGATCTAGGATTTGGAATGATTTTCATTTTTCTGTCTACAATTTTCTAATTCATTTTCTAACATGAGTGTGTATTACTTGTCTAATTTTTTTTTTTTAAATCAGTTGGAGGGGAGAATTTTTCACTTTGAGAGAGGATTGATTTAAGCTTTTTTTCCATAGGGAAGAGTCCCTCCCAATGTTAGAAGGGGAAAAAACAAACAAAAAAAAACCATTCCCACATGTCAAGTTTCTGTTTCTGCATCTTTTTAACCCAGGGCCCCCTGGTACCAGGCCTTCCTTCTTGCTTAGCCTGACCTGAGTGTTCTAGAACTGGCAGATGCCCTTCGAGGGAGCAGCTCCAGCCAGGTAGTGCGAGGCTGGCTTTCATCTGGACTAGATCCATCAACAGAACCACTAAGGCCAGCTTGGATATATTAAAAAGCTTAGAGTGGGGTGGGGAGGAGAAATTATTTATTTGAAAGGAAACAACCCAAACTGTGAATCACTGTACCCTGTGGACCCCGTGGAGAATTCAAAGAAATCCTGCCCCATTTTCAGACATCTTCCAAGGAAATAGTGTTGGCCATGGACCCAGTGAGGATGCAATCTCCAGCCATAACTGGAAGTCAGGTGCCTACATGAGAATTCATTCTTCAGGACAGATGTTGCTCCTGGTCTCTGACTAGGTGACATGGGTTTTGTCCCCTCTGTTTAGGCTGGGCAAGGATGCTCAGGTAGGCCCTGCCCACAGGTTTCTCTATTCTCTTTGCTCTTCCATCTGTTTGAGGGCTGTGGTGACCTCTGGAGGCAGCTTCTGGTTCTGGCTTATGTTCTTTGTTGCATCCAACTGGTCCCATCCCTGGGACAGGATGGGTGTGGGAGGAGAACGAAGACAGTTGGAATTCTTTAGCTGGTGGGTTGTTGGCCTGGAGCAGAGCCAAGCTTTTCAGCCATTCCTACCCCAGCCTTCCCACTCCCAGTTCATGGTTGGGACATAAGATCCAGTTTTGACTGGATCTGGGGCCAGTGTGACAGATTGCTTGCTTCTCCATCAGGCAGCAGCACATCACTGAAGTCGCATTTAACCTTTATCGTGCCACCTACTGGCTTTGTGATGCAGGCTGAACACTGAACCTCTCTGTGCTTCTGTTTCCTCATCTATAAAATTTCAGCTTTAGTGAGAGTGGAGGTAGGGGTTGGTGACTAAATGCCCTAACGTGAGGCGGTGCTTTGAATGGTGGTTTGCACACTGTAGCAATAATAACCATTTTTGCTGTGATTACTGACATCTCTTGACCAATACGTGGAGCCAGGCATGCTCATAAACACTTTGTTTGTAGGAATTTACTTAATTTCCACAATGGCTTATGAGGTAGGACTAACTAAATCCATTTACAGATGAAGAAACATGAAGAGACTGAATAACTTGCCCAACTTATTAAGTGGTTGAATTTGTGAAGTAAACAGGCTGTTACCAAGGAGTTTTGTTTTAATTATTGTAGAGTACAAGTAATTTAAAATTTGCCATCTTAAATCATGTTTCATTATATAGTTCAGTAGTTTTACGTGCATTCACATTGTTGTAAAACCAAACATCCTCACTCTTTTCATCTTGCAAAACTGAAACTTCATACCCATAGTCCATTAAACAATAGTTCCCCACTACTCTCCCCTCCTCCCCTGCATCTGGCACCCAATATTGTCTTTTTTTTTTGGCAGTACTGGGGCTTGCACTCAGGGCCTTACACTTGCTATGCGTCACTCTACCACTTGAACCACACCCCCAATCCTTTACTTTCAGTCTCTGGGTGTCTGAGCGTCCTCTAGGTACCTCACAGACGTAGAACCATGCAGACTTTGTCTTTTTTGGCCTGGCTTATTTCACTTAGCATTGTGTCCTCAAGATATATCCATATGTGTCAGAATCTTCATTTTAAAGGTTGAATAATATTTCATTGTATGTATTTACCACATTTTGTTTATCTACTCATCCGTAGGTGAACACTTGGGTTTCTTCCACCTTTCGGCTATTGCTGATAATGCTGCTATGAACAGGCCATACAAATACCTGTTTGAGTCACTGCTTTCATTTCATGTGTGTACCCAGAGGTTGAATTGTTGGATCATATGGGTAATTCTATTTTAATTTCTTTTTTTTTAAGGAACTGCCATACCATTTTTCATAGTACCACTTTACATTCCCATGACAGTGCAAGGGCTCCAATTTCTCTACATTTTCACCGAGAATTATTTTTTCCTATTATTCCACCACCTACTGCCTGGTGTCACAGACTGAACACTGAACCTCTCTATACTTCTATTTCCTCATCTATAAAATTTCAGCTTTATTGAGAGTTGAGGTTGGGGATTAAATACCCTAATATGAGGCGGTGCTTTGAATAGTGGCTTGCACACTGTAGCAATAATAACCATTTTTGCTGTGATTACTGACATCTTTTGACCAATACATTGAGCCAGGCAGGCTTATAAGCACTTTGTGTGTAGGAAAATGAAAGCTGTAAGGTGGAATCTCATTGTGGTTTTCATTTGTATCTCCCTAAGGATATGTGACCATATCTTTTTATGGGCCTGTTGTCCATTGGTGTATCTTCTTTGTATATTTGACTCCTTTGCTCTTTTAAAAATTGGGTCTCTTTTTTTATTGTGGAGTTGTAGGAGTTCTTTATATATTCTGATATTAACACTTTATCTATGATTTGCAAATATTTTCTCCCATTCCATGGGTTGTATTTTCACTCTGCCGATTGTGTCCTTTGATGCATAGAAGTTTTTAATTTTGATGGGTTCAGTTTATCTAGTTCTACTTTTGTTGCCTAGCTTTTGGTAATATATCTGAATGAGGAGTTGTTCTGCGGAGATTTATAGTTGAGGTAAGATGATGGAAGAAGCAAATTTTACCCATTTTGTTTGGAAAGGAAGACTCAAAGCCAGAAGCCACTGATCAGTGGTTCAGAAAGGCTTAATAAAAAAGATAAGAAAGTATACCTGAGGGAAGGCAATTTAGGGTTGGATCCCAGCCCAAAGTTGAGAGAGAAGGCCTGAGAAGACTGCATTACCAGACACTATGTGAGGCCACGAAGACTGCATTACCAGACACTATGTGAGGCCACAAAGAAGGTCCGTAAGGGCTGCAAACCAGAAAGTCCAAATCCTAACAAATGAGAAGGTGGGGAAAGATGGGCCCTTGATGATGGGGGTGGGGAAGGTCATCACTTTAGGGAAGGAACTATTTAGTGGAAATTTGAATGGAGAGGTTGACTGATTCTCCCCTCCAGCTGAGGGAAAGGAGGCTCTGCTGACTGGGATAAATGGACTTTGCATGGCTTCTGAAAAAAGCCTGACAGGAGGAAGCTGAGACTGGTAATTAGGAGAGAGGGAGGGTTTTTCAGAGACCCAAGGAAATTACTGCAGAGCAGAATTCTTAGTCCCTTTCATCCCTCCCAGTAAGGGATCCAGGAACAATGAATGAGGCACAGCCAGAGCAGGCAAGGGAACCAGAGGGAAGGGAGTGCCAAGGAGCCAGTGAGCAAATATGTTGCTTACTTTAAAAACCAGGAGAACTGCGGCTTGGTGGGAAGAATCCTGGCCAGTTTCTGGAAGTCTGAGTTCCCCAGGGGAGAAGCTGAGGACAGCAGAAGCATCACCCCAGGGCTGTCTAACCTGTTAGATGCTTGGCAGCTGGAAAGAGCACTGTTTTTGGAGTCCAGTGCCCACAGCTTGGCTCTGCTGTGAAGCTCTCTGCTTCCCTTGGTGCCTCACATCCTCATCTAGAAACAAAGGTTGTGCCTAGGTGCTGCTAGTTTCAGAGAGGCAAGGAATCTCATTCCAATTATCTCAGGGAATGGGAGCTGATTTGTAAGTAAGGATGAACATTGATAAGAAATCTGTAAAAGTAGGATAGGATAGTCAGATATGGCTGAGTAGCTACCTCTTGAGACTGGACTTTAAGGAGGAAGAGCAACAAGAATGCTCAGAGGCCTCAGGAGGGTGGGAGCTTCTGCACATCCAGACAGATGTGTCACCATGAAGCAATTCTTTTCTCTTGTTACTGAGTGGCTTCCTCACCTTCCTCTCTTCTTCTACTTCTGCCGACCTGTCATTTCTGCTCTCTTATTGTACATCATGGCCTCTCCCAGTATCCATGGGACTCCAGACACATCAGCGGTAACCACTGCCCACCACCTTATTGTCTTGATAGTTTCCAGGTTGGACTTCTAAGACAGATGATCTGATAGGCCCAGCTCATCTTTAAGTGCTGAGTGTTGTGATAGACCACAGGCAAGTCTACTGCTTGGCCATCTGATCCAGACAGCCAGGTGTGAGCCTGTGGGATTGTGTGGTAGAAACAAGGACACTCAAGGTTTCCAGTCTCAGCAGGATGGGAATATAGACTGCCAAGCAACATAATCATTTGTAATAGAATTTTGTAAGGCCTCTATGTTTCTAATTATAAGTAATTGGTCAGTATTGGTGACTGAAAAAAGTAAAGAAAAAGAGCTAAGGGTTTTCTTAATTCTTAAAATCCTACCAACCTAACTCACTGAACATAGATTATGCCTTTCTTGGAGTGTGAGAGCCATGATGTTACTATAAATTCAAGTGGTAACTACAGAGCTCACCAATTTTTCTCATCAGACCAGGAAAACTGGCTCCAAGAGTCTTTCTTTTTCACGATCATCTGTATACATGGTTACTGTAGGAAGGGAGAAGCGAGGATTTAGCTTAGCAAGGACAGAGTGCCTTACCCTTCAGTGGGGCTACTGGGTTGAAGAGAGGTCCAACCTTAGGAACAAATGACAGCATGGACTCTTGGGCTTATTCTGAGTGAGCCGAGGGAGAGGGGAAGAGAACGAGTCTTCTAGAGGAAATATCTTGACTTCTGCAGAGTTATTGACACCCTGCTTTCAGAGCTGGAAAAGGTCTCAGGAAAGGTGGTCTTACCCAGCCTTCATTTTATGGACATGGAATCTGAGGCTGAGAGAGGAGCAGTACTTACCCAAGGCCACACCTGTCCCAGGTCTCTTATGAGTGCGTTCCTGATGTCAAACTGAATTCTCCTGATGTTATTGCTATTGGTAATATGATCTGGGTAAATGCCGGCAGAAACATCTCTAAGATTCATATTTTTTTTTTTTTTGCAAATGTTAAATGAATTGTATTACTGTTTATACAATTGCCAGCACTATTCAGATACCCACGATATATATGTAACTAGTTTGCAAAATGCATTTCTTGAAGTCTTTGAGTTTCCACTAATGAAGAAAATTAAGGAAATCAGGCATTTGTGGATCTAGGCAGGAATGATGACTTAATCCTAGGAGTGCAAAGGTAAGTTCTCAGAGAGTCTCCATCTAATGAGGCCTGTTAAAAATTCCTAGTAAGCATGTGTTGTGCACATCAGTCTTTCTCCTTTTGGAGATAATTGTTGCATCAGAGAATATGGATGTGTGATATTTTGAAAAACACCAAATTACATTATTGTGTATTTAATTTTTTGGCGGTACTGGAGGTTGAACTCACACTTGCTAGGCAAATGCCCTACCACTTGAGTCACATCCTCAGTCCTTTTGCTTTTAGTTCCCCCCTTTCCCCACAGGGTCTTATGTTTTTCCCCAGGGCCTGCCTTAGACCATGATCTGCCTACCTCTAACTCCTCAATAGCTAGAATTACAGGAGTGTGCCACACTTACCTTGTTTTTTGAGATACAGCTTTGCTAACTTTTGCCCTGGCTGGCCTTGAGTCACAGCCCTGCTATCTCCATCTCCTGTGTACACCTGGTCCTGTGTATTTAATTTGCATGGGAATTTCATGAATGAGATGTCTTCCCAATGCACCAAGCAGGAGTGAGGAAGCTTAGGTGTAAGCCTTTCATTTACTTGGAGATGCAGATGAAGTATTTGGGTTATTAATTGTAGAGAACAGATCTAGAGCTGAGGGATGATGAAGTTAATGAGTCTGAGACACTGGAGCAGACATACAGAACATAACAATACATAAAGGTCAAGGCATGTTTCTACCTTAATGATAGAGTGCACCTCCAAAGCTTCTGGAAGTAGGACTTATTCTGTGTGTTCATATTCAGATCCTAAGACTTGCTCTTGGGATGAAGAGGATGATGACATAATTAACATTTCTTCAGTGCTTATGATATGCTAAGCATGTTACAGGACAGGTCTTGAGTCACTTCATCTTCTTGTGGGGCAAGAACTGTCATTCCAGATTTATAGATGAAAAAACCAGCAAAGCTATTGGCCCCTGGCCACACAGCCAGCAAGAGGCACAACCAACTTTCAGGTCCAAAAGGTAGGCTTCATCATCCACTGCCTCCCAGTCAGGATGGAAGGAGTTAGCTGCCTGTGTCCTTTCATGGTCATCCAAGAGGAATCAACCGTCATTCTTATCAATCTGTTTGGACATCTTTGCATGTTACAGTCTACCAGCTTTGAGAGGTGGCACTGCCACGAAGTTACTGCTTGTCATATCTTGGCTCAGGGCTTGCCAGTATGGATTATATGACATGGAATGGGTAAAGAGGTGGGCTGGCAAGAATGGCTACAGAACCTGACCGAGGCCCAGAGTGGTATGGATATCCAACATTGATTACTGACATCTGCCCCAACCCCAATTTTAAAATTTCTTCCTCTGTGAGTCTAAATTCCATAAGAATCCCAACAAGTTTGGCTTTTTCCTTTCTCTTGAATTTGCCTTTTTAAAAATCTGCCTTTGTAATAATTACAGAGCACAGTTTGGCTGAAGTAGACTGCACCTGGTCTTATGATACCCAGCAGGGCACATATTCACTGCTTACCTTGTGGGCTCATGACTGCCCAGGCTGTGCTCAAGAGATAGATTGGTGATCATTGCAAGGGCTGTCAAACCAGACTGCCATTACCAATGCTCTAGTTGTAGCGCTTTTAGTCACTTATATGTTTCATCAGAAAACAATGATTTAAAGTCTTGAACTAAAATTGGGCAAATATTATTTATACACTCCATTCCTTAAAGGAAATAAAACCAAAAGAACATATTCAAAAATTACTGGGTCTGATCAGATCTTTTCCTGATTATGTTTTTCTAGAGTTAAACTAAGCTCTGGAAATGTCAGACTGGGCAAGGGCTGGAACATTCTTGAGTAGTTCAAGATCTATTGGAAGCTCTGGAAATAAGAGCAAGAATTAACAAATGGTATTGCACTGTATTAAAAGGTTTCTATACATCAAAGGAAATAATTACGAGTTATGAAATAGCCTACAGAATGGGAGAAAATATTGTCCAGCTATTCATCTGACAAGGGACTAATATCCAGCAGGTGTGACTCAAGTAGTAGAGTGAGCATGAAGCCATGAGTTCAAACCCCATTCCCATTTAAAAAAAAAAAAAAAAAGCTTTGTATTTAAGGGCTGGCAGAGTGGCTCAAGTGGTAGGAGCTCCTGCCTAGCAAGCATGAGGCCCTGAGTTCAAACCCCAGTTCTGCCCAAAAAAATGGGACTAATATCTAGAATACGTAAACAACAAAATAATCCAATTAATCAGTTAGCTAATTAACTGAACAGTTCTTAAAAGATATACAATAAAAGCATGAAAAAACGTTCAATATCCTTGGCCATTAGGGAAATGCAAATCAAAACTACTTTTAAGATTCCACCTCACCCCAGTCACAATGGCTATCATCAACAAAATAAACAACAATGAATCTGGCAAGGATGTACAGAAAAAGGAACCCTTATACACCATTGGTGGGAATGCAAATTCATGAAGCTGAAATAAGATAAAAAATAAGTTAATGCAGCCCATATGGAAATCAGGATGGAGTTTCCTCAAAAAAAAAAAACCCAACTACAACTAGAACGACCAAATGATCAAATGATCCTAGTGTACCACTCCCTGGATGGAATATATCTGAAGGAATGTAAGTCAGCATGTACTAGAGATACCTGTACAACCATGTTTATTGCAGCACTATTCACAATAGCAAAGCTATGAAATCTGGGTAGGTGCCCATCAACTGACGAATGGATAAAGTATATACACAGTGGAATATTATTCACCCATAAAGAATAACAAAATGTTTGCAGGAAAATGTATGGAACTAAGGACCATCATATTAAATGAAATAAGTCAGACTCAAAAACAAGTATCTTGTTTCCTCTCAGTTGCAGAATATAGACCTAATGCACAATATACATTAATATGATATATATTGGTTTTCATATGCATACATACAAGCATATGTGTATATATATGCATAAGTGACAGGAATGTAATAGGGGCCTGTTGAGGGGAACCAATGAGAGGTGGAGGGGGAAATCTAAAGTTGATCAGGGTGCATATGATTGAATTATATTATATATATGCATGAAAATAGCATAATTGAACCTGTTACAATTGTGAAAAAAAAAAGAGAGTGGGTATAAGAGAGTACAGGGAATAGTACATTATATGCATATATGGAAGTATGAGTAATATGAGCTAATAAAATATTTGAGAATCTATTATGGTAGTGTATGCCTGTAATCCCAGCACTTGGAAGACTGAATGAGGAGGATCATGAGTTGGAGACCAGCTTGGGCTACATAGCAAGACCCTGTCTCAAAAAGCAAAGAAAAAATTAAGGAAAGAAAAATCATGTCTGTACTAACTAGGTGTAGACTTTGTTTTCTTGTCATGATTTCCTATTCAATTTTAGTTTGTGTTGATATCCTGCTAGAAGCTTTATTCACACTGATCACTTTTCTTTTTGTTTGTCTCACTTTTGAGTATTTCCTGGGGATGTAGCCTCCAAAGAAGAATTAAGGCTGGTTTTATAGATCTTGCCCCATTTTGTCAGGCAGTTGGCAGAAATCACTGGGGTAATACACAATAAGGCTAGGCGACAGTTGAGTGGACTTGTTCTCCAGCAGATCTTCTCAGTACTGTTTTCTCGTGGTACCTCATTGTTTTTAAATAAGTGAACAGTTACAGATGATCCTTTGACTGCTGATGGGGTTATGTCCTGATACACCCAACTTACCGCACATACTAGCAACACAGTGTGCTGCAGGGCGTTGGGCTGTTCCCCACTACTGCCCAGGGTCAGCAGAGGATCCATTGTATTGCATATCACTAGTGTGGAAGAAGATCAAAATTCAGAGTACATGTGTATTGCTTGACACCATCGTAAAATAAAAAATCTTAAGTCTGTACTTTGATTCATACTTCCTCAATTATTAGTGAGACTGAACACCTTCCCAGGTATAGGCTTATCAGGTACCTTTCCCAGTGAACCTCATGCATATATGAAGTGCTGTCACAGGGTTGCCACTTGCTAAGTGTCCTTCTCTCTTTCTTGTTTTTCCCCCTTCACATTTTAGCCATTTGTCAAATGAGGTCATGTTCCTGATGACAACATGTGTTTATGTCATAGTGTTAAGATTTTATTACTATTTTGGATTATAAATATTGTTATATTTATCATAATTTAAAATGTTCCCTCTTTCCCTTTGTATTTGTCTTGTTACTTCTTATTAAGGAGATTTTAAATGTCCTTTAAAATATCTGAATCTACCTACCTCAGTGTTATAATGCTATTTACTTTTTTAATCGTAATGAATTTATCTCTGCTACAGCTGGGATACACTATTCTTTCTTTTTTATTGTTTTCTGTGTTTAATTAGTTCATTGACCAATTTGGAAAGTGTTATCCTATTTGGTGAGTTATGGATATAATATACTTTCCTTCATGGTGATAGCAGGTTGTTCCATAACATTTATTAAATGGTAATTCCTTCATCCATTATTGTGATTTTTACTTGTGTTTTGCTTGCTATGTCCTAAGGACTTAGAAGCGCTTAAATCTATCTTGGAATCACTATTTTATTAGAGTCTCTGTCCTGGCTTTGAGCCAGCAAAATTCAGTTTTGATGACGATCACTTTATAATATGTCTTAAAATTTGATTATTATACCCTCCAATCTTCTTTGGTACTATGGTGTATTTATTTTTCCTCATTAATTTTGTGAGTGATTTATCACATTCTAGAGTATTCTAGCAAGAATGTAATTGTTATTATGTTAACCTATTTTTTGTTTTATAGACTAATGTTACTGACATCATCATGAATTTTCCAAATCAAGGGCAATGGCTATAACTTTATTTAGGTATTCTTTTATTTTTTTTCCATTATAACTTTATTTCCCTAGATGTATTATTTATCTAGATATATAAATTCTTGAAATTCTTTTTCATGATTGGCAATGGCACCATTTATGATAGCTTTTTCTAACTTTATGTCATGGGTATGCATTTGGTTGGTTTTTCATTTATTTTCTATTTACCCAATTGTATCATCTGCAACAAAGTGCTATTTCTTTTTCTGCTTTTCCTCCATTTGTTCTCTATTGCTTTTTCTTGTCATCCTGCAGTATTTTCTGTTACCTGCAATTGGATTGCTGAGACAGACTCTTTATGCTTCTTCTACCTGTGTTTGCAAAGTGGAACCTTTAAGACAATGCTGTCAGCTACGGTAGCTAATCGCTGCTTCTGAGTTTTTAAATGTAAATAAATGAAGATGCAAATGAAATAGAAATTCAGCTCCTCAGTTACATTAGCCACACTTAAGTGCTCCATAGCCACATAGTCTAGTCACTGCCAACTAGTACTTCTATTCCAGTTGTGCTGGACAGCGCAAACTAAGTATTTCCATCATTGCAGAAAGTCCTAATGGCTATCCCTCTTCTAGAATTCCCTATGAAATTTGTGTGTGTGTGCTAGACCCTCCTGCTTCTTATATTTATGGTTTTCTTACAAGAGATAGAGTGCTTCTTCCATTCACGTGAAAGGAGCTGTTTTGCACAAAGTTGATGTTCCTCACACATGAAAAGACTTGAGTGGTAGGCAGCATTCCTTTCAAAAGTTAACTCAGTTCTCACATGGAAACATTGCGCTAGACCCTCCTGCTTCTAACATTGATGCTTTTCTTTTCTTTTTTTTTTTTTGCTTTTCTTTTATTCATATGTGCATACAATGTTTGGGTCATTTCTTCCCCCTTCGCCCTGCCCCCTCCCTCCCTATGAAATTTTTGCTACAGCTTCAGTGTGTCCCCCAGAGTTCACGTGTTGGAAATGTTAAACCAAAGATCTCGAGATGGAGGGACTCTGAAATAAAAGAGTTTATTGAGTTGCTACAGATACTAGCCAAAAAAAGGACCAGGTCCTCAGACAGGTTTCTGTAACTACTAGCAGCAGGACTAAATCACAGTTGGGAAAAATATTTGCTAGGCCTATAACTACAAGTGCTTCTATAACAAAAATTTGGTAAGGAAAGTATGGGCTGTTATTCTCATTGAACCTTACATTGCCTCTGGATAAGAGGGGTGGTGTCAGGCAGTCATAATGGGGAAAGTTTGGGGACAAGAGAGGCAGTCTGTAAGAGAAGCCATTGCTGCTTCTGGATTGCCTGTGGTTAATAGTGCAGAAGTTTATATGCAGATAAGAGGGAGAGGCTGTACCTGGTGGTCAACTATGATGGGATTTAAGTTAGCATTTCAGCATGCATTTTGGAATTGAAAGATTGTTTTGTTATTTTGGCCAAAGCTGTTAGCTAACTAACTTCCCTCATCCCTCCTCCCCCTCCATCCTCTGGCCCTCATATTAAATTCAGTCCATCTCAGATTTGTTTTTTCTTATCAGAAACTTACTCTGCAAATTCATATGTTGAGGGAATTTAGAGGTGGGGCCTTGGGGAGAGAGGTGGGATTAGCTGAGGTCAGGAGGGTGGGGTTCTTATGATGCCGTTAGTGGCTTTACAAGAAGGAGAGAGACTTCACTCTGCTGCTCTTGCTATATGACACGTTCTGCCATGTTGGTGATGCAGAAGACCCTCACAGATGTTAGTGCCTTGATAATGGAGTTCCCAACCTTTGGAACTTTGAGAAATTTCTTAATAAATGACCAAGTCTGTGGTATTTTTTATAGCAACAGAAAAACAGACTAAGTCACGTTACAAAAGTATTAAAGCTCAAATTTAACACTGTACTCTTTTTAAATCTTCTGGAATTCTCTTCTGATTTTAAAGAGTGCATATAAAGAACGTGAAACCAGGTGCTGGTGACTCATGCCTATAATCCTAGATACTTGTGAGGCTAGGATTGGGAGGGTCACAGTTTGAGTCTAACCTGGGCAAAAAGTTAGTAAGACCCCATCTCAGTCAATATCTGGGTGCAGTGGCATTTGTCTGTCATTAGGAGGATCATGGTTCCTGGCCAATCTGGGCAAAAAAAATATTTGTGAGGCCTCAATCCCATCTCAATGGAAAAAAACTAGGCATGGTGCCTTGTGCCTGTCATCCCTGCAATGGTGGGAAGCATAAAATAGTATTGGGTTCCAGGTTGGCCTGAGCAAAAAGTGATATGCTGTCTCCAAAATAACCAGATAAAATGGGCTTGGAGGCATGGCTCAAGCAGTAGAGCACCAGCCTAGCAAGAGTGTGAAGCCCTGAGTTCAAACTCCAGTACCACCAAGTAATAGTAACGATAATAATAATAATAATAATTACTGTTGAAAACTAGATGTGGTGGTACACATCTGTAATCCCAGCTATTCAGGAGACTGAGGCAGGAAGATTGTGAGTTCAAGTTTAGCCCAGGCAAGACCCTAACTCAAAATTTTAAAAAGGGCTAAGGCTGGAGCTTAGTGTTAGAGTATTTGCCTAGCTTGAAAAAAAAAAAAAGAATTAATGTTGAATGTTATTCATGGCCTCTTCAGCATTCACTAAAATAATTCTTGTATTTAAATTTTTTTCCTAAGTTTCAAACTATCCTGGTAATTTTCCCATGTGGTACTTATTCTCTGTCTTTGTAGGATAGTTTATACTGGTTTGTTTCGAATATTTCCTTTTACTTTATGTAGGATGTTTCTTGTTTTGGGGGTTTTTTTGAGACAGGGTTTTGCTGGGTAGCCCAGGCTGGCTTACAATTTGTGATACTCTTGCCTCAGCCTCCTGAGGCATTACAGGTATGCACCACCACTCCCAGCTTTATGTAGGATATTATTTATGAGTAATAAACTGTATTTTTGAGTAAGATAAGCTATAATTTGTGAGTATTCTCTCTCTCTTTCTCTCTGTCTCTCTCTCATCCTCATTAAATGATTTAGATCAAGATCTTACTTCCTGAGTTACATAACATGCAATCTTTTTTTTTTTTAATTGTTTTATTATTCATACGTGCATACAAGGCTTGGGTCATTTCTCCCTCCTGCCCCCACCACCTCCCTTACCACCAACTCCACCCCCTCCCTCTTCCCCCCAACCCCCTCAATACCCAGCAGAAACTATTTTGCCCTTATCTCTAATTTTCATAACATGCAATCTTGTCTATATCTTGACACTGTTTATGTAACTGGTATTTGAAATTTTGGAGATGTTCTGAGAACCCTTTAGGGCTTTCTCTAGAAGTATTTAGAGGGAACAGAACTTTGTGTAACAGTTCCTTTGACATGAGTCTACTCATGTTTTTAAGTTTTTATTGAACTGTTTAGTTCAAGTATTGTTGACTGTAAAGCCACCTATAAAACAGTAGACAAAGTGCCAGATGAGAAGGGGAACATAATATTGGCCATTGGAACACAATGAGAATTGTCACTCCTCTCTTCCTTGGATCCTTCAAGGTAGCCCCCTACTCTTCAGTTTCCCCCAACTCTATTCCCCAACATTGATCCTTCCAGGTCAGTCTTCTCATTGCCAGAATTCCCGCTCTGAATCCCTTGGCTATGTTACCTCTTCCCAACACCTCACAGAGAATATTCTTTTCGTCTTCATCTGTCACTCATCTCAAGGCCCCTACTAAAGTTCCTGTGTTTGTGACTCTCCCTGAGTGACATCTCTCTGCTTGTGCCTTCATGTTTTCCTTAAGTGTGTCATTCACTTTGGCAAATAATTATCAACGCCTTGTCATGTTATCTAATCACTTCTTGGGTTATGTATGTCTCATAGGTCTGATATCCCTGTGGGGATAGAGTAAGGGGAGGTTTCAGGTTTTCTGTTTATTTTGTTCAGCAAGCACAGCCCACTATATGGTGTTAAGTATGTGACAGACATTAAGACATATTTATTGAGGAGGTGTTTTGATGAATTAAGAATTCTCACATCATTACCAGGCAAAACCAGAAGACTCTGTGGGCAAGGGAAGGTTTTATTAGCTTTAGTAAACTAGTGTGACTTATTCGGAGAAAAATGAAAAAAGAAAAGGGGCCACACTCATCTTCCAAGCTGGTTAATTCAACCATCCATCCCCCATTCAACTGCTAATTGTTGAATACCTCCCACGTACTTGGTGTGGGGGATGCAGGGTTGAGCAAAGTAAACATGTTCTCTGGCTTCCATGTGTTCACAGTCTAAGGAGGAGACTGATTTTAAATAAGTAAACCAGTAAATGGCTATATAATTGCAAATTGTGCAAAGTGCTGTAAAGGAAAGACAATGACATGGGTCATTAAAGTTAGCCTAGTGGTTGAGCAGTACTTCTGTCAGATTCAGAAGTGAAGTTTAGGCAAGTGAAGAAACCAGTCACAGGAAACAGTACCTGCAAAGGCCCTGAGGTGTGGAATTGCTTAGTAGCTTTGAGAAACAATCAAAAACTAGTGTGTGACTGGACATGGTGAGTAATAGGGGGTGTTACGGGATGAGGCTGGTCCTGATCCTAAGGGCCCTCCCTAATGGTCCAGGGCCGGGCATTTGGGTTTGAAGCAATTGGATATATTTTCGAAGACTTTCTTTATTAGTCACCTTTCTGTTGCAGTGACAAAATACCTGAGAAAAACAACTTAAAGGAGGAAGGATGTGTTTTTTGGAGTGGGGTGTTCAAGGTTTCTGTCCATGGTTGACTGACTCCATTGAGTTGGGCCTGAGGTGACACATATATCATGGCAGCAGGAGTAATATATTAAAGGAGGCTGTTCACCTCATTACAGCCAGGAAACAAAGAACAAGGAAGGGGACTGGGGACAAGATATACCTTTCAAGGCATACCTCAGTGATCTACTTCCTTCAGCTAGGCTCCACTTATTAGTTTCCATCACCTCCCAATAAGGCCACCAAATTATAAATCTATCAGAGTTAATACCATTCATTAGGTCAAAATCCTCATGATACAGTCACTTCTCAGAAGCCCTACTTCTGAACATTGCAGTGGGGATCAAGCCTTCCACACGTGAGATTTCAGGGGGCATTTCATACCCAAACCACAGCAATTTTTCTAAGCCAGGTTATGTGCTTAGTAAGCACCCCAAACAATAAACATGCATTATCATTTACTACTGAGAGCACCCAGATGACTAACGTACCCATCTTCCAGTTGAAGAAGCCAAGGCCCACAGATGATAAGCGACTAGCTTAGGATCACACACATTACATGCTCATGAGCAGGCTGGGATACACCTAGGTTGGCTTGAGTCTTCTAGAGCCCACGCTGTGACTCCTGCCTGATTTTACCACAAGATCCGTCAGCCCCTGTGTAGCTGCTGGAGCTGGGCAAGTGTAGGAACGGGCAGACAAATGAAGAAGCTCCATCGACAGTCCAGGTGAGATGTCACAGCTTGTAATTGGAGAGCAATGGATATTTTGGGGTGGCATGGGGACACGGAGAAAGAGGGAAATACATGTAGGAGTGAATATGTTTGATTTCTTTAGTTTGAAATAAAAGACCTTCAATTTGCATTTTAAGAATTTAGAATTTAGAAAAGAAACAATAAGCTCAACCACAGCATGAAAAAAGGAAATAAAAGCAGGATAAAAAATAACAAAGAAAAAATCAGATGAATAAGACAGGCTTTTTAGTTTTAATTAATATAGTAGAAATACTAATGAAAAAGGAAATGTAATTACTAGTTAAAAATTTGTCATTATGGAACATTATTTATAACTCCTTGCTGAATTAGCTAACCAAGCTGAAACATACTTCTATAGCATGAAATAATGAAATTGGCCAACAATTTATTGCCGTTAAATCTGAAGTGAGATCTGCTGTCCTCCACGTGGCCTTCCCTTTGTGTCTGTTATAGTCTGATCAATCTTCACAACCCTGCTGAAATCCCTAAGACAGAAAAATAAAGCTGGTTGACATGAATACGTGGTGATTTGAGCTCACATGAACAGTTTCCAGCAGTCAGCATGGCCTTGTACCAATGAGGGCAAAGGTTGGTTTTGTTATGTTCAGTCTGTTGGTGAGGACAAGAAATGGGTTTGTTTTCTACCCTGGCAGATCTAGGTTTTTGTTTTTGAGACAGGGTTTCACTATGTAGTTGAGGTTGTCATCAAACTCACAATCCTCCTCCCAGGTGCTCAGATCCAGTTTGGAAAAGCAAGTTTGGGGGATTAAAGGCATAAAAATTGTTTACAAGCTTTCGTCACATGGGTTAGCAACAGGGCAGAATAAAGTCAGAATGAAGTATCTGTTGAGAAATACTGGTTGTAAGCTTTTTAGGATAAAAACTTCAACTACTAGCTTTGAGACTCTTGAGACTGGTGCCTGACCATGGTTAGAAATAAATTGCCCACAGGTTCTCAGACTGGAAGACGAAGAAACCTGTTGGTGGTTTCTCAGGGTGCCCCTGTGCCTGAGCTAGGTGTGTTCCCAGGAAGCTTGCATAGTGAGGAAGGCGGAGAAGGCAGCAGTTTCCACTTCTTCCCCAAGCCTCCCTCCTCCTGGAAGAAATCTTAACCATTGGCACAGGGCTCCCTGACAGGCTGTGGGACCCCCCCTTAAGGAGCAAGCAGTCCAGTGCTTTCCAAGAAGTAACCGGGGAGTCTCCAGAGTGATGGCAGAAAGGAGAGCAGGAAGTCGAGCAAAAGTGGAGTCTTTTTCTATGAGCATTAGACTTTGCCAGGTTATGACAAGTCTTAGGAAAGCAATCTTGCTTTTAGATGCCATGTTCAGGCCACCCTGGGTTCCTTTTCCTTAGAGTGTTCCTCATAAGAAGGATGAAGAGAAGAGGCAGATAGAATAGATAACTGACGCTCACACCGGGCCATTTAGTCCTTCATTCTGTCATCCATTCATGGGTTCAGTACTCCTAAGGCAGGCCAGGGCTAGGGCCTGACAACCATGATGACTGAGGCACCATCTCAAGGCACTTTTCCATAGGCAGCCACATATTCACATATACTGGTAAGTCTGAGAATTATATACAGTGTCCCTGGTATAGCATCTGCACATACTTGGTGCCCAACAAATCCTGGCCATCACCACATTAGCATCCCTGTTATCAGTGAGAGATATTCATGCATCTTGGCACAGTGCTGGTACAGAGGTGAGACTCAGGATGCAAGGTGACTGATTCACTAACTGAATGAATACATTTCTGAGCACCTTGTTCATGTAGGCACCTTTAAAATGTACAGGGAAAGCTTCTGTGACTGATGTTTGCCTAAATCAAGATGGGGCATCAGTAAAAAATGTTGTAAATTGAAAGTCAACACAGTTGAATAATTTGCTAAATGCTAAGTGAGTGAAAATAGAAGGTGCTTCAGAAATTGGGGAAGGGGTAAATTCTGTGAATTCGTATGGACGGCATGTATATTAATCTAGTTTGTGATCAAGTTGAAAATTTTTAAAGTCCTAGCCCTTTAACCCTGTGGTAGGGAGAACAGTGGCTTCCTTTTCCATATGCATAGGAATACACATATACGTTTATCATAATTTTACCTATATAACAGCTGTGTAGCACACAAATCACAAATAATAATAATAAAAAAATACCCAGTAGTCTTTATTGTAAATTCTGTGTTCTCACAGAGTGCCTCTGTTGATTTCTGTTCAGCTCTTGTAGCCATAACTAACTTATGCTTGCAGTGTAGCAGG
This sequence comes from Castor canadensis, assembly GCF_047511655.1. Taxonomy (NCBI): domain Eukaryota; kingdom Metazoa; phylum Chordata; class Mammalia; order Rodentia; family Castoridae; genus Castor; species Castor canadensis. The sequence goes on from NC_133386.1 coordinate 150,894,454, forward strand.
ATTTGACAAGTAGAATTTCATCCAATCCACTAACCCTCGCCCAATAAATTTATTATCAGTACCTTTGATAGGTGATCCTCCAAACTATATTTCACCTTTGTGCGTATGATATTCATTAAACAGACCCACTTCTAGTCTCAACATGGTGTTAAAACTTCACTCAGACTTGATATAAGCATCTTCTGTGCTATATCTTATAACAGTTTTCAAGTATTGAAAGAGTATTTTCCTTCCTTTTTAAAATGTTGTTTGCAATATAATGAGTATGGACACGACTCACTTTCAAGTTCAATCTGCCTTGACATTTCCTCCATCACTGTAATGCCAGAAAATCAACAAAATAAGAAATTAAGCCCCAATTCACAGTGTTACCCAGTTTCTAAGGTGTTAGGCACTCCCACTGCAGCCAAGTTTGTGGTCTCCCCAGATGTATAATTGGGAAGAGCTATACTTCAATAAAGTAATTTCAAGAGCATAGATGATTGTAAGTGATAAGTTTTAAGTATCTATTACCTTTCTTTTTAGGTATATAACAGTCTTCCCTTCTCAGCAGTTTCTCTTCTACAGTTTCAGATATTCATGTTCTGAACATTTTAAATGGAAAATTCTAGAAGTAAACAATTCATGTCTGTCTGAGTAGTGAGTGTGTCAAAGTCTAATGCCATCCTAAGCTGTCTTGCCCAGGATGTCAGCCATCCCCTTTGTCTGTGTATCCATGCTGTATGCACTACCTGCCCACTAGACCCTTAGTAGCTGACTCCGTTATCAGATGAGCTTGGGTGTGTTCAGGGTGGTATGGCCATGGACCTGACTCAGTTATCAGATTGACTGTCACAGTATCACAGTAAATGTCACCTTGGTGACATTTACCTGTGGTGCTAGACATCAACTGGAGATGTTGGAATCTGAGATGTACCCACACTGGATAAGGAGGGACTACTAAGTTATTTGCAAGTTAATATTTTGAGTTTTAATAATAGCTATATTTAAAAGCTGACTTTACTGAATTCCTACACATTTAGTATTTGAGAGATGGTAGAAGCTGCCTCCAATAAACCTACTGCCCTCATTCCTAGTGAGGGTAAAAGCCTGCCATTTGGGTGAATAGCTGTGTGCATTTCCCTCACCCTTAGTTGCTGCTGCTGCCTGCACACACACAGGCTCCCCTCTTTCCTGAATCTGATACCCAGCATACGGGTATGCGTGTTTATGAGACAGGCAGACAGACATGGATCTGTCCTAGCCACATTGCTCACCCTAGTCATGACATTTAACATATTCACTAATAACTTTACACTTCACACTTACTTCCCTTCTGTCTTTCTGTATAGAAAAAAGAAAGGAGAATTCTGTACACTGTAATAGGGGATGGTTATGGACTGATCACTGGGATAGCTGTCAAGTGAGTTGCCCTAAAGTGTTCTTCAAAAGCTCCCTCCTGATCTCACCTCCTGAAAGAAATCCAAACCTGCCCAGACAGGTTAGAGAAGTTTACAACTCTTTCTCCCCCCCCCCACCCCCCCCCCCCCGCAGCCCTGAGAGGCACAATTCCTAATTACAAATGGGTACACTTTTATCAGCAAAACAAATGTTTATGGAGAAATTTGAGCAAAACAAGCTCCTCCTGTCTCCACCCTCAGCCTTATTTTCCTTTCTTAAGCAATATCCCTTTCACACAGATGTGGAAAAGCTGGGAGAGGAGTAACCTGTCTGCCCCTGCAGGGCTGACTCACAGCACGTTATTTTTGCACTGGTTGGTAAATAGCTGATCCCCCAACCTCCCACCCCCACCCCTGCTCGCCTTGTGCCCTGCCACAATCAGGCAAGGGCAGGTGGCTCCAGACCCTGCTCTGGCATCTGACTGACCAAAGCCTGGCTGTTAGCCTTGGTTAAATAGTTTGACTGTCCCCTGTCCACATCCTCCCAGTCACAGACTTCAGCCACTTACCACCCTGTACACTCAGCTGCCACCTCCAGACCATACCAGACAGCACAGATCCATTTCACAGCTGTGGAACCCTCATAGAGAAGAATTTATCAGTTTAGAATCAGAACACAAGGCTCCTTCTCTGATGTATGCCCCTCCTTTCTGTTCCCCAGTCCATGCCCAAGTAGCTTCACTTCTGCATCCCCACATCTAGTTCATTTAAACGGGTGCACCTATCCCATGCTGACACCTTACCATCTGTGAGGCCTTCCAGAAGCTCACCCTCAGCCAGCTGGGCCTCAGAGCCTGTGCCACCTCTGAACCCACCTCAGTCCCTACTGACTTCCTTGATGCTTGTCACTCCCATTGCTGCCACCATTGCTCAGCCACTGTGCCTCACTTTCCCTCTGGAACTTTTTTCATCTTCTGCTATTGTTTCTGGTTCCGACCAATCATTCAAATCCAGAATTTGTTGGAAATTCCTTCTTTCTTTACTCTGGCAACAGCTGTAGTCTTCAAAGAGGTAAGGATACTAATTTACATTGGGGTCAACTAGCCTGACCAAAATCACAAGAGATGGGGCCCCTTTCTCCAAAGGGGAAGGGCTCTGCAAAGAGCCTGTATTATGATCAATATCCAAACAGGGAATCATAATAAAATTACTTTTTCAATTAACACAAAATATTTCCCACTTTGCCTTGGGTTGTGAAATTACTACTATAGTTGAGTAATGATAGTCATGGTTTTTTCCTCATTTTGTTTCTTGCTTGGCTTTTTACAAATATTGCTCACAGATGTTTAAGAATTTATATTAAAAGTGAATTCCAATAAAAGGCCTCTTAGTTAAATTATTTAGCCTAGTTCATTAACCCTTTTTAGAAATAACATGCATGCTTAGGCAGGAGTATCTCTAGTTGTGATTTCCTGAGGTAAATGTGTTCAGAAATGAAAAGGTCCTAAATAGACGTGAATGTCATTTTATCTAATTGAAGATGAATGCTGAATTTTGGGAGCTGTAGTAGAATCCAGTCCACCTTGCTTTGAAGGAGATTTATGATCATAGGGGTTGATGCTTTGCTCCCAAGGGCTCTGCTGGTGAAGGTTAAGTTAACTCCTTCAACTCCGTACTGCCTTGTGCATCCAGAAGAGGCAACTTGAAGGTGGATGGGAAGTGTGTGTTGGTGGGGAAGAATGTTGAAGTTTGTTTGGCAACTCAACCAAACCAAATCAAAAAGCCACGAGTCATCTAGGCCTGTGGAATGTTAACGTAGTTTGATAAACGGAAAGCCACATTCTGTCATTTGTGTACTCTGCCAACCGGTCTCCCATTAGGCTTCATGGCATCCTTCTCTGTTTATAGCATCAAGATTTCCCAGAATGTCTTTAAAAGGGGAGAATTAGAAGTTTTTCTAGCACAGATGATTTTAGACAGTCTGTGGTAACCAGGAACAGCCACTTTTTCCTGAGCTTGTTTTCCACCTTGCTCTCTGAAAACCCATTTCCAAAACATGGACTGTGTAGCCTGCCCTGTGGCTCTACACAGTGGCTAGAAATGAGGGTTCTTTTATGGCTGGGACACTGGAAGATGCATCTATCTATCTTACCTGCATATATATAATATAGAAGAGTTTTATTTATAAAAGCAACAGGATCAGATTTCTTCATATTTGGATTGTATCAAAACTTGAAAGTGATTGCAAAATTATTTAAATCTTACAAAAACAAATAGATCTTATAAAAACATAGAAAGCACCTTAATTCATTGGATGAGCCAGAAGAATTTAAATGCTAAAATCCAAGAAACAGAGTTGCAAATAATAATTCCTCTAACTAAATTGGGTTTATTCCAAAATGCAATCACTCCCAGGAACCTTAACAACAGATCTTTTATTATTCTCAATTTGAAATTATGTCAAACTCATAGAACAGAGTGACAGTGTGAGGCACCTGATGTGTGTGACACTTCAGTCAGTGACACTGTGGAAGATGCATCCTTGATAGAAGATTGCAAGGAATGGTTTAGAAAATCAAAAGGTATTAAATTGAACTGTGCAGATTGATGGTTTTAATACCTGTAGAGGGAGCTGGGGAAAGCTAGAGTTCTTAGTGACCAACTTGTACTAAAAAATACACTTGAACCTCTGGGTCAGATGCTGAATTCCTTCCACAGGTGGGAATGCTGCACCTCCGAGAAAGGCCAAGTTCCATTTTTGGTGATGATTTTACCCATGTAAAACTTTCCCGGAATCTCTTATCATTAGTGCCCCACCCAAAGGATGAAAAACACCATCTGATTTACAGTTTTCCCATCTCTTATTTGAGTTTGCAACTTTCTTGGATAACAGATGGCCAGAAAATGTGTAAGCCCAAATAAAAGCAAAGCATGGGCTTCACTGTTTCTTCACTGGTGCCAGTTGCTTTTTGAAATTAAAATTATGTAAATGATCCCTTGGCTTGAAGCGGGAGAATCAGAAATGGAGGAGGCAACCCCAGCATTTGAGAGTTTGGTTTGTGTATGGCTGTTTTTTCTTTCTTTCTTTCTTTCTTTTTTTTTAAGCTCTTAATGTTTCCTTTTAAAGAGAAAGAAGAGAAGAGGCATTTGGGAAAAACATTTTACAAGTTGCTCATTCACAAAGCTTGAAGAACTTCATCAACAGCCAGCCTAGAGTCAGAGAGAATATTATAGTTGGCAGAGACCTTAGAGGCAATAGTTTTAATTGACTTGAAGGGAGAGGAAATGATTCTGAAGTCAGAGGCCAGAGCAGGGCCTGGGCCTCTCAGGGTTTGGCGTCTTTCTTACCTCAAGGAGTTAAAAGTCTGAGCCTGGGCGTGATCAGCCAGATGGTCTTTAACAGTAACATGGTTCATATTGTTTAGATTATCCTGTTGCAAGTGCCGTGCCTCGTTTACCTTTTATGGAATAAAGTGTGGAAAATTGACCACAGATGTAAGTAACCAAGAATGACGGGGAAGCTGTTGTTACCAGGCCTCTCCTTCTCTCTCCAACATGCCTGATCCCGCAGATAAAAAAATAAAGAGAGAAATGTGAGACAGGCTGAGATCTAGCTCGCCTTACTTCCGTAGCTCAGGTCTGAGCATCCTTAGCTCACCGCTTTACATGTGCATTCGTCTAAGCCTGGCCCCAGGACTTGCATGCAGCCCACTCTCAAGTTCAAGATCGTCCAAGGGTTCCTCAGTTAAAGTATTGTACCCCATAAACAGTTTTTCCAGCCAGGTTTGGAAGGCAGGGGACAAGGCCCAAATACTAACATGGAGCAGTTTTGTGGCCTTGTATTTTCTAGCAGGGACAGGAAGTGACATTGTGGAGTCTGAAGAGCGTGGATAAATTGCTGCATTTCCATTGCTTTGATTGCTATCTCAGCTGCGGGATGGGCCAGATTAATTAGAATTAGGCCCTTGTTCCTGAGAAATGTATTTCTGAGTCTTACAAAAGAATTGACTGCCCCGAACAGGCCTGCGTAGAAAGGAGCGTGTTGAGACAGGCCTGTACTTTCCTTTTTGGTGGGCTTTTCAGGATTATGAAGGCATAAATACCTTTGTAAACCCTCTGAGGAAAGTAATAAACTAAGGCTTTATGAAGTCCCTTTGTTTTCTCTCACTTCCTCTTCTCTTTCCATGGCTCTGTTGGCAAGGCCTGGGTTTTGCCTCTTGCCCTTCTCTAGGGGCACTTGCTGCCTCTGCCTGTGGCTGTAACTAAAATCAGGTGACAATTTCTGCCTGCAGGTCTGTTGGAGGCAGAAAGGGCCAGTTACCCATGCAGATATTGGGCTGCTTCTGATCTCTGGCGAATGGATACTGCTCCTCAAAGTGGATTGCTGGGGTGCCTTCTCTCCTCTGTGTGGAGCCCTACATGAGATGGGATTCCTGCACTGGCCACATGTCGTTTCTGTCTTGTCATTCCCCTGCATTCAGCTTCCCTTACTCCTGCCAGGTCCCTAACGATCCCCACCACTCTTCCTCTTTCTGGAGTCCTGACTTTACTTCCAAGAAACTTCCCAACATCCAACATCTTTAATCTGCTTCTTGCATGCTTTCCTGCCAACCTGGGCCTGTCTCTAGACACCATGCCCTTCCCAAGCTTCACTGCTTTTCCCTACACACTTTTGGGTCATTCTTCCCCCACACCCTTTCAAGATCCTCTTCCCTTGATGTTGGGGTGCCTGGTGGGCCCATACCTGTCTGTTAGGAAGCTATGATGCTCTGGGCACTCATCAGAGACTCTGGTGCTTGGTTTCCATCAAACACTCTTCCTTACTCTTTCATGAATTCAGTAGCCTCCCCGATGACCTGTCCACCAGCCACACAGTTCCTCTACCTTCCCTGCTGCCCTGGCTATAAGAGCCACTCCACCCATGACTTTCCTCACATAGCCCACAGCTGGGTCATAATACCTTTGAACATGCACCCTCCCTGACCACCACCTCCTGTCCCATTGTCTCTTCTATTCTAAATCTCATGAAGCCTGACTCTTCAGAACCTCTCCAGATCCTCAGTCCCCTCCTGACACAGCCTCAATGACTACTGATTATTCTACTTACACTTACCAGCATCCTCAGTTTTTTCCACCCCATGTCTACCTCTTTTGTCCTTTCACTGCCAGAACTGAGCCCTCCCACCTGAATCAGAAGGCATTCTTCCTGAGCCTACTTTTGGTCTGCAATATGCTGTCCAGCTTCTAACACAACCCCAGCCTGTGGTGCTACCAACTGCCCCCCATCCCTTCTCAGTCAACTCTCTGTTCTTCCTTTATTCACCAAACATCTTGGAAGCTCATCTAGTGCTGCCACATCTTTGCTTCCCCTCACACACAAGTTCTGGCTCCACTGCCATTGCAATTGCTATTGCCAAGATTACCTGTGACCTCCTAATTTCCAGATCTTTCCACATCTTCCTTGAGCTGTCTCCCACTGCCTTTTTCTTAAAGCTCTCCTCTTCCACAGTTGTGACATGTGTTTCTCAGGTTCCCCTTTTTCTCTGCCTGTTTGTTCCATTTCCCCATGGATCTCTCTTTCTGTTCCTTCAGAATCATTTCTCCTCCAGTTCTCTCTCTCTGTGCCTACTCCTCTCATTCTAGCCATGATCCTGGTCCTGTAACATGGGGAAAAGCACAGAGGGTTGACTGTTGCATAGGCTGCTTCTGAAAACATCCTTCTTATTCAGCACAGGAAGAGAAACACCCTAGATGACTGATAGGGCTTAACAGTGTGCATCTGAGATTGTGGTTGAGTCCCAAGGCGGACAGTATCCTTAGGCAAGGTTAGTGCCTAAGGCTGTGGATGGGCAAGCCCATGGAGAGTCGCAGTTGAGTGACTGTGTTGGGTATTCACATTCTCACAGGCTCTTTTTTTTTTTTTTTCATTTTTTCTTTTATTATTCATATGTGCATACAAGGCTTGGTTCATTTCTCCCCCCTGCCCCCACCCCCTCCCTTACCACCCACTCCACCCCCTCCCGCTCCCCGCCCCAATACCCAGCAGAAACTATTTTGCCCTTATCTCTAATTTTGTTGTAGAGAGAGTATAAGCAATAATAGGAAGGAACAAGGGGTTTTGCTGGTTGAGATAAGGATAGCTATACAGGGCATTGACTCACATTGATTTCCTGTGCATGGGTGTTACCTTCTAGGTTAATTCTTTTTGATCTAACCTTTTCTCTAGTTCCTGGTCCCCTTTTCCTATTGGCCTCAGTTGCTTTAAGGTATCTGCTTTAGTTTCTCTGCATTAAGGGCAACAAATGCTAGCTAGTTTTTTAGGTGTCTTACCTATCCTCACCCCTCCCTTGTGTGCTCTCGCTTTTATCATGTGCTCATAGTCCAATCCCCTTGTTGTGTTTGCCCTTGATCTAATGTCCACAAATGAGGGAGAACATACGATTTTTGGTCTTTTGGGCCAGGCTAACCTCACTCAGAATGATGTTCTCCAGTTCCATCCATTTACCAGCGAATGATAACATTTCGTTCTTCTTCATGGTTGCATAGAATTCCATTGTGTATAGATACCACATTTTCTTAATCCTTTCGTCTGTCCTGGGGCATCTTGGCTGTTTCCATAACTTGGCTATTGTGAATAGTGCCGCAATAAACATGGATGTGCAGGTGCCTCTGGAGTAACAGTCTTTTGGGTATATCCCCAAGAGTGGTATTGCTGGATCAAATGGTAGATCGATGTCCAGCTTTTTAAGTAGCCTCCAAATTTTTTTCCAGAGTGGTTGTACTAGTCTACATTCCCACCAACAGTGTAAGAGGATTCCTTTTTCCCCGCATCCTCGCCAACACCTGTTGTTGGTGGTGTTGCTGATGATGGCTATTCTAACAGGGGTGAGGTGGAATCTTAGTGTCTCACAGGCTCTTGAGGGTGGTGAGTGGGTGGTTCCTTAAGCCTGGAGGAGAGCTCTGTTTCAAAAGCTGGCTGTGCAGTAGAAACTGTGGGTTTGGAGTTACCCATTGTATTTCAAGCCCACTCTCCTTCCACTACCCTGTGACTTAGGGCCACTGGCCTCTCCTGGCTGCGTCTCTGTTTTTGCCTTTTTTTTGTCTTTTTTTTTCTATTTTTTCCTTTTTTTTTTTTTTTTTTTTCTGGTGCTGGAGACCGAACTCAGGGCCTTGCACTTGCCAGGCAAGCGCTGTTCCACTGAGCTAAATCCCCAACCCCTGCGTCTCTGTTTTTATTTGCAAAATAGATAGCAGTATCTTCCTCCTCTGAGGATTAGAGGTAGTGTACTATTAGGAAGACAGAGACATAATTTTGTAGAATGATGAAGCTGGTATGACATTGTCTTTGGCTATCTATAAACCCAACAAACCCACCAACGCACCAAAAATTACTTATTAACCACCTTCATGCATTCATGTACTTGTATCAGAGTTGAGAGAATTACAGAACTGGTCCCTGAGCTCGGTCCATTGAAACCACACACAACACCATTAGAGCCTATTCGATGATGACCTCACATTGACATCTCAGTGACATTGGGCAGTAGGCGCTTTGGAGATGGGGAGGTTGGTGGGGGTCAGAGTGGATGAGACAGGTAGCCTGTGGGAGCCTTTGGCTGCCTGGAATAGAAGTGTCAGTCATATCTGTGTAAAGTGAGTAATAAGTGGTTCAGGCTTCTGTGAAAGTTAGGTGGAGAAACTAAAATTGATACCAGCGGCCCCCAGGGATCTATTGGGTATTTTTGGGTGAGAATGTGGTGAAACGGTGTTTTAGTGCCCTTATTTATAAGGTATTTTTGATTGAAGTATGAGGGCAGTCTGCATTCAGTAGACTGTTATGAGAATTAGACCCTGATCTGAAGAAGAGCAGGGTTAGATTAGGATGGCAAGGATAGAAAGCAGGCTATTTCATAAGAAAAAGACTATTAAAGATATTGGTGACAAATTCAAGATGAAAGCAAAAACATGACTTAATAATGACTTCAAAGTTTCTATTGGGAATTCTATGAAATGAAAAGGAAGGAAAGTCTTTTCATGATAAAAATATGTAATATGACAATTTCCATTCAAATCATCTTTAAGTGTACAGTTCATTGGCATTTGGTCCACTCTCCTTGTTACAATATGGTCATTACCAAGAAGAACTTTCTATAGCAATTTGACATTTCTGTAGCAACTGAGAATCTGACTCATGTGCTTATACTGTAGAAACTTTGTTACTTCAATATTTTATAGAGGTTTTTTGATTTTACAGAATTATTAGTTTACAATGTTTAGATATAAGAAAAAAAAAGATATGCATTATTTACTTCAGATAGTTAGAGAAACACACCCCTGAAAGAGTAAGAAAGGCACAGGGTCTCTGAGAAAGGAGAGGTGAGGGATAGAAGGAGGGATATTCTCTTCCTGCCTCTGCCAGGCAAGCTCCTATTCACTCTGCAGTCCACCTCCTAGGTCCCTCCTTCCCAGAAGCCTTCTTCCTTCCCTCACCTTCACCCTCACCCTCCTGAACTTCACCAGAGGTTCATCCACCTTCCTGTTTCTGCTGTGCAGTGGACAGATTTCCATTGCCACTGTCATCGCAGCATGGAAACCAGCCATCTTCATGGTCACCCTCAGTAGATATGAGTTCTGTGAGTGGAGACTAAGGCCATGTCATCTCTATATCCACATTGTCTTGCACACCATAGGCATGCAGAGAAGGCTTGTTCTCATGAAATGAAGTGAAGTGAAACAGCAGACTCGGAGTGCGGACACAGACATGATATGTGAGGGTAAAGATGAAAGCACATGGAGGCCGTGCTTGGCATCTGAGACTCCTCCAGGCAGGAACGGGAGGGTGGTCACCTGCCATGAGTCAGATTTGTGAGGAGACCTGGAGGCTAGAGTACAGAAGCAGGCAGAGCAGCCCTGGTGGGGAGTGTGCAGGACAGGAGAGAGACACACACACACACACACACACACACACACGCACACACACAAAAAGTGACAGAGATACACAGAAGCAGAGAGAGAAAAGGGGTAGGGAGGGAAGGAGAAGGGAAGAGATGGCAGCTTGGGCTCTGCTTCCTATTCACTTTGACCTTGTGCCTCTACTTTTTCACCAATAGCCCTTCATCAAATATATTGCAAACCTTGTCATTCATTAATTCATTTATTCAACAGATAGCCACTAAAGATGTACTTTGTCTCCAACTTCATGCTAAAGACTACTTACATCATCCCTAACCCTTGTCAAAGTACACACAGTTGTCCCCATTTCGTAGATGAGGCTCAGGGAAGTTATTTGCCCAAATTAAGGCAACTAGTCAATGGCAGAAGTAGGTTTTGAACTCAGGGCTTGAATCTCCTCGCCTTGCACAATTTCCATGAATTGGATATTTTTGGGTGAGAAACATCAGCAGATGTTTGTTGGATTAATTTTAGGAAAAATTTGGATACCAGAACACAAAGAAAGGGGAAGCAGTATGGGACTAGAAATTGGCCCGGCTAGTTCAGAAGATGGAGGAAGAACAGGATTAGGGTAGATATGACTGAGCCTAGGATGGCTCATGTCTCTGAAGAGTCCAATGACCCAGGAAAGAAAACTGTGTTCCGGATGGAGACTGCACAGGTTTGGGGATGTGACTGTTCTGATTCCAGGGGCTTTGTGAACATTCATTCTTGGAGTTCCTATCATGGTTTGTTCCTTCCTTCCTTCCTTCCTTCCTCCCTCCCTCCCTCCCTTCCTTCCCCCTGTCCCCCCTCTTTTTCCTTTCTCTCTCTCTCTCTTTCTTGCATTCTCTCAAGGAATGTAAGGAGGATTAGGGATTGGTAACAGTCCTTGGCCAGTGATTCTGCTAACTCTTCCCCTAAACTGCATGGCAGGAGAGATGGAAGGAGGGCCTAGCTGGCCCTGGGGAAGGAGCTTTTGGGACAGAGGCTCACTTTACTTCCTAGTGACCTTCCATTATTGCCTGGGGGCTTCTTCCTTATTCATTCAGCTCCAAGGCTTCATTTCAGGAGATGATTGAGACTGGTTGAATTATTTACACTTGGCCTCAGCTATAATGGAAGATATCTAGCCTGACTCGCCATCACCTCTTTCTCTGGCCTGCTGAAGGGGCCAGCTTAAGAAGCCATGTTTGAGACCTCGTTTGGAGCTCTGATGACCAGCTGATTCCCATTAGAACCGTGTAGCCAGTTCCTTAAAGCTTTTCAATTCTTATGTGGGCCTGTGCCACTTCGCCCACCACATTCCCCATGACTCTCCTCTTGCTTTCTGTGCTCCAGCTCTGTGGCCTCCTTGTTTTTTTCTTTATACCCACAGGTATATTTCTGTCCCCAAAGCCTTTGCACTTTCTGCTGTCTCTTCTCGAGTGGCCATCCCATGTATTTGCATAACTGGGTCCTTCCCTTCTCAAATCTGTAGAAATACTCTTTCAGTGCTCCCTACCCCCACCTCCAGAGGCCTGTACCTGTTTAAAAATAGCACTTCCTGTTCCCTTTAATCCCTCTGTCCTGCTCTATCTTCCTTTATAACCTGTCTGCTGGCATAACATTTGTATTTCTTTGTCTTTTCATGTTCTCTCTCCTTCACTAGAAGGTAGGCGTCCTGTGAGAAGGACTTTCTCTCATTCATCGCTGTATCCCCAGCTCTTAGAACAATTCTTAACATATTTTATATGCACAATTGGTATTTGTTAGATGAGTGAATCACCAGCAACCAGCTTCTTGCTCAGGAATTTGAACTGAGGGCAGAGCGACTTCTTTGGTTAATGACAGTTACAGCCCCTATGTGGTCAGCCAGGCACAAGGCCAATGGCCATGTGTGGTCACATGGAATCACAGGAAGCTGGCTAAGCTCAAAAGAGAAGTGATGTGGGGGAGGCCAGGTACCCTGAGAGATAAAAAGAACGTTCTACTGTCTGGGGGCTTCTGTCCTTCCCCCGAGGTTTGGCTACATTTGGATTCCTGTGCCTATGAATTTGTCAGGGTGTCTGTTACACACTTGGCAGCTTAAAACAACAGCTACTTATCATCTTTTCCTTGGATCAGTAGTCCAGGTGGGCACGGCTGTTTTCTGCCCCGGATCTCACAGGTGTTGGCTGGGCTGGGCTCCTTTATGCAGAGGCTGTGGGGAGAAGTGTACTGTTAAACTCCTTCAGGTTGTTGGAGTATAGTTGTAGGACTGACATCCCTGTGTGTTTGCTGGCTTTGGTCATGGGCTGCTCTTACCTGGCAGAAGCCCCTCCCAGCCTCGTGCCATGGAGCCTCCTCTCACACTCTAGTCTCTGACTTCCTGTTGTGCTGCCTACAGGAGAAAACTCTGCTCTTAAAGGGCTCCTGTGATCAGGTTAGGCTTACCTGGTAATCTCCTTTGAGTAACGCTAAATCAAAACTAGCAACCCTAATTACACCTGCAAAATCCTTTCTACCAGGGAACCTAAAATAGGCAGGACACTGTATCCCATTATAGTCACAGGCCTGGGATTAGAGCAGGAAATCTTAAGGAGCCATTTTCGGATTCTGCCTACTACAGTATTTAAAAAATCTTCTTTAATTAATGAGCTCAGAGAAGGGGGTTCTGTAGTTTACAACAGAAATATAATGGCCGTAATCCACCAAGGCCCCAGCCTCGGGGCGGGGAGTGGGGTGGGGGTGGGGGCTGAAGTTACAAACTTTGCCTTCCTGACCTCTACTAAATCTTTATTTTTCCTCTGAAGAGTTCAGAATACAGAGATGTGAAAGATTAGACCATCTGCCAGACTTTGTATGCCAAAAATAATGAAAATAGCCCCTTGCTTCTAACCTCTCTGATAGAAAACTTTTTTTAATGCTTTTCCTAAGAATCACTCTCCAAGTGAGATCATTGGTTATCCTGAGCCTTTTCCCATGACTTAATTGACTAGCAGAGGCCGCCCAGCAAAATCTCACAGAAGACATGGAGGGTAATTGGCAGAAAGCCCCAAGGCTCTAGTTGAAATGAGTAGTTTTGGTTAATCTACACCATGAAGCTGAAAAGCTATTATGTACAGATATCGTTGCCCTGAGGTATTATCAAGAAATTCCATATAGAAAGGAATAAACGGGTTTGAGAATGAAAAAAATTAAAAGCAAAATGCAAGACAGAGTAAACTTTCCTGCAGGTATAGATCAGGGCAAGTTTTGAAGCTTTTTCATGACTCAGAGAGAGTTCAGTGACCAAATCTGAGGGAGGCAGGATGAAACAAAAAAATGACTACATTTTTAAGATTTTTTTTTCCCCTCTGCTGCCATTCCCGACTTCATTTGCCCAAAGTAACACAATTTTCCATGGCGCAGTAGGAAATCCGAGATAGGGGATTGCTATGCAGTTTACTGCCTAGCTTCAAAACGTGTACAGTAATCGCTGAGTGTCAAAAAAATAGCAGGTGGTAAGTTAGAGGGAATTGAGGGGAGAAGCTTGCCTTGGGGCAGATTGAAGAGTTGTAAGATTATTGAATCCAAGAGATTCAGAGATGGAGGGGCTTCCTCCTGAATCCCACCTCCATCCATTACTTTGTGGGTGGACAAGCACTGAGCATGGTGACAGGACACTCAGCTCTGGTTTGCCACACTCTGTAGAGCAAGTGAGGAGAAATAAGGAAGCAGCAACTATGACTGAAGATGTGAAGTCCTGGGCCTTGGGTGGCCCTGCTGCTATAGAAGCTGACAAGCTCCTTAACCCTTTGGAGCCTCAACGTCAAATGGAGATTCTTGTTCCTAGTTGTCAGGCTTGTTACAGAATTAAATAAAGATACACGCTCAAGCTTTGTAGCAATCATAACGAAAACGCAAGTTATTACACTGCATTCCTATTACTATTGGTATGGAATTGAGACTTTGACCTAGGATGGTCCATGGTCAATAGCTGAAGAAGAGGTACCTAGAGCCCATTACAGGGGCTCTGGAAATTTAGAGAAAGACACTGTTTCCAACGTCAGAACAAGCGATGCTAGAAGCTGCAGGCTGCTTTGAAGAGACAGAGGGTGCCAACACTTTGGAGGGCAGAAGCCTCAGGTCCAAGAAAGAAAACTGACACTCCTGAGATGGACACAGGCTCGCCATAAGCTTGCAGCAGCGCAGCCTGGGAACAGAGCCCTTGTGAGCTACTCACCAGGCTCACTGAGTAACCAGGCAACAACCTCAAGTCTGAGACCTGGGGGAAGAGCCTGCCCCTGAAGCTTTGGGACAGGTAGAAGAAAGGAGTGTTCTGTGACCCTAAGCGAAATAAAGGCAGTTTCCAAAAGCCATAGGGCAACTTGGGAAGCTATATTGAGTTGTTACGAGGTGCCTATTGACTGAACTGAAGAGCCACCATCACAAACTGTTTCTAGTCTTGGGTGACTCTTTTCCTCTGCAGATGTAGGAGTCAAAGATAGAAAACTGAACTCTTGGCTCCTGATAATAACAAGGTTAAGAATAGTCATTCATTTTTATATTTGACAAAGCATTTATTAATGCTTGCTTGACCATGCTGCAGGCCTGAGCATTCAAAAATTTAGCCCAGACCAGGTGCAGCGGCTTAACCCTGTAATCCCATCTACTCAAGAGGCAGAGATCAGGATAGATCACAGTATAAGGCCAGCCTGGGCAAAAAGTTAGCAAGATCCCATCTCAACCAATAAGCCAGGCATGGTAGCATATGCCTGTGATTTCAGATATGTAAGAGTGATAGGTAAGTGAGTCACAGTCTGAGGCTGGCCCTAGGCAAAAGTGTGAGACCGTACCTGAAAAAAATAACTAAAGCAAAAACAGCTGAGGGTGTGGCTCAAATAGTACAACAATTGCCTAGCAAGTGCAAGACCCTGAGTTTAAGCCCCAGTACCACCAAAAAAAGAAAAAAAAATGCAGTCTGGTGGATGTCAGACAGGAACACACAGGTGCTCGGATGGAAGCAGGTGTGGCATAATTCCCATTTTTTCCCTCCTCTGTGTCCTCAGCTGGCAGTGATTTAATATAGTTTCCACTGCTGATTCTTGGCCATAAGACCTTTCTTCTAGGCTTGTTTCCGTTTCCACCTTTAAGGTCTAAATTGAACCCTGTGTCTTCTTCAAGACCTTGGCAGCTCTCTCACCACTTGCTTATTGTCTGTGTGCTCATTCTCCCTTCTTAGTATCTTACTCCTGTTTGCCATGTTCTTGTCAGCATGGTTTTGCAGTGCTGAGCTGGGTCTGGGGGTGCTTGTTGAGCTGAATCTTGAAGGCCTTCCTTTGAGCACTGGTCGGGCGGGAGCTTCAGAGGCTATTTTGGACCCACTTTTCCCTGGTGTCTCCTTGCTGTGGCTTCTCCATGGGGGGAGGAGGCATGTCAGTGTTTCCCCAGTGGCAAGGACTTGACTGAGGTATAACCTTGGTTGTTAACAGGAACATGCACTGGGGTACCAGGCAGTGCTAGTGGGCAGAGGTCAGTTGGTAGAGAGAGGAGGCACACCATGGTATTTCAAAGAGCACCATAGCCAAAATTCAAAGGTAGTTGCTAAAGATGGATTCCGGGGACCAGGACTAGGCCACTGAGATCATTGTCACCCAGTGCATGTAACGACCCAACGGATTTCGATGTTTTATGACTCTCAGTCCACTGTGTGGCTGTTGCCTCACAGACATACCTGAAGCACCCTGGGTCCTCAGCCCTGGCCTGGGGAACAGAGAACAACTGGGGTAGGATAAAGCCAGGCTAGGAAGTTAAGGATTTTAAGGTAGTATAGGCAGCTGGATACAATGCTTGGTGGTCCATCCAGAGCAGAGCAATTCTGCTGTCACGAGGTGGAGTTGAGAGGTCCCATCTTCCAAAGAAGGGACTGGCAAAGTTGTCGAGTGGCTGTGGTCTGAGAAGAGGCTCTACTAGATGGAACGAGATCTTTAACCATTGTATTCCCAGAGCCAACTTGGTGACGGGTCTGGGGAAAACTAACTGTGATCGCATATGTATTTGTTTCCTAAGGTGGCCTTGATAGTGGCATATTATAAGTCAGGGTCCCTGCTGCAAATGATGACATGATAAATTGTCTAACTTGGGTATAGCTTAATAAAGGGTTTCATTACAAAGCAGCAGACTAAGTATATTCCATCTTGGGGCTGGTAACTATGGGAAGCTGTTACTACTCCAAGGCCTGAAGGGGCAAGGGTAGGAATGGCACCTAGTTCCAGGGATAGAGAAAGGGGGGAGGGGAGGGCCCCCTACTGTTATAAACCCCCACTTGTAGTTAATGGTGACCCCACAACAAAGAGATCAGAAAATAAATAGTCCAACTGCCTCTCCTCTTGCTCCCAGATTTCTGGGAGTACTTCCCCTCTTGACCTAATTTAGCTGAGGGCAGAGAGCAAGTATGCCCACTGATGCTGCTGCTCCTGGGCAGGGAGCAAAAGACAGAAATGGTTCTACCAGGGCGAACCCTGGGCTTTTTGCAACTTAATTCTACCGATGGATTGTCCCTACTGACATCCTGCCTGCCTCAGTAAGATTGGGCTCACGCCATGGGGAGACTGGGACTTAGGCTAAAAAAATCTCTTATTTCTTAGAGTTGACAGGAGCTGGGAAATGCAGGGTCTGGCACTGTACCTTTAAAATAACAGCTTGCTCCATACATATGGGGGCCATATGTCCTCAATTTTCCAGCACAGTCTCAATTTCAAATATTCTGTCCCATTTTACCCATAAGAACACTGGCATTTGTCAGATCACATGTTCCAATTTTTGATTCAGAAAATATGGTCACTGTATCCCTATACCACAACAAATGCCAGATGGTTTAAAGAGCTAATTTTTTTTAATGGTATACTTATCCCAATTGTTGAGGAAAGACAATTTTCTGACTATTGAAGCAATTGAAGAAATTATCAGTGACAAGTTTGATGGGTTCAATTACATTAAAGAAAAAAAAACCCCACTTTTTGGGGGGTATGAAGAAAATCAACAAAACAAAAGGAAAAAGAGAAGCAATTGATTGGGAAAATAGTTGTGATAAACATGATATTTAAAAACTTAATATCCAGATAACTTTGGGGGAATTTTACAAAAATCTGAAAACACAATTAAGACTTCATTGGACAGATGGTCAAAGGATATGAGCAGACAATTCACACAAGAGAAATGTTCACTATAAACAAATCTTAGAGATGTTAACTAATTAAAGTTAAGATGACTATGAGTTACCTTACCACACCTATTATACTATCAAAACTAAACAAAAACATAAAATCTAATGTGAGCAGAGCTTTGTAGAAACAGATGCACTAGACTTTGAAGAAGGCATTATAAATTCTTTTTATTTTATGTATTTATTTAGAGAACAGTGTGGAGATATGCAAAGAGATCACAAAACCAAACTTTCACTCTGACTCAACCATTCCACTTTGGAAGTATACCCCAGGAAATAACACTTGATATATGTGTCATTTTACCTACACTGAAACAGCCCCAATTACCAACAATTGTGTAACGGCTTAAATATATTGTGATAGATTAGAATAAACGAATATTTTATTATCATTAAATTACCAAATAGGTTCACTTTGTAAATATGTGCAGGGATAATATTTTAAATGTTAAGTGACAAAAATACAATGAGATTCTATGGCAGTAATGACTGTGGTCATGTGAAAGCTAGTCTTTGTCAATTATAAGGATCAGATAAGAATCTGAATTTTGCAGATCGTTGGTTTCCTATGGCAAAAGTGTACTCTATGGTTTCTGGCCCGTTGTTTCATTACTGTTGGCTTTAGAGATCGTAACTAGAACCAAATTTTCCATAAAAAATAAAAATACGAACATGACTCCAGCCCCTATAGGTCTGTGGAATAAGTTTCAGATGCGAATGCTGGTTGCCTCTTTTGTCAGATCCCTTTATGGGATGGATTGTTGTTTCCAATTCTGTGTTGTATACATTGTTGACTCTATGTGTCTTGTCTTTCTGTCCTAAATGTGACTCATGAATGCCTGGGCACCTGGCTGTAACAGGTGATAGGTTCTTTCTATGTGTTTCTCAAACTTTATAATGTAGCTGCTTTTATTTGACTATAAAATTGTCTCAGGGCCATCTGTGTAAAGATCAATCTAAGGTCTCTCCTCGTTGTCAATGCAATTTATATAGTTTTGTGGTATTTTTAAAGCCTCAGATACTAATCTTCTAAAAATACAAGTGCAGGTGGGTGAAGACAAGTCATTATAAAATGTGAACTTTTCAAATACCTAGTCCACGTTCCTCTGATAAATATGTAGCCAGTGAGGGCTGGTGTGCCACCCACCATGGGCTATGTTGGTGGACATCATACTTAGCAGGGAGCAAGGGGCCAGAGCACATTGCTGAGCCCCAAACCCTGCAAACAGTATCCCAGTCTGTTTGGGAGTCACTGACCTTCTTCTAGGAAATCTAAATCCCTTTGGTGCCTTGCTCACTGAGACAGCAGCTATAGGAATTATTTGTACTCAGATCCCCTCAGTTTGTAGAATTCCACATTTCAGCTGTGTGATCTGAATTTTCGTAGTAGAAAAAAATGGGAAGAGGAGGCTGAGGACAGTTTTATGAGTGCCCTGAGTTCATTTACTGGCTCTGAAAGTAGATGCCATGTATAGTCTCAAAATTTATAAAAGGAAAAACTAAAGAAGGGAGGGAGGGAGGAAAGGAGGGAGGGAGGAAAAAAGAAAGGAAGGGAGGGAGGGAAAGGAAAGGGAAGAGGAAGGGGGAAGGGGAGGGGAAGGAAAGAGGAAGGAAGGAAGGAAGGAAAAAAAAAAAAACTGCTGTAGGGCTCCAGGTACCCATCACAAAGACTTCTTCAAGTACAGGGAGTGAACACAGGTTTTAAAGAGCTGGGACCGCCATTCAGAGCCCAACCTGAAGCCTTGCTGGCTCGTTGGGCTTCATCTCCTCATATGGAAAATGTTAATGATGACACCTACTTCTTGGGGCTGTTGTAAGTTAAAAACTAATAATTTTGTGAAGCGCAGAAATTAATACCTGGTAGAGATTAAACCTTTAAGAAGCACTAATTCTCTCCTTCCCTCACCTGCCAGGGTACCTTGCATGCAGAAGTGCTGACTAAATAACTTGCAGGGCTGCAGTCTGAATTTCCTGCTGGGCAGTAGAGATCATCAAAACTCATAGACACTGGCTTTTGCTGTGGTCATTTTGTGGCATAGCCAATTACAACAGTGGAAGGGTGAAGGCAGGGAGGGATGGGACTTGATCAGACTTTTCCTCCTGGATAGGATGGGCACTAAGATTGCCAGTCCTCATGCTACATGCATGGGGCACAGCACTGTGTGATCACCATGCTGAAATTCAACAGTCTATGACCATGTGGTAGAATGTCATCGCAATGGGTAGGCTGAGTGTGGTTGCAGGAACTTGGGGTAGGATAGTGCTCAGATGTCCAGCAAGGCAAGTGGGAGCCTCAGAACATTCTGGAGTTTTGATCCCAGGTACTGTCAGAGGTACTTGCACAGGGCTCTGGGATGGGGTTTGATCCACCGGGACCAAGGCAGAATCTTCATGATAGTAACAGGCTGAGCACCTGTCTGTGATTGGAATAAGGTAATGTGTTGGGGTGGAGGCTATTGTTCAATCCACAACAGCCTCAAGCCAAGATGGGTCCTGGAAACTGAGGCAGGACAAGCTACAGCTGAGAATCAGATGGTCTCTGTCATGGGGAGGGCAGAAGAGGGGACACAGCCACTAGAAGCCAGGGTGGGCCAGACCCTGTCTGTCTCAGAAGTAGACTCATTGCCACTGAGTTAACATTTGGACTCATCTCCACAGACGTCAGTAGACATTACTCTACTCTTCTTCAGGGATGGCCTGCTCCCTTCTCTTCTTTCTGTTTTCTCTTTTTTTACTTCTTTCCAGCTTATCTAAATCAGCGTGAGCTGACATTTAATGAAGAAGCTTTATCAGAATTTTGATGACAGAAGGGAACTGTATGTAACAGAAAATCCCATATATTGTAGTGGCTTTAATTTTTGGTTTAATCATGTTGTTTAATTTATTTTGAAATTTTAAATCGCAATAAAGAGATTTTTATGTTTATCAAAAAGGTCATAGATTTTAAACGGTCCTGAAGCACCATTTAAGGCTCTGTGTTCTCAGCAACTTCTCATGGCTTCCTGTGAAGGGCTCTCTTCATTGCCTTACTGCTGCTCTTTCACTTAAGGCAGATTTCAGCTCTCACTGTTCTTTCTTCCCCTTTCGAGCCAGAACAGTAGTTCTCTATGGGGCCATTTTGCTCCCCATCCCCACCAGGGGACATTAGGCAATGTCTGGAGACATTTTGGGTTGTCATGACTGGGGGGGGGTGGTGATGCTAGTGACTTTTAGTGGGTAGAGGTCAGGGATGCTATTAAACACCTCACAATGTACAGGACAACTTCCCACATCAAAGAATTACCCAGTCCAGAGGTCAATAGTGCCTCTGTTGAGAAGCTTTGAGCTAGATTGTAGTGTATTATGAGTTGACGTGATGTCTTAATAGTCTCCTCTCAAGATTTTTGCAAAATAATAATCACCACTAGCAACTAACATTTTCAAGTACTTACTGCGTGCCTGGCATTTCAAACCCTTCCTGCATATTCACTCTTTTTCATAGAGATCATATCATCTTATTTTACTAAACTGAACAGCATGAGAAAACTGAGACATGAGAAAGTTAAGTAACTTGCCCAAGGTCACACAAACTGGTAACATGGTAAAACAAGCATTGGTAATATGAATAGTAACAATAGTACCAGAATATTTATTAATATTTTTAAATCAAGAGCTTTGTGCATGTTCACTCATTTTCATCTTCGCCATGACCTGTGAAGTAGATATTCTCCAATACTCATCTCAGATATGCAGAAACTAGGACTCGGGGGACTTGCATTTATGAATTTGTATAATTTTAAATTAATCTGTCTCTCCAAGAGTACTGTAATCTCAAGAATACAAGGACCTTTCTGCTTTCTTGTGCCTCATAGCCACCACCCTGTTCAGCTCTGGACTTGGTAATAGGAAGGAGAATAAAGCATCTAGGTGTTGAGTGCCATGGACGGACCAGTTATGGCTTGACCAATGTGCCATATCGTTTGCCTTGATGTTTTCCCATAGTTCTTTTGTTCCACTGGACCTCAAAGTTCATCCAATAAGAGGATCTTGTTCTTATCATCATGCAGACCCCCCAAACTGACAGGAGCTCACTGAGAGCCCTATGGGAACTTATCAAAACAAGGAAGACATCTGATCTCTAGTATCTATAAACTCATGACCATGTTAAACCCCCAGACTTTCACATACTCAAAAGTCTCTACAACCCTGCTCTCAGAGCAGGGATAGATGCTCATGTCCCTATTTAATGAAATTTGATGACACATGAGGCTAGGTAGAAATACTTTTTTTCCTGTCTGATATCTGGATATTTTCAGAACCTAGATAATTTTATCCTATTTACATCAAGCATGCAGGTAACTCTAGACTTTTATATCTGTATTATTTCTGGTGAGGTATAATATGATTATGAATGACAGTAATTGACATTACATGCTTTAATTAAATTTCCTTTGCTGTGAATCAGAACCTTTTAGTTCAGTCCTACGGTGCTATTTCTAGATTTCTCTTTTACATACTCTAATGCATTAGGCTGTAGATATGACATAAATTCATTTTTATAAGTTCTGTATCCCATAGATTAAATAAGACAATGCATGGAAGGGGCTCCGCTTACTCCCAGTTATGTGGCAGTTATTAAAAATGTTAGCTGTATTTGCATATGCAATGCCATGTAGCTGTCAGTTACTTTGAAGAATATTGTGGTTCTTAGATGACAGTCATAAAGTTGACAATTATGGGGTTTTTGTTTGTTTCCTTGCAGTGCTAGGAATTGAACCCAGAGCCTTGTGCATGCCAGGTAAATGCTCATTCACTGAACTACAGCCCTCACCCAAAGTTATGAAAAGATCCCCTTTCCCCTTTTTCAAATTACCATGGATAGCACAGAAATCATATCCTAGGATTTCTCCTCTAGGACTTCTTGGAATTTTATCTTTTTCCAAAGAAGATAAGTACTCGTTAGCCCCCCTGCCACTGTTGCCCTCCTGTACCCCAGCCTAACAAAACAAAACCCCCCATCTGCTACCTGGGGCTATGAACCTGCTAGAGAGGAGGGTCTAGGTGTCACCTCATTCGGCCTAACCCCTCCGTTCATTTGCGTACACAAGCATGTTGCCTGGGGAAGGCACCTGAGGCTCCTAAGCACCCCAGAACAATGCACACCTGGGCCTTCCAGATCAAATAGAGCAGAGGGTATGAGTTCCCTGCTGAATCTGGCTGTGGAGCCACCTTCTGTCTAGACACTTCTAGGTCTGACTCTCAGCAAGATTATTTTTGTCCCCTCGCTTAGTCCCTCCCACACCTGAGGCAGGGAGAATTTGATGCAGGGTCAAATTCTGCATCAAAGGACAGACCACTGTGGCAGGCATCCCTGCTGTTACCCCATGATCCAGCATCTTGGGAACCAGTCCCGGATCCACAGGGATACTCCATCAGAGCACAGAACCATTCCCTGCTTTGTCTGCAAGTAGAAACAGGCAAACAGTACCAGAACCCACCTCCTTCCCCTGGCAGAGCTTTTCATTAACCCAACTGGCCAGCAGCCCCCAGGGGCCACAGTGAGAAATATTTAAAAACAAGAGAGTGTTCTTCTTTTCCTTAACACATACCTAACATTACAAGTTCGTGCTTCCAAATGTGTCTGTAGGCATTCTTACACCTTCGCTTTCTAACTGCAAGCTTAGGTTCTCTCTCCTAATAGGTCTACTTCTCCTACAATTGAGAGAAAGCTTTGGGGACACAGCTGTACCCATACCGTGCCTCTGCCTTAAGTAGATGCTCAGAATCTTGAGTCTGTGCATGGTCTAAGAAATTTCAAAGTCCCTTAGATGAGACTCATTGCTTAGTGACCCCCCCCTCCCCGCCCAGCATTTGATCCCTTGAAAGTGGCCAGCCCAGTGTCCACCTGTGCCTGCTCTGCCTAGGCACTAAAGGTATAAACCCCACAGTAGCAGAAACAAGCAGGCAGTCCAGATTTCAGGTTGCCAAGAGGCGTGAGGCAGAATTCTGCTTGCTTTGCAGCAGGTCTATGAGTCTCAAGTGGCATCATATTAAATTATATAGGCAGCCACTTGTTCTCAACTGATGCTCTGTGCTGAGTCGTACCGAGCAAGCAGCAGTCTCCTTAGGAAACGGTTGGAAAGATGTTATAGCTTCACAGACCTTCAGAACTCTGAAGATTGTCCCAAAAGCAAGGGGCTGTGGGATCCCACAGAGAGAGTACAGCTCTGGGCAGAAGAGATCATGATTGTGACTGCAGTTGGAGACCATGGGCTGCGGGGCACTTTGCCCTAAAGGTAGGTCCAAGCCTGAATGGGATTGGACATGCCAGAATGGGGGTGAGTCTCTGTTGGGGGTGCCCTGACCCAGCTTCTGGCTCCTCTCTGGGATTTGTATTTCTGAAATGGGGACCTCTGCCTCTTGCTTCTGAAGCTTTTATATTCATCTGACCTGCATTAGCCTGGCAAGTTAGAGATGGTTGTGGAGGGGTGTGCGTATGTGTGTGCACATGCATGTGTGGGTGTGAGATGTTTATGAGGCAGGGAAGGAGGTGAAGATGAACAAAGAAATGAAGAAGTGAAGGACTTAGGCAAGAGGGTTTTAACCTCTGAAGCTGCACAAGGAAACATTTGGCTTGTGAGCTGTCGCCTGCTAACTGTTTTTCCTAAGAACTAACTATTAGCCAGCTCTCCTCTACGGCTGAAGCAGAGAGGGTGTTGTAATTCTCATTGATGACCATAGTATGAAAAAGACAAGTGTCTCACTTTAAGAGCGCTGATCCAATTTTCCCACCTAGTTTGGAATAAATCGATTAAAACTGGGGCTGACATAGATTTGATTGATGTACATAGCAAGATTTCCTTCTCAGCTTCCATTGTAGGTTAAACATGGTTTGAAAATTTACTTTTGGGTGTGTGGATGAGCCGAAATGCTTCCCTGGGAAGTTTGACAGGTTCAAGGTTATACCATTTTGGGCCCTTGATCTGGGTTCTGAAAAGGCCAACAGCACATGTTATGTATATTTTAGTCTACGGCCATACCACCCTGAACATGCCCGATCTCGTCTCGTCTGAAAAGGCCACAATTTATATATTTTTGGTGGTACTAGGATTTCAAGTTAGGGCTCCGCACTTGCTAGGTAAGTGCTACCAATGAAGCCCCATCCCCAGCCCAAGACCACAACTAATAGAGGGGAAGAGGGTAGCCAGGAGCAACTTTCAGCCATGTGGGGGCTGGCCACAGTGAGTCATTGTCCCTTCCAGGAAAGTGTTTGTGTTAAAGGTCCTAGACAGAGAGGATGACAACTTAAGGGGGAAAGCAGGAGATCAAGGATATCTGGAGGCTACAACTCACCCTAGAAGCCCTGAAGCAGGTGTTTGCCTATAGATTGTGGTGTACCCTGGGGCAGACATAAAGGGAAGGAAGGTGGTGAAAGGGTCCCACGTGGCCACTGAAAGAAAAGTGCATTTCATTGTTGATCACTACACTTCTGTAGTGACCAATGGGGATGACTATTTTCCTGATATTTACCAGTTATTTCTAGTGATTTTTTTTTTAATTTATAAAAATGGTACTTATTGTGTTTTGTTAGTTTCCCTTAGGGACATTGGAAGACATTTATAATTGATGTTGTTAATGAAGTCATTATGAATTAAAAATTATGAATGCTGTTTGCTACATGAGCTACATGAGCCTGACATTCTTAGTCTGACAGGTTGCTTGCCCTGATCTGCCTCCTTATTTCACAAAACAAGCCTGTGGTTTACTCTGCTCCTCTCGCCCAAAATCCAGTTCCAACGTGCCATTTAAAAAAAAAAAAAGCAAGAACTTCTGACTATTGGAAAATTTCTAAAATATACATAGGTAGAGAGAATAGTGTAGTACACCCCAATGAACCTGTCAGCCACTTCAACAGAGATCAACCCATGGCATATCTCATTTCATATACAACTCCCATCTGAGCTGGAAATTTATTTTGACGTAAATCCCAGGTATAAAATTTCTGTGTGTGTGTGTGTGTGTGTGTGTGTGTGTGTGTGTGAGATACAGGCCTTACACTTAAGAAAACTATATTACTTATAGAAAAAAATTAGCAATTTCTTAACATTTTCAGCCATACTGTCTCAGAATTTTGATCACTTATTATTTTTATAGTTTGTTGGAATCAAGATGGAAATAAGGCCCCTATCGAACGTGTATTCATTGTCCTTTTCATTCCTTGAAATATGTTTACTAAAGAAACCTGTAGAATTTCTAACAGTCTAGATTTGGCTAATCTTATGTCATTTAACATGTTCCTCTGATCCCTGTATTTCCCCAAAATTGTAGATGTAGGAGAAATAGCAGTGTGTCTCCTAGGGATGGTGGGGAGGCGTTACCATTGATCATCATTGCTTAGACGGCTGATTCATTAAGGATTTCCAAGTGGTGATATTCATCCAGTCAGTTGTCATTTGTTAGTTGAAATGCTTTATAAACTTTTGCAAGGTTGGGTATATAGCCCAGTGGTAAAGTATTTGCCTCATATGAGGGAGACCCTGGGCTCAACCTCAGCACTGCAAAAGAAAAAAAAATCTCTCATTAAAAATTTGTTCAGCCTACAGTATAGTTTGATTTAGAAAGGTGGAATAATGTTGTATTTACCAATTTTCAAAATGAATGGAGTTCTTAGTGTCTTCCAGAGGTTACCAGTGAAGTGTATTTTGTTTTCCTAGTAACCTTATTAACTCATGGATTTAAATATAGTTGGTTTGCTTCAGTCCATGTCTGTTATTATCTGTATTGATATATATTTTTTTTTCTGTCTTTGGCCAATGAAAGCCATGGTTTATTGGCTGGTTTTTGGCAAGAAGATGACCCAGGCTCTTCTCTGCTTTGTATATTTTAAGGCCTAGAATCAGCCATTTCTCCAAGGAATCCTGATTCCTTTTAGTGGAAAATGACATTGCTCTTCAGAGATCCAGGTGCCATGGGTACTAACACCACTTTTTCCTACCTCTGAAAATTCATCCAAACTACTGCCACCCCTATTAGCAGCCCCACCACCCACTGGGACCATCACAGCCATCACCCCACTGCCTTCCATGACATTCTTAACATATTTCTTCCTCACCCTACTTGGGTGACTTCGCCACTTGCTCCAAAATGTTCTTCTACATTGCAAAGCCTTGTGTGGGCCTGTTTCTATTCCTTCTTTCACCGTGCTATCACTTTTCATCCATTTGAAATCTAAGACAAGGGGACAGATAATTTCTTAAAGTCTCCGAGTTTGCTTCTGAGCTTGTTTGGCTTGCCAAGTCATACTCATTCCATTAGCTCATCTCTGGGCCGTCCTTTGGCCTCTCCCAACACTTACCCGTTACCAGGCATTCGTGGAGAAAAGGTGATGAAAGGGCAGACTGGCACTTACTGAGTGCTTACTCAGGCAAGTACTACTATGCTGGGGATTTTATTTGTGTTGTGTCATCGAAGCTTCGTTACAAACCTGTGAGCTAAGTTTTATGATTCCCACTGAAGAGGGAGGAAAGTTAAGGAAGAGGCAGAATTGAGATTCATTCAAGATCTTCCTTTCTCCAGAGCCCAGGCTGCCTCACACTGCCTTATCCTGGTAGTATCTGTCCATGAAGACTTCTGCATGGATGGATTCACTAGGGAATCTTTTCACAGCCTCCCTACAAACTTGTAACTCTGCTTTTTTTTAATCCTGTGGCTCCCCATTGCTTCCAGGATTAAATCCATACTTAATGTGTTCTGGCTTATGTGGCCCTGGCTTAACTCTGTGGCTACACTCCACAGTTGTATTACCCTCCAGCCAATCTTGTCACAGTGTGTCAGGACGCATCGTTCTCATGTCTCTAACCCTTTTGTACATCTTGTACTCTCTTTTAAGAAGTAACTGAAGCACTTCCTCCTTTGAAAAGCCCTCCCTGATTTCTACTTCCAGGTGAGCTAAGTGATTCTTCCTGGGACCCGGCAGAGTATTCTACTGTACTCTGAGGCTGGTTCTTCTTCGTCTGCTTAACCCCAGGACTCGCATAGTGCCAAATGAGCGTTGCTCAGCAGTGCTTTGAAATGCATATTTAAATGAATGAAAAACGTGTGGTACCGGCTCTCCCGTGCTTGGTCACCTGGGTTAAATGTTACCTTTTTTGAATGGTCTTTATAGTTTCCTGTGGCCTTTGCTATTCTACGCTTGTGTTGTGCATGTTTATTTTTGTCTATAAGTGAAATCATGCCCTGTGCTTGGAAGATGCAACTGGAATGAGGCTCCCGGCACATTGCCTTGCACATCGTCAAGACCCAGTAATTATCCATTGAATTGAGTCAAATAGGGGGTTGTACAAAGAGAAGGTGCAGGGGACGTGTTGGGCCTGCAATCAGCAGCACGCCAGACAGTTAAAGCATCTCTGATTTGCTACAATTTCTTTTAATAGCTTCTCTAAACAGATTGGCTGTCAACATGGATTGTTAGTTTAGGGGAAAAGAATAACCAGGGAGGTGCGACAGCTCTCCTGCTGCACAATGACTGGCAGTCATGGCTGTTACCAATGCCATTGTCCATAAATTCCCAGGTCTGGACAGGACTTCCTCCTTAGGGCTGAGGAGGTCTAAGTGATAAGCAAAAATGATTCAAGCCAAATGTCTTGAACCCCAGTGCTGGGAACAAGCACACATTTGCTCTCTCTGCTCCTCCATTTCTGCCTCAGTTACTCATCCTTCTGCTTTCTGGCTTCCCTTCTTCAAGCCCAAACCCAGCAGCCGTTGATGTTGTGGTTCTGGTATAAAAAGTGGGGCTGTTGCTGGGTGCCAGGGGATCACACCTGTAATTCTAGCTACCTGGGAAGCTAAGATCAGGAGGACTGTGGTACAAGGCCAGCCCACAGAAGTAGTTTGAGAGACTGCCCCCCCCCCGCACCCATTTCCAAATTAACAAGAGTAAAATGAACTGGAGGTGTAACTCAAGTGGTAGAGTACCTCCTTTGCAAGCACAAAGCCCTGAGTTCAAACCCCAGTCCCACAAAAAGTTTCAGTTTGGCTGAAACTCTGCTGGAAAGGGAAGGTAGCTCAGGTGACATTCTGTTCATTAATGTACTTCTGTGTGTCGGATGCTGGCAGACAAGGCCTCAGCCTTGGAGCACACAAGTATTAAGTGCAGTGGAGACAAGAACAGACCTCTGTCCACAGAAAGGTCTAATGTCCCCTTTGCCATGAAGCCCTTTCTGGGACCTGCAGTCCCTCCACCCCCAATGCTCCTCTACCATCTGTAGGGGTATACACAGCTGTGAGCTCCCAAGGCAAGGGCTCATTTTCTCCCAGTAAAGTATATGGCGTGCAGCAGACACATACCCACCAAGAGTGGGAGAAGGGAATGAGCACATGTTACAAGGCCTATTCCATCAGATGGAGGGGTTGTTGACTTCCCTTGGCACTGGGATACTGACAATGGGACGATCTAGTTCTAAAACTTGAACTCTGTTCTCAGAAGGAAGGGTGTTTTCCCCAGAGGGTGGTAAAGGGTAAAGTCAAGCTTAGAAAGCCCCCAGCATATGGCCTTCTCCAGGCAGGAGCCCAGAACAGGTTAGAAGTCTTTCCCTAACCTCAAAAACTCCTTAGGGCCTACCTACTGTCATTTGGCGTCCTCTCAGACCAGACCTGAATGAGTCCAGTACAGGCCTCTGGTCCTAACCATCTCAGAATCTCCAGTGCAGGCAGGTCTTAGAGTTGGGACTAAGGAATGGCATGGGCCTGGTGTCATGATACAAAGAACAGGATTTGGTCTGTTCCTGGTTTCTTTGGTCTTGGAAGAAAAGATTATATTCCTGTCCCAGATTTCTTCCTGAAAATATACTCTCATCTCCCACCCAGGTTCCTGTGATTACCCTTCTTGTGGAGAGGGACCCTTGAGCCCCTGGGTGGGCATAGAAAAGATGCCTTTGTACCTCATGACTCACCCTTGGCCACCTCTGTGTCAGCTCAGCTGTGGTAGTCAGTGTGGATCTCACCCTAATTGAACCCTTCCACTTTCTGTCCAGAGCTATAGTCTCTAAAGCCCCTCAGCTGTGGCCACTGCAGCCTACAGAGAGGCAGCTCCTGGGGGACCATTAGTCATGGGAAGTCTCCTTGGGGCATTGTCTACAAGGTCCTCCAAGAGACCCATAGGGATGGAGCCAGGTACCTGCAGATGACCAGCCTGGTGATGCTCCTTCAATGACTCTTCCTGGGTCTCATCTTTCTCTCTTTACTTCTTGCCATTTTCCCAGGATTGCTTCCCTGCAGTCAAGTGATGCCAAACTAAGACATCAGAGAAAGGGGATACCAATAGTTCCAATCCTCTAGGGATCTTTTGAGGGAAGTCACTGAACTTCCAAACATGCGCTTCTTATCTGTGAAAGAGAAAGCATATAACAATACATGGGCCCCGACTTGCATATAGGGCTGTGCATGGAGGTCCTCAGGCTACACCATCCCACACTTGCTGTTCTGCCACCCTGAGTGCCTACACACTCTTCCTAGTTGGTCAATACTAACCTTCCAGACTCAGCTGCCTCCTCCCCCAAACCTGGAAACTACCTAAGTGTCCAACAGCTATGGAATGGCTAAGTGATATGTGTGTGTGTAAGGCGAAGAAAAGCTTATAAGAAGATAAAACATTTGAACAGAGTTTATCTCTGAGCAGTAGGATTGGTTTTTTAAAAATATTTTCAAAAGTCTTTTAAATATAGTCAGAAATAACCAGTTATTTAAAATAAGCAAAAATACTACTAAGATACCACTTTTTTAATCTGTCCTCTCAAAGGCTGGGCTGCCATAGAGTGACCAGTTACCCTTTGGTCTCAACATATCCGTAACTATTCCCCGTTAAACATTTTCTTGGCCTTCATGGGAGTGCAGGAGTGTCCGTGTTCCCATGCCTTCTCAACAAATGTGGTTTGCAAAAATGGCATGATATGTATTTTCAGGCCTTTTTCAGAAGTACACATTTGTGTTTGGGGAGCAATTCATCTGCCTCATCTAATGAACTACATGTCTCCACGTAAAAAATAAAAGCTGTTACAAGAAACTGGGACAACATATAGTATAGTGCTGAGAATGTGAACCCTGGAGCCAGCTGGCCTGGATCAAATCCTGGCTCTATTTTCTAGCTTTGTGACCTTGACCAAAGGTCAAGAATAAGGCCTCTCCTAGGCCTTACTCTCGTCTGTAAAATAGGGATAAAGTACTTATTGGTGTAATTGTTGAGGCGATTAAATTTGTACATGTATTTACATGCATCTACATACCTGGTCCAAGGGAAGTACAGTTGGCGTGCTCTGTCACCATCATCATCACTGTTCACACAAGAATGAGTTTCCACAAATGATGCTCCTTTGGGATAAACCACCAAGTAATGTTTAGACAAACCCAGACTTAGGTCACCAGTAAGCTGGCCCAATCAGAATACAACCACACCATGTTTGCCTATTGGTACATTCAGAACTGTTCACATGGAGGGTACAACTTGGGAATTCCAGTGGATGAGAAACTGGTATGGTCCTTTTTTAAGCAGCATGAAGCCACTGCAAAAATAAATAACTAGCTGTTCAGGATTAATAAAGAAGTATATAGACATGAAAGTGAAAGGGCCACAGAGAAGGAGTTGCAGCAAGGACACATGACTCAAAAGATGCACAAAGATGAAGGCATGTGAGGTGAAAAGGCTACACCAGAGCCTCTTGTATCCACATAGTACCTGCTGGGGTCTTGCAGGCCCTTCAGGGACCTTGGTGTCTCCAACATGCTTCTCTGTTGTTCTCTCTACCCTGCCCAGGGCCCCTTAACATATTGCTCTGCAGTTTGTGAGCATAACTCTCCTCTCCCCCATGAAAGCATCTTCTAACCACTTAGTGATTGTCAGGTCCCTAGCACTCTTCTGGGCTCTGAGAGCCACCAAAGTTACCTTTCCTGTAGGAATCAGCCACTGCCAGAAGTTAGGTGCTTGTCTATGTGTGCATTCATAGCTCCCGGCCCAGCCACGGCACCAGACATGCTCTGTACATAGTTAGGAGTCAGCGAGATAAGCAGGACCAGTTCTACAATGGTCATCGTTGCTTAGATTGTTCACTGTCCTTGCATTTCAAGAGTAATTAGCCAACTCAAGTTCTGTGTTATCTCTAAGGCTCTTCCAAATTCTACGGTGTGTGGATACCGTGCATGGCAATGTGGTGGTTTCTCTAATATACAACCAGATTGATTCATGCACACCACTGTCTGCTTAAGTGGGTGCAGACCTTAAAACCAAGGCAATGGTTGTGGGACCCAGTCTAGTGATAATAGGCTATGGCATGGCAAAAGAGAAAGAACAGTGATGTATTGTTCCCCTGGACCCTCTGTGCCTGTGCAGTGCTTAAACTTATCTCCCATGGTGTACTTAAGGCCTCAACCAATGTTTCTATTTATTTTAAATACCTGGAGACAACCAATGGTGCTTCTCTCTGCCTCTGGGCTCACTAGCAATTGGAGGACACTATATCACATGCTGGGCTGAGCAGTGAATCCATGTCCAGGGGCCATTTATTTGGCCACCTTCCAACTCTGCAGAGACTGTAAAACCAATCAAAACAAAGACTCCAGTGGAAACCGTTAAGACTCAGAACTATTGAGCCTCCTGTCAGTTTCCATCAAAACACCAGTCTCTCCATTTCCTTCTTTTGGCTGTGCTCCCAAGGCCTGGATGTGAGACCTTGGTGACGAAACAGCTGTGTGAAGTACCAGAGTGTGGTTGAGACCCTGGCGGTCTACAGGAGCCACCGAGAACTGGCTGCCATCTCATATGTTATGGCTGCTGAAAAAAAAGTTATCATTTTTGTTAAAAAAAAGTAATAAAACTTCCCTTGTTTAAGGGACTGGGTGGGCGGGGTTGGGATTTTGCATTTTCTTTTGGCAATTTCATGTGGAGGAAAAGTGAACCCATATGTTGCAGGGAAGGGTGAGTATTAAGAACAGAATCTCAATGGAAAAAGCCATTGTAGGCTCATCTGTATCTCTAGTCTTCAAGAATTAGCCGTGTTCTCAAGGAACCCTAGTTTCTTTTGTAGGAGAATTAGCCTAGAAAGCAAAGTCTGGGCTCTAGTTTTGTTCATTGCTGTTGGGGGATCATTTCTTTTAGGCCCTCTCAACTAATTCAGCAAGAAAATGTGTGTGCACTCATCCATGCATGCACATATATCTATATTTCTATGTCTAATGATCTCTCTCTATATTAAGCTAAACATTAGTTCCTACTGATGTTTCCAGCTTAATCCATTAGCTCATGAATCATCCCAGCTTTCTCTCCTTGCTTATCTGTAATCTCCCACTCTTAACAGTGAGAAATCTGGTTCCTACCATCCATCATCCATTAATTACTCAATTCCAGTGTACGTGTGTAGCAGTATCAGAATTCTTAACCCATGCCTCCATGGAAAATAGCTACTCTATTATACAACAGAACAATGCTTAGGTATGGTGCCTTTTGCTTTGGGGCTTACAGACAATACCCATTTCCAAAGATATTTAGTTCTGCACCATTCTCCCACCATCTCCAGTGAGGTGGTCTCATTCATTTGTCATGAAGATAGATTCCTTTGTCAGGATCTGCTTTTCATCCTTGGGCTTTTAACCTCCTAAATGAGATCTTAGCCAAAAGGCCAAGAAGTGATCCTATATGATTTTTAAAAATTGCTTACCTTAAGGTTTACTCCTTGTGCTACAAAGTTTTGTGGGTTTGACAAATGAATGTCACATATCCACCATTACAGCATCACACAACCATCTCACCACTTCAGAGACCTTTGGTATTTTAAACTTGCAGTTCATGGGGAAAAAAAATCTTTAGTATTTTGCTTATTCAACTTTTGCCTGAGTCCCTGGCAGCCACTGATCTTTTTACTTTCTATAGTTTCTCCTTTTCTACAATGTTATATATTTGGAATCATACATTTTATAGTGTTTTCAGACTAACTTCTTTGCCTTAGGAATATGGATTTAAGATTCTTCTTTGTTTTTCATGATTTGATAGCTAATTTCTTTTTGTGAACTGAGTATTTTATCATATGAATATGCTACAATTTTTATTTATTCATCTTTTTTGGTGGTGTTGGGACTTGAACTCAGGGCCTCATTCTCACTAGGCAGATGCTCTTCCACTTCAGCCACTCTGCCAGCCATCTTTTTGTGTTGTTTATTTTTGAGATAGGGTTTCCCAAACTATTTGCCCAGGCTGGCCTTGAACTGTGATCCTCCTGATCTCTCCCTCCTGAGTAGCTAGGATTATAGGTATGAACCACCAGCCCCTGACTATCCATTCATAAATTGAAGGCTATCTTTCTGTACATCCAGTTTGGGGCAATTGCGGATAAAGCTGCCGTAAGTATTTGCTTGCAGAGTTTTGTGTAAACGTGTTTTCAAATCATTGGTGTAAATACCTGGGAGCATGATTGCTGGCTTATATGTTAAGATCGTGGCATTATAAGAAGTACAAATTGTCTTCCAATGTGGCTGTGGCTGCACTATTTTGCATTCCCACCAGCAATGAATATGGGTTTCTGTAGCTCCAGTCCTTGTCAGCATTTAGTATTGTTCATTTTAATTTTAGTCATTCTAATATGTATGTAGTGATAGCTCATGGTTTTAATTAGGGAATGACAAATTACAAGGAAATATCACCAATGGTAAATGATGATGAAACCTCTTCTCAAGCTTACTTGCCATCTGTACATTTTTTGGGTGACATATCTGTTGAGATTGTGTGTTTTATACTTTCTTATTTTCTTATTGTTCAGTTTTAAGAGTGCTTCGTATATTTTGCATATAGGTTTTATCAGATAGGTGTTTTACAAATTATTTTCTGTCGGTCTATGACTTGTCTTCTCATTCTCTTAAAAGTATCTTTCATAGAGTAGAATTTTTTCATAAAGTCCAACTTATTTTTCTTCTATAGATTGGCCTTTTGCTATTATATCTAAAAGCTCATTGCCAAACCTAGGTCATAGAGATTTATTTGTTCTTTTTTAGAAGTCTATAGTGTCATGTTTTATACTTAGATCTATGTTTATTTCAAGTTTGAGGAAAGGCATATGGTCTGTATCTAGATTGATTTTTCTGGGTATGGACTTCCAGTTATTCAGCACCATTTCTTAAAAAGACTATCCTTTCTGTATTGAAGTGCCTTTTTCTTCATTAGAGAAAGTTGACTATTTTTGTAGGTTTGTTTCTGAGTTCTCTATTCTATTCCCCTGATTTATATATCTATTCCTTCATCAATACCATACTGTTTTGATTATTATAACTTTATAGTAGTCTTGAAGTCTGGTAGTATTCTCCAGCTTTGTTATTCTTCTCAGTAATGTATTGACTATCTACTCTGTTGCCTTTCCAGATAAACTTCTGAGTCTGTTTGTCAATACCCATAAAATATCTTAGTAGACTTTTGACTCAGGGCTTTGTAATCTGCCTATCAATCCTACACATATTTTGTTAGATTTATACCTAAGTATTACATTTTTGTACTACTGCAAATGGTATTTTACTTTTAATTCCAAATTGCAATCATTCATTCTAGTATATAAGAAAGCAATTGACTTTTGTTGTATATCAATCTTAGATCTTACAGCCTTGCTATAATTTCTTATTATTTCCAGGAGTTTGGGGACACCTTGTTTTTATGATTGAATTCAAGACCCTAATGCCCTGGACCCCATCTGCTTATCTGTCTCTCTGTTCTTTCTTCCAGATCCCTGTGCTCAGAGGTAATCATTTGATACATACATGTGTTTTGTTGTGTGCCTGTGTTGGATGAAGATTTACATGTTCAAGGTCCCATTCACGTGTTTCTTTTTTTAGGAGTCCCTCCCAGTTTTCCTTATCCAAAATGAGCTGCATTCCTCCGAGCTCCCACAGCCTCTAGTTACCTTCTTCACCTCAAGTGCCCGTAGGGCTTCCTCTCCCACCACCTGTGGGCAGGGCGAGACAAGTCTCCAAACCTGGCATGGTGATGCTTATTGGTTGAATGAATGAAATTACTGGGCTTGCATAAATTGACCCTTTTGTTTTTACTTTAAGAAACCTTTGTTCTTTCTCTTCTTTGTACTTGTTTTGCCCCTGTGTTCTTTGAGTCCATGGACATAGCCTAGGGTATAAGAGATCCAGTAGAAGTCTATCCCTCCTTGGGGAAAAAAGAGGAGGGCAAAATTACCTTTAATTACAAACCTGCTCTGTTCACCTATCAACTCTGTAGTCCTGGAGTACTTGTGTATTGATTAGGGAGATTGGGCTCCAAGTCCCAGAAAATAGCCACTCTTCCAGCTTAACAGTAAGTGTAATTTTTTTTTAATCTTCTGTCGTAAGACATACAGAGCTGGAGTGGTTTCAACAAGAACCCCTTTCCTTTTTTCTCTGCCAACCTCAGCATATTAGCTTCTCCCTTGGGCTAATTCACCTCATGGATACCAAATTTTAGTCACAAATCCAGACATAACATCCTGATCCTGATTCAATAATGATTAGCAGGAGAAAGATGCCTTCTTTTCCTTGGGCTTCTTTTATCCCTCCCTCCCTCCCTTATTTTTTTTTTTTTCCTTTTTTGTGGTGGGACTGGGATTTGAACACAGGACGTCACACTTGAGCCTCACTATTACTTTTGCTGTAGTTATTTTGGAGATAGGATTTCATTAACTATTTGCCCAGGCTGCCCTCGAACCATAATCCTCCCAATCTCAACCTCTCAAGTACCCAGGATTACAGGCATGAGTCACTGGTGTCTAGCTCCCTTCCTTGTTTTTTTGAGACAAGTTCTCATTATGAAACCCAGGCTGCCCTATAACTCAAAATCCTCCTGCTTCAGCATCCTAAGCACTGGAAGTGCAGGTATATGCCAGCACATGTTCCTCCCTTTAAAATGCAAGGAAAAAAAATGCAAGAAAAGTATTACCAGAAATTTCTTCTCACAGCTCATTGGTTAGAATTGTATCATATGACAGTGCTGGAGCCAATCACTGCTGCAGGAACCAAGAGCATCATGACTGTAAAACTAATCAGGATCAACCCTGAGGCAGGGAGATTTCTTTCAGAAAAAAGAATAAATATTGAGACGGAAACCAGCAGTGTCAGCTATATTTTAGTTTTAGAGAAATTGTCTTCACACTTAATTTCAGAGGGGCTAAGTCATGTGAGGTCCCACAGCTAATAAACATAGAAGCAGGATTCAAATCCAGCTCTTTTGTACTCCCAAACTTAACCTTGTACTTTCTGCTGTGCTGCTGGACCAGCGTCAGATTACAGTTCCTGGAAAATAAAAGCCCCCTTTCTTAGGATAAGCGCTTCAGAGGTCAGGCAACCTCTCTGCCTTCTCAAGCCTGACCTTCAGCTAGGCATTTAAGCTGTTTATTAAGTTATGACTAATAGCACTGCAAGACACCAAGAACTGCACATTCAGGCCTAGTTTTAGGTCGTCAGAGGAGGTTCAGGGGATAAACATCGTATTCAGCTTCTATGCTGAGAAAATTTAGTTGCACCTCTGTTGTCTTTTTGAGTGCAGACATTGGCAAGGGGCTTCTGCTGGGCCCTGCACTGCCTTCATAGAAATGAAACCTTCAAAGCAGGCAGGCTGTTTTGGGAAAGTGGCCACTAATGGGGCCCCATGGGGCAGGGGCCAGGCCTGAACTGGGCAGTTTGCATATTCACTTTTACAAACAGTTGGCTCCGAGTCAGCAGTTAATGGAATGAGAATGATGTTCCTGTACCAAATCATTTCCTGAAAAAACATTTCCAATTGCAAACATAGCTCAGCCTTTCTTCCCGGGTTTGTTATGTCTCTGTGAGTGAAGTAAAGAGGCAGGGCAGAGAGGAAGGGTTTCTGACTACAGATTTCATCTGAAAACATGTTTGACAATGATCTGCACTAGAGGGAGAGTCCATTCCGACTCACCTGGTTGGGAATAATGGTTTTCTAGTCATACTTTCGAGATGCTTAAATGCTTCTCTGTTTACAGATTGGCCTTGGCTATCCAAAGGTCTTGGGACAGATGCAACTTTTCTCCCTTACAAAATGCAAGCTGGAAGTGCTACCCCAGAAATATGCATGCATACACATAGGGTCAGGCTAAAATGTAAATGTTTTCTCCCATTCCATCCCATAAACCACTTTGGCAAATTCTGCCTTCATATGTAACCTGTACAGGTGAAGGGTAAATTTTATTTCTTCAACAAATACTGTACTTGAGTCCATACTGGACTTGAGGTGTCATTTTAAGGAACAGTAATAACAACATATATTTCCATGGCTCTTACCAAGTACCAGGCAGTCTTCTGAATATATATGTGAAGTCATTTAATTTTCCCAACAACTCTCGCAGGTTGGCCATATTACCACTCCCATTGTGCAGGTAAGGAAACTGATGGACTTGCCCAGGGTGGTTGCACAGCTAGAAAATGGCAGATTTGAAGCTAGGCAATCTGGCTCCTATCACTGTCATCATCTGGCCTCTTTGGGGATCTAATAGTGAACAGAAGACAAAAAGTATCCATCCTCATCCGCCTTACATTCTGGTGGCAGAAAAAGGTAACACATCAATAATAGTTGTCTCAGATTGATGATTTCTAGGAAGAAAATAAAATGGGGGGAGGGAAGAATAAAGGAGAATGATGGGGTGGCATGAATTCCCAATGATATATTGTAAGAACTTTTGTAAATGTCACTGTGTACCTCTAGTACAATAATATGATAATTAAAAAAAAAGAAAACATGAGAGGAAGGTACAGGGCTGGTCACAAGGTCTTGTAAGTCACAGTAAGGAGTCAGGTTTGCTCTTTGTGATGAGAAGTCACAGGAAAGTTCAAAGCAGAAGAATGAATGATCCATAGAACATTCTGGCTGTACTGTGGCAAGTGGTTGGGCAAAATGCAAGAGAAACTGGTAGTCCAGTTAGGAGATGGTTCTGATGGCCCAGATGAAAGATGACAGTGGTCTGAACCAGGATGGTGGCAGGAGAGATGGTGAGAAGTGGGTCCTGGCTTGGAGGTGGCACCTCCAACACTTGCCAATGTATTAAGTGCAAAAGGTGAAGGGGGTGGGAGAGGATTTAAGGGTGACTTCTTGGATTTAGGCTTTTGAACTGTTGTGTAAACAGTGGTACCATCTACTGAGGAGGATAAGAGTAGGAAAAGCAAGGCTTTGTTTCTATGCTGTTATGGTGGGCGGTTCTGTTTTACTCAATGTAAGCAGTGAGTAAACTGTGTAAACAGTGAGACTCACAGCCTAGAGCTCAAGGTCAGGCCTGGGCTGGAGATTCAAATATGGCCCTGCTCAGCACTGACATAAATGGACTCTCCCAGGACCACACCACCCAAGTGAGCTTTCTGTGATGCTGGAAATGTTTTGTAGCCATGCTGTTGGGAACAGTAGGCACCAACCAACCACATGTGGGCCTTTGAGCACTTGAAATGTGGTTGGTGTGACTAAGCAATGGCATATTTAACGCACTGAATGTAAGTAGCACCAGTAGCTAGTGGCCACTATTTACGGCTGCACAGACCTGGGGAGAACGGAGCTAGAGCAGAAAATCCTGATCAGCAGCAGCTGTCTTCAGCAGCCGGGAAGCTCTACTTCACATTCATATTTAAGCACAGCTTCATTCCCACTGTTCATCGCATGCACAGCAGTGCTTTTTTGTAAGAAACAACACAGAAAAGAGAGTAAAGGGATGAATCTAGAGGAGATATTAGCTATAGAAGTCTAAGGAAGCAGTTGTACTTAGTTAGAAAACAAGGACAATCATCTACTTCCAGAATCATTGAAGTATCACCTGTATTTGTCTGCTATATTTTATGGAAGAGAATTCTCCGGATTTGTGAACTTTGGAGAATCAAACTGGTGACTAGGTGATGTCAAGGGCCCACTGCTAAGGGACTAAGTGCCAGCTTCCTAATGTGAATGTATCTCTTTAAGGTCGCATCTGTTTCCCTGTCTTTGTTAGGCAGGCTCATTCCCTCGCCAACTGGAACTCTCAGTGAGTTTATAATGTGAAAGAACTCTTTGTAAGTGGCTGCCTGTGCTTAAGAGTTCTTACAAGTCTATGCTGGCAATCAGGGAGGCCAGAGTCAATAAAAAAAAATAAAATGGAAAGATGAGCTGTTGCTTTTACTAAAGTTGATTGCAGCTGCTCTGTTAGCTCCTTAAGGACCTCTTGGTAACCAACGCCTTTAGAGAATATACTCCTTCTGTGCTTAATTGGCAAAAAAAGTAAGGATCCCCTTTCTTACTTATAAGTCACAGCCTTTAGGAGGTGTCATCCAAGGTCAGCACGCACCAAGTACTCAGCACAGCTGGTTTGGTGGTAGTTTTTTGTTTTTTCTCCCCCCAAGACTGGGTGTGGGATGGAGGGGTGTTTGGTGCTTGGATGAGATTTGGCTGGGAGTCTCTAGTAGTCATTGACCCTAGGATTTGAAAAGTGGAAAGAACTTAGTGGTCATCCAGTGGAACGCTTCATTTTCACTGAGGAAATGTGCCCCAACCAGTGCCCAGGGAAGAGGCTGGGGACTGAGATGTTTTCATGCAGCTGCTGGGGTTAGGTGCAGGAGGGCAGGTAGATAATGGAAGGAGTATCTTAGGGAAGCCAGCCCAGGAGAGAAGTCAGAAGAGGGTTGAACCAGAGATGAAAAAGGTTCACAGTATAAATCAGCCTGAAATTGATGACCTCCTTCATTCAGCCCATAAGCAATTTCTGGGTTCCCACAGTGTGCCCTTGGAAAGAGGGGCCTGCAGGAGGCAAAGGCAGACTCTTCAGAAAGAAGATTCCCAAAGTCTTTTCTGAGGAAACACAGATTTCTGTGTTGATGAGACCTCTCTATTTCTTAGGAAAGGGAGGGAGGTGACAGGTAGAAGAGGTGAGATAAAGAGGACAATTAGGTCCTTTTAGCAAAGAGCAGCCACAGGTAGATCGCAGACTGAGTAATAGCTGTAATCTAACCTTTGTGAGGTTTTCTTTTTCTTAATATCAATACTGAACACATGGGGTGCAGAAATCCAGCCCCCCTCCACACCCTCGCCATCAGTCAAGCCAAAATGTGACCTGTTCTTCCTTGTCTTTCAGTATCGGAGCTCCAGGAGGAGGGAATGAATGCCATCAACCTGCCCCTTAGCCCCATCCCCTTTGAGCTGGACCCTGAGGACACCATGCTAGGTAACTGTGCCACTTGCCTCTTCATCAGCTTGGCACCTTCAATGTATCTACCCCACTCAATTCCTTTTCTTTTTATAGAGGAGAATGAAGTGCGGACCATGGTGGATCCCAACTCACGCAGTGACCCAAAACTTCAAGAACTGATGAAGGTAAGAAGACATTAAGAAGGGCTCTAGGAGCTCCCAGCCTCAGCAAAGTCTGTAGAACACCGATTCTGTGCAAGCACCACGTGGGCTGCTCCAGAGAGAATATAAAGTTCAGGCAGTCCCTGCCCATGGGGGTCCATCTATACCCTTGAGAGAGGTACACAACAATGCCCAATTAATGACATTGGTCATAAGTTCACATTGGCCAGGATCTGGGAGTTATTAACACCCCATGAAAAAGGAATTACTATTACTCCCATTTTCCAGGTAAGGAAACTGAGACTCAGAAAAGCCAAGTGGTTTTTTTTTAGTGTAGGAGATTAAGTTAAAAACCATGTACCACATACCTGCACAGTGACCAGCCTGTGCCTCCCCTAAAAAAAGTTGTTCACTTCTCTCCACTATCACCAAGATGCACTTAAGATAGAAAGGCAAGTGAGCCATTTACAGTGCAAATCTGAATACCTCATTTTCCTGCTCAAAGCCTGTCTGTCTGTAGTTTCCTGTCAACTGCAGAGTGAAAACCACACTCCTGGGGGATTTATTTCTGGTCCCTGCCTAAGCTCTGTCTTCCACCTCAGATCATCCCTGCCTAGCAAACAAGGACAACCAGACTGTGCTTGCTTCCAGACCTTTGTTTATGCTGTCCCCTCCACCTACTACACCTAGAATGCCTCTAGCTGCTCTTCATCAGAGAGTCAAAGCAGAGCCACTTTCTCCAGGAAGCCTTCTCTCTACATCAGTGCTATGACTCAGCCTCTTTGTGCAGCAGTGGCCCCTTGTCTGTAGCCCTGTCACTGTCATCTCCACATGATATTAAATCTCCTCATGCATTTCTCCCTCCTTCACTAAATGGTGAACTGCTTGGGATACAGATTATCTTTTTTAATCCTGATGTCCCTGGGATGTAAATATAGCAGGTATTTAACAAACATTGGAGGGAAGGGATCTCAAAAGCAGCCAGGCTATTCAAAAGCAGAATCAGAGCATTGTCCCATGGTTGAGACTTCCTCAGTAAAACAAGGCCATGTCATGAGGGACTTGGGGCAGTTTTCTCAGAGGAGATGTTCTAAACATCCTTTTTTCTCATTCCTGCCTAAGTCAGTGCTTTAGCCTTGAGTCCAAGGAAGTAGCAGAAACAAGGTGGTATGGGCTAGGGACCATGCAGC
This sequence comes from Castor canadensis, assembly GCF_047511655.1. Lineage (NCBI taxonomy): Eukaryota > Metazoa > Chordata > Mammalia > Rodentia > Castoridae > Castor > Castor canadensis. The sequence continues at coordinate 150,936,421 of NC_133386.1, forward strand.
CCCTTCTATCTTGGGCCTTGCATGTTGAGGGTCTGTTGCACCACAGATAGCTACCCTGGTCAAGGAGGACCCTGAGCCCTTGCATTTGCTATGTAGGGAGGTGTTCAGCTACTGGTTGAGGCTCTGCCTGTCATTGTACTTCTCCAGGGATGCTGGGCCCATGTGCGCAACGGTACTAAAGAGGATCTAGCTGGTCCTGTCACAGAGCATTCACCATGCTCGAATGGTGGTGCTGCTAATTGCCCCAGCAACTCTGAGGGGGAAGACGTGGTCAGAGTGAGCTGTGCATGGGTCCGGCTTAAGCACTGACCTCCCATACCTAGACTACACCCAGACTCAGTTTGTGAGAGAGGAAGACTGAAGACACCCATGGCTATGTATAGGCCTGAGCCCTGGAGTGCTGCCCAAAGACACAGCCTTTCCCTGCCAGTCACCTCAAAATTCTAGTCTTCTTTACAGAGGCTCCTTACCCAACTCTCTGGAAGCCTCCACTCATTCCTGCTACCTCCTGTCCACTCCCAGTCTGGGTGGGGCTCCTCCACTCCCCCTTAGCTCATGGACTCCCCATCCCCTAGGACTGGAACCGGTTATGTTGCAATCCTTTAGTTGATTGGTGCTTCCCCCCTGAACCTGTCCAGGACAGACTATGTCTTACATTGTTGGATACAGATCATGCCTGGTGCATAGTAGGTGCTCAATAATAACCATCATCCTTCCTTGAGACAGAACAGTGTGCTGTGAACCCCTCCTTCCCCCAACCCTGGCTCTGTTGTCAGCTCTTAGGATGAGGAAACTATTCTGTATCAGACTTGTGGTGGGGATCACATGCCTACGTACAATTATGAGAACTCATCACCGAATGCTTAAAACTAGTTAATTTGATTACACATAAATAACATCTTGATAGACAAACCAAAAGGAACAACTAAAAAAAGAAAGGCAGTACACATTTCTTACCTGAAAACTGAGCTGACAATGCATGCCTCTTAAGGGTGTCTTGTGTTTGATTAAGTAGGATGTCACATGCAGAATCTCCACTCAATGCCTGGCACGTGAAGCATCGACCAGTGACAGCTGCTGAGAGACACCCGAGAGCAGACTATACTGCTCTGTGAGAGGTGGTTCGATGCAGAGACAAACATGCTTTAGAGCAAGCTGACCAAAGATCCACTCCTGACCCCACCCCGCAAGCTCTGTGACCTTGAGCTGTTTCTTTCCATGCTGACTAACCCTCCTGAGAATGTGGGTGACAGTCACTACCTGGCCTCTCTCCTAATGGAAGAGTGCTTTATGTATTGATAAGATCTGCCTTTAATCGCGTATTTGGCCCTTGTCATAGACTATTCTTTCACCTGCAGTCTTAGAGACAGAGGTATGGTGAAGATAACTAGCTTTAGATTCACAGATACACATATTCCCATAGATGACAGTGGTACACAAACAAAGTAGTGGGTACAGTTGTGGTTTCAATCCATTTGCATAATTCCAGAGCCCATACCCTTGCCTGGCACAAAGTCCACTCACCATCAGGGAAAGGATGGCAGGGGCCAAAGAGATTGGCAGAGACACTGGTGCTGCGGCACTCAAAGGCTCACCCACCCCCCACTGTCTGCACACTGGTCCTGTGATTGCTCTGCAGCTTTTAAAAATCAGAAGTTCACTTAGATTTTAATTGTTCAGGATAAGAAAGTAGTCTCTAAAAAAATACCCTACAACTCCCTTCTCTCCCTTTCTCTCCCTGTAGGTATTGATCGACTGGATTAATGACGTGTTGGTTGGAGAAAGAATCATTGTGAAAGACCTGGCTGAAGATTTATATGACGGACAAGTGCTGCAGAAGCTCTTTGGTAGGAGGAAAGTTGGGCGTTGTGATGGATGGTCACTTGGTCCTAGTTAGGAGTCATTCTCAGGTCATAATGGCTTACCTGAGATGGGCTTGAATGTGGAGAGTGGGACAACAGAACAATGAGGGCTGCCGATGGCCTCTGAGAATCTGTTTTACATGAGGAATTGCAGAGTGACTCTCGATGACCAGATAAGCCAGCCCCCCTGGCAGTCCAGAGTCATCAGCTATGGAAATGAAAAGACTCCACTGTACTACCCTCTACAAAAATTGTGCATTTTTGGTATCTCTGGGTATATTTACACACGCAGGGGTATATATGTGTTCCTCTGTCATCTAGAAGCGGATATGTGTGTGTATTCCTCTGTGATTTGTGGACCAATGTGTGTTGGTGTCCCTCCATGATCTATGGTCCTATGTGTTCTGTGGTGTGTGCATGTACAACTCTGTTACCTGTGGACATGTACGTGTTCCTCTGTGATCATTGGACTTCTCTGTGTTTCCTGTGTATCTCTCTCTCTGAATTGGGTGCCAGTATGTGTGAGTATGTACCCCTGGACTGTGTGGGCCTAAGTCTCTGTATATGTGTTGCCTCTACGAAGGTGAATATGGAGCCAGCATCACTTCACAGTTATTCATGTGAAATCTAAGGCTAAGGGTTGGAAAAGAGAATTCAGGGGTAATCTTTGTATGGATAGGACAAGTGCAGCTTGAATGAAGTTGGGTTTCCCATCACTTCCCTCCTTTTCTCTCTGGTCCAAACCTCTCCCTCCAATCTATCTCCAGTTCTTAGCCTCCCACTGGTCATCTCCACATGGGTGCATCTTGGACTGAATTCATCCACTCTTCCAAAGATGCTTCTTCTGTTCTGAATGAACAGAATCCCTTCCCATTTTTGCCAGCTACCCTCATGAACAGAGGTCACCAAGGTCCATTTCTTCTTGCTCAGAGATCGCTCCTGAATCCATCTACTCTACCTTTTTCACTTGTTTGATTTGCTCTTGTCTGAGCTATTGAAAAAGCTTCCAAAATCACATCTTCATCTCCATCTCTTGCCTACACAGCTAGACAAGAAACCACAGTAAAACACAAGTCTTGTCAGTCTTGACTTCTCCTGCCAGGCATTGTCCTGACCCCTTAGCCCATGTTCAATACATACCATGGTCCACTCCCCCCACATCCAGTTGTCTTTGCAGCCTCCCCTCCGGCTACTCCCACACACGTGGCTCACCCAACCTGGTAGTAAACATCCAATAAGTAAGTGTCTGTCATCATTGTTGTTGCTTTTACTATTTTATTCCCACCATCACTACAGTATTACATATGCCATGCGTATTCATCCCTGATTCTTGGTTCTTCTTTCTGCCTGTCAGCCCTGTTTCCTCCTTTATCTACAGGGTACGCCATTATTGCACAGCTTTCAATCACATGTGCCTTCCTTTTCTACCCCGAGCAGCACAGTCACATCCAGAAGAAAGAATCATGTACTCTTCTGTGTTCATCCACGCATTATTGTAAGACTTTCCATGTTTGTAGCTATTTGTGTAAATGCACAGGGCCTTCTAAGGTCAAGAGCCATGCCTGATTTATTTTTCCAGGCTTCTTGAGCACCATCAGTTGCCTAGTGCATGTTGCCTAGCATTTAATCAATGTATATTGGATGAATGAATGGCTAATATAAAATCTAGTAATTTCTAGGAAGCTAAACTGATTTGGTACTCCAGACATCAATATTAATGAGTGTTAATATTTAAAGGTTGTAAACTGCAACTGAATACAGAATGGAAATGAGAAAGCTTTGGCACATGTAGATATGAAGAAGCCATGAGCATCAATGAGCAACTCTCCCAGTCTCTGCAGCTGTGAGCCCCTCCAGCAAATTTCTAACCAGCCTCTGAAGCTATCTTGAAATGTTCTGTGCTAGGCTTTCAAAGCAGGGGTGGAACATGGCCATGAAGTAATGGAACATGATTGTGGAGCAATCTTACCTCCAGGAAGGATTACAGTCACATCCGTGTGGCTGCAAGTCCAGCATTACATATGATCAGATTAGATTATTTCAGATCTTAACTTTCATGCTGAAAAAATGATTCACTATAGAGGTCGTGCTACTTCTGTAAACTTAGGTTTAGTTGGATCTAGTGGGTCTAAACCACCTTCAGAATCTACAGGCAGGTGGAGAGAACCAGTATGTAGCAAAAAAGTATGTCTTAGAAGCTCCCAGAAGGGATCAGTCTAGAAACAGTTTTGAGTAACCCCTGTGACCTTGAGTTCCCCTCTGGCTATTTTCCTATCTTCCTGCTTCCCCAGCCAAGTTTCTCTCTCCAAAGAGCATTTGGCACTGTCTGCCTTCCCATAGCTAGTCATTCCCTTCCACAGTACAATTGGCCACCCACCCTCATCTTTCCATTGACATCCAAGGTCAGCAGTGCCAATTCATACTTTCTCTTCTGCTGACATGTGACTGAACATCTTGTCCCTTTCTTGAGCCACATGGTTTCTGCACCCTCATGCTTTCCTGGTTCTTGTCAACTGCTGACACCTGCTTCTCAGTCTTCTTGATATGCACTTCTCACTGTAATCAGACTTCTCAGTCTTCCATTTTGGCCCTCATCTTCTTTCATACTCACTTCCTGGGTGATGCCACCCACCACTACAGTGTCAGCCATCGCTTTACCATACTTGCTCTCAGGTTTATATCTCCAGAATAGCATTCTCCTTGAAATTAAGATCATTTTTAACTGCATTCCAGACATCCCCACCTGGATGTTTCACAGCTACCTTGCAACCAACACAAGCTTCTTCTCTTTCTCATCCTCATCAAACCATTCTGCTTTCCACTTTGATGCATGGTCTTACCACACATAGCTAGTTGGTCAAATGAGAAGCTTAGGAGTCATGCTGGATTGTTCCTTCTCCTTCGTTCCTCTTCCTCTGTCCTGACAACTAGATTCCCATATATGGTGCATCAAATCTATCCCATTTTTTAGTTAGTGTATGAAGCCCTTAGAAAAGTGCCTGGCATGCTAGGTAGGTTAGCATTTACCATTATTCCTCAGCCCTACTATGGCCATCTTAGCTCAGAACTTCTCATTTTTCTTAGCTTCATTGATTCCAAAATCCTTTTTCTCTGTGTATGCTGCTTCCTGCTGTGGTAACACTCTGAAGATCTTCCAGATTTTTTTTTTATAATTTCTTTATATTCCTTCTATTAATTGTTATTCCTTGCTAATTGGAGTTATTCCAATTAACTCTCATTTATTTACTTATACAGTTATTTAATTATATCAACATGGACATAAATATATTTATTTTATACTTGGGGTTATAATCTAATTCTGACATTATTCCTTTTTTGTTCATTTACTTCTAGCTGTGGCCACTGGGAACACTCTCAAGTTGGTTCCTAGACACTGTGTCCATGTTGTTTTTCTTAACACTGCCTTACTTTCATTCCATCTTCATCTGATACTTCCCTTACTGTTGTCCTAGAATCAACACTTCTCTAAGGAGCCCTGTTTGCTTTTTTTTTGAAGAAAGGTCCTTAGATATCAAGATCTGGACATATTAGTCAGTGTTGTAACCTGCTATCTGCAGCGTAAAAAATCCAAACATCTGTACTAAGATACAGTGCTCTCATTGGTGGTACTCAGATGAATCAAGCATGATCACTTCCAGAAATTCAGCTTCCAGTCCTGGGGCTTGAGTGTCCTTCATACTGAGCTGGTTGTGCATGGGGAGGAGGAGGGATAGAGTTTAAGATTAGTAAGATAACTGTGAAACAGCAGCATTAGGAGAGAATGGAAATGGCACAGGGTCTCCCTTAGTCCAGTCCATAGTCAGATGTGGGGATAAGGATAGGGAGAGCAGGAAGCCATGTTGATGACATCATGAAACACAGACTCAGACCCTAGAAGTACAAGTGAGCAAGGCACAGAGCAGAGGGTGGTGCAGCCATCGTTGTGAACGCCTCAACAAGCATGCATCACTGAGGTGATAAGTGGACTCAGCTGAAGAGGACCAGTTGGGTGTGCCTTGGTCAGGACCCCTGTGGGGAACACAACCAGACCTGGTTCATCTTTTGCAGCCAGAAGCTCATTGCTCAGCAGCAGTGTCTGGTCTGCTTGCAGGAAAACAGTCCATCTTAGGGCACCCCCCCCGCCTCCCCCCCACCAAGGCATTTCTGGTAAGTTCTCTGAGAATAGCCTCCTTAATCTTTTCCTTGCTGCCTCTGTTTTCTAGCTCTTCCCACTTGTCCTGGTAGTGGATCTTTGTGTAGGTTTTCCTAAAAGCAGATGGTGAGACAAGGACTTGGTGGAAGAAGTTTTATGGAAGGGGATCTTAGAAAGTACAGACAACCAGGGACTGGGGATACAGTTCAGTGGTATAGTGCTTGCCTAGCATACACATGGCCTAGCCACCACAAAAAGGAAAAAAAAAAAAGATAACCAAGTGAGTAACATAAGAAGGGAAGACAGAAATGCCAATTAAGAGTGCATTAGTAAGAGTAGCAGCTGACAATATGCCTTAGAATCACCCTCCCAGTTCAGGGAGGCAAGGACATTTATTTTGTGGCTCCTCTTGCCCTGTGGTTGAAGGTTGCCCACGTGGAAAATCAAAACCTCCAGGATTTGTGGTGGCAGAGGAGAGAGCCCCAGGCTGGAGGTTCATATGCTCAGAGCCAGCTGCAGCTGCAGGTGAATGCAGCCAGGCTAGTCAGGGAGCTCTGGGGAGAACATCAGTATCATCCCCTCCACTGCGGGGACTGCTTCTCCTGAAATGGGCACTTCGTGCGCTGTTTACGTTGCTGTCAGGGAACACCCAGTAGTGGTCCTTTATGATGCCCATCCCATCCTCTCATGGGAACAGTTCCAGCTCTTTCTATGCCTCAGAGTAAGAGCTTCCGGCCCCAGAATAAGGAGGAAATGCCTCCCTACCCCATGGTCCACAGTCACCTTATTATATTTGCATCACCAACACCTAGGCAGTAGATGGAGTGAGGGAAATGGGAGATAAATGATTCCAGGAAAATGTCTACACAGCGTGATTAATCACTTCATTTGAACATGAGCCATGGTCTGTTCCTTATTTAGACTTCCTGACTTGGGATGGCTATACAAGTCTGTTTATGGTGTTTTACTTGACCGATCCTTGTTTTTGACCGTGCACATGCACTGAGGGCAGACAGGACCTGTTTTGAGAGATGAGAAACCTGAGGTAACAGGGCTGTAACAGGGCATCTTCAGGCAGAGGGGCAAGAAGGGCATGGTAGGCATAATATTTCAACAGAGGGGGGTTTTGATTTTTGGTTTTGTTGTGCGTGTGTGGTTTTCTTTTTCCCTGACATACCCCTAAAGAGTGCATTTTATGCTCATATAAACCTCGTCCGATAATACTAAGCAAAAAACCATTTGGTTTGCCATATGCCAACTACAGATCAAGGGATATAAAAGTATAAATATGACAGTGTTATCTTCATGTAGCTCACAACCTGGTATACAAAGGACTACAAGGTATCACGTAGGACTTTGGGAAAGACTACTTGAAAAGATAGCGTTTGGGATGGAGCCTTATAGAAGGAGCAAAATTTCAACCAGATGAGGAAGGAGAAGACAGAGTTGCTGGGAAGCTTCTACTGACTTCACTGTGCATAGAGGGAGAATGCTGCAGAGACAAGGAGCACGTATGTGGGTGCCCATTGAGATTGGTTGAGAGGGATGTGTAGCTAACAGAGAAGATGAGACCCAGCACCCATCGTGCGTTCTAACACTGTCCTCCAATCACAGGAGCCAAACTACTTTTTTTTAAATGGCTCATTTGGGCTGGGGGGAGGATGTAGCTCAATGGAAGAGTCCTTCCTAGCATGTGCAAGGCCCTAGGTTTGAACCCCAGCACTATCAAAAGAATAGAAATGGCTTATTCTAGGACTGGGGCATGGAATACAAATGAGCCTAGAGCACACCAAAAAGAAGTGCTAAGAAAAAAATACGTATATACATATGGCAGCATGTTAAAATTGTTCAAAACCAACCTGAAAAATCTCCCAGCAGCCAAGGCTAGAATGCGGATAATTATAGTATTATTATATATTGGATTATAACCCAGAGTCTAAAATAAGTGCCCTTAAATCTGTACTGATAGACATCAATAGCCAAATAAATAAATGGGATAAAAGACAAACCGTTCCTTACAAAAGCATCTTAGATCATCTGTGGCTCCCTGTCACTGAGTGAGCTGAATTTAGTGATGCTTCTAATGATTAGGGAATGGAAATCGGGGGCTGGGAAAGGGTATGATGAAAGCACACTTTACCTCTATTGCCTTCCTCCTCCATAACGCCAGTGTGCTCATGAGAGAAACACAAGGATAACCCAGCAGTCCTTGAAACTCCACAAAAAGTAAGGAAAGTCTGAAAAGCTATCATAAAGCACAGGAGCCTAAGGAGACATGAGGAATAGATGTGGCATCCTGAACAAGTTTCATGGAACAGCTAAGGACATTGGGGAAAAACTAGCAAGAGCTGAATAAAGCCTGGAGTATCATACATCAGCAGCTGTGACAAATATGCCATCGTAATGGAAGCTGTTAGCAGTGGGGGAGACTGGGCTCAGGGTGTGTAAGGACTGTCCTGACAACTTTTCTGTAAGTCTAAAAACCACTCTAAATGAAAAGTTTATTTAAAATAAATAAACAAGGTAGCCCACCTTATAGAAGACCTTAGACTGTTGTTTAACCTTTAGGTTGTAATGGTTGGCCAGTGTAACTGCTGGTGACTTATGACCAAAGCAATGTATTCCGATGTAGGACTACAGGGCGATCTCCTAGGAGCAGCAAGAGGGTTGCTGAGAGGCAATGAAGAGAACTCCAGCAAAGTGTGTCCCTGTGAGGTAACAATGGTGGTGAACAAGAGAAGTGGCTGTAAGAAGGGAACAGTTTTTAGAGGTCCTAGTTATGTAGGGTGTGATCAGTCAGAGAAAAAACTAGGCTAACTGTCTGGTGGGGGGTCCCCAGGAAGAGCAGCATCTTGAAGAGTTTGGTCACATTGGCTTTGAAGGTCGCTGCCCATTCCCAGAATGAAGAGACAGACGAGAAATCTGAGTTCCAATTTGGGCTCTACCACCAGCCCATATCTGCGGAGCTCAGACTCTGCTTCTATAAAACCACGAAGATGACCTGCAAAGCCTCCAGAGCTAACCTGGCCAAAACGATAACCACTAGCTGTGTGCAGCTGTTAAAAGTAGTTAAAATGAAAATTCCATTTCTTCCATCACACTGGCTACTTTTGAAATTACCAATGACCAAATCTGGCTTGTGACTATCATACTGGACAGCCCCATCATGGCTGAAGCTCTGCAGCATGCCTTCCTGCTGCGCTAGTCACTGATTCTGCTATTGTAGGACATGGCGTGTACTTGCCATTCGAAAACTAGAAGAGGCATGTTCTCATCTGATTCTTCTTTTATCAATAAATGTTTGAGAAGCCTCTAAAATTATAGTAGAGCACCATATGTATAGGGCTAGGGGCATGGCTCAAGTGGTAGAGCACCTGCCTAACCAGTATAAAGCCCTGAGTTCAAACTCCACTGCCACCAGAAAAAAAGAAAATTGTGTGTAAGGGACACATCTCTTCTTTTTCTTTTTTCTTTTTTTTTTTGGTGGTACTGGGGTTTGAACTCAGGGCTTCATGCTTGCTACGCAGGTGCTATACCAATGAAGCCATGCCTGCAAACCCTAAGGGACAGATACACCAAATAATTGTGTATGTATAAGCTGTCTCTAATAACGAGCCAGACACTGTGACACATACCAATAATACCACCTACTCAGCTGGTAAAGAGCAGGAGGATCACAGTTTGAGGCCACCCTTGGCAAAAAGTAGGTAAGACCCCCATCTCAATGAACAACCCAGACATGGTGGCATGTATATGTTATCCCAGCTACTCAGAAGGTATGGGTAGGAGAATCGTGATCCCAGGCAAAAAAGCAAGAAGACCCTATTCAAAAAATAACTGAAGCAAAAACTGGCTGTGGGGGGGTGTGAATTAAGTGTAGAGAGGCTGCCTAGCAAGCATGAGGCCTTGAGTTCAAACCCCAGTACTGACAAAAAAAAAAAAAAGAATATCTCTAACACTAAATTGTCTCTGCGGAATGGCACCAGGGACCTTGGGCTGCAGTTGAGGAGTAGGGGCTTAATTTTCACAGCTTGAACTTTCCCCATGTTTATATATTATCAATCAGAAAGTGTTTGAGTGCATGTATAGATTTCAGAACAAGACTGAATAATCAGTAGATGTGAAATAATATTTAATACATTTCAACAGTCATCTCAAGTAAAACAGGAAGAAAACGACACTACCTAAATATGATAAAGACCATTAAACAAAACCTCACAGCAGAAATATCAAATAGTGGAATATCAAAGACATAGTATTAGGTACAAGTCAGAAAAAGTGACTGTTCCCATTATGACTGTTTTGGAGCTTCTAGTTAATGTAATAAGCTACAAAAATATATTTCTATTTCCAGTATTGTGGACAGACAAATTATCTTGGTACAGCATACTTTAAAAATCTAGATAAGCTTTAAAAACTAATTTTTGTATGGCATAGCTAAACTGGTATAAAAGGGAAGGAAATTCTTCTGATGCAAATACAACAAGAAAGTGTAAATCCAACGGGATATGTGCTAATTCCCACTGGTGTATGGCCTGAGGTTTACTGGATTCCACATACAAAGTCAGGAGACAAGTCTGAGTATAGTCTGAGTGGGAAGGGGACTGGATCAGACAGTGAATAGAGCCAGTCTTTGAAGGGCAACACTTTCAGTGGGTGAACTAGAAAATCTTTCCCACAGAGGGAGGCAATAAAGATAAATGTCTGTCTCAGCCTTGGATGTCAATGAAACATACAAAAAAGAAACTTGCCCTGGTCATTCCTTATCAAAGTCTTATACAGATTTAGGACTGTGATTCACACTATTTATGTGAGTTTAAAAGCCCCAAGCTAGAACTTTAGTTAAAAGTGTTGCAAGGCAGAAGGAAACATATGTCCTTCCTTTAAAGATGAATGAATCTAAACCCAGGCCACAAATAACACCCAGAGATAAAATTCCAAGAAAAATGATCTCAGAATCAAAAATCACCAAAAATGTGAGCAGCATGCCACCATGAGCAAATAAACTATAGATCTACAAATACTATAAATATGAGAAACTATTCAGTTATAGAATATACAGTAAGCATGTTTAACTTGTCAAAATAAATGTTTAAGATGCTGTTGAAAGACTGAGGAAACTATCAAAATCAGAGAAGTAAATGTGAAAAAGAACCAAATAGACTTTCTAGAAATGGAAAAATATGTAATAATAAAATTGAAAACCTCAGTGAATTAGACACAGTTGGAGAAGGAATTAATGAACTGGAAGAAAATACCCTGAATTTAGAATAAAGAGACTACAGGGTGAGAAATAAGAGAATTTAACAAAGCATAGAAGTTATTCTAAGAATATCCAACTTAGGGCTAATTGGAATTCCAGAAGGAGAAAAAAAAGAAAATGGAGTATGGAAAATACTTGAAGACATATGGATGAATTTTCTAGTATTGGTGAAAGGTGTAAATTCTCAGATTTAGGAAGCTCAGTGAATCCCAAATAGGATCAATATTTAGAAATCTATACTTATACACCAAAGAGTGAGACCCAAGAACACTGAAGACCAAGAAATGACTCAAAGTAGAGAGAAAAGGTAGCTATCTTTCCAGAAAAACAAAAGCCAGAGATATTGAAATGGTATTTTCAAAGTACTGAAATATTGTCAGCTTATTAAGTTTATACTTATCAAAAAATATGCATTAATAACTGAGGAGAAAATAAAGTCCTTTTCAACAAACAAAAGATGAGAGGGTTTTGCTACTAACAAAGTCATGAAAGGAATTTCTAAAGATCATACAATAGGAAAAAGGAATACAAACCAAAAAAAAAAAAAAAGAAACTATTTTTATATATGAAATGCAATAAAAAAAAATAGTGAGCAAAGATCATCTTGGGGGTAGATCAAAGCCATATTGATTGAATATAAGACAAAAATATGTTAATTTTTTAAATCAAGGTAGAACCCAAATCCATAGAACAATAGCACATGAGTGAGGAAGTATGACTGGAGTCGACATGAGCTGAGGTGGTCGTATTGTTTAATATGTAGGTAAAGACATACTAAATAATTAAGACTTTAGGTTATATATATATGCATCATCAATTTTCTATGGTAGCCACTAAAATGAGAGATTATATAACCTCCTCACTACTAGTAGGGAAAAGATGGAGTGAGAGGGAGAAAAACCTTAATCTAAAAGAAGGCAAGGGAGGAAACCGGGAAGAACTAGAAAAGGAGAGAAACAGCAAAATAAGTTGACAGAAGTGAACCCAAGTATATTGCAAAACCCAATCAATGTAAACTGACTTTCTCCATTTAAAAGACAAAGATGGGGCTGAGGGAGTGGCTCAAGTGGTAGAGTGCTGCCTAGCAAGCATGAGGCCCCAAGTTCAAACCCCAGTACACCAAAAAAATAAAATAAAATAATAAAAATAAGAGACAAAGATGATCAGACTAAATAGCAAAACAACATTTTCTAAATTCTCAAAACAACATTTTCTAAATTCTCTAGTTTAAAATGAGGACACAGAAAGGTTGAAAGAAAAAGGGTGGAAATAAAGATATATGCCAGACTAATGCTAATTAAAAGAACATTGAGTAACTGTTTTACATCATACAAGATTTGCCATTTAAGGCAAAAAGCATGACTACAGTCACTGTATTGATAAGCAATTAAAATCACTAGAAAAATAGTAAAAATTTTAAACCTATGTGCACTTCTGTATGTTGAATCCATTAGAATTAAAAATAACAGTCATTATTTCAAAAAGAACTTAAGCCCAGCATGGTAGTGTGTGCACCAACATTCAGGAGACTGAGGCAAGAAGATCCAGCGTTCAAGGCCAACCTGGGCTACCTAGTAAGGCCTTGTCTCAAAAAAAAAAAAAAGGAGAAGAACAAAAACTAATTGACAAATCCACTATCAGTGGTAGATTTTCTTCTAAATTTTCCACATCTTTAATCTTCGTAAAACTCAGGACCTTGAGCTTGCTAAGCAGCTCCACTTAAACCATGTCCCTTTTTTTGCTTTAGTTATATTTTGGATAGAGTCTTGCATTTCTTCCCCAGGCCAGCCTGGACTGTGATCTTCCTCCTTATACTTCCAGTATAGCTGGGATTGCAGGCATGTACCACCATACCCACCTTTTTTGTTGAAATAATCTCAAAAACTTTTTGCCCAGGCTGGCCTCCAACCAAGATCCTCCTGATCTCTGCCTCCTGTGTAGCTGGGGTTGCAGGTGTGAGCCACTGAACCCTGTCTTCTTTGATGCCTTAGTTTATTTAAGGTCAGGTAACTCAAGTATTTCAAAATTAATTTTATTATATAAGTCAAACAGTGGCAGACTTTAACACACTTCTGTTAACATTAAGAAAAAACTTCATAAAGATAGAGAAAAATTTGAATAACCAATCTGCATATAGCATACAATACACCCTTACATTCTCTTCAACTGTGTATGGAACTTTTACAAAATTTGACTGTGTCTGTGGAACAAGTCTCAGCAAATTAGTGTACAGGACAAATTTTCTATGATGCAACATTTAAAAAAAATTTAAACAGATGTTTCCCACATATGTGGAAGCTAAAATAGTTTTTAGATAACTCAGGCATCCTCATACTGGAAAAGAGTATTTTACATATTCTCGTCTTTGAAGGGCAGTTATGTTGATACAGCATGATACATGTGCCAACTGTTAGAGCAAAGTGTCTTAGTTAGAACAGCTCAATTCTTCCATTTTTCAGGACAATTGAGTTTATTCTACCCTGAGTTTATTCTTTATCCTTTGGAACTTTTTCAGTACTGTTTCATTGCTTTCTAAAAAAGACTCTCTCCAAGAGCACCTTGGTATGCTAACTTCAAAAGCAATGAAAAGGGGGGTGAGATGATGGGGCAGTGTAACTAATATACAATATAACTCGAATCAGAATCGTCACTATGACTCCCCCTCCCCCGTATATGAATATATCCTCATAAAAAATTATTTTAAAAAAAGCAATGAAAATGTTCGCAGAATAATGCGCCTGAGAAAATTCTCTAAACCATATCCTATTTCAAAATCATACCTAATACTTTTTTTTTAAGTTAAACTAATTATTAACAATTTACAGAACCATGGAAGCATGCTGGAAACAGTTACGTAGAAGAATAAAACTTCAGCAATAGAAAATTTCAAAGAGCTAGCTAAAATTAGCCCAACAAAGAACAAGAGAGGAACTGTAGAAATATTTGAGTGAGTGTCTTAAATTTTCAGGTTTAAGGTTAAATACTTAAAAAAAATTAAGGAGTAGGAATAGCAAAAGAAGCTCTCAACTAAATCTTTTATTTAAAAACATCACATTTGAAGGCTGGGGGCACTGGAGCAGGTAGTTAAGTGCCTGCCTGGTAAGTGCAAAGCTCTGAGTTCAAACCCCAGTGTCACTAAAAACAAAACCATCACACACAAAAAAAAATCACATTTGAAATAAGTGATATAAGCCTGAAAAACAGAGATAACAGGGTTTCATCTTATTTGCATTTCCAGAGAACGCTGAAGAGTCAAGTAATAAAAAGAACTAATGAGGGGATTTTGGAAAGATGATTTTATCCAAGAAGAAAATCTGTTTTTGATTTTATCAGCAATAATCAGTTAGTAGTATGCGTAGGACGTTTATTGAAACTTTGTTGTAAACAGAGGAAAAATGGATTATAACCCAGCTATATGTCTACAGAATGGCCGGATATGTAATAAGCCCTATAAAATATTATGAAGTTTTTTTATGAATGAGTTGGATCCATAATGTTGGCCTAGAAAAATACTCATGACCTATGTTTGTGTGGAAAAAAGCCAGTGGCATACACACACTCTAATCTCATTTTTATTAAAAAGGAGAGAGCAAGAATTTGTTCTCTGTGTGTATATTAATAAGGATTACTTTGAGGTATACTCTGTATGAAAATCCACTTAATACCAATGTCTAAAATAATACATCCAACAACAAAAACTAAAAGCAAGATGATAGATCCAAAACATAACGACTAAAGTAGAAAAAAGTGAAGCAGAATTTTGTAATTACAGAATTACAAAAAATCTTTGTAATGCAAAAGAAATAAAAGCAAAGCCATAAAAACCTTTCTCCTAAATAAGCAATGCCAGATGCTAAAAGCCAGCGGAAATATATTTTAATTTTAGAAAGAATGCATTACAATTTTAGTATCATCAGCTTGTTAAAAATATAGGTGGAAACAGGAGAATAGTGAGTGCTCCTGTAGGAAAAGTGTAAAAGCTAATCAAGGCAGACATTTCTCTACACTTATAACACTTCTGATACCAAATATGTGGGTTTTCCACACCAAACAATTCTCTACTTTTCTGCAGACATCAACTAAGCATCCTACAATTCAATTTTGA
This sequence comes from Castor canadensis, assembly GCF_047511655.1. Taxonomy (NCBI): domain Eukaryota; kingdom Metazoa; phylum Chordata; class Mammalia; order Rodentia; family Castoridae; genus Castor; species Castor canadensis. Next base: position 150,951,804 of record NC_133386.1, read on the forward strand.
CACTATCATAAATTAGTGTTGCCCCCACAGGTCAAGGGCTCAGTCCCTCAAGACTGTCCCAATTGGAGTAGGCAGTCACAAGTATGAGATCCCTGTACTTCTGACCAATTGTCTATAGATTAGGGCTTCTGTAATTCTGATTCAGTAATTTGCTAGAGTGGCTCACAGAACTGAGGAAGGCCCTTGAGTTCACCAGTTTATTATAATAAAGAATGCAATTGAGATACAGCTAAATGGAAGAGCAGCATAAGGCAAGGAATGGGGGTGGGGCTCCAAGCCTCCAGGCCCTCCAGCACCTTGGTGTGTTCACCAACACAGAAGTTCTTAGAACCCCTTTTGTTACAGTTTTAATAGAGACTCACTTACCTAAGTGTGACTGATTGACTCTTTGGCCACTAGTGATTAACTCAATCTCCAGCCCCTTCCATTCCCCCACCCCCATCAAGGTTTGGGGTTGAAAGTACAGGTGCATTAATCACATGGTTGGTTCCCTTGGCAGCCCTCATCAATCCAGAACTCTTTCAGGAACCCGAGATCAGAAGCCCAAATATTAGATGTTCTTATCACCCTTTCGTGTAGGAAGTTACAAGAGTTTTAGAAGCTCTGTGCCAGGAAGGGGGCTGGGTATATCAAATAATATTTCTTATTTATCAATTAAAAAAAAGACAAGAATAAAATGGTTAACAGTGCAAGAAAAAGTTGTTGACCTAGAAAACAGACTCTGAAAGCTAAGCTATTCACTGAGGTCCAATGACAGCAGATTATAAAGATGAAAATTCATAGACAGTGATGTAATACAGCAAGGCCAGCAAATAAGTGTCTCTCGTGCCACTCCTCTCCTTCCTCCCTACCCAGCCCATTCCCAAGACAGCTATCAATAATCCATCCTAGCAGTCTTTCCTCCTGGCCGAGATAAGACTTCAGAAGTTTCTCAGTGTAGCATTTTGGGCAGCCTCTACTCAATGTTTGTAGTTGCAGCTCACAATGAAAACAGCTTGCTTCTATAGAGACAATTACATCATCCAAAAGTAATGGGGGAGGGGGAAGAAAACAACTTACGATTTCTTCAGTAGGAGAGGATCCAAGATAAGAATTCAGTCTAACAATGGAAAGGGCACACAGGTTCTGTCCAGGGTTTACCATGCAAGAGGAAAACATTTAGATCTATGCTTGTTAAATCCCTGAACTCCAGAAGTGAAGATGGATGGCTTGATAAACTAAAGAGAGAGAAAGATGTATTTCAGAGCATCACAGATGAGACTTGTCTGAGATTATCCTACCAAGGATTCATAAATCCACAGAACCTGCAGAAATTCTCCAGTGGGTAACCTTGTCTTCAAAGAATTACCCAAGGGGCATTTGACTTGTGTAAGCTACAGTTACCTAAAATAAATAATGTGAGCACTAGGGGAGACACTGATGTAAAGTTTGTGTGGCTTGAGAATGAAGAGAAGAAATTTTAGACACATTTCAGAGTATCAGTTCTATCAGTCCTGCATGAGTTTTGGGGTGGATCAGGTGACACCAGAAGCATATTTCCCGCTGAGGAGTCCACAGTTGTTTTGTTCTTTGTAATAGAGTAAAATACAAATTTAGATTCATGAAATGATCAGACTGTGTTTTATGGCACTGCATAGGAGAACCATTAATGTTTTAAAGCACATAGGAGTACCACTCAGAAGAAGAAAAATCTCTTCCACTGAGCTATTCCCAATACTTGCTTCTTGCTTAGGATTTTTATTTTATACCTCTGAAGGTGTTCTCGCAAGCTTATTGAGACATAGAAGTGCTCAACCTGTGAGGAGCTATGGCCAAGTTCATGCTGGTAGAGGCAGTAATAACTCTTATATCTTCCACCTGCTGGCTCCCACTGTAGGATGCCATCGATTTTAAGATACCACCTGTTTTTAGGGATGTTAAAATGTGAAAAATATGTGCCTTAGAACTGATGAAATATGCTGTATTAAATAAGTTGCCTTCAAGGTGAGTTTAAAAGGAAAGCAGTGCTTACATTAGATAAACATGGTTTGGGCATGACATGCAGAAATGGACAGAGTGCCTTAAAAAATGCCTGATTGACTCTTCTAGGGAGACACTGAGAAGGCTGTCCAGATGGGACACAGAAGTGTCCTTGGAGAAGGCAGGATGAAAAAGAGGAAAAACCCAGAATGAAGGGAAAGCACCCAAATATGACAGGTTAAATGCCACACTTCTGTAGTCCCATCTGTTTACAACACCATCAGAAGCTTTTTCAGTACAGGTGCTGCCAGTAGACAAGAAGTATCCCTCCCCTAGCAGGTGCTCAACAGTCAGCTCTGTATCCTAGGGCTCCACATCTGCAGATTCATCGTACTATAGATCAAGATTCAGAAAAACATTGTCAGTACTAAATGTGCGGATTTTTTTTTCCTTGTCATTATTCCCTAAACAATGTAGTAGAACAACATAAAACAGCATTTACATTGTGTTAGGTATTATAAGTAATGTAGAGGTGATTAATGTGTACAGGAAGATGTGCAAAGATTACATGCAAATACTACCATTTTATAGAGGAAACCAACATCCATAGATTTTGGTATCTGTAGGGGGATCCTGGAACCAGTCCTCCACAGATACTGAGGGACAACTGTATATATTTGATGATTGAGTGAGTGACTGTATCATGAGCCAATGAAGGAGTAAATACATGAGTTAAGGTTGTCTATGGCCTAAGATAACAGCTGCTCTCTTTCCCCCTTGTCACCCTAGAGAAACTTGAGAGCGAGAAGCTAAATGTTGCTGAGGTCACCCAATCAGAGATTGCTCAGAAGCAAAAACTGCAGACTGTCCTGGAGAAGATCAACGAAACTCTGAAACTTCCTCCCAGGAGCATCAAGTGGAATGTGGACTGTGAGTTATACAAAAGAATATGGCGCTGTTAAATGACACTGTGGTTCCTACCATGTTGCTTCCTCAAGAAGCCATCCCAGAGCCAGCAGGCCCTGGGTACAAACCCATTTATCTTTGAGTGAGATGCACCCTTCCTTAGAAAGAGAACTTGTCATATATACCCTTGAGGGTAAAACTCAGCATCAAAACCCAGTGTCCCTTTTGTGTAGAAGGTTTTCTATAGAAACCTTGCATGACGTCAAGAGGGAAAGGAAACTCATCCTCACAGAGCCACTGTGAGACCAGCACAGCCCTGTAGAAAGCTGCTGTCTCTAGTGTGTGTGTGTTGGTGGTGGGGAAGGAGGGTGGGCTTTGGGAAGCCAAGGTCCACATGGTAGGAAGTAGGGAGCAAGAATGCTGCTCTGTGTGTCCAAAGCCCACACCCTGTCTCTTCCCCTTTATTTTCCAGAAGGACCAAAGATAAGACTGAGATCATGAACACTAGAAAGGATTTTTAAGTTCAGCTTTTCACAGCTGGCATAGCTCAAGGATCTCAGGAAGCACAAACCATTCATTCTTTTGCTGCCTCAGGAGCCTGCCTGATGTGTAATAGAGACTTAATGAGTTCATATCAGAATCAGCATTAATTCAGTGAGTCAGGTGTATGTAGGCATGACAACATACTCCCTGTTAGGGAGTCCAAAGTTATTTTGCTCTTTGTAAGAAATAAAAATACAAGTTTTACAAAAAAAATTTATACAAATTAAATTAGACTGTTTTACTTTTAAGTATTAGAGACTAGGTATTATACTTCATTGCATCTAACTTACATAAATTAGATTGGAGGCATGCCTCAAGTGGTAGAGCACCTGCTTAGCAAGCATGAAGCCTTGCTTCAAACCCCAGTACCACTAATGGGAAAAAAGCCTCACATAAATTAGAATGAATGCTCCCCCCCCCTAAAAAAAAAAAGAAGAAGAAGAAATAAATGTGTTCAAACTTGAGAAAGAAGGGAATCTTGGCCTCTCAAGTAGCTGCCAGTGGCAATCTCTTCTTCATGGTTCTAACATCTTACACGGGCTTGGACGCCAAGTATCTCCTTCAGCATAATTATACCTTTGCTGTCACAGCGCTGGGAACAGAGCATTCTCTGCTAAGCTGAGGGAGACACCTGAGGGAGGAGGAGGGGAGGCCGGGGCTCTGAACCCCAGAAGCTATCCTCAGAGCGGCTGTATTTCCCTGTGTCCCAGGAATGCAAGTGGGGTTCAGTGGGGAGATGGAAGGGGAGTTGGTCAGCATTTGATGAACTTGAAGGAAGACCCCTGCTTAGTTTTGTTGTTGTTTTTAATCCTATTTCCCACTCCCTTGGGTACAGACCTTCCCTGTCCCCTTGCAACCAAAAAGATACCTTTTCAATTTATGGCCCCCAATTTGGGAAAGGCTGAGATAGAAGAGCAGAATTTTTTAAAACCACATCAAGGCCATGGTCTCTGGTGGTTCTGAGTGATTTGGGTCATACTTGTTTTAACTTCTTATGGGGAAGAGTATTTTCATGTTTTTACCCATTACTGGTCACATCAATGCATATTCTTACTTGGTTAAGGCTATGCGCCATTGTGCTTTGTTATTTTCTCTTCATATTTAATCATATGTGTTTTCTGTGTGTTCTTGTGGCCCTTGTAAGTTACTGGTTTTGATAGCTACTTCTGTTTCATGGGGTGACTATCCCGTATGGAGCCCACCCATTGCTAATGTCAGATAGCACCCAGTTAGTTGAATGACATGGCTTATGGCTCTGTTTACTCCTGCTGAATTATTCCCCCTACATAGTACTGAGGTGAATTACTGGGTCAGAGGAGATAATTATCTCCTGAGATGTACCCTGCAATGCCTCCAGAAGAGCTGGGCTTATTTATAATAGGCAGTGGTTTGTTCCACCAGGAACGTGGCAGGCACAGCTCTGAGGAAAGAGTTCCATCCCTCCTTTCTCACTTATCAGCCCTGGCTATATATCTGGGGACACTGTGTCATCTTTCTGCTCAGGACAAGGATTGCAGGGACAGGCTGCTGAATTACCAAGGTTCTTAATCTAGGGCTTTAGGGCATTTTTTTTTTTCTGTTCACAGCAGTAATTTTTATTATAGAAAATTTAGAAAATGCAGATAAATTAAAAGACATTTAATTATTAGCACCCAGCTTATATTCTAATACTTATATCTGCTTCATTCTCCTCTAAACACTTTACATGTTTTAATCACTTAACTATCTGAGGTAAAAAATTTCATTATCCCATTTTACAGATGGGAAAATCAAGACGAAGAGAGGTTAAGACACTGTGAATATCCTAAGGGCTGGGATTCTGCTGTATCCCTGGAACCAGAAAGAGTGACTGGCACATACTAAGAAAAATAACATTTGCTCAAGGAGCATCACTGTCCAAGTCATACAGGTGATAAAAAAACACAGCCAGGAATCAACTCACATGTCCAATGCAGAGCCTGTGTACTCTCCACACACACCTTCTATCAGCTGCCCACCCAGGGACAGGCTTTGTAAACAGTTTGTTCCTTCAAGTAGTATGTCTGTGTGTATGATGAATAATATACGTATGTATTATGTATGTGAGCATATATACCTAGTACTCCTCCCTTAAAGGGGGTTGTGTTGCAGGACCCCCAGTGAGCCCCTGGAACCATCCATGCCTTATATATATATATTATCTTTTCCTATACCTTCACAAACTTAATACCTTTCCTGTCTTAACTAAGCACTTATCATACACTGTATAACAATTCAGCAGTTTGAGATACAACCGCAAAACTAGCGCAGATTTCTTTATCGTTTTTCACAGTTTCATGGATAGACCATTCATTCTCACCATAGATCGCAGCAAGCTCATTAGACAGTTTCTTTTTTTTGTCTGAGTTGAGAACTTTTACCTTTTCATTTAAAGGAAGCGCTTTGCACCTTCTCTTCAGTGTGTCTGAACCGCCAGCGTTGCTGTTCTTAGACACTGACACAGCCGCTCTCATCATTGGGATGGCTGTCAAGGGACTAACAGGCAAACAGCATAGACAGGGTGGACACTCTGGGAAGAGGGATGACTCACATCTGGAGCAGGATGGAGTGACACAGCACAAGATTTTTGTTAAACAACTCAGAATGGTACACAATGTAAAATTAACAAATCGTTTATTTCTCTCATTTTCTATTAATATTTTTTGGACAGCCATTGACTATGGGTAATTGAAACCACAGAAAGCAAAACCACAAATGAGGGAAAAGTGTGTGTGTGTGTGTGTTTTTACAAAAATTTGATCAGCCTATATGCATTGTTTGGAAGATATATATCTTTATAAATTATTACATATTCTATATGTCTCTTTAATATTATGTAATATGACTATATGGATGGATCATAATTTAATGATAAGATTTTCCGATTTTTCATGTTTTCTTACTAATATCAATACAGCCTGATGAGCTCCCTGCACTCAGAACTATAGCTTTTCTCTTAGGATGAATACTTAGGGGTGGTACTTTAGGGTCACAGCATATGTACATTTTTAAGGTAATAATACATATTATCAAATTGTCTCCAGAAAAATGACACCAATTTGCATTTCTACCTTAGGACATATTGGGAGGACTGTTTCTAACTCAGCAGCTCCTTTTAAAGCTCTCTTCCAGCCATAGAATGATATTCTTGGCACAGTGGTTCCCAGTTTACATAGTGAAACCATGGCCCCTGCTCTTATTCTGCACATTTCTATCCTGACCCAAGTGAGGCACAAGACAACCTTACAATGCAGGGGACCATGAGGAAAAAACTCCCAGGAGATGCAGAGGCAGTAACAACGAGGATGCCCAAACACACAACAGTTGTTACAATTATTTTTAATTGAAAAGATGACATATCGTTCCACTCCACATAACTATTTCCATTTTTATGTTCCTTTCCAAGTGTGAGCCATCGTGCATTTGTGTGTGCGTGCATGTATATTTATATTTGTGAATAATAAATTCATACATTTATGAATGCATATGTTCATAAATTTATATTCTTACCTGTTCCTATTGAATTTACATTTAACATTACATTTTTAATATTTATAGCTACATCGTCTTACCCATGATTTTCAGTGCATAGAAACTATGCCATTATGTGACTATCCCATAACTTCAGAAAGGACCTCTGCCATTATGTGCTCCATCATAACTTTGGGAAGTAGTGATCATCAAACCACGCTTGGTCCAGCCTTGGAATTGCAAGGAGAAACTCAGGTGTCACAGGAGAGGACCAGCAGCTATGGGTGGGCTACAGTTAGGACAAGGACACTCGTGGTCACGTTCTTTTTCTCATGAGTTCTGCCTATCAGCTTTTAGAACACAGGGTTTCTCTGCTTAATAAAAAAGAGAAAATTTTGGAGAGCACTGGTGTAAGCTTATGCTATAGTACATAAGGTTTCCTGGGGCTGTGTTTCTGATGGTGATGGTGATAGAGAGTAGTAACATCTCCGCCTGCCCACACTCTGTGTGTGTGTGTGTGTGTGTGTGTGTGTGTGTCTTTTGAAAACTATGAATCATTTCCTTTTCTGGTGATTTCTCAAAGCTTCTGCTAAAGCAGAGTCATCAATCCAGAGAAGACAGAATGATACCTAATAATGGGTCCAGTGCCCACTCAGGACACAAAGGGCCTTCTGATTTCTTCCCTTAAATGTCCCCTGCAGTGAAGAGCCATGACGCTGGTAGGGCTGTGACAGCAGGTAAAGTACCTGGCAAATCTTCCCTTTTATGAGAAAGGAAGGGGGAGAAGCTGACATGTTTTCATTGCCTAAGTGCCAGGTACTTTCACATAAGTTATAATAATAACTTATTCCTGGGCGCCTACAATGTTCCAAGAGCTCTACCTTCATTATCTTCCATCCAACCTGTGCGTGTACGTAGGTACTGTCACGTACATTTGTAAAGATGAGCAAATTAAGTCTCAGAGGCCTGGAGTGGGCTTCCCTAACAATGTCATGGAGCCAGTAAGTAAGGTAGTATTATGAAGTCAGAATACAAGCTCCAGTCGCCCCCACTCTGGGTGAGCCTTGTTAGTCTTTTCTCCATCATCTTCTGAGAAAACTACAACTTTCTGGTGTAACTGCCTTAACATTCAGCAAGTGACTCAGCAGCTATGGCAGCCATTTGGGTCATGACCATCCCCTCCAAACTGTTCCCTAGGGCCATGGCCTACACTGACCATATGAGGGAGACCATATGAGGCCTACACTGACCATATGAGGAGCACCAAAGCCCACTGGATGGCTCTTGGCCTTCCCTTCAGGGAGCTGAGCCCTGAACAGAGGAGGGACCCAGGGTATCTAACTCAGTATCCATTTGTTAAGGATCCACTTGGTGTCCAGTGTTGGGCAGGGTTAGTGATGATGACCCACAGTTCACAGTCTGGTGGGAAGGGGGAGGCTGCAAGGCAAACGTGCCCATGGTTATCTGAATGGAGTGAACAGGACATGGGACTGGGAAGAGCCCATCAGAGCTGAGGACTCTGCAGTTGACCAGGTCTTGATGAGAACCTGAGGTTAGGGTACAGGTGGCCACATTAGAAATCCAGCAACAATAGGATCCAAGAAAGCACTCCAGGGGACCTGGCCAAGAATTTAGGGGGCCCAGGGTGAGATGTGTGGTGACCGAGATTGTCCCCTGACCTTTAGAGCAGGACAAGGGGGCATTAGGTGGGGGGGGGGGGCTGCTGTATATTGAATGTTTACTTATATTACCTAGAACCTGAGTGGAGATGCTCTAATTTTTTCATTTGCATTACTAAGGTTAGATTGAGAACTCTGAACATGCCTTACCACCCTGCCCCCAGCCCTTTTTTCTTTAGTTGTTTTTCAGGTGGGGGTCTCATGTTTTTGCCCAAGGCCAGCCTTGGACCTCCATCCTCACACTTATGCCTCCTACATAGTTGGGATGACAGGCACGCACCACCATACTTGGCTTATTTGTTGAGATTGCGGGGGGAGGGAACTCTGGCTTTGAACCACAGTCCTTTGGATCTTTGCCTCCCAAGTAGCTGAGATTATAGGCATGAGCCACCACAATTGGCTATCTAATTTTTAAATCTTCTTCCATTTCAGCTGTTCACGCCAAGAGCCTGGTGGCCATCTTGCACCTGTTGGTTGCTCTGTCTCAGTATTTCCGTGCACCAATCCGACTCCCAGACCATGTTTCCATCCAAGTGGTTGTGGTCCAGGTAAGACAAACACCACAACAAACATAGACCTTTGAAGAGCTGTGGAAGCCAAGGTCCTTTGACAGTTAAGACATGCTGGGTAGACTGTTAGAAGGACAGCCAGAGGAATACTGAGTATCCTTGAGTGGGTCATACAGTGGGAGGCATGTGAGAGAGACCCCTGATGCACATTGTCTTGTGCTTGTAAGTATACAAAGGATGGGAGAGTGTGTGTTTGTGTACAGAAGAGCAAGCCTACCTTATTCACATGTTTGTTACCTGTGATTTGACCAAGTGTGGTAAAAAACAATTAAAAATCAAAAGAATATCAAAAACTAAAATTTTAAATTGCCATGCATGTTACACAGCTCAGCTGGTACACCGAAGCTCTCGGTCAGTCCTGCGTTATCATCAATTGTGTTTGAATTGTTTGTGATCCATTGAGTGTTCCCTGCCTTACTTTTATGAAAATCTACCCCTCAGAAAGGAAATGGTGCCCCCAAAGCCAGACAAAAGTAAGTGTGCTTAATTTAAGTGATAAAATGAACACGAGATTTGTTGAAAGGTAGCATGGCTTTAGCAGAAGTTGGGTGGTGCTATGGGAAAACGAATCAAGCAGTACAGTAGTGAACTCTGTCCTGAGCATGTGTGGTTTGTCCTCAATCACTGTCTCCTTGGAACCATAGACCTGTGAAAACCAAGGATCTACTGTATAGCTTTGGTGAGGTATGGGCTGTGTCTGTTTGTGAGGTGTGTGTAGTGGGGTCAGAAGGAAATATATGTGTGTGTGTGTACACATGTACATGCATTTGTGTACAGAACTGTGCAGGTTGCCTGGCAAGTCGTGGAGAATCGTTGCTTTTTGACTAATTAAATGATACATGAGTCCTGGGGGGTGCTGCTGTGTGTGCAGGGGACGGAGTGTATACACGAGTATGAGTGAGAGACCCTTACTACCAGTGCCCGGACTGGAAGCACTGCTGCTTCTCCCCCGCCCAGTGAACACAGCTGGGGTCTCGAATCATCTTTTCCAGATTGTTGGATGGAATTTCCATTCACATATGGCTGTGTAATTTCCACAATGAGGGTGTGCTCTCTCCCCATGACTATCTCACTCTGTTCCTAACCCCATTAAATACTCAAATGCAATTTTATTTTCTAAGTTTATGCCCGTTTAGCAAAAGGTCATCATTCTGTTTGCTCGTTTCTGTTCTTTTCCAAATAAACAGGTGATGAGGGCACGCTCCCCATACAAGCAGCTCCCTGGATATCCAGGGCCATGCAGCGTTCTGGAATAGAGACGGAGATGGCAGCTCTGTCATCCCTGGGTGAGGGAAGGCCATGAGGACGGGTAAACTTTGCCCCATCGGGCCAGGCCAGTTTCCAGGACAAAAGGGCTTTGAAGCTGATGTTAACAGGAGGATCAGATGTTAACAGGAGGAGAGGGCTCTGTGCTCCTAACCACCTGATCAGTCAGGTCCTAATGAGAAAGGATTTCTCCCACGCCTTCTGGGTACTTAACGCTGAAGCATCAGGAAGGTAGAATAAGAATATGACACCTTGGCCCTGCCTGCCAGGAGACCAGACTCCAGATAGGAACAGAGAGCTATCAGCAGATGGTGCGAAGAGTGAGGCTGAGACTCAAAGTGCAACTGACTGACAGGCACTCATTGTCCTCATTTATTGAGGTCCTCACCTGCATCAGGCATGGTGCTGGGTGTTTTTTGTGTGCTGTAGATATGTAGGCAGCCCACAGCATTCTGTGACAAGCATCTTGGTGTGAACCCAGGCCATCTTCATTGTCTTATTCTGAGCAGCCAATAATGTGTGAGATCACCTCCTTATACCTTTAAAAACTGTCACTGAGGCGGGAAGGATGAGTAGGTGAGGCACAGAAGATTTGGGGGGTAGTGAAACTATTCTGTACAGTAGTATAGTGGGATATATTTGTTCAGAGCTGTAGAAGGCACAGGGAACCCTAACGTAAATGGTAGCCTTTGAAGGACAGCTATTGGTCACTGCAGGTGTGGCAAGGTGTCTCTAGTGCATAAGGGGGCATTGGAAATCTCTGAACCTTCCTCTTTAATTTTATTGAAAACCTAGAACTACTATTTAAAAAAATAGTTATTTAAAAAATTGTGATTCTTGGAGCAGTTCATGGAAGAACTTTGAAGACTAGATATCACTAAAATTGACTTTCTTTTTGGCAGTACTGAGGTGTGAACTCCAGGCCTCTCACTTGCTAGAGCACTTAATTGCTCTAGCCATGCCCCCAGCCCTTTTTCACTTTAGTTATTTTTTGGATAGGGTCTCACGGTTTTGCTGGGGTTTGGCCTCAGACCTCCATCCTCCCACATAGCTGGGATGACAGGCTTATTGATTGAGATGGGGGTCTCACTAACTTTTGCCAACACTGGCCTCGAACCTTGATCCTCCTCATCTCAGACTCTGAAGTAGCTGGGATTACAGGTGTGAAATTTTTTTTAAAAAACTGAGTAAACATACTGTTATTATATTCATGCATAGCTCTTCCGTTACTGGTGGAGAAAAATACTTTATGCAACCTGACTTCTTGTATCTTCTCCTTTGTGACAGTCCATTCTGATTCTTTGTCCATTAATTTATTGAAGATCTTAGTATTTTTATTACCAGCTTGAGTAAATAGCTATCTACAGAAATAACAAAATATGCTTGTTGGAATTACTACAGACAAGAAAAAATTATAATTGCAGATCTGAGCAGGAAAGAAGAGGCTCCTATTTTGAAACTGGTCACAGCAATCCCACATGTCAGGCCTTAGTTTGAGCTCAATTAGAGGCCATCAAAAGGCTGTTGTTGGTTTAATTTCTCCTGAAGGCCATTTTGTTAGCATGAGGACATGGGAAGAGAGGACGCATTACACTAAGTGGTATCAGTGCATGTCAGGTTTTATGGGGTGTTTTGCTTTATCAAGTGAATTGGCTAAACTCTAGAGAACTCTCTGGGGATAAATAAGGATACAAGTGAGTCGGGGTCCCTGGTAAGGGGCTTTGTAACCTAGATTTCTTTTCTGTCCTATATGAAAGCATTTAATTCTGTATGAACTTGAAGATGAGGTTTAATGTCTGGGAATGGCCTTACAAGACAAGGATCCCACTAGCTCCTGTGAAAATTTGGCATGAATTAGGATAAAGTCGTGATTTATCTTTACCTGATTCCCTTTAAATATCTTTTTTTCCCTTTCTTGAAACCTTTCTTTTTTTTAAGTAACCTTGATAGTCTATTCTTCATCTAATCTAGAGAGACTCGGCTTTATCCAGCTCTGCCTTTCCTTCTGTAAAAGGGGTTTGCAAGGACACTGATATCTGTGGCTGTTGGGAATGTGAGGGACCGTTCTAGAAGTTTGCCCAGAAGGCCTCTTTCAACTGAGTTACTGAGCTCAACAGGCACCCTCTTAATACCTCAGCCTTGGGAAATAAATTTGCTCTGTCGATCACATGCTGACCCAAGTGTCTAGTGCTGACCAAGTAAGGACCTGGTAGAGTGAATCGGCCTCCTGGTGCCCGTCAGAATGTCTCCTGGAACACTAATGCTTCTTCATTGGCCCCAGGCCCACACGGGGGCATAACTTTCTAAAGCACTCAGGAATGCCCAATGATTAATGGCAGCCACCCTCCCAGCAAAGGGCTGCCTGTACACATTTATGCTGTTCAGACTCTGCCTTTGGGCTAGGACCATTCCTCCTCTCCTCCACTATGAAATGACCTCTCTGGTGTCCACCCACCTCCTAACTCTCTTCTAAACTTCCTGCCCCAGGACCCCCTACCCTTGAAAGTCTTCCCTGACAGTCCACCTGCGAGGCTATGCTCCTGTCCTACACCCAGCACTTCCTCCCTGCACTAAGCAGCTGTATCTTCATTGGCCACAGCACCAAGAATGAAAGGATGCCATATTGAGCTAGGATATCAGGCACAAACCAGAGCATTCAGGGGAACCCTTCTCCCATGCCTACTTCCTCATCTGCCTTACTGTAAATTCCTCAAGGCCTGAAGTCAGGACACATTCTCCATGGTATCTGTTCTAACTCTAGTACAGGTCCTTGTACAGAGAAGGCACTGCTTAATGAGATGGAGAAGAAAGAGGAGAAATTGCTGCGAGAGGGGTGACAGGTGATGGACACATGGCTGGCTGGCTTGGGAAGGCTCCAAAGTGTTCAACCTTTTCTCAGAGCAAGCCAGATACCTAAGCAAGGTTCATACTGCTTACTCAAAAGCTCCCATATTTATCAGTTAAAAAAATAAAACAAATAAACAAAAAACCCTCTTCCTGAATTTTCTAAGTTGGCCTGTTCTCCATCCAAACCCCAGTTAAATGTGTTTCTCGACCTCCCTCTGTGGCCCCAGCTGGAGGACAGACACACCCCGGCCTTCATTTCCATTTGTTTTACTGTGGATTACTCCAGAAGGCAAATGGTTTGCTTCCAGCAGAACGTCTTCCAATAAAGAAAGAAAAGCTTTGCCATCCAAGAAACAGCCTACTTGTTTGGACCAAGCACTAATTGCACTTATGTCCTAATGGTATGCTCCAGTCCCCAAAACTCAGGGCCTCTTCCCTTCTAGCATTATCTCCATCTCTGGGAACATTTCTTAAACACCAGTAACTTTTTCAATTTCAGGAATGCTAATCAGTTCTTCTGTATTTTTCTAAAGCATATTTTTCTCTTCTCCTCCCAACACCCCCCGCCCCCATTTCAGAAACGAGAAGGAATCCTCCAGTCTCGGCAAATCCAAGAGGAAATAACTGGTAACACAGAGTATGTCAACACCATTGTTGCCAGCGAGTCTGTAATGGAACACAGATGTTTCTCCGAAATTCATCCATTTGCTGATATTTAGTTTTCATTTATTGGGATTGCAGGAGGGATTAGACTGCAGCCAGTGATGCTAGTTTAGCCTTTTCCATGCATTCAAAACATGCCTCTTGATGTTCAAGGTACAAACTTGGGTGGGGAAGTGGGGAGAGGGGAATTAGCAGTGATTGAAAAATTCTAATTTTGTGGCACTCCAGGAAAAAGTGTGCCCAAAAAAGCCAACCAGCATGAAATCATCATGCCATAAACATGAGGTTGAATTTAAATTGTTAACCTTCAAAAGGACGTTTTCCTTCCTTTTCTGAATCTAATTTATTTGGTCACGAGCCATGACCCAGAAAGCCCCTCTCTGCCTTAGAGTTGTCTTTTAGTTTGTGCTGTTTTTTGTTTGTTTCTTCCGCTTACTTTTAGAAATTAGAAGATTGGGACATTTAAAATGTTTGCCATGGGAACTGGAATTTTTTTCTTAAGGAGAAAGAGCTGTTTGGAGTGTAGGGAGTTTGGGATCATTGGGTAGGTTCTGAGACCTGGACCCACACAAAGCCAGGTAAAGTTAGTATTCAGCCTTTCCTGTGCCCCCAACTTTTCTCTCTGTTCCCCTTGAGTAAGAGTATTGCAGTAGAAAGAACAGGGGCCTCTAAGCCTTGACTGCCTGAACTTCTCTGAGCTCAGTCTCCTCATCTCTGAGCGGGAGGGCCCTTTCCTAACCCAGAGGCCTGCAGAGGGGAAACTGTGCCTTCCTTCCCCTGCCCTATATGGCCATCCTTCTTCTCCTTCTAGTACCAGTAGACCCACAACCTCCAGGACTGTCCTATCTCTAGGAAGTTGCTTCCCACTTCCCAGCTGAGGTCAACAGGGTTTGGGACGCTGCTTGTCTGGACCTTACAGTGCCTATGGCAGGGTATGTTTCATGCCAAGGGAAAGGGCAGAGATGCAGAGATGCCCTTATCAAGGTGCCAGGTTTATGGTCTGTGGAGACTGTTACACAATCTCCATATCACTCCCAGGGCCAGCCTTAGTAGCCAAAGGGTGACATGATCTGCAGGGCACATTACGCCTTGGCACTGAGTGGTGGAAGGCAAAGCTGCCCTGGTCAGGCCTCACGGTCCTGTCTTTACCTCCCACCCGTGCTGACTGCTCTGTGTCTATGGTTTTTGCATTGTGGACAAGAGGAAGATTGACCAGAGAGCAGCATGGCCAGGGAGAAACACCTGAGCCAGGGAGTATGAGGAAGCAGATTCCAAAACAATCTTCCAGCTGTATGCTGTGCTTTCTATGGTCCCTCACTCCCTCTGTGCCATCTCTACCACAAAGACATAAACCGTAGGTGCAGTTCCCAGTGAGAACCCAGTACATTTTTGAAGCACTTTCATACCTACAGGTGTTCATAATAAGCACAGGGAGCAATGATTACGCCCCCCACAGCCCAAGGGCGGTGGAGACTGTGTTAGTCTATCTAAGAGTTACTCTGAGTTCATTAGTCTTCCAGGACACCAGGTGCAAGTGGTCATTTAGCAGGTGATAGGCATACAAGTAGATAAACAAATATCGTAAGAATCATAAGAACCAAAAAGTACCGAGAAATAGTTTTCAGCATTTACTATATACTAGTAATTATGCTAAAATCTTCCTAGATATTAAATGCTCACAACGTCCACTGAGGTATTTAACTTAAGCCTCATTTTAGAGATGAGACCTGGAAGCCAGAGGTTCAGTAGCTTGAGCTCACACAGAAGACAAATGGCTCAGGAGAATTTAAACCTAAGTGATATTTCTCTATAATGCTTAGGATCTTAAGACCTTGCTGCTTCTCTGCTACAAGTGTGGTCCTGGGTCCTACCCCTTCTCTGAGAAAACCTATCCTGGGTCACTGGCAGACATTCTATAATGGGGACATCACAGGGTGGATAGGAAAGAAGCAAAGCGGCCTCCTGGGCAGTTGCCCAGAGTAACCTGGGCAGTGAAACACCCCATCAGTTGTGATGGTGGGGGACCCAAGAATCCTAAGATGCTCTTCTTCAAATCTTCATCCCAAGTCCAGTACTCTTTCTTAACTGCAAGCCATAATGTGATTTATTTAAGACAAAAATGAGTCCTTTAAGCATCACTCTACCAGACTTTGCATTAACAACAATAATCTGTGTAGGAAAGGAGAACTGAGGGCCGAATAAAGTCTCCGTCATCAGAGACAGCACAGGATCCACTGTCAATCAGTGGAAGGAGACTTTGAGCTCCTTGACTAAGGCCAGGCTAGTGGGGGGAGGGAGGGGTTGGCTCCTGTCCACAGGCCTAGGCTCTCACACTGCTATCTTTCTTCTTTTCCTGCAGGGCTCTGTCCGGAAGGCATGGTGAGTGGCATGGATGCTAGTTGCTCTTAGCCTGCTGCCAGGATGTGTCTGCCCCAGCCTGGGAACACAACTGACTGTGTAGGGAGGGACAGCAGTGGTGGCAAGGACACCCTCCAGTCTGCACAGGGCTAACCCCTGCAGGGCAGTGCTGTCCTGTGCATGTTGTGGAAGTAGAGGGAGAAGTGTATGAGTGCACTAGGGGAGCAGCCTCTCCCCTACTCCCTCTTTCCTCATCCCTGAACTCCCATTTCCCAGAATTTTCAACTTGTTTATAAAGTCCAAGAGGGTCAGAGGTCCCCTTCCCAGCAGTCTCAGCTTTCCCATTGATGCACAGTGGAAAAGGTAGGCCTCAAGTCACAAACCCTCCAGCCCCAGGTTGATCTTGGAGCCTGTCCCCATCCCTGTCTTAGATCCCCTCCACCATCTCACCTCCTGGTTCTGAGAACCTGGCAGCTGTAGCAACATAAATCCCTCTGGGGAGTGTAACTTGGATATGTTCAGTTATCCTGATATTTACTCAGAAATATTTCCATCTTGCTAAAAGCAGTGTGCATCAGTAAGGCACAAAGGAGTTGAAAGAGCATAGACACACACATCCTCAACCCTTCATCCACAGGACAAACCTGGGGGAGGCTCATCTTTCAGATGATATTTTATAGAAGGGTAAAGTGAGGCACAAAGGGCTCACAGGGCCTAGATCCCTCAGGAGGAGACGCCCATGTTCTCTATAGAAGACACTAGGCTCTAGAGCTGTTTATCTTAGGTATCCAGTTTTTGAAAATAGGGGGCTGAAATAATTTGCTATTTGGGCAACATTCTACCTCCAGAGAGCTTCAGAAACACTCAACAATGACTGTACCACAATAGAGTGAAACAGAAATAGTGGGAAAGAAGAATCAAGCCTGAGTCAAGCTGCCTGGCAGAGCCCCCACGCACACACACACAAACACACTCTCCACACTCAGGTCCACCCAGTGGCTGATGTGAATAACCAGGGTGGCCACACACAACCAGCCCCAGCTCAGCCCCATCCCATACTCCAGGTTTCCCAGCACAGCCTGTATCCCAAAGCATCTTGATGGGAGCTGGCCAGAGGGCCTGGAAAGCCTGTAGTCTGGAACCTGGATGGGCTGCCCTTCACCACCAGGAACGTGCTGTCTGCACTCCATGTTTCATTTCCCTCTCTTTCAGAACGTGATGCCTTTGATACCTTGTTCGACCATGCTCCAGACAAACTCAATGTAGTGAAAAAGGTGCTGGAGGGAGCCAGGGGGGGTGGGGTGATGCAGAACATTAGGAAAACCTATTCTGCAGTCGGTGTCTCCATCACTGGTGCCTCATCCAGGCGCCTCCCCTCGGGATGCCATCATGTCTTCCCACCCACACTGATCCCAAGCGTTCCCCGCTTCTCACATGGAATTCCCCGTCTCCCTGGGCCCTGGCAGCTGCCCCAAAGTAGAGACTAACAGGAGGGACCCAGGAGGGTCACTTTGTCTCTTGACCCCTTCTTTTTTTTTTTTGTCAAAATCAAATTCTTTTTTTTTTTCCTTTTATCATTTTTACATTTACTTACATGTGTATACATTGTTTGGGCCACCAACCCCCCTCCTCCTTCCGCCCCCACTTCCTCCCTTCTGCTTCCAGGAAGAACCTGTTCTGCCCTCTTATTCTGCGATTTTGTTGAAGAGAAAACATAGGATATAATTGTGACCCATTCTTAATTCCCAGTCCACCCTGCTGCCTCCAGGCTCAGATGCCCCACCCTCATCCTGCTTGTCAGTACTTCCCTGTATCTCCTGGGGCCTTTGTATGGGCTGCCCGTTCTCATGGGGGAGTCTGGGAGTCTCAGTGTCCTATGCGTCTCTTTTAGACACTCATCACTTTCGTGAACAAGCACCTGAATAAACTGAACCTGGAGGTCACAGAACTGGAAACCCAGGTGGGTGACAGCCTAGCACAGGTTGGACGGGACCCTGCCAGACAGGTGCTGATCCATCTGCCCCACCTACGTGGCTAGGAGGACTTTCTCATGGACTCGCAGTTTTCCAGGCTGAGGGGGTGGGGAATGGACTGTATATTCTACCCAGAGAGATAAACTGGATAGAATTTCTCCATGGAGAACAACAGCTCTGCCCTTCTTGGCAGGACAGTGGCAAAGTTTTAAAGAGTGCCAGACAATTGACTTATAGAATGCCCTGGTAGGGCTCAGATGGTGCATTTTCAGTCTCTTTACTCCATAGGGGACACTGTGTGCCTCTCAAGAGGTGGTACTTAGCCCCACCCACATGGTAGTGATTGGGATTGTCGTAATGGTGGCCTCTGGTGGACTTCCTGGCTGAAACCACTGTAGAGTTCTTCTCTGCCTTTTACACTTAATAAATAATCTGTAATGCAATGCTTCCTGACTCCCCACATCCTCTCCTTCTGGGTGAATTTGCAATGTGGCTTTCTTCTGAGTGCACAGGCACCTCCTTTAGCTGTACAGCCTGCTACCGCATCTTGGCTGAGTTCTCCCCATTTAGGTCTGGACTCTGGAGTGAGTTTTGTGTACCCGCTGGGGAAATAAGGAACACTCTGGAAAGTGATGTCTCCCTGAGGGGCTAAGATGGGCTCTGGAGTTTCCCCCTCCTTCCCCCCATCCCACCTCATCTTCAGGAAGTATGCCACACCAGGGAGCACCGCCAGGCACTATGCTCTCTGTCCGCGGGTTTCACCTGACTCCCACCCAGTTGGCAGAACTAGCTGTGGCAGGTAGGGAGCAGTCTGTCTGGCCCTCAGAGCTGTGAGTCACTCTAACCCTAACCCAGGGTCCCTCCTGGGCTCACAGATTGGATTTCTTTTGTTCTCAACCTATCTCAGCCACAACCAGGATGAGACCCAGTTGGCTTCTGTCAGAACAGTGAGTTCCACAAATATTCTGCTATCTGTTCTTCTTCAGCCACATGGGTGGTGTAGGACAAGTTGTGCCCCTAGGTGGTCAGACACTAGAGGAGCTGCAGGTCAGGCCATGCCCAGGGTCTCATACCCTCAGTGAAGGCTGAGGCATAGGCCCTAGCCGGTGACCTGCAAAGTTCAGTGAGCATACACTGTGGTCCCAGGACTCACTCCAGCACCTCAGCCTAATTCTTCTCATCTACCTAGGGTGATTCCAAGAAGCCTGGTCTCTTGTGAATGCCAGCAACTACTGTTTGCCCCCACAAACATGGTGGCCTAGCCTCCTCTGGAAGGTTCTAGAATATCAGGCATGCATCCAACCAGCTGCTATGTCTATGGCTCAGGCCACCTCCACACCTGGACACCAATCCCTACCAATGTGCTTTCACCCCCAAACCCTACTACCTGCCCTGATTGCCCAGGACACTCATTGTGTTTCCTCTCTCTGCACTTAACCCAGGAGCCTCTTGTTCTCTGGACCAAACCCCTCAGCTCTTCTGTCTAAGAAAGGACCAAGCTCCAAGCCTCTTGCCTTGGCCCTCAGCACAGTTCTGCTTGGCCAGCAAGAGCTAGGAAGTCAAGTGCTGATTGTTTTGTTGTCTAGGACAGTAATAGTTTATTGTTAATATTTGTTAAGTGCTGCTTACATGCCCAGCAGGGTTTAGTCCCCCAGAGAGTAGAGACTATCAACCCATTTTGCAGATGAGAAAAATGAGGTGTGGAAAGGTGCAGGTCCCATAGCTAGTAAGCAGTAGGACTGAAACTGGAACCCAGGAGGTCTGGCTCCAGAGCCCACATTTATAACAGCTGCACTGTTGGGCAATGACGAAGGGACATGTGAGAAAGGAGAATGCCAGGCCTATATGACACCACCATTCTATGTTCAAAAGCAAAAGTCACAGGAGTGGTGGCGCATGCTTGTGATTTTAGTACTGAGGATACTAAACAGAAGGATCATGAGTTTGAAGCCAGTTTGGGCTACATAGTGAGATCCTGTTTCCCCCCCCCCCAAAAAAAAAATCCAAGTCTCCCTGCTAGCCTCATGCTGTTCCCCTTGACATCACCTTTCCCTTCTCCCCACCCCCCCCCCACACACACACATACACCGAAGACTCCTCTAATGCCTCCACTAGGCAGGGTGACCTTAGTCTCATAGAGCAGCTGCCACAGTGCCTCCATGTCCTTCTTCCCATGGGGCCCTGAGCTCCTCCTGGGCAGGAGCCACACTTGCCCAACCCTGATCCCCATACTCGGATCAGGAGTTGATGCACAGTCACTGCCCTGTAAATGTTGGATCAGCTTACATTAGGCTATGAACCTGTGGCTCCTGTGTCAGGCCAACCAGACACAGAACAGGCCTGCTAGAGAGCAGAGCTCCCTGACTCAGACCACTGGCCCTTGGTCCCACCAGTAGTCTTCCTGGGAGGCGGCTTTTGAATGGGAAGCATGGGGCCGATGGGGCTTGGCTGGGAGGTTTGGGGACAGTAAGGTCACCTGGCTCTCTCCCCACAGTTTGCAGATGGGGTGTACCTGGTGCTGCTCATGGGGCTCCTGGAAGGCTACTTTGTACCCCTGCATAGCTTCTTCCTGACCCCAGACAGCTTTGAACAGAAGGTAAGGGAAGGGGTACTGGGGGAAGCCCATAGCCCACATCACCTACTCTGGGGCTGGTCAGGTACATGGCTAAGTTGCCCCTCTGCTGGGTCTGCAGTGGCTGGAAGCAGGGACCCGCTCTAATGGGAAGCTGAGCTGAGAAGGAGCTACCTGCAGACCCTGCCCTCCCTTCCTCTACAGTCTGGCCCTGCCCCCTAGCCATATGCTACTGTTGGTGCACAGCCAGCCTCATCTCTCCCCACAGGTGACAGGGAAGGTGGCTGCAGGGTCAGTCAGCCCTGAGGCCCATGGCTAGCCTGGTTCTGATAGCGCCTTGTAGGCCGTCACATCCTACTCACTAGACAGAGGCATTTGGCCCAAAATAGAGACTCTGCTTTGCCTCTTAAACATGTCTAACCATCTTCCAAATATGTGCACGGATATCCCCAATTTTGACATCCTGGCAGTTGACACAGAACACAGTGGGACAGGATGAGCACAGCTCTAGTAGCAGGCTGGGGTCTGCAAGCCCACCCTCTCTATGACCTGGCCACTGCCGTGCAGGCTTCTCCCTCAGATGAGCCCAGCCTCTGCCCTGCTGGCTACAATGCTGGGCTACCGCACTGCCCAGGGGCAGCTCCCAGGTTCCCAGGGTCTAGGAGTGTGCGTGACACACACATTGCCTCTCTTTTGCCAGGTCTTGAACGTCTCCTTTGCCTTTGAGCTCATGCAAGATGGAGGGTTGGAAAAGCCAAAACCACGGCCAGAAGGTACTTTACCCTTTCCCAGTCTGGAACAACCGTGAGACCTCAGTTTGGGGGGGTTGGGTTGTAAATACAGTCCCTCAGTATCCATGAAAGATTGGTTCCAAGATAACTGCACACACACCCAGACATGCAGATAATAAAATCAAGGATGTTTAAGTTCCCCACAGAATAACACGAGTACCCACGAGTCTGTGATTGCAAGGACACCATCAGTGAAGAAAACCACAGGTGCTCGGGAGACGTAGAGTTCAGTGCTGTACTGTGGATGCTTGATTCATTTTTCCCATAACTCCACCAGTTTCTGCTAAAGACTTGCCACCTTTCAATAAGTCTAAAATTTTCACTGCATTGTATAAATTAAGCACATTAACTTTTACCTTGCTTTTGGTACCATTTTGTTTTGAGGGAGGCAGATTTTCACCACATTAAGTGCAGGGAAACATTCAGCAGACCTCATCTCCTGAGCTGCACAATGCATATGGGGGAAACTTAAAAATTTTTTTTTATTTTTGTAATTTCTTTTGATTGTTTTATTTAATTAATTTTGACTGGACATGGTCAAAACTGCATGGAATGAATCTGCAAATAAGGCAGGCTTACTGTGCACATAGCCTATGCACATTGGGCACTTTAAATCACCTCTTACTTACAACTCTGATTTACACTTTAAATCACCTCTTGATTACTTAACAATACGTACTACAGTGTAAACACCATGTGACCGTGTTGAGCTGTACGGTTGAGGGGATAGTGACAGAAGAAAATCCATAGGTGTTCGGTATAAGTGTAGTTGGGGTTTGAATTTTTTCAAGCCACAGTTGGTTGAATCCACGGATGTGGAATGCATGGATGTGGAACCCACAGATGCAGAGGGCTAACTGAATAAGACTGGGGGAAAATACAAAAGGAACAAAACACCCTGGCAGCCATCGTGCTCACACGTGGGCACACGTGTACGTCTGTGAGTAGGAGGGACATTTCTCTCAGTCGTCTTCTTGGTCCAGGCATTTGTTTTCTGCCACTTTCTGAGTGCGATATTCCATTTCACCAGCGCTCGTGAGTCAGCATTGTGTTACAGATAATGTCTATCTGTGTCAAACTGGAACGCTGAGAAGGCAGGTTGTGGGCCCTCAAGCTTGCACTTGAAGGCAAGGGGACAAGCAGAGGTTGTGTGCTTTGACAGCCCATTGCTGCCTCTGCTCCCAGCTCTTCCATCCAAACCTCCACACAGTGGGCTGCGGACTGGTCTAGTCAACCTTAGACCCTCAAGGTCATGACATACCAAGATTATGCCTGCCCTCAAGTATCCTGCTGCCAAGCAGGGAGGTGGAAAGTCACCCAAGTAGAATGATAGTCATGATAAAGGCCAAGGAAGGGCTACAACTAAGAGGCTATGGATCCAGACAGAGGAGGTGCCTCTTCTGTCTGGGTACAGTGAGGAACAGTGGGATGGAAATGACAATCAGGCTAAACCGGGAGGGCCTTGGTATTTGGACATTAGGATGCAGGAGTGAGTCAAAGTCCTATCTAGGGAATGGACACCCTGGCTCATGACTCACTGCAGAACTCAGTAACACAGCACTAGCTGACAACGCTCAACTCATTATTCCCATTCATTCCCACCAATTCCTCAGTCCCCTCGAAGGGAGGACCTCCAGCATGGCTGGCATCCCCTTGGGGCTCTGGGGAGGCATTTCTCGCCATCCTAATGCATTAGGAATGGACTCTGTGTCCCATGGGCAGAGAGTGAGCCCCTGCTTCTGGATAGGAGAGGCAGCAGGACATTTTGGCCCTCCTTCCTGCTGCGGTGCTTTTGAACTGCTTCATATGGAACCTCCTGCTTACGGATTGAAATACTCCTTCTGATGTTTGGGTGTTCGGGCATTTGTTTCCCTCAGGACAGATATTCTCCCAAAGTCAGTCCATGTATAAGAACATTTCAGTATGTAGATGACATTTCTTGTGCAATTATTGAACTGCTTAATATGAAACTTCCCGAGATGTGAGTGGAAAATCACATCTGTGTTGTTTGTTGTTGCACTGGGCACCGTGCCCATGCTGAAAATTTCCAGTGCGTAAAGGAGAACTGAAATGGTGCTTTGTGAGAGTCACTTTGTGAATAGTGCACACCAGCACTTGCTCTTGTTTCTGTGTGGTTTCATAGAGAATGCGGCAGACTTTATGGGTGACTCTTTTAAGAGTGCCTCTGAATGACAGTGGCTATGGTGGAGTCATTTTTCATAGCAAAATGTTCTTAAGGTCAGGAAAATTCATTCTCAGCTGGGCTGCCTGACCTCAGAGCCCGGCTGACCTCAAAATCCCTTGGAATCTGCATCTCAGATGACCCCTGCTGCTCAGGCTTCATGACCTTTCAGTCCTCTGGTGTCAGTCAAGGATGAGTATGAAGTTCACAGCTAGGGGAGCAGTTGAAATACTGGCATGAGTCTGGTGGTTTTTTGTTTTGGGATACACATTTTCAAATGCACATACCTCCCCATTCTCACCGTTCAAGTAAACTCAGGATCAAAGGTGGGGTCTCAGAAGAAATGGGCCAGGATTGAAACCTGTATGGTAGCCAGCAGGATAGCCAGCAGGATGAGGAATAGCTACAGTGGAAGGTGTGTGATAGCTGGGACCAGATTCAATAAGCAAAGCTAGAGAGCCAGCAAGTGATGGCAGTTTAGAGCCAGGGACTCAGTTTACCTGGGAGAGGACTTAGTCCACATCTGGTAAGGTGGACACTGCCCAGCCCCCTTCTCCATGTCACTGGGTACACAGCCAACAGTGGCAAAGAACTTCAGTAAGGTAGCATAGATGTGGAGCAACAGGATCTGGGTGGAAATTGGCATGGGCTCTTTGAAACCTTACATGGCAAAAGGAACTTTGCAGATGTTAAATTTACAATCTTGAGATTATCCTAGATAAGCTAAGTAGTCCCAGTGTAATCACAAGGGTCCTTATCAGGACACAGGGAGTCAAGAGTGTCCTTGTGATGTACTACAAGAAAGGCTCACCCAGCCATCTCTGTCTTCAAAGACGGAAGAGGGCTATGAGCTGAAGAATGCCGGCAGCATGTAGAAGCCAAAAATCAAGGATTCTGCACTAAAACCACAGAAGGAATGTACCTAGCTGGCACCTTGATTTTATCTCAGAGAAACTGATTTTGGACCTCTAGAGCTGTGAAATAATAAGTTTGTATTGCTCTAGGCCACCAAATTTGTGATCATTTGTTACAGTGGTAATAGGTTAGTGCAACCCTTGACCCCACAATTCACAGATATGCCTGACGAAAATGCCAAGAGACACCTGTCATAGAATCCTTATGCATTGATGATGAAGATGTAAATCGGTACAGCCACTGTGGAAAAAAGTATGGAGGTTCTCAAAAAATTAATTAAAAATAGAACTACTATGAGATCCAGCAATCCCACTGCTAGGTATATACCATAGGAGCTGAAATCAGTATGCTGAAAAGATACCTGCACTCCTGTGCTCACTTCACTATTCACAATAGCCAAGAAATGAAAGCAACATTTGTATCCAATAGTGGATAACTAGATAAAGAAAATGTGGCACGTATATACTGCGGAATACTAGTTAGCCATAAAAAGGATGAAATCCTATTATTTGTGACAACATGGGTAGACCTAGAAGACATTATATTAAGTGAAATAAGCCAGACACAGAAAGACAAACACCACATGATCTCACTCATGTGGAATCCAAAAAAGTTGATCTCGTAGAAATTGAGAATAGGACAGTGGTTACCAGAAGCTAAGAAGAGTAGTGGGAGGAGAGGGGGAGGCTGGTCATCAAGTACAAAGCCACAGTCAGAGGAGGAATAATTTCTGATGTTCTGTTGCACAGTAGGGTGAATATAGTCAACAATATGTATTGTGTATCTCTAAATAACTAGAAGAGGATTCTGAATGTTTTCATCACAAAGAAATGTGATGGATGTTTTCATATCAACATTTCAGGTGATTTACTAATTACCTTGATTTGACCATTACACAGTAATACGTGAATGGAAACATTACATTGTACCCCGTAGATATGTACAGTCGTTATGTGTCAATAAATTTTTTTTAATTTAAAAAGGAGAATGTACCCATGATACCCTAAACTTGGGTGGTTATTAGATAGAGTAAGAGTCACCAATCCAGCTATTTCTCCTAGCATGGCTTTAGGTCTTATTTGTGTCTCCCAGCCAGGGAGACAGCCTCTGCTGGTGGGCTCTAGCCTGGAGTTCCATAGTCCTGTCTGCTCCCAGAGAGGGGTCCTGGGCCAGCACACAGAGGCAATCAGCAGTGCTGATTAGCAACTGCTAATCGCACTATTTATTAGGCTAGGGTTTTAAGTAGGCTCTGTTTATGTAGGATGGAGTCACAGTACATTCCCGGAAACCCACAGCCCTCTCCTGAGATAGCTTAGTCTCTCCATGGTCTGCTAATCTGCCTGGGACTATCTGGGTGGCCAACCAGTTGGCTTTCTTGATAAGCACAAATGATAAGCAGTGTCTCTTGACCATGGTAGCAGTGATGCTGGTGAAAAACCAACTCAGACTTCCCAAAGTGGGGCTTAGTCTATGTGAATGGTGACCCCTGGAGTACCCCTGCAGTGTACATACTGCATAGCTGTTCATAAAAACTCTGTTAATGAGCAAAAAAAATGGGGAAGTGGAAGGAAACTACTATTTAAAGTAGTATAGTTCAGGTATTTTTTTTTAATAAAGGTTTTACCCACCAGGCATGATGGGGCCCTGCTGGTAATCTCAGCAGTTGACTGAGGCAGGAAAATCTTAGAGTTCAAGACCAGCCTGGGTTATATAGCAAGAATCTATCAAAAATAAATAAATAAACAAAATAGGCAGGGGGTATCGCCCAATTTTACCAGAGAGAAAATTGACTCAGAGAAGCTAAGTGGCTACCAGAGTAATGCGGTTATTGTAGTGGCTTCAAACCTTAGTGGACATTAAAATTAAATACAATGGTCAATTTGAGATGTTCCCCCATATTAAGCATCATCTTTAGCAACCGCAGAACTCACCTGTCTTTAGAAAGGGCATCTCTATCTGTCATTCCTCAGCCCTAACTCCCCCTTTGCAACCTGTGCCCCGTGCTCTCACCTCTTTTCTGCCCATTCTGTTCTCAACGCTGCTCCACTGTTCATGGCTTTGCTGTCCCCACACCCACCTGCTGAGGCTACATTCTCTGGGAACTCTTTCCAGTCCTTTACCTCGTCACCATCTTGGAAGCAGGTGACCCTGTTGTCCACTCCATCCTTCTAGAAGTTTCTTCCTTGGCCCCCAGGACTCTGTGCAGCCATTCATTCATGTATCTATGAGTACCTGGGAGGGTCTGTACATGCCAGCTACTAGGCTATCCAGCAAACAAAATGGACTCTTTGCTCAAGGGACTTAGGTCCAAGGCAGATACAGACACTAACCAAATAGGCACACACATTACAATACAGGCAGAACAGCAACCGATTCTACACAGGCAGAGCGTGGGGCTCTGAGGACATAAACAGGGTGTCAGCATCCAGGCCCATGTGTGGAAGACTCCCTAGGGAGGTGGTGCTGTGAGCTAAGTCCGTGGGAAGAAGAATCTAGATGTGGCAACCATAGGGCAGAAGCTTGAGCAGCGTGGGGACACAGTGAAGAAAGTGTGAATAGGGATGCATGTGGCATGAAACGAGACTGGAAAGGTCAGCTGGTCAGGTTACACCAGGTAAAGCCATAATTTAGGATTTAGGGCCTTATCTTAAGTGAAATGGCTGTGAGCTCCAAGGGGTACCGTTTATGTTAGAGTCCATGATAATAGAGTTATGCAGTACACATCCTGCACAACTGTACCTGGACGCCTAGTGGTCTGGCTCTAGTAGATAGAATGGATTGGAAAGGGTAAGAGGAGCCCAGTTAGGAGCCTGCTACAGTGGTCCCAGAGTCACTCTGCCTTCTCTTTCACACTCATTCCCTTGGCAAGTTCACCACTGCCCCCCTCTGCCTTTCTAGCAATTCCCCCCATGAGTAACACTTGACACGAAGCAGGAATCAGGCCAGAGGGCAGTGCTGCCCCTGGCAGAAGGTGATTCAGGGTGAGACTCTTGGCTTGGCATAAACAGGGTAAGATGGCAGGGCTCAGCCACCAGCCAGGGCCCAGGAGGGAGACTCCAAAATATGGACACACCCACATGGGAACAGGAAAGAAAACTGCGAGCTCCAGGCCTCTCAGGAGATCCTGTGAGTCTGTGCTCTGTGAAGAGCTTAGAATGAGCCTGGGCCCAGCTGGGACAGAGCAGATTTGTCTGGCACCAGGATGG
Source organism: Castor canadensis (assembly GCF_047511655.1). NCBI lineage: Eukaryota > Metazoa > Chordata > Mammalia > Rodentia > Castoridae > Castor > Castor canadensis. The sequence goes on from NC_133386.1 coordinate 150,979,722, forward strand.
GATCGAGGTGGGGGAAGCCTAAGGAGGTTCCCAGCCTGGACCCTCGGCTTTCAGCTCCATCAGTGTTCATCTTTAGGCCTCAGGGCCTCTGGCTGTAGCAGTCATAGCCCCGAGAGAGCCAAGGCCAAGGCTAGGGAACCACCATCTAGCCTGCCAGAGCCCCTGACCACCCAGTCTGCCTGGTCTTGAAGGAACCTTGCTCCTGGGACTAGGGCATGGCCAGAGCCCTGCCTTCTTTCCCAGTGGTTCAATGCTACCTCTTCCACCTTTGAATCCCAGATGAGCTGTTATCTTGTCTTAGATCACTTACTTCATCTGACCTCCTGCACAATTATACTTTTAAGTACCATTTTTATTGTGAAAACACCACATGCACAGATTAGTGAAATATCAGATGAGCCACCAGGCCACCACCACCTAGGTGGAGGACAAGAGTAATGCCTGAGCCCTTTCTGAACATAATCCTCTCCCCTCCCTAAAAGTGACCACTGTCCTGACCTTCATAGTCATCAGGGTTTGGAGTTTTCTTGTTCTGCTTTTCCTTATAATTTTACTACCTAAGTGTGCATTCCTAAATAGTACACAGAGTTCCTCTTTTTTTATTTGTTCACTCTAATTCTTTAAAGAATGGCTTACTAAGGAAATGAGAGCCGAGAGAGGCCTTGTACAGGGAAGGAGAAAGTTAGATAGCTGGTAGAGCTTAGAGGAGCTGCCAGAGAAGGTGGTGACCAGTAAATGGATGGATGGATGGATAGGTGGATAGATGGATGGGTGGATAGATGGATGGGTGGATAGGTGGGTAGATAGGTTGATGGATGGATGGGCAAATGGGTGGGTGGGTGGATGGATGGATGGATGGATGGGTGGGTGGATGGGTTGAGTGGATAGATGGGTTGATCGATGGATGGGCAAATGGGTGGATGGATGGATGGGCTGGTAGTTGGGTGGATGGGTATATGGATAGATGGATGGACAGATGGGTGGATGGAAGCAAGAAGGGAGAGAGGGGTGTGCAAAAGGTATCGAGCAGCCTGGCTGCTGCCATGTTCCAGCCTCTAGCCTACAAAATCATCTGAGCTCCACAATGGGAAATTCCAAACATTTCAGGATTCAGTCCCCAGCCAACTATCCACAAGGGCCCCTGCCCACTTCTTAACCTGCAAACTCTTCTTGCTTTACGAAAAGAAGGAGAGAAGTGGTTGTCTGGAGATTCAAGAACTTTCTGGAACTCACCTGAAAATACATTTCAACTCCCACTACCCTCAGTGCCATAGCCATCTGCCCTGCTCTCTCCTTAATGTGAAGCTGACTTCCTGAGTCCTCCATGGAAGGCCCATGCCTGTTGGGGTCCTGGTCCTTTTAGGGGCCTCTTGTGAGAGATATGCTGCTGGGCCTAACTCTGCACCTGAGCCCTGCTGCAGCCCAGGCATCCCTTTCTTACACACACAGTTGGCACTGTAGTGAAGGCAAAGGCAAAGGGAGGAAGGCCCTGGAGGATCAGGCAAAGGCCAGCATCCCCCTCACCTAGAGATGCTGTTTCCATGGTGGAGCGTGCATACACTGGGGCCTGCCTTATTTCACAGGTGATAGCCTGGTGCCCATCCCATCCCCCTCACCACCCACATACACTAAATTTTTCTCACTGTACACCCAATCCATCTTCCATGCCCACCTGAGCCTGGTGGCATGAGCCAAACCCAAGCCATACTGGGCCCCATGGGGATGAGTGGTGGAAAGAGACAATGAAGCTAACTCAGAGCAGGTAGCCCACTGAGGTAGCTGGTATTTCATTTTCTCTGCAGATATTGTCAACTGTGACCTGAAGTCCACGCTGCGAGTGCTGTACAACCTCTTTACCAAGTATCGAAATGTGGAGTGAGGGCTGGAACCCCTGCAGCCCAGCTGCTCTCACTGAAGGCAAACTGAACAGCCTCCGGACCTCCTTGCCCTGCTTGTCCCTATCTCCTACTCTGTGCTCTCCCACAAGCCCAGCATCAGCCCAGACATAGTGGGAATTAACATCAGAAAGGAAATACCAGTAATTCAGTGGGCTGACCCACATCTCCCAGGCCCTGAGGTAACCTGGGAAAAGTGTCCTATCCAGGTGCAGGTTCAGGTTCCCCTCTTCAAAGAACGAGAGAGTCCCCAGAATATGTACCTAAAGATCACAGTTACCAGTGATGAGTATCAATGATGCCAGGCACTGCACTCAGGGCTCTGTCATACTCAAGTTCATTAACCATCACAACTCCACAGAAGTACATGTCCCCTTTATAGATGAGGAAACTGAGTCTCAGAGATCGGATGACTTGCCAGAAGTTGGTATTTGTTTTACTTTTTTTGTTTTTTTAATACAGGGTCTCACTGTGTAGCCAAAGCTGGCCTCATACTCAGGATCCTCCTGCCTCAGCCTCCCAAATGCTGAGATTATAGGTGTACACCTCCACACCCAGCTTGTTTTTCCTCTTTGAACAACCTGGTTGTTAATAACAAGTCAGTTACACTCCATTCTTTGCACACCCTAGGTAAGTGCTTTACCACTTGAGTCACAACTCCACCACTACTCTTTGCGCATTCTACAGTGTATATGTGCACACATTGCCCAAGCACACCTGTGGCCTCAAAGACAGAAAGCACTGATCTCGCTGCTGGGGCAGGCTAGGTCAGGGCTTGGTGATTCACACTGAAATTGGCAATTAATTGTGTGTGTGTGTGTGTGTGTGTGTGTGTGTGTGTATGTGTGTGTGTGTATGGCAGGAGTCATGTCCTCAGAATCCTTTGTGTAAATGAAAATTACTCTTAATTCCTTCAGATTTATAATAACCCCATACTCTGGTTTCAGGGTGACATTTGGGAAGGATTCTGTTTAGAATTAATGGAGTGGCACATTTTGCAGCCTTTTTGCTTGATTGCATGTAATGGAAATGCCCTATATTTTCCTGCAAAATAAGTACTCAATTTCATTATCGCTAGGCAAACGTACAATATACTCAGGCACAGCAGAGAGCTGGGTGCAGGCCCATGTGAGCATCACTTGGGAAGTAGGGCTCTTCAACAGGGACCCTTGAACTTTAAAGAAAGGAACTCCTTTTTGCGTTCTAATTGATCATTTAGACCATTCTGGCTAAGTCTGCCCACATGCAATTACCGGCTAATTCAGGCGAGGAAAAATGTAAGTCATTTAGACCAAAGCCGAGCAGTTTCCTTGCGTGGGTGACTCGAGGGCTTGTGGTTACTTGTATCTCTTCTATGTGAACCCAACTTTGAGTTGTAGAGCTGTACTTCTGCCAGCATGCTGCTAAGTCCTATAGAAAAAGAAGGGGCTTAGGAGAGGGGTGGGGTTGCAAGACCTAAGGGAACAAGACCACCATGCAGGGGAAAGTTTTTGCACTTAACAAACGTATAGGAAATACCCTCAGACACAGAGAGGTGTGGCTTGTGGTACTTAACACTGTGCCCTTAAATTGACCAAGGCTTTGAGATAATCACCTGTGCTGGTATCATATCTTCATTATACAATTTTCATAAATATGTCAGACGCAGTTCTCACACCTACAGTCCCACCTATCTGGGTGGCAGAGACCAGGAGGATCATGGTTCAAGTCCAGCCCAGGCAAAAGTTATCAAGACCTTCATCTCTACAAACAAACTGGGAGTGCTGGTGCACACCTGTCATCCCCGTTACATAGGAAGTGGAGGTAAAAGGATCACAGTCAAGGCCAGCCCAGGCAAAAAACATGGGACCCTATCTGAAAAATTACTAAAGCAAGAGAAAAGCTAGGGCTATGGCTCAAGTGGTAGAGTGCCTGCCTAGCAAGTTCTAAGCCCCAAGTCCAAACTCCAGTCCCCACCTACAAAAAAACCCAGAATTTTTGTAAATATGCAAGATAGACATGACCCTGTGTCATATTCTCCAGAAATGGGACTACCTTGTTACTATATTAGGCACATTGTGCAAAACCCATCTCTGTTGAGGAGTTCACTGACCTGTTTCTGTACCACCCAAAGTTAGGTCTCCCACTAGCCCGTTTCTTACTGTACTGTCTGTCTGGAGCAACTCAGAATCCCAAACATTTAAATACCTGCAGATTTCTTTGGATATTTTGCTCCTAAGGAAGAATCGTTACTTAGAAAAATGAGCATTTAAGATGGAAAGACAATGTCTGTCTTGTGTGGATTTATGTACAAGAAAACAATTCCTTTTTACACAATTAATGAAATACCATATTTTTGTTAGGAAACACTGACCAGTATAATGTTCCTGTTGCTTTTAAATTCCTGGTAGTGAATCAAGATAAACACTTGCTTGGTCTCCTGAAGTGGGATGAAATAAGAGGCATGCTTCATTTAAACTTGCTCTGCTGTATGAGTTGTGTCTCCTTTTTTGTCATTTTTTTCCCTGATATTTAAGCTGCAAGTGAACAAGTGCCCTTATTAAGTAAGTGTTCTCCTTTTTGTGTTTTTACATATCTACACTATGAAACACACCAGGACACTTGGAAAGGTTTTAAATAACAAGTCTAATATATCAGAAAATCATGTTTCAGAACTAAGGTCTTGCCTCAGCCCAGAATCTCAGGCTTGGGACTGGTTTTATAATCCCATCGTCTCACTGAGATGTTTTCTTGTAGATTCGGGGACCTCCTACTTGACATGACTATGTTTTAAAGGAGGAAAGGGCATCAGAATAATAAGTATATCAAACTTAGACTTTATCTCCTGGAAGGGAGGAAGGGGAAGAGAGTGGAGAGGGGAGAGAGAGAGAAAAAACTGAGACAAGAATCAAGTCTTGAGTTGGGGGTATAACCTAGCTGGGAGAGCACTCTCCTAGCAAACTCAGGAGCTCGAGGCCCTTGGGTTCATCCACAGCACTGCAACATAGAAAAGAAAAGGAACCAGTCTCCGTTAGATCACTGAGTGATTTTTCTCCTTTTTTCTAAGTTTAAGTTCATTGTTATTTGTAATAGTTAATACATGATTAGTACAAAATTCAAAAAGCACGAATAGGTGTCTACTGAAAGTCCTAAGTCTCCATCTCTCTCTCCTCCCCCAGCAGCCACGGCCCTCTGTGCAAGCAGCTGTTTGGAGCCATTTCTTGTGCATGCTTCTAGAGATTCTCCAAGCAGATAAAGGCCTACCATACATAGAAAATGTATGTGTAAATAGCACATTATACGTAGTGCCATACACATTACTTTTTCCACTTGCTGTTGAATCTTGGAGACTGTCTTACATGGGATATTAAACTAACACTTAAGCCTTGGAGACTGTTTTACATATTTTAAAAATGAATTTCTCTAGTCTGTTTGAGCTCCAAAAGGAAAGACCTCCCCAAAGGAGGAAAAACTGTGTCCACAGTGTGGTACAGGGGTACAGGGTGGGGAGCCTTGGGCAGCCTTTGGGCATCTTCATGCATTTTTTTCTTAAATTTTTTTTAAACCCTCTTTTCAAACATTCTGGTAAATAGTATGTGATTCTTTGTTCTTGTTCTAGGAATCAAACCCAGGGTCTTGCACATGCTAAACATTCACCCTCCCATTCAGCTTCACACCCAACCCAGCTTATGTGATTTGATTAAGTTTCATTTTTGCTACTAGCTCTAATAATTTGCAATCGACTAAGAAGGCATTATAAATGGTACTGAGTACCTTACAAGATTGTGCTCAGAAGTCCGAATGCCAACCACATAGTGCTTGTCTGCTGTGGTAAAAGGCTCCACTTTCTTATGCAGAGTCGACATTTCCAAAGCCTGGAAGAAGGCTTCTTTATCAACACATCATCAGTGGTGCCTTGAGTTAGTTGTAATTCTCAACTGCTGCCATCGGGACTTTTTAATTATGAATTACTGTTAGCTTCATCATTATCAGTTTATGTTGTTGTGGATTGCTTGGTTAACCCTGCAGAGTATATTGAAGCTTATTTGCATCAACAGTACTCTGAGGCTGTAATTTTCCAATAACTAGACTCTACGACATGTATACATTGTGGTTCCCATATGAATCATCCTACTCCAGTGCTAGAACCAATGTATACAAAATCCACTCCTCCCAGATTAGCACTAATTTATTTTTCCACTGGAAAATGAAACTAGATGGAGTCGTTAGGTCAAATAGTTTCACCCTCCCTAAGTAGGGGGTGGATCAAAAACAATCTGAGATCTACTGCTTTCAATACAGCCCCAGCTAAGGAATCCTACCTAGATAGTACCTAGTTGTGCAAGAAATCTGAAAATGTCCACCAATCCTAACAATGCATGTGATTTCCCCCACAAAATTTACTTAAGTGTACTGGAAAATTCAAGAGAGTTCGGCCGGATACCAAGAACAAGAGAACCACCTTGAGGTGCAATGCTGGGTGACAGGTTGACTTGCTCATCAGCTAAGGAGCGTATCAGCTCCCCAGGTCGAGGTCTTAGTGAAAGGCAAGTCAGTAAGAGTTGCTCACAGTTCTAAGGTATATCCACAAACACCAAGTTCCCAGTATTTTTTCATTTCTTTTCACTGGGAAACATCACCCAGGATAGCTCCAAAATTTGCCTATGTCCCTGGCTTTCCTGGTAGTGACATATGTGAAGATGTGTACATGTGTTCAGGACAGCAGCACAGCTGTGAGGGTGCTTGGTGTAGGATGGGCCACCCCTAAGCCAAGTCTGACCATCTTGAGAACTGCAGGCTTCCCAGGTGGGAAGCTGCCAGTGAAGCGTCTTTTCAAGTACATTCTGCACAATAGGTGAAAAATGTGAAATAAGTTTGAAAACATAAGGCTAAGAAAATTAAGCCCACTTTAGCATTGGTTTTATTTTCTAATTGGAACTCACCTCAAAGTCTCCTATACTAATGAATACTAGGACTCCTATGGGAGTCCTATTCTTTGTCAAGAATATACTGGGTCACACCTCTGTTTGACCTATTTGCCCCCTGAGAAATTTTAGAATGAGTACTCTCTGGAACTCATTCATTTAGCCAGTTAGCCATGTATTCAGCAAGTTTGTGTTGGGTAAGAGATCAGAGTGTAGAGGAAAAGATACATGCAAAAAAAAAAACCTCACACATCAGTATTAGATACAAATTGTGACAGCCACCATGGAGAAGTGGAGTCAGTCCTCCATCCACAGGTTCCCTATCTACAGATTAAGACAAATTGAGAAGAAAAAAATTTTAATTGTATCCATACTGAACCAGGCACTGGTGGCTCATTCCTGTAATCCTAGACACTTGGGAGGCTGAGATCAGAAGGATCATGGTTCCAGGGCAAAAAGAGATGCGATCCCATCTCAACAGAAAAAAGCTGGGTGTGGTGGTGCATGCCCATCATCCCAGCTACAGGGGAAAGTATAAAATAGGAAGATCATGGTCTAGGCTATCCTGGGCAAAAAGTGAGACCTGATCTCCAAAATAACCAAAGCAAAAAGGGCTGAGGGAGTGGCTCAAGGGGTAGAGCACCTGCCTAGCAAGCATGAGGCCCTGAGTTCAAACCCCAGTACTGAAAAAAAATGTATCTGTACTGAACATGTCCACACTTTTTTCCTTGTCATTAGTCCCTAAACATACAGTATGACAACTATTTGCAGAGCCTTTATATTGGGTATTTTAAGTAATCTCATGATAATTTAAAGTGCAGAGTAAGATACACAGGTTACATGCAACTACTCTGCCATTTTATATAATGGACTTGAGCGTCTGCAGATTTTGATATCTGCAGGGGGTCCTAGAACCAATCCCCCCACCCCCGACCCACTGAGGGTACCAAGGGACAACTGTACTAAAAACTAAAAGTGGTCTCATTTAGATTTAGAGGTCAAAAGAGGTCTCTGGCAAAGTGACATTTTAAAGTAACATCTGAGGACTGGTGATGTAGCTCAGGTGGCAGAGCATTTGCCTAGCATGCACAAGACCCCAGGATCAATCCCCAGTATCACACACAAAAGCAATGCCCTAATCATGGAGCTAGTCATGTGGAGATCCTGCCATTAAGGGCACACACAGCATGACTGAATGTTCAGAGGCAGGAGAAGACTCAGTCCTTGGAGGAAGTGGCAGAAAGCCAGGAGGTCTGGAGTACAAAGAGGGTGCAGGAAGAAGAGGTATCAGATTTCAGAATACAGATTTTATTGTTAGAAAAATGGAAAAACATTATGCTTTAATTTTTTTCCTAGTGTGGGAAGACTAGGGAAAGCTATGTGAGCAACATGGAGGTCTAGGACTTCCCTTATCTCCAGACCATAGCCCTGGCTGGAGAGCAAAGGGGAAGAGGAGAGGAGATGAAGCCTCCACCCACAGCCTTGACCCAGTATCAACTCTGACTGCAGGGCAGTCCATAGCCACCTCCCCTGACGCTGCAGAGAGGCAGGAGTTCCCAGTCCATCCCAACCTCTACAGGTCCTCTGATGAGCTAAGGTAACCCGACAGACTGGACAAGGCTACACATGTGAAGTAAAGGAAAGAGGACCACCAGAGTAAACTGATCCCCGGGGACCAGCACATCCACCCTTCCCATCTTGGAGATAGATGTCTATTTCCCCCAGATGTGGATTCCAGGGGAGGCACAGGGAATGCTTGCCTCTGGCAGCATCCTGTGTGGAGGGTAAGGTGTAGCTGTCCCGTGATACCCTCAGGGGGCCAGTTCCACGATCACCCACAGGCTCTTACAGGCATATGCCCCTGTACTGTAAGTCACCTCTGGATTACTTACAATACCTAATATGCTGTAAATAGCATGTGAGTAGCTGCTGTGCTGCATTGTTTGGGGAAATGATGAAAAGAAGTCTATACATCTTCAGTACAGAAGCAATTTTTTTCTACATTTTTTCAATCTGCAGTTGGTTGAATCCATGGTTGCAGAACCCACAGATATGGAGGCCTGGCTGGATAAGACTCCTAGTTGTGGAATAATAATTTCATTTTTCAGATTCTTAGCAATCATCATGAACTCTCATTGCTAGAATGCTACCACATTACATAAAACCTACCGAAAGGGGCTCACTGAGGTGTCACAGTCTGGGTCTTGGGGAACATCTTTTATAGGAAGATTTGCTATTTCCACAGGGGGTTCTGAAATTCCAAAAGTAGTTTGGCAATCCCTCCATGGGAGCCCCCGGGTTGGAAAGCCGTTCGTCGTGCTGGCCCCAGGACAATGCTTCTTGGTGGACCATGGCCTGAGCAGTCTGTACTCTTGCCTCAACACCCCTGGCCTGCATGCCCATGAGGACTGCTTCAACGCTGGCATTTGAAAGCACTTAGGAAATTCTGAGAAGCACCAGTGATTAAGATAAATGATGTTTTATCAGCAAAACAGACTTTTCATTTCTTTTTATCGATTTTCATGTTTTCACATCTTCAGATGGGATTGGTTGGCCCAGGGCAGCATTCCAAGACACACAAACGTCATTAAGGCAACCGCTTAAAAGAGTGTGATGTTTTATTGAGGAGGACAGGACAATAGATAAATATTTAATCTATTGCACGTTTGCTCCATATGGGAGCCAGGGCTGGGGCTGCACAACTACCCAGCTCTTCTGTGACTTCCTGGAAACCTTGACAATGGCCTTGCTGTCTGCCTGTAGAAACACATTGCCTGCCCTTGGCAAATATTTGTCGGTGTTTCTGAAAGCAGCTCCTGGGAGCCTTTCCTTACTCAGGCTGCAGTGGGTACATCTTCCCTTATTTGTTATGATACTGGAGAAGAAAATCTCTCCCTGAACTGGACATTTGGGTTAATATAACGAGCAAGGAGATGAAGACCAGGTTTGGTGCACTAAGCTAGGTGACCAAAGGCCATGGATTCTCTCCTCTCCTCTGTTCTGAGCTCCAGTCACTGCAATGCACTTGGCTCCATTCTCTGAGTCTCACCTGAGTCTGTACCATGTGCGTCGTTGACTCTCCCAGGCAATTCCCATAATATCCTACTATCTGTCTCGGAACTGTGTGCTGCCCAGATCCAGAATCAAAGCTGTCACTGCCTGTGAGAAACCAGGCTCATCCCCAGTGGCTCTAATCAAGGGTCTGCCAGAAAGCTTTAGTTTATAAAATTCAACCATCCATACACCCTTGTTTATAGATTAAAGAGCTTTCTGAACTGCATGGTTTCATTGTGATTTGTAGATAAGATAGAGGGTTTGTCTCCTGTTCTTTTCACTTTGATTCCTTCCAGTCCCACAAGAAGTGTTTTCACCCACGGCAGCCGGGCATGTCTAGCACTGATGAAGCAGGACTCCAAATATCATAGGATGAGGAAAATTCCAGTCTACTGCCTGGACTGGTCAGGCTCAAAATGCCATGAGCAGTCTTGAAATCATGTCAGGGAATACTTTGTGAGATGTCTGTTCTGCATTCAACCCTGTTCTATGCACAAAACAGGGTCAGAAAATGAAGACTGGGGGCATGGCTCAAGTTGGAAAGTGCCTGCCTAGCCTTAAACTCAAACCCCAGTACCACAAAAAAAAAAAAAAAAAAAAAAAAGGAAAATGCAGGATCCCTTCCCAAATGATTCTTCTGTCCTAATGGCAATGACAGATGTGACTCATTTGAAATAATTCAGTGACATGATGAGATTACACCAGATAACATCAAGGGTCCCAGTTAGATTCTCTCAGAAAATACCCCTGCTGCCATGTAATCTTTGGAAATGTCTCCTCAAGGATCAGCAACTCCATGTTTCATACATATTTGCTGCTACAAAAACCACACTCTCACCCTAAAGCCAGAGATTTAGGTCATTTTCTTAAAGTCTTACTTGTTGCTGGGAAATCATTGTCTTTACAGGAAAGATTCCAAATGGCCATCAAGGACCCAAACGCTAGTCTAGGTTCAAATGCCTGCCATTTTGACTCTGTCCTGACACTCAGACCTTCCTTTCTTCTCTAAATTCACTCCTTGGGACTGAAGGTATGACTTAAGTGGTAGAGTGCCTCCTTTGCAAGTGCAAAGCCTGGAGTTCAAACTCTAGTTCCACCAAAAATAAATAAATAAACTCACTCCTTGGTCACCACTTTGAAGTATTTCTGCTCTTATCCCCCAGTGTGGTATTGTTTCAGAAAACCACAGAATGCACATCCACCAGCCGACTGCTTAGTCATCCTTCAAATGCCTTGGAGCAAATGCTCCCCGACTTCTGAGCATCTGCCCATACGTTCATGGATAGCTCTAACCTCCCCATCCTCCTACTTCCTCCCCTTTGTCTTCATCTCTTCCTTCACCAAGAAAATCACAGCTGTTTGTTCCATGTTCTTTTCAAACATCTCAGCCTCTCTTCCCACTGCCTTTCTTACTCCCTGCCTCAATTCCAGGGACGCCCTTTCCCCACCTGTCTGCTCTAGGGTCAGGGACTGACATCCTCTTCCACCTGTAAAGTCAAGCATCCCCCTCCTCCAACACCCTGTGACTACCCCAAACCTGTTGCAGATGTCTACCATGGTGCTTTTATACTACTTCGCCTTCTCCTTAAAACACTCTGAAGACTACAAATCCAGGCCGACCCCATTGCCTCCTGTCTTCAATGACTCCCTAAAATCTGGTTCCAGTTTTCTAGAAACTGGAATTGCTCCCTGAGAGCATCATCTCTGAATCCACACAGTTGGTCCTTGGCTGATGGGGACAGGAGTGTTGTCACAGGTAGAGCAGCAAGCAATGCTGGAGAACAACAGAGGTGGCTCCATTCCCTGGCTGTCCAGCATCTGCTTTGCTGGATGGCCATCTCCTCTTCACCCCCGTAATTCAGCTGCCATGGTTTCGGAGATACTACATTTATCCACTTCTCTCTCCTGGTATGGTTCTCTTTGCTCCTAGATGGGTCTTTTCCTCTCCCCAGCCCCTAAATGTCAGTGCTCTCTCCCTACATCTTCTCTGGCTCCCACCACTGCTCACTCTCCCTCCAGCCCTGCCTCCCCAATCCACTTGACCCTTTCCAACTTCACAACACCTTCTAAATGAATTATTCAAAATCCCCTTGGCATGTTGCAAACTGAATTTTTGTCTTCTCCATCTCTGCTACTCCTATGGATATCCCTTGTCTCTTCCAGAGGTGTCATCTCTTGCCCAGTTTTCCCCAAAACATCCAGTAAGCTCCACTGACTTCTTCATGAGCCGTCTGTTTTGCAACTGATCCCTCCTCATCAGACTCCCAAGCATCCCTTCATTTAGGTCTCACCCTCTGATGCCTGGATAGTGCAGTGGCCTAACTAGTTTCCCTTTGGCTAATCCATTCTACACATGCCCCCTGCCTAAACTTCTTGAAACTCAGCCCCAGATCATCTCATGTTCTTTCAAAAAATACCAACTGTGGCACTTACTGAGCACTTTTGGTGTGCACATAATTCAAGTACTCCAGCTTAGTCCTTTCAACAATCCTAAGAGGTGGGGTACTGTTATCACCCCATTCTACAGGGGAATCAAATGAAGGCACCGGGCATTTCAGTGACTCCCTGTAGGCAAGGTGCCTTTCATAAGTGACAGAACTGGGCTCTGAGCCCTGGCAACATGGCTCCAGAGGACAGGATCTAATGGTGTGAACACAAACACCTTCCTCAGAACTTTTATGGCTTCTGCTGTCCACCAACTAGAATCCCTTTGCCTGCTCATGGCTCTAGAATCCAGTCACAGACTACCTGACCAATCCCCAACTCTTCGCTACCAGACAGACTTTGTTAGAGAACCTTCCTTTCCTGCCAGCAGCTGGTCTCCTTTACCTTGCTTTCAAATGGCTCTGAACTGATAAGGTTGTCATTGACTCACTTACTCTTCATGTGTTCAATAAATATTTACCACTTCCTAGGCTGTCAACTGCACTCAGCACAGTAGAACAACTCCACAGCCAACAAGATGACATGCTAGTATGTCAGACCCATGTGTATGCTCTGATGACTTCCTACCTGGCTACTTTCTTCTGCCCCCAATGCAGACTCCACATGGGATTGGGCTGCTTATCTTCCCAAGCTTTTGCTCTGTCTCAACCCTCAACCAGAAAAGAAAGCAGAGAGTCCATGAGGCTCCCCAGCTGGGATTTATACCAGCTCTGTCTGACTCTATAGTCTTCATTGTCTCCCTTGTGCCCTGCTGCCTCCACCTTCAAGATCAATGCCAATGGGGGTTAATGCCAACTGTGAATTAGTGGTCCTTTTTGCATCACAAATACCAAGTTTCCTCTTGACTTTCATTTATATTTCTACATCAATTAGTTCATTAATAAGCAGGGGACATGGGGGGCTTTCTTTAACTGGCTGCAGGAAACTTTGAAATCGAACAAAGGAAGGTTTAACAAAACTCCAAGTGTTCTTTCAAGGGCATACACTCTGGGTTTTTTCTTACCACACACTTGGCTATGTGGGTGCTCTGGGAAGAGGCACAGATCTGAACTCATGAGGGAGCCTCATTTCCGCTCCAACAAAGAAGTGGGCTGTCATTGCCCTGAGGACTTGAGAACCAGACTCTAAGCTGAGAGCAGGTTGTGCACATGGCTCTGGGCTGGAGTTGGTGGGAGGGAACAGAACCTGACCTAGGTGGACTGGGACATAGGTTTGGGCAGTGGCCCAGCTGACACTCTGGGCCCCAGGAAAGGAGCCAAGTCTGCAAAGGTCTACCAGGTAAGGGATGAGCACACAGGCTGGACACAGTTGAGGCAGGTGCAAGGGGCAGGTAGGTCTGAGGCACAGACAGCAAGGAAGGGGCACAGGGGAGGTGATGCCATTCACAGTCAGGGCTAACCTAACTTGGAAGCCTCAGAAAAGGGCCAACCAGGATTAGTCGTGGGCCTTTGGAGCCCACTGGGGAAGTAGAGGCCCACCTCTGGCCAATTATGTCTGGGGTGAAGCAAGAGGTAAATTTGTAAGAAGACTATGGCTATTGTTCAAACAGCACATAGAGAAGGAAACATCTAGAAGAAAGCATGCTGATCTCCCTGGGGAGAGCCATGGAAGCCCCTAGAAAAGCTCTTCTCTGGGTTCTGAGGGAGAGCACCAGGCCTGTGGTAGAGAGGAGCTGGCAGCCCAGGCCAGGAGTGGTGAGGCCAAGCTGACCCTAGAGAAAGGTACAGACGCCTGCCCAGCAAGCACGAGGTCCTGAGTTCAAACCCTAGTACTGCTGAGAGAGGGGTTCCAAATGCCTGTGTTTTGTCTGGCCAGTCTCACAGAGACCCTCTGACCCCTGCAGCCAGAAAGTGGCCCTGAAGAGGGGACCTGGGAGTTCTTGGCAGACTCTTAAGAGCGGAGGAGCAACCGCAATGAAATCCAGAAGGCTCTTTGGAAAAGTCTGCAGTTTGGGAACAATCCTGCTAAGTCATAAATTCTTCAAATTCTTCAGCCTTTGCCTTCAGAATTTCTGGCAGCTCCAGGCACTAGCCAAATATGCCTGGACACACTGACTTCTCCTGCACTGGGGAAGGCCAGGCCAGGCTCAAAACCCAGGAAGACAGCAGACAGAAGCTGGGTTCTAGAAAAGCCAGCAGGCAAGAAGGGCCTGTGCTGTGGACACCGAGGTGGCTGTCAGATCCCCTTCAGGACCACAGCTCCCTTCCTTCCCATAGCTGCTACCCACTCTCTCTGAAACTCTGCCAAAGGCAGATGCCACCCTAAAGCACAAGTCGACACACCCTCTCCGACTCCTTTGTGCTCTCTCTGTTCCCCCCACAGGTGCTGCTCCTGTGTTACGAGCCTGCAGCCCTGGAACCCAGCCAGAGGCTGCTTGAGGGCAGACGGAGGGAAGACTCCATGGGCCTGAATGCTCAGAGCCTGAGCAACAGTAGAATCCAACCCCACCTGCACAGGTGACAGCCCACCCCAAGTCTCAGAGCTGATTAGTGACAAGCCTGGTGCTGGGGGCCTCTAACTCCCTAGCTCTTCTTTTTGCCAATTGATAAAATTGCTACCCTGTTTGAATCCCCTCCTAGTGCATAAGCATGTGTGCAGCCCAGGGAGGTGGGTTGACCCACTTTGTTTCTTAAGATGACCAAACAGACTCCAAGGGGTGGTAAATGAGCTACCCGAGGTTGCGTGTCTTGGTGGCAGCGGAGTGAGATACAACCCAGGCCCGTGGGACCCCTGAGCCCATGTCCTTTCAGGACGCCACATGAGCTCCGGCTCTTTGGGAGATGTGGAGACTTTGGATTATTAGTGACCCACGCCAGCCCCACTTCGGTCCACTCCTCTGTCAACTCAGGGTGGGAACCCCCAGGGACACCCTCAGTAGAGAGGCCACACCCCTCAGGCCCTGGCCCAAGTGTGGCCTCTGTGTGAATCACTCTATTCTCAGGTGAAGTTCCCACCGGTTCTTCAGGGCAGCCCTGTCAGGCTGGGACTGTAACCCAGGCACAACCAGAGGTTAGAGCACCAGGATTTAAACCAAATACCCTGCTGCTCCCCCAAGGATGTGCCCATTGATGACAGAAATGTGTCACATCTGTGCTCTGTACACTAGTTTCAGAACTGGTGGCAAGCCAAGATGTGGTTGAGTGAGGAATCTTCCAGATGATGTACCACGGGGGAGACAGACGGGTAAGGCCAGTGGGGGAGCACAGTTCACAATAAACTATTATGTATTTTATGAGCAACTGGGAGAGAGGGGCTCTGAGGCTCCAAACACCAAGTAATGATAAGGAAATGGAAACAATAATTCTGCTGATTTGATCAGTACATACGGTATACATGTGTTGAAATGTCACATTGTACCCCATAAATATGATCAATTATGCATCAAAAAAAGTTTTTTAATGTTTAAGGAGATGGAAATGTTAACTACCTGATTTGATTATTATACATTCCACACATGCATCAAATTATCATACCGTACCCCACAAATGCTACAATTAAAAATAAGTCAGATGAAAAAAATAGCTTTCAAAAAAAATCTTGCTACATGCCAACCAGCAGAGAGGAGGAGGGGGTTGTTCTGCACAGCTGGGAAAGGGGAAATGGACAGGAATGAGGAAGGTGGGCCGGGGGGGTCCCTGTGGTCCCTGCACTGCCTGGCACATACCCACACTCCCTAGAGTCTGTGCACCTCTGGTAATGAGGCTTCCATTTGAGAGTTCTGCCTTCTTCCATCCTGAGTCCACAGGACTCAATGCATTGAGGTGGGTCCTCGGTGCTCTGGTGGCATTATACCACTCAAGCCTAGTGGCTGAGGCCTGGGAGGCTGTGAACCTGGCTAGCAGCCTCTCACCATCCCCCAAAAGGCCTGAGCTGCCACCCCATTTTCCTTGCCTGACATTCTTGTTTCCCAAGGCACTTATTGCTAAACCTAAGTCCAGCCTGCTCGACTGAGACCCTGACACTGCACCCAGCCCTTGGCTCCCTCCTCTAGGGACTAATGCACATACATCCAAAATTGGCTGTTTGTTGCAGTGCCCTGCAAAAATGGAGACCCCAGAACTCTGCCACTGTCAATGCTAGCAGAGGTCTGGGGACCAGCGGCCTAACCACAGAGGATGGTAAGAGGGGCCTGTGTCTAGGGTTTCCAAAGTTTAGACAAGGTTTTGATGGGATAGGCATGAGAGACATAATCCCAGAAGCAGACATGGGATCCAATAGCCAACATCAGGCAGAGAGCAGGGATTCTGGCCACCTGCCATCTAGTGACAAGGAGCTTGGGTGATTCCAAGCTGCAGAGAAGTTCCTAGAATTCAGGGCTAACCCCCAGGCCAGAAAAGGCTGGGGTCTGACCGCCAGGCGAAGGACTGACATGAAATGGTAACCCTGGAAAGGGAGGACCAGCCGGGACAAAAACTGAGGACTCTTGACCCAGGAATGTCCCCTTGGGACTTTCAGTGATATGTGCCTAAGAACAGCAAACAATAATCACTCCCCAAAAGTAATCCAAGTGGGAGTGGTGTGCCCCAGGATGCTGCAAAGGACAAGTTATAAGGGTGCTTAGCCTAGGACAGGATGGGGCAGAATGAGAAGAGACTCAGACAAAAGTGTTCAGGCTGGAGAGTAAGGCTGGTCCCCAGTAGCACCAGGAGGTACAGCATCAGAAGAGGAGCCCTGAAATTGTGTTCAACAGCCAGCACTAAGATAGGTGCTGGTGGCTCATGCCTGTAATCCTAGCTATTTGGGAGGTTGGGATCAGGAGGACTGTGGTTCAGGCCCAGGCAAGAAAGTTTGTGAAACCCCATCTCAAAATTTAAAAAAGCTGGGTGTGATGCCGTGCACCTGACGTCTCAACAAAGGCGACAGGGAAGCTTTAACTAGGAGGATCACAGTCCAGATCTGCTGGGGCAAAATGTGAGACCTCGCTCCAAAATAACCAGAGCAAAGAGGGCTGGCTCAAAAGGTAGAGTGCAAAGCCTGAGTTCAAACCATACCACCAAAGAGAGAGAGAGAATAAAAGCCCGCTTTAAGGAACTGAGAGGCTTGACAAGTCACCTAACTTCTTAGCCCAGTCCCCTCAGAAAAATGGATACACTACTCACACAAGGGGAGAAAGATTAACAATGAGACTGCTAATGACAGTGTAACAAAAGGACTGTTTTCAAAGTTGGGGGCAGGGTTCAGAAACAGTACAGCCCTGAGGGCAGCAGCAGTGGGTAGCAAATGCCCTCAGGGACAGAGGCAGAGGCTGTGACCCAAACCTAACAAGATCTACAGCAAAAAGAAAAGAACACAGGACAGGAATCATGGCTTTGGTGGAGAAATCCACTCTCTCCTGCCCAACAGGCCAAGCAGAGAAATAAACTTTACCCTCCCACCTTTCTCCTCTAGTCCTCCAATCTCCTGCCAGTACCTCCCAGGGGAAGCCAGAGGCCAGCAGCAACTGCTACTGCTCTCCATAGGTCACCCTTCTGGGACAGGGAGAAGGGAGGAGACAGTTTGCAAGTAGGCCTGGAGGGGCAGAGAAGGGCTCTCTGAAGACACTTCCTCATCCAAAAAAAGGAAGAATTGGTATGGCTCCTGGTTCCCTCCCAGGAGGCTATGAGGAGGGGCAAATGGTTCAAGTTCCAGGGGAAGAGAACTGGGTGATGCCCTTTCAAGTTCCTCTCAGAGTCTCAATATGTAAAAATCACTAGAAAGAAGGGCTGAGCTTCTTTTCTGTGGGCAGAAAAGTCTGGGAGCGCTGAGAGACCACCATAATCGCAGTCAGCTTCCTTAGGAGATACCAGGGCATACTGAAAAGTGCAGTTAAAAGATCCAGGTTATTAATCACGCATCATTTATTCATCATGAATCACCAGGAAAGGTGCTAAATCCTTCTAAATAATAACATCCTTAGCTGTGGGAATGGTAAGAGGCCCCCTAGAGCTCATTGTGTGGTGTTGTATCACGGTGCTTTTGCACTGTAAGTTCTCATTAAATATGACTTCCTTACTTTCCTTGCCTAGGGACACAGGTCATGGAAGGAAATGGCACCAACTAAGTGAGAGGTTGCGGAAGGTCATAGCAAAAAAGCAAGTGAGCTCAGAGTGCCACCAGAGATGGGCTACCTATGAAACCAGGCTCCCAAAGGAGGACTGGGGAAGGGTACAAGAACCCCAGGAAGGCTGGAAGACCAGGACTATAGCAGTGACTCCATGTGACTGTCCAGACTCTGGGCAGGACAGGACTCTTCATGTTCCAAAGCACGTCCTAGCCCAGGTCCCCATGGTAGCTGGTGCATCATACTTGGGTGAGCACATGCTTCTTCAAGGGGCACCTGTGGCTTCCAGGCACCTCGGTGGTTGGGGGAAGCATGGAAGGAGGCTCTTGAGCCCAAGCTCTGCACTGAGTGAGGTGAGTGAGGACAGGCTCTTGGTAGCTGACTGAAAGATATAACTGGGCTCTGAGGAAAGAGCCCAAGGCAGGGCCAGTGGTTCTGGATTTGGTTCCAGCTCTGGGCCTGGGCACAGTCTCTACTTGAGCCTGCTTCAGAACTGCAGGACGGGGGTGATGATATCTGCACCTCAGAGTTGCCATGCAGACTCAAATAACACATGAAACCTGGAAAAGCATGCCCTAAAGAGAGTGGTATGATCAAACAGTAACACCAGGCCCTGCCCTCCACAGGGCTGCTGCTGCTACACAGAAACTACTCTTCCCATCACAGGCAGAAGAAAAATTGATGCCTCCTACCCTGAAGCAGGAGGGAACATATACTCATCCACATCCAGACGCCAAAACTCTGGGAGCAAGGTAATGGAGAGAGAAGTTCTTTGGTGATTTGGCACTGGGCAGATGGATTAGACAGAAGCCACTTCTATGGTAATTAATTCACCCAGACTGTACTCAAAATGAACTGAACCTCTGCAGAGGCGAGAGTTCCCTGTAAAGGAGCGATGCAGTGGAACTTAAGCAGTGAGATCCAAGGCTGGGAATGACAGGAGCTGGAAGGAGAAGAATCCTGCCTAAGCCGGGGACTAGCTGACTCCCCTCATCACCCTCAGGTCTCTCCTTCTTCCACATGCTGTCCCAGAATGCAGTGGAAACTGGGGAAGGTTCTCACTGCAGAGCATGGGTTCTCAGCAAATCCTCCTCTCGGCCCTGTAGGAGCTCTTCAGGGATTGGCAGTGAGATAGACCCTAACTATAAGCATAATAATCCTCGTTTTCAGAATGAGCCAACCAACCAAACTCCCTGCTCCCTACTCTTTGTCTGCAAAGATGCCATCTTAGGTAGACTTGCTCCACTCCGGATGGGATTCCTGGGATAGTAGCTCCCAGCCCAATTCCTGGCACCTCACCAGCACTCAGTAGATGGTCCAGGCCCAGAAGACTGACAGTCATGGTCTAATTTGTGCTAAACCCATTGGAGAAGGACTGCTTCCAAGAGCAGCAGAGATCTCAGGCCCTAGACAGTATCCAGGCCCATGTTAAAGGTGAGGATGCCAAGTTTCCTGAGGCCCAGCATCTCCTCTACTCAGCCCGATAGTAGAAAGACACGGTCTGGAGCCAGGCCTCCCCCGTCACACTCCGTCCTCCTGTTCTACTTTTTGGGGCCCTGTTGACAAGGGTGACAGCTTTGTCCATAGGACTTGAACGTCACAATTGCTCCAGATGCTATTCTGAGATCTGGGGGGTCTGGAAAGTCATTAGACACAATCCTTGCTCTCAGAATGGCTATCCTGGGAATCCTAAGTAGATCTGCACAGGAACAGAGGGCACAGAGTGGAGGGTGTCAGTTTTTAAAAGAAGGACAGGAGTTGGGTCCTTCAGGACCTCAAATGTCCTAAGCTAAGACTGCCTTTGTCCTGCATTCAGGAATCACAGAAGGTCTCAATGGGTCTCTAAACTTTGAAGTGATAAGATCAGGTATGGCCATGCAGAAAAAAGAAGGTTCTGCCTGTTCCCAGAGCCCTCAGTGCGATGGTCATCAACACTTTAGCACCGAGCTGTGCCCATGGGCACATCCACTCCTTCTGAGTCCAGGTGCCAGGCCACAGGTCATGGCTGTCTTACTCATTTCACCCCACAGTCTCCTTACTGTTCATTCCAGAATGGTCAAGGAACTTGACTAGTTTTGTTGAAATCCCAGAAAACTCCCAGGCTTCAGAATGGAATACAAATGTTAGAATGTTGGCTTTAGACATGGGCAATCTGGTCCCCAAACCAAATACCTTTTGTGTGGCCTTGAACAGATATTCTTCCCTGAGTTGATTCTGTCTTGCACAATACCTTGGCTCACTGGTGTGATGGTGCAATGAGAAACGTGGTATAGAGGCTGCTGTGTAAGCTGAGAAGGCAGAAAGAGGTCAACTAATGCTCACTGAATGTGGACCTGACTAGCTATTCAGGTTGGGTTCTCTGTGGGAAGAAGCTCCCTAGGCCCAGTCCACCAGGGACTCTCCCATTTAGTTCTCCCTGCTAACTGAACTGAGCTGGGAGAATTTCAGGGATCACCAGGGTTCTGCTGACCACATCAGGCCACATTCTGACCTCTCTGATGTCCCTGGGGGGGGAGGGCCTTGGGCTCCATTCCAAGGACTTCTAGGCTATTAATAGCGTGGGGCAGCAGGTCACTGTCCAAGGGACTCCATGGCCCTCTCCCTCTGCTCTCATCCACACTGCTCTTTAGAGCCACTTAGAAAGAGTTGTTATTTGGCCAAGCTGATAAGGGAAATGGCATGAACGCCTTCCTAGAGAAGACCACCACTGTCCCCAAATTGTTTTCCAACAAATGTCTGTGCATTTCACCTCTTGTTTCCAGTAAGAAAAGCAAAAGCCTTCCTTTTCTGTACATGTTTAGCTCTATGGGCCTTTCTTTATTAGAATTATTGATGACTAAGCATGTACACTGTAAAGCACTTTCCCATTTTCTCATTTGATCCTCTTCCTAAGGCAGACAGTACTTTTGTCCTCATTTTGTAAGAAAACTGAAGCTGGGCTAGGAGTATGTGGTTTTTAAGGTTTGGATCTGAAATATCCCCCCAAAGGCCATACGTTAAAGGCCAGCCTATGGTGCTATTGAAGGTGGTGACCTAGTTGAGAGAAGGTTATTGAGGAATGTACCCTTAAAGGGTATATAGGGACCCACCCCTCCTTCTCCATCCCCTTTCCCTATGCTTCCTGGCCCCATGAGGTGAGCTGCTTTGCCTACCATTTGCCCCTGGCCATGCCTAGCATGCACAAAGACCTGGGTTCAAACCCTGGCACCACATAAAAAGGAAGGAAGGGAAGGGGAGAGAGGAAAAGGGGTGTGTGTGTGTGTGTGTGTGTGTGGAGAGAGAGAGAGAGAGAGAGAGAGAGGAAGAAGAAGGAGGAGGAGGAGAGAAGAAGGAGAAGGAGGAAAGAAGAAGAAAGGAGGAGGAGGAGAGTGAGAAGAAGAAGAAGAAGAGCAAAAACAAGGAGAACAAGAAGGGGAAGGAAGGAAGGAATTTATAAGAACTTATATAAGTTGGTGAGAGCTGTAGGTCTGGAATGGAATTGCCAGGATCAAATTCAGGATCCCTGTCTCCACATCTGCACTTTTTCTCTTATTCCCCTAAGGAGATCCCTCCACTGGCTTTTCAGAGTTGCTCTGTGAATATCACAATCACAGAGAATGCCAAAGTTTGAAAAGACCAAGCGCATTTCCCACAAAAAGTGATGTACTAGTCAGTTTTCCATCACTGTAACAAAATACCTGAGACAGGCTACTTCTAAAGTGAAGAAGACTTTAATAAAGCTCTGTTTCTAGAGATTCGAGTCCAAGATCAGGTGGCCCTGTTATTCTGGACCTCCAAGGAGGGCAACACGTCATGGCAGAAGCATGAGTCAGAGCAAGTACTCACATTTTGAGCCAGAAAAGAGAGACAGACAGAAAGTCCACCATCCTTTTCAGAGCACGCCCCAAATGACCTAAGGACCACCCATTAGGCCCCACCATTTTCTTTTTTGGTGGGACTGGGATTTGAACTCAGGGCTTTGTGCTTGCAAAGCAGGTGCTCTACTACTTGAGTCATACCTTCAGTCCATTTTGCTCTCCTTATTTTGGAGATGGGGTCTTGATAACTATTTGCCTAGGCTGACCTTGAACCAGGATCGTCCAGATCTCAGCCTCCCAAATAGCTAGGATTACAACATGAGCCACTGGCACTGAGCTAGGCCTCAACTTTTAAAGGTCCACAGCACCTTCCAATACTACCACCCTGGGGACAAGCCTTTAGATATGAACTTTGGAGATGCTCATTTAAACCACAACTGGCAGGAATCCCTCCTACAATATTCCTAATTGTTCTCTTTTCCAGAAGACAGAGTCGTGGAAACCAACATCAAAAACAAAGGAGTGTACCATGCATGTTGCCTTCACCTGTTAGAAAGTGAATATTCCAATTTGACTGACCTGAGCCACAAAGAAAATTCATTTGTATACCAAAAATTCCAGGCATGGTTAATCAGAAGCTTCATGTTTTATCAAGGACCAGGTTCTTTCCACCTTTCAGCTCTGCCATCCTCAGAGGGTTGATAATAGTTCTCCACATAGGTACAAGATTGCTGCTTGTTTCTAGCTATCACCAGCAGCTCAACAGCAGTCAGTGAGAAAGGGAGGAGTATTTACTAGTGATACTGTGGTTTGAATTTAGGGCTTTGCTGTGCTTGGTAGGAAGGCGCTCTACCCCAACCATACCTCCAGCCCTTTTTTCACTGATTATTTTTGAGCTAGGGTTTCACTTTTTGCCCAGGTTGGCCTGGACTCCAATCCTCCTATTTTAGGCTTCCCATCATAGCTGGGATGACAGGCACACAGCCACTGTATCCCAGGTTGAGATGGGGTCTCTCAAACTTTTTTTCCCAGGCTGGCCTGGAACCTATCTCAGGCTCTCAAGTAGCTAGGATTACAGGTGTGAGCCACCAGCACCTGACTCTTCTTCCTTTCATTTAAAGCAACAAAATCTTTCCTGGCAGCCTTTAGTGACATCCCCTCCTATCACCTTGGCCAGGACAGAGTTTCATGGCAACCCCTAAACCAGTCACAGGTGAAGGGAATGAGGTAGCCCAAATGATCAGCCTGAATAATGAAAATTTATTTATCCCTGAAGCATAAAAAGGAGGCATGGGGTCCCTAAATACAAGTGGGGCTCTGATGTGTCAGTAAGGAAAAAGGAAAGAACAGTTGGAAGGACCAATTATCTCTGATTCCATTAGATGCAATTTTCTCTGTATTCTAGGTAAAGAAACTAAAACTTGGAAGAAGTAAACAACTTGAATGTTTGTCTGCTGCACTCTACCTGGCATTTCTATATTTCTGTAATTCCGAGAGTATCCAAAACAATCACTTACACATACATGGTGCTGCTCAAGCCGGCTCAGTTTAATCCAACAAACACTGATGGGGTTACCTATTACCTGTCAAGCAGTATGCTGGGTACAAAGACAAGACTGGGTCCCTACCTTGAGCCACATCTGGTGCCTATTGTTTTTACTATCTTTATATTGGCTATTTTTTTTAATATTTCTCTTCCCATTATTCACTAACATTTACTTAGCATGCATAATGGGCTAGGTATTTTGGAAATATATAATGTTCCTGTCTAGATTCAGGATAATTACGTGTGCTTGGTTTGGCACACAAGAAAGTGAGGCCCAGGGAGAAGTAAGTTGCTCACAGTCACACAAATCATTAGTGTCAGACCAAGAATAAAACCCATGTCCACCTTACTTGGAGCCCACCATCTTTCTCTGAATTATGTTCTCTATGTCTCTCAACCCACAGAAAGTTCCAGATTATACA